>NC_083425.1:49756626-50356626 GCF_020745735.1 Hemiscyllium ocellatum
AGGTGACTGACTGTGTGGAGTTTGCACATTCTCCCCGTGTCTGCGTGGGTTTCCTCCGGGTGCTCCGGTTTCCTCCCACAGTCACAAAAGATGTGCGGGTCAGGTGAATTGGCCATGCTAAATTGCCCGTAGTGTTAAGTAAGGGGTAAATGTAGGGGTATGGGTGGGTGGCGCTTCGGCGGGTCGGTGTGGACTTGTTGGGCCGAAGGGCCTGTTTCCACACTGTAAGTAATCTAATCTAAATTGCCCATCATGTTCAGGGGTGTGTAGATTAGGTGCATTAGTCAGGGGAAATGTTGAGTAACAGGGTAGGGGAATATGTCTGAGTGGGATAGTCTTCAGAAGGTGAGTGTGGACTTGTTGGGCGTAATGGCCTGTTTCCACAATGTAAGGTTTATATGAATTTCCACATAGCAGTCTGCATCTGTAACTTCCCAACCTTATGCACTATACTTCATGCATTTACGTACAAAGACATTGACTGACTGTGTTTGGACTTAATGTCTTTCTCCCTTTCTTTCTTTTTTTGTTGCTGTGTCAGCTGTATTGCCAAGTATTTTGCAAACACTGATGTTTTCTTCTGCTATTCTCTCTTGATTTCCACGCTACTTGCCCTTCCTTGATCCTGGTCTCAATATTTCCAAATGGCAATCTCTGACTTTAACTCGCTAGCTTTGTTCACTATACTTCATGCATTCATATGTATGGATGTTAACTCAGTTTTGGACTTAATTTCTTTCTCCCTTGTTCCAACTGCACCTAATAACTTGCTACTCGCTGTCCTTGTACCAGTAGTATCTCCAAGTACTTGTGAACTCTGCTTTTCTTTTCTATTATTTTCTCTTCGTTCCCACACTCCTACCAAGTTAGTTAAAGCCTTCCAAACAGCATTAGCAAAACGTCCCACAGTCCCAGCTCTGTTTAGGAGCAACCTGTCCAGCCTGTATAGGTGACATCTTCCCAGAGCCTGATCAAAGAATCTAAAGTCCTCCCTCCTCCTCGTCCATTTCAGCTATGCATTCATCTGCTTTATGTTGCTACTTCTGTTTCCCCTGGCACATGACACAGGGAATATTCTGGAGATCACTGCATTTGAGGTTCTGCCTGCTAGCTTCTTCCAAAGTCCCTAACTTCTGATTGCAGGATCAATTGTCCTTTCTGTCATGGTCATTAAGTATTTCTGTGGCTCAGGATCTGTGTTCATCCAGAAACGGGCTTTATTTACTAGGGTCATTTTTGTTTTCAACTGAAAAGATGACCTCCATCTAGTCCAGCAAATAGCTCATTGATTAAGGGCAAAAGACACTGCACAGCACGTAGTACTAGTTAATGGTAATCTAAAATCATTGCATATATGTGCAAGATCATGTTTCTTCATCACTGGTATCATAGATATGGAAAAAGTGAGGACTGCAGATGCTGGAGATCAGAGTCAAGAGTGTGGTGCTGGAAAAGCAGAGCAGGTCAGGCAGCATCCGAGGAGCAGGAGAATTAACATTTCAGGCAAGAGCCCTTCATCAGGATTGAGGCTTGTGAGTTGAGGGGGTAGAGAGACAAATGAGAGGGTTTAGGGCTGGGGGAACGTAGCTGAGAGTATGATAGTTTGATGGAGGTGAAGGTAATGGTGATAGGTCGGAGAAGAGCGTGGAGTCGATAGGTAGGAAGGAAGATAGACAGGTCATGAGAGCAGTGCCAAGTTGAAGGTTGGACCTGGGATAAGGTGGGGTTTGAGAGAGAAAATGAGGAAACCAGTGAAGTCCATATTGCCGTGTGGTTGGAAGGTCCCAAATCGGAAGATGAGATGTTCTTCCTCCTGGTGTCGGATGGTTAGGGTGTGACGATGGAGGAGGCCCAGGACCTGAACGTCCTTGGTGGAGTGGGAGGTGGAGTTGAAGTGTTCATTCATGGGGCGGTGGGGTTGACCGGTGCAGGTGTCCCAGAGGTGCTCTGCAAGTAAGCATCGTATCTCCCCAATGTAGAGGAGACTGCATTGGGAGCAATGGATACAGTAAATGACACGTGTGGAAGTGCAGGTAAAACTGATGGATGTGGAAGGCTCCTTTGGGGCCTTGGACGGAGGTGAGGGAAGAGGTGGGTGCAGATTTTGCAACTCCTGTGGTGGCAGGGAATGTAGGCAGGAGGGGAGGGTGAGTTGGTGAGGGGCGTGTACCTGACAAGGGAGTTGCGGGGGACGGGTCTTTACGGAAAGCGAATAGGGTGGGGAGGGAAATATATCTCTGGTGGGTCCATTTGTAGGTTGCGAAAATGGCGGAGCATGATGTGATATGTATGGAGGTTGGCGGGTAGAAGGTCTTGGGGGGTTCTGTCCTTATTGTGGTTGGAGGGATGGGGTTCGAAGGCGGAGGTGCGGAGATGAGATGTGCTGGAGGATATTATTGACCATGTGGGAGGGGAAATTATCGTCGATATGGCCCAATCTCTCTCATTTATAGTTGCCAACACTCCCATGTTGACTAGCCGCTCTAGTTTTGCATTGACCTTTGGTCTAATTCATAAGGCACTCATCCAACATTGCAACATTTTGTTCAATTCTCATTCTTGATTTTCAATTTGACAGTGATCTTTTCCATGCCACTCAAAATAATGTTTTTTTTAAAACTTGTGATCGATCGGTCTCTGAATCTGGCAAATGATTTACTTCAGCCCAGTTGAGTTTGATTTTCTCCAACAATGTTCGTTCTTCTAAGACTAGAAATCTTCCTGTGGTAATGTGTAAGGACAAACCTTCAGACTCACTGCAACTGAGAATTCACATTGATACAAACTCTTAAGATATCTCTTTGCCTGTATACAGTCTTAGTCTAGTTTTTGAGGGTTGTAGCACAGTGTGACTGCTCCTTGTGATGCGCACATGTTTTAATGAAGCCATCACTTCGGTGTCCACCTTCATTGTTTGTGGTTTGCCATTCAGCAAGGGAGTGTTGCCAGTACTGGCTGATATCTTTAATAGCATCTCCTTTTTGGACTGAGAGTCCAGACTTTTTCCCTAGTGTAGATTTTTTTCTACTTTTTTTTAAACTCTTTGGTTTCTGTTTGCTCTGTTACCATGTTTCTTCCTCAAACACATCCATTCAGTGTGCTCATTTTTTTCCCCCCACACTGCTTTGTTCATGCAATTTATTGTTGCATGACCTGTTTTACCACAACAGTTCTGAGTCCGTATTGGCACTCATCTCTCCACTGCCATTTTGTGAATTCTCATGTTCAATCTTATCTGTTTAGATTCCTTGGCGGGTAGTTCTGCCAAAACTGCTATTTCCAGTCCTTTCTTTAAGGTTCCTTGCCATCAACAATCTCTCCTGCATTGCTTCATATCTTAAACCCACACTTCTAATAGCATCGATTTAAGATGTTTCTGAATTGCTAATTTCAAAGTGCTATGAACCTGGAAAGAGATTCACCATCATGCTCGTTTTTAGTAAAATCTGAACGTTTCCACAATCACTAGTAGTTTTGGTGAAAAATGGTTCTGTAGGATTTGTACTATTTATATAGAGTCATAGAGGTTTACAGCTTGGAAATGGACCCTTTGGTCTAATTTGTCCATGTCGACCAGATATTCAAGATAAATCCATTCTCATTTGCCAGCATTCAGCCTATTTTCCTCTAAATCCTTCCTATTCATATACCTATCCAGATGCCTTTTAAATGCTGTAATTGTACTTCCTCTGGCAGCTCACTCCATACACGCACCACCCTCTGCATGAAAAAGTTGTCCCTTGGGTCCCTTTTAAAATCCCTCTCACCCTAAACCTATGCCCTCTGGTTCTGGACTGCCCCACCACAGGGAAAAGACCTTGTCTATTTACCCTATCCATGCCTCTCATGATTTTATAAACCTCTAAGGTCACCCCTCAGTCTCTGACAGTCCAGGGGAAACAGCCCCAGCCTATTCAGCCTCTCCCTTTAGCTCAAACTCTCCAACCATGGCAACATCCATGTGAATCTTTTCTGAACCCTTTCAAATTTCCCAACATTCTTCCAAAGGAGGGAGACCAGAATTGCACACAGTATTCCAAAAGTGGCCTAACCAATGTCCTGTACAGCCGCAACATGAGTTTCCAACTCCTTTACTCAATGTACTAACCAATAAAGGCAAGCATACCAAATGCCACCATCACTATACTATTTGCCTGCGACTTTCAAAGAACTATGAACCTGCACTCCAGGGTCTCTTTTTTGTTCAGCAACACTCCCCATTAAGTGTATAAGTCGTGTCCTGATTTGCCTTTCCAATATGCGGCACATCATATTTATCTCCATTAAACTCCATTTGCTACTCATTGGCCCATCTGACCGAGGTCCCATTGTACTCTGAGGTAACTTCTTAAAATCTACTTCATAATTTTTAGAAGCTGGCTTTTCTGGCTGCACCAGACTCCTCAGTGTGTGCTAAGTTTTCCAGCCATAATACTAAGGAATGCAGGGACAATTATATCTGCTTCAATTTTGTTAGCTTGAAGAAAATAATGGAATCTCTCTGTGGAGGAGTTCCAGCTCTCTTTCTCCATCATAAAGTCGTACAATGCCAAAGATTTCCCACTTTCTAAAATGGAAAGCGCCTGGTAGCACCATGTACCACAAAAGGTTTAGCACTACCTTGCTTCTCCCCATTTAAAATCAGGTATTCCTGAGGTGGTCTGTTTTCTTTGAACTTACACTTGTATTCAACTGTTCAGGAAGGAAAATTAGACTAAGCTCTTTCCTGCCTAAAATGGCTAGTGGCACTATCCTATCCTTAAAGTGGTAGTCCTCCATGTTTGCGCAAATACATTATGATCAGAGTAAGGAATTATAGAGTCATACAGCATGGAAGCAGACCCTTTGCTCCAACTCGTCCGCATTGATCAGACATCGGAATCTGACCTAGTCCCATTTGGCCCATAGTCATAGTCATTTGGCCCTTCCTATTTGTAAACCCATCCAGATGCTGAGTTGCTCATTTAATGTAGGAAGGCGAAGGACTTTCTTGTCTGAAGGTAGTCAATCAATGGATTCTTTACTGCAGAAACCTGTCAAGCTAGTTCATTCAGTATATTCGAGGTGGAAAGATTTTTCTTCAGACAGAGATTCAAGTGTTCTGGAGAAAAGGAAGGAACGTGGAATTGAGTATTAGCAGATCAATCATGCTCTCCTATAATGGTGGAGCAGAGTCGGTGTGACAAACAGCCTGCTTCTGCCCCTACATCTTATGTTCTCAGATCTCGAATGTCAAGGTGAGATTGTTGGATTCATTCGTGTTGGAGATATTCATTGTCTGGCATTGTGTAGCATGAATGTAACTTGCTACTTATCAGCTTTTATTTGGCTTTCAATGTTAAATGGTTTGAGTCAAATGTGGTTCCTTGCCTTCAACAGTTGTTTTACATTTCACATTTCCAGCATGTGCAATACTTTGCTTTTGTTTTACTATTAAGCAGTGGTTGTCTTTTCTACAAAAATGTAGGTATACTATGAAAATTAATTGGAGCTGAGTTATGGAAGTAGTTTCTTGGAATGTTTTGCTGTAAATAGGCTTAGGCATAGTTGGGCTTTGGAATTGTTAATATGGTCTGTAGCTATGTTTGACAACAAACATCAAATAACAGAATATTGTTTATAGCCCTGGGGCTTGAAGTCTCTGTTTTTCATTAACACAATGTTTTACATTCTTCCCTGACTTAAGTACTAATGTATACTAGATTTTATTCCAATAATTAAACCATGAGCGTTTCTAGACCCTGTTCGGATCAAAAAATTGAGCTTTTAAATACATGTATCCATCCCTTTTAAAGCAATGATTTTCCATCGTTTAAAGTACTTTAAGAACTTCTGACCTAAACCTCTGGTGCCATCATGCATGGAGGAATGCAAGCAATTAGGCTATCAGGTTTTGTTTCTCACCTTTTCAAGAATCATGCCAGAGAATGGTTGAGATACTGGGTCTCCAGGGCAAAGGACTAAATGAACATTTGTCCTGAAGTGAGCCTAGGCATTATTGTCTTTAGTATAATCATAATAGGTTATAATGACGGAGTTAAATTGATTTTAAAAAAGACAAAAATCCCCAGAAGTAACTGGTTGTGTGTCGTGAGCACATATATCCTTTGCTGTAACTTTATTTTTTCCATTTTCTATTCACTCTACTCGGCCCAAGCACACAGTAACCATCTGTTTAAGTTTCATATTCTTGCATCAGTTTGAAAAATAAAAATCCAGTTCCAACTGTGTCTCAAAATGGCACGTGGCATGAGCTAAGTGATCAACAATACAGCTCATTGATGGACCAGAATTGTTTTTCCTTCTGAAGTGAAAGATTTTATAGCAACAAGTGCTCATTTTAAAAATTTGATCCATTGACAAAATATTTTTTAAACTCTTCTGTACATTCTACAGATTTGACAGGTTGTTCTGCCATAACACACGTTTCGTTAAAGAGAGTTTGCTGTCATGCGATTGATGAGTTGGGGACACTGTTTCTGAATCATGAATTGGTGATAATGCAATTCAGGCCCCATTAGTTTAAATGGTGCTACTATTATGTGGTTTTCTTATAACATGGGATTGCAGAAGAACACAATTAACGTGTTATAGCAGAATTGACTGCGCTTTGGTTTTTGGGACAGATAACATAGTAGAAGCAGTCTAACTCTGAAATTTGAGAACCTCCACACAGTTTGAAAAGGATAGAAACTATTTACTTGTGCACATAGTTAATTTTTGTATAGATTGCACAATTGTATTCCGAATTCCATTGTGGTCCACTGTTTAGAGGGAATAATATAATTTGAACAAGTCAATCGTGCAGTTGTTAATTGCTTTTGTAAATTTAGTTCTTAATTCCATGTCACTTCCAATTTTCTGTGTTGGCAAGTGTCCACGGAGTTGATTATAATTATCATTGTCAAGTATATCCTGTTATGTCCTGCTGTGTGAGATGACCTTTGACCTTATTGAGCAACAAAGAGTGCAGTGAACTCTGTGGCTAAAAGTAAAAAAATTGTATTTTCATACTTTGTGATTGTCAAGTTCATGTAACTGAATCAAAATTACAGGACTATTTGGCTTAAAGTCAGCAGGCCTGAAACGCTCATTAATGTGACTTTCAAGCAGTTCACCTGCCATTAAATAAAGTTCCAGATGGTTAATGCAGCAGGCAAAAACACTTAAAATTTTCAGAAGATCTATTTTTGCAGGGTCTGACTATTTAATGGGCTTGGTTTGTTCTTAACTGGGGTTACTTCTGATTATTATTATTATTTCCTGTGTTGATGAGGCACTATTACATTGCTGAGTTCTCACTCAATGCCTCGCCTGCTACTCGTCAAAAAGAGTAAACATGCAGTCTGTGGTGGGGACTTGTATTTGCTCCTGAAGTGCTGCCACCTGTCCAAATTGATTGTACAGGTATATGCAAATTTTTAAAGGGATCAACTTCCTAGATTTATGCCTCCCTTTCCCTGCTGCAAATGTGTTGCTGGTCAAAGCACAGCAGGTTAGGCAGCATCTCAGGAATAGAGAATTCGACGTTTCGAGCATAAGCCCTTCATCAGGAATAAGAGAGAGAGAGCCAAGCCGGCTGAGATAAAAGGTAGGGAGGAGGGACTAGGGGGAGGGGCGATGGAGGTGGGATAGGTGGAAGGAGGTCAAGGTGAGGGTGATAGGCCGGAGTGGGGTGGGGGCGGAGAGGTCAGGAAGAGGATTGCAGGTTAGGAGGGCGGTGCTGAGTTGAGGGAACCGACTGAGACAAGGTGGGGGGAGGGGAAATGAGGAAGCTGGAGAAATCTGAATTCATACCTTGTGGTTGGAGGGTTCCCAGGCGGAAGATGAGGCGCTCCTCCTCCAGCCGTCGTGTAGTTGTGTTCTGCCGGTGGAGGAGTCCAAGGACCTGCATGTCCTCGGTGGAGTGGGAGGGGGAGTTAAAGTGTTGAGCCACGGGGTGATTGGGTTGGTTGGTTCGGGCGGCCCAGAGGTGTTCTCTGAAGCGTTCCGCAAGTAAGCGGCCTGTCTCACCAATATAGAGGAGGCCACATCGGGTGCAGCGGATGCAATAGATGATGTGTGTGGAGGTACAGGTGAACTTGTGGCGGATATGGAAGGATCCCTTGGGGCCTTGGAGGGAAGTGAGTGTGGAGGTGTGGGCGCAAGTTTTACATTTCCTGCGGTTGCAGGGGAAGGTGCCGGGGGTGGAGGTTGGGTTGGTGGGGGGTGTGGATCTGACAAGGGAGTCACGAAGGGAGTGGTCCTTGCGGAACGCTGATAGGGGAGGGGAGGGAAATATATCCTTGGTGGTGGGGTCCGTTTGGAGGTGGCGGAAATGGCGGCGGATAATACGTTGTATGCGCAGGTTGGTGGGGTGGTAGGTGAGAACCAGTGGGGTTCTGTCTTGGTGGCGGTTGGAGGAGCGGGGCTCAAGGGCGGAGACAGTAGATCTGAATTGAATGGAAACTAATTTTTTTCAAGTGTAAGATTCTTTGTAATCCTGGTTTTATTCAGATGTACAGAAATGGGGTGTAATGAAGTTTTGGTAGAGGAATTGTCATTTTTTTAAAGTCATGAATGGAGATTTCAATTGATGCTATATTTTGTTTTAACTTGATACTTTCCTTTTAGGAAATGAAAAAGAAACCTGTCAGAGAGCAGCGCTTTCATTCTTCTGCTATACCTCCTCTTCGGCGGGCAAAATCCCTTGACAGAAGAACAACGGAATCCATTATGACGGTAAAACTGTTGTTGTATTAGCATTTGAGTTTGTAATTTTTATATATCATCCTATTATATTGCAGAAATTACAATCAGAAATCTGACTAAAATTTCTCCATCAATTCAGAGTTTATCCAGTTAGCAGTGATTAGTCCAAATTAAGAAATACTCTTGCCTCCAATCATGTACTGTATCCAGTTAACTAATGTTAGCTTGAATAGTTGTAGACTTTCTATATAATTGGTTTCAGTGTCCTTTGATTCAAGAATGAAAAAAAAATTAAAGTCCCATGCTATCCATTGATCTTTTTAAGAGAGTGTGCATGCATGGGCAGAATCTACATCGCCTGTGATCCAAATGTTTTTGAATAGTCTGACGCATATGACCACCATCACTTGAAAGAGGTGTAGGAGGATAGCCAGAATCTCTGAATCCTTACTCCTGCACAAGAAAGTTTTCATACACAGGAGAAGAGAAGATTGATAAACGTAAAACGTTGATGAGTGAGCATTGCAATGGTTTTTTTAATGTTATTACCTAGATAGCATTGTTTCATTGTCGGAACATATTTGTTAAATTTATTGTGAAAAGAAGCACTAAGTAGCATGATTTATAAGAAAAATCCAGTGATTCTGGATTAAATACATTTCCACAGCTCTGTATCCAACCTACCCAAAGCAACAGACAAGGATTTAGGGAAATCTTACTGATCTCTTGATAAAATGTATGTATCTGCTATTAATGCAGAAAGAAGCCTGGAATGCAGTTTGGCAATATGTTGCACTGCTATGCTGTGTATTCTGGAATTTGATCAAGTTGATTGTCCATGCAACAAGCTTGTATTCTGGATCATTACACTTCTTAAATATTTTGAGAAAGTGAGTTTTAAAAATATTTGTAGCGTCTGGTTGAGGTTCTGGATGTATGTTTGCTCATTGAACTGGAATGTTTGTTTGCAGACGTCCCGTTACCATACTAGGTAACATCAGTGAGCCTCTGAAGCACTGGTGTTAGTGACCCGCTTTCTATTTGTGTTTAGGTTTCCTTGGGTCGGTGTTGTCATTTTCTGTGGTGATGTCATTTCCCATTCTTTTTCTCAGAGGGTAGTGAATTAGGTCCAAGTCGATGTCTGAGTTGGAATTCCATTTGGAATGCCATGTTTCCAGTAATTCTCGTGCGTGTCACTGGCTCATTCTAAGATGGATGTATTGTCCCAGTCGAATTGGTCTCCTACTTGATCTATATGTAAGAATACTAGTGAGAGTGGGTTATGTCTTTTTGTGGCTAGTTAATGTTCATGTATCCTGGTGGCTAGTTTTCTGCCTGTTTGTCCAGTGTAGCGTTTGTTGCAAAATACCTTGCAAGAATTGTAAGCTTGGCATTCCAACTGGAGCTCTATCAACGAACACGTCAACTTAGACCCCACTTACCACCCTCTGAGAAAAACAACAGGAAATGGCGTCACCAACCCAAGGAAACCTAAACACACAAATAGAAAGTGGGTCACTAACATTAGTGCTTCACTGGAGGCTCACTAGTATGGTGACAAAACATCTGAAAATGAACCTTCCAGCTCAGCAAGCAAATTTACATCTATTTTCAGATTAAGCTCTCATGTGAATGATCTGGATAACTGCTCTTATGTATTTCTCATCCACATGCTGCACTCAGTAATGACATCTGAAAACACAGTGCCAATTTCCACATAAATGCTGATGACACCAGTTCTACCTGAACATAAGTTTTCTCACTCTAACGTTGTCTCTAAATTGTTAGGCTGCTCGTACAACAGCCAGTATTAGATGGGTTGAAAATTCCTCCAGTTAAATGTCAGGAAGACAGCCTTTACTCCCACCACAAACCTTCCTTACCCATTGCCTCCATAACTATCCTTTGCAGTTGCTTAAGGCTGAACTAGATTGTTCACAGCCTTGGTGTTCTGTTTGACTAAGCTTCCAACTACGTGCTACATAGCGATAAAACTGCCGCTTACTACCTTGATAGCGTTACCTAAGTCGTCCATCCCGCTCAGCCTGTTTGCTGCTAACAATTTTATGTCTTCCTATCTCTGGTTTTGGCTGTTCCAACACATTCTTGGCTGGCCTCTATCTTCCAATTTCAGCTCATCTTGAAGCTCTGCTGTCTGTCATAATTCACACCAAGTCCGGTTCAGCCATCATAAGGAATGATGTGAAGGTGCCTGTGTTGGACTGGGGTGGATACTTCACCTGACGAAGGGGCAACACTCCGAACGCTTATGATGTCATATAAACATGTTGGACTCTCACCTTGAACATCTCTAATTGGTGCAATCATGTGCAGCTCAACAATCGTTCAAAATATCTGCAGTCCTCCAATTCTGGTCCTGAATATCTCCAGTTTTAATTGTTGCAGTGCCAATTGCTATGCTTTCAGCTGCTGAAGCCCAAACTTCTGGAGTTCCCACTCTATCTGTCTCCTCCTTTTAAGACTTTTTTTAAAAAACTTGCTTCCATGCCCAAACCTTAAGGTCAACTGCCCTAACATCCCCAATAGTAACTGTATGCCAAATCTTGTTCAGGCCTCCGAATGGCAACTTGGGACATTTTTGCTACTTTCAAAAATGCTGTTATAAATACCAAGTATTATTGCTTTATAAGGATGACATATAGAATCTAGTAAATAAATGTCGATCAGCCAATACAACTCATTTTTCAATTGGGAGCCATGAACCAGGTTTGCTGAGGAGGGGCAACTTGCTACTCCAGCCCTTCCTTTATGATAGAAGGGAGCTATATATCAAGCAGCACTTCACACTGATGTCCTGGTTTTTTTTTTGTGCGTTGATCAGTAGGTTATTCCTCATTTAAGAAGCAGGACACAGCCAATTTCCATACATAATACACATTATAATAGAATTGTCTTCCTGTGATTTTAATTGTGATTTGAAATTATTTTAAATGTGCATTTGAGAATCCTGGGCCTTTCAGAATTATTTACTGCATCATTTATATTATATCTAAAACAAAGTCACTGTTACAATTCAGTTTTCTCTACTGTAGAGTTCTTTTCGCAGTAGTCCAAACTTTCACATTACGTCTTCACCAGAATTTTATGTATACATAGGACAAAGCTGAAAATGTGTTGCTGGTTAAAGCACAGCAGGTTAGGCAGCATCCAAGGAACAGGAAATTCGACTTTTCGGGCCAGGTTCCTGATGAAGGGCTCTGGCCCGAAACATCGAATTTCCTGTTCCTTGGATGCTGCCTAACCTGCTGTGCTTTAACCAGCAACACATTTTCAGCTCTGATCTCCAGCATCTGCAGACCTCACTTTTTACTACTACATAGGACAAAGACCAATATTATAATAATATGGGTTAATCTTAAAATAACTTTCATTGGTGCTCTTCCTGATTGATACATATTATTAGTGCGGAAATTATTTCTGAAATTGAATCTGGTACATGTCTCCTATTAACCAATACTGGATGTTGCGGCTTTGTCCTTGTAAGTTTTTACTACATTAATATTTCAGATTTATCATGTAATTAAGGTTCAGATATTTACAGGTTTAACCTCAAAAGATAATGCATTAATCATTTTAGGAATGATGATCTGACCTAGTTTGCTAAATGTCTACATCACCATTAGCTATTAATAATTTATAACGTTGAAAGTCCTACAATCAGAAGTTTTGGGCAGGAAGTGACCATTAAAGCCAACAATTCTTTTTAATATGCTCGAGGCTTATCTCAATATATTTGTGAGCAGTCGTTATCCAGTAATGAGAACTGACTACCTGACCAAAAATGCCTGACTTTCTTTTCCTCTCTGGGAGTCAGCATAAAAATGGTTGGTTCCTGTGGCAAAAGAATGAGGATAATTGGCGGTATAAATTAGGCCTCATAGAAGATTCTCAAGGAGCTTGACAGGGCAGACCCTGAAGTTTATTCCTGAGGAACCTGGGAAGGAAAGACGGAGGAGGCAGATGCGCACACTCAAGATGAGGCATTCTCAATTAGGACTGAAATGAGAAATTTATTAAACATGGAACCTTTTAAAATGTTTCACTCCAATCTGAATGTGATTTATTATTAATTATATTCACCACTGGGCTTGACTAAACTTTTGATCTCTTTGGAGATCAAGGGAGATGGAAAGTAGACAGGAAAATGGAGTTGAGATAAAAGTTCAGTCATGACCGTATTAAATGGCAGAGCAAGCTCAAGGGATTGAGTTATCTATACCTGCTCCCATTTCTTATGTTCTTGTCTTCTCCTCTTTTCCATTCATTTGCCCTGCTCGCAGTCTGCATGGCTCAAAGATTTTACATCCAGACCAGTGGGCGAGGTAAATTTTGTCCTTTTGAATGCATGTTCTATATGTGCATGTCTGTCTATGTGGACAAGATTAAATATAAATGAAAAAGTTCTGGTTCTGCACAAACTAGCATTTTGTCTGAGCTTGCTAGTAATACAAACAAGCTTTACAATGTTAAAGATAGTAAACCAATGCAGTTTATGTTTCCCTATTTTTCAGATCGATACTTTCAAATTCAGTCAGAAACAGCTTTTCAGTAACAAAGAGTACTCTTATGTTTTTGTGAAACTATAGATGGACGAGTCTCAAACTTTCAAATATAGCTACAACAAATAAAACCTTCTGCCCAAACTGTTAGGGGATGTGTAAATTAGGTACATTAGTCAGTATAAATGTATTGGGTTGGGCAATGGTGTGGGCTTGTTGGGCCTGTTTCCACCCTGGAGGGGCCCAGCTATTCAAGATTTCTTTGATCAATTACATTTCAAAGTTTATATCCTCAGTCATTTTTTAAAAAATGTTAATTTTTGTTCATTGTTGAAGCTACATGTTGCACTCCCTGTATAACTCTGCGCGTCCCAATTTCAATTAATGTATGAGAAAGAGTTTATTAGAAAATTGTGGGATTTAATTCTTTTGTATTTATCAATATTAAAACTAAACTAACCTTCAATGCAGCAAAAAGCACTTGAAAAGAGATATGAGCTAGATGTTTCAAACATAAAACAGGGATGGATGAAATACGGGAAGCAGATTATTTAGCTTGGGCCTTGTTTTGAAGAATGTGAATTTAAAATTAATAAATATCAACACTCGTGTAATTAGACTCCATCCCCCAACAAAAAGGCGGGACATATGACATCAAAAACAGCTAATGTTTCTTGACTCTTTTTAAATATAAACTGAATAAATATTTGTTCATGAATAAAATTAAAGGGATGTTCAGTATTATATAGGTTTTCTATGAAATTCAATTGTTAGCATCAAATAAAGCATATTGTAATGTTAAATTAATTGGCTGGTGTTTATAAAGTTCCTTTGAGAGTGGGGAGAAGATCATATGTAAGTTTCATGACGTGGAAGATGCATTTATGCAGTATCTCATTACATCCTTAAAATTTGATGAGGTACTGTATAATTGGTTAATTGTTTTCTTGAAGTGTAATTAGTTATGAAGGTAAAGATGACAACCAGTTTGTACACAGCCAGCTCTTAAACAGTAACTGAAAGAAATATTTTACAGAACACTAAGAGTACCTTACTCTCTTCCTTGCTTTGGAAACGTTGATCATCTGTACAGGTAGACAAAGACTTGAATTCAAAGCATCACCTTCAATAATGTACTTTAATAGTTCTGTTGCTAAATGTACGTTATGCACTAAATCCTGAACTGCCTTTTGAATGCTGAAGTTTGACTCCGAAGTAGGAATGCTGTGAACTGAGCCATACTGACATTTTTTAAGTTGAAATTATTTACCTTGCTCAGGTAATCAAATGTGGTCATTAAACAAGTTGTTTGTGATACATGGAGAATGAATTAAAGTGGTTGGCATTGTTTTTGCTAATATTCACCCTTTTCTTTTAGCCGGATCTCCTGAACTTTAAGAAAGGGTGGATGGTGAAGCTCGATGAAATGGGTCAGGTAAAAATAATTCTATTTATTTTACACATTGTTTGCGCATTCATTGTTGATGAAAGGTTACTTTAAGATGGAAGACGGGAAAAATCCAGGAGCAGCAATTACTGTTTTATGTGCTGTTGCATTGTTTTGGAACTTTGGGAAAAAAAGGGTTAAAACAACAGCAGTTTTAAAAGGGAGAAGAACAAACAAAGGAAGCGCATGGTGAGGTCAGTGCAGGAGAGAGAGAGAAAGAAACTGGCACAGCAGTGAACTTGCACAGTGACTGCCTTTGCTGTTTGAATTTGTGTATCGCTGGACATCGGAGTGCTTCTGGGAAAATTAACAAACAGTAAAATTCTCAACTGATCTTGGAGGAGCTATTTGGGTGAAGTTCACAGCACAGAAGCAGATAAGTGTATTGTTTTTAAGTGTGACCTACAGAAAGTCTGCAATAGTGTGTAGAGTGGGTTCTTGATTATATTTTTTTTAGATAAGTCTCTTGATTAAACTTAAAATATAAGCCATAACTATTAATTTAACCTGGGGCAGTGTTTTGTAGAGGAATAAGATGGTGTTATTTTCTGGGTCTGTAGATTGTGAAGGAGCAAAAATGACCTTTAGTAGAGTGGTATGTGCTTCTTGTCAGATGTGGGAGTTCAAAGAGAGTTCCTGCAGTTTATATCTGCCATAAATGCTGTTGGTTGCGAATCTTATCAGAACGCAATGGATCGATTGGAGAGACAGTTAGAAGCAATGAGGAATTTGCAACAGCAACAGTATGTGATGGATGGCGTTTATAAAAAGAGGGAAAAGTCTCAGATACAGTCACATAGATGGAGTAACTCCAGGAAAGGTAAGAGAGGCAAGCAGCTCGTGCAGGAGTCTTCTGTGGCTATATCCATTTCAAACAAGTATGCTGTTTTGGAAAATGCAGGGGATGATGGATTCTCAGGGGAACGTAGCTTGAACAGCCAAGTTTCTGATATTGAGGCTTGCTCTAATGAAACAAGGGCTGCGTCGGGTTCCAAGAGATCAATTGTGTTAGGGGACTCCAGTCTGAGGTGTACACAGACGTTTTTGTGGCTAGCAGCAAAAAAATCAGAATGGTGTGTTGCTTTCCTGGTGCCAGGATCAAGGATGTCTCAGAGAGGGTACAGAATGTTCTCAAGGGGGAGAGAGGCCAGTAAGAAGTCATTGGTTCCAGTGTGGACAATGACTTAGAAAGGGAAAAAGTTGAATTTCTGAAGGGAGATTAGAGTGTTAGGCAGGAATTGAAAAAGGAGGTCCTCGAGAGTAGTAATATCTGGATTACTCCCGGTGCTACGAGCTAGTGAGGACAGGAATAAGAGGATAGAGCAGATGAATGCATGGCTGAGGAGCTGGTGTATGGGAGAAGGATTCATATTTTAGGATCATTGGAATCTCTCTTGGGTAGAAGTGACCTGTACAAGAAGGATGATTTGCACCTAAATTGGAAAGGAACAAATATACTGGCAGGGAGATATGCTAGAGCTGCTCGGGATGATTTAAACTAGTAAGGTGGGGGGGTGGGACCCAGGGAGATAGTGAGGAAAGAGATCAATCTGAGACTGGTACAGTTGAAAACAGAAGAGATTCAAACAGGCAGGGACAAGGTAGGACTAATAAATTAAACTGCATTTATTTCAATGCAAGGAGCCTAACAGGGAAGGCAGGTGAACTCAGGGCTTGGTTAGGAACATGGGATTGGGATAACATAGCAATTACAGAGACATGGCTCAGTGATGGGCAGGACTGACAGCTTAATGTTCCAGGATTCAAATGCTACAGGAAGGATAGAAAGGGAGGCAAGAGAAGGGGAGGGGTGTGTGGCATTTTTGATAAGGGATAGCATTACAGTTGTGCTGAGGGAGGATTGAACAGTTGAAGTTCTAAATTGGTTAAAGGCCAATTTTGACGGTATTAGGTAAAAGCTGATTGGGGGCAGATGTTCGCAGGTAAAGGGACAGCTAGAAAATGGGAAGCCTTCAGAAATGAGGTAACGAGAATCCAGAGAAAGTATATTCCTGTTAGGGTGAAAGGAAAGGCTGGTAGGTATTGGGAATGCTGGATATCTAAAGAAATTGAGGGTTTGGTTAAGAAAGAGAAGGAAGCATATGTAAGGTATAGACAGAAGAGATCGAGTGAATCCTCAGAAGAGTATAAAGGCAGTAGGAGTATACTTAAGAGGAAAATCAGGAGGGCAAAAAGGGGACATGAGATAGCTTTGGCAAATAGAATTAAGGAAAATCCAAAGGGCTTTGACAAATACATTAAGGACAAAAGGGTAACCAGGGAGAGAATAGGATGCCTCAAGGATCAGCAAGGCGGCCTTTCTGTGGAGCCGCAGAAAAAGGGGGAGATAGTAAATGAGTATCTTGCGTCAATATTTAATGTGGAAAAGGATATTGAAGATACAGAATGTAGGGAAATGGATGGTGACACCTTGCAAAATGTCCATATTACAGAGGATGTGCTGGATGTGTTGATACGGATAAAGGTGGATATAACCCCAGGGCCTGATCAGATGTACCATAGAACTCTGTGGGAATCTAGGAAAGTGATTGCTAGGCCTCTTGCTGAGATATTTGTATCATCGATAGTCACAGGTGAAGTGCCGGAAGACTGGAGGTTGGCTAATATGGCGCCACTCTTTAAGAAGAGTAGTAAGGACAAGCCAGGTAACTATAGTCCAGTGAGCCTGACGTTGGTGGGCAAGTTGTTGAGGGAATCCTGAGGGACAGAATGTACATGTATTTGGAAAGGCAAAAACTGATTAGGGGTAGTCAGCATGGCTTTGTGCGTGAGAAATAATGTCTCGCAAACTTGATTTTTGAAGAAATAATAAAGAGGATTGATGAGGGCAGAGCGGTAGCTGTGATCTATATCAGTAAGACATTTGACAAGGTTCCCCATGAGAGACTGGTTAGCAAGGTTAGATCTCGCGGAATACAGGGAGAATTCGCCATGTGGATACAGAACTGGCTCAAAGGTAGAAGACGGAGGATGGTGGTGGAGGATTGTTTTTCAGACTGGAGGCCCGTGACCAGTGGAGTGCTACAAGGATCATTGCTGGGTCCACTACTTTTTGTCATTTATATAAATGATTTGGATGTGAGCATAAGAGGTACAGTTAGTAAGTTTGCTGATGACACCAAAATTGGAGGTGTATTGGACAGTGAAGAAGGTTATCTTAGATTACAACAGGATCTTGATTGGATGGCCAGTGTCCCGAAACGTGGCAGATGGAATTTAATTCTGATAAATGCGAGGTGCTGCATTTTGAGAAAGTAAATCTTAGCAACACCTGTACACTTAATGGTAAGGTCCTAGAGAGTGTTGTGGAACAAACAGACCTTGGAGTGCAAGTTCATAGCTCTTTGAAAGTGGAGTCGCAGGTAGATAGGATAGTGAAGAAGGCGTTTGGTATGCTTTCCTTTATTGGTCAGAGTATGGAGTACGGAAGTTGGGAGGTCATGTTGTGGCTGCACAGGACATTGGTAAGGCCACTGTTGGAATGTTGCGTGCAATTCTGGTCTCCTTCCTGTTGGAAGGATTTGTAAATCTTTTCTGAACCCTTTCAAGTTTCACAAGGATGTTGCCAGAGTTGGAGGATTTGAGCTATTGGGAGAGGTTGAACAAGCTGGGGCTATTTTCCCTGGAGCATTGGAGGTTGAGAGGTGACCTTCTAGAGGTTTACAAAGTCATGAGGGGCATGGATAGGATAAATAGACAGTCTTTTCCCTGGGGTGGGGGGAGTCCAGAACTAGAGGGCATAGGTTTAGTGTGAGAGGGGAAAGATATAAAAGAGACCTAAGGGGCAACCTTTTCACACGCGGGTGGTACGTGTATGGAATGAGCTGCCAGAGGAAGTGGTGGAGGCTGGTATAGTTGCAACGTTCAAAAGGCATTTGGAGAGGTATATGAAGAGGAAGGGTTTGGAGGGACATGGACCAGGTGCTGGCAGGTGGGACTAGATCGGGTTGGGATATCTGATCGGCATGGACGGGTGGGACCAATGGGTTTGTTTCCATGCTGTACATCTCTAAGACTAGCCGGTTTCAAATCTCGAGTTGTCAATGAATGAACTTGTGTAAAAATGCTCCAGAACTTTTGCTGTCTGTCCAAAATTTGAAGCTACTCCCCTGCCTATTAATCTTGAATTTGTTTTGGGATGTTAATCAAAGGTGCCTTGCTACCAATTGGACTTTTTCCTATAAACCTTGTTTCGATAAGTATATGCATTCCTTACAATTAATTTGCAGATAAAACTGCTGTTCCAGATGCAAGTGGTTTGCAGATTAGAAATCTTAAGGAAAATGCCAAGTCGTACAACAAGCAGTTAGATTATCTACAGTTCAGTTGACATCAAAAATCATGCCATGTCACTTTCCAGTTTTGGAAGCTCTAGTTAAGACAATTCTATTTACCATTCTCCAATGATTAAATTACCCATGTTAATATTATGCAGGATTTGGACTAGAATCAGAGTTTGTGTTGACAAACAGCAGATTACATGATCCAAATGTGAAACTGCTGGAAAGGTTTTGGAGGAGGCTGGTAATGGAGTTCAGAAGGATATAGTATCATGACTTACTGGTATGGGATGCTAGTAATTGAGCCCTGCCGTTCCTGAAGTTGTCACACAAGTTAAAGATTTAAAAATATGCAAAGTTATCCAATTTACCTGACTTTCAGATCCAAATAGATAATGAGGACCTGGTTTCTATACAGAACAAGAATCCCTTCTTGTTGCAGGTGATTAGACTCTAGCTACAGGTAAACAGTTATAAATCGTTGGTATATATGCTGAGGTTTCACTCCAAAGTAGGAATGCTATGAACTGAGCTGTTTGTACAAATTAAAACTCTAATCACGTGAGAAACTCCTCCTTATAGACAAACAGATAGGGTTAAATAGGTTACAGACAGAAGAGAAAGACTAGAAAGCCAGTTCAGGGGTCTTTATTCCTAGGTTGAGATTATCTTTATCTCTTCTGTTTGCCAGTGCATTTCTTCAATCATCTTTCTCTGGTTTCTTTCTTTGATTAGTGAGAGTCTAAGATGGCCAATTAACATTTTTAAAAGTCTGACATGTCAGTTAACAACAACTGTTGCAGGAAGGATGAACTTCTTTTCCTTAGGTTTAAGCTGAGTCTTGACTGCAGAAAACAGACAATTCCTGAGCTGGGAATGAGCTGAATGCTTCCATTTTCAAGTTGTTCAGTTGTCTGAGAAGCAACCACACAGTGTTGGCAGACAAAAAGGTCTCTGACACAGGTAAGTGTCTTTCACCCAGAGACCAATCAACTTATTGTCACCAACAAAAGGTGTTAATACATCCCTCTGCTCGAAGTCGTCTGCAATTACTGTTTGTTCAAACAGTTGATTTATCTGGTGCCTAGCATGGGTGTAACACTACGTGCTCTTCAAAACTACAGCCACGCTTTCCACGTTGCATTTATAAAACAGCTTTTTCTCATTTCAGTACTCAATTTGTAAAAACACAAAATAAAAAGAGGCAGTCCTGGTGAAAGGGAAACAGAGGAACATTATTGCAACGTAAAGTGTGACTATACACTTGGAAGGAAGAATAAGGAGGCAGTGTAAATTAAATAGCATGATTTTAAAGAAGAGGAAGACACCTGAGCATATGCGTTTGATTTGATTTATTGTTGTCGTGTGTACCTAAGTACAGTGAAAAGTTTTACTTTCCTTGCAGCATAGACAGGCCATACCACAGAGCACATACAGATCATAGGATATTTAGACAAAGCGAGGTTATGGCTGCACAGGAGGTGCACAAAAGCAAGATCAACATTAGATTTGAAATTTAGAGGGATCCATTCAGCAGTCTGCACAGATAATGTGCAGCTACTTCCAGGGCAGTGGCGATGCACAGAGCATGTGGAAGGCCATCCAGACCATCACCAACCACAGAACAGCATCGCCTGATTGTGCTGGTGATGTAACCCTCCCAGATGAGTTGAATAACATTTATGCACGGTTTGAGGCACGTAAAGACCTGGCAACAAGGAAGTCCACCCCCGCTCCCAATGACCAGGCGCTGTGTCTTAGCATGGCCAATATGAGAAAATCCTATGCAGAGTCAACCCACATAAGGCTGCTGGACCAGATAACATCCCTGGCAGAGTGCTCAGATGATGGCTGTGACGCACTGGTGGATGTTCTCATGGACATTTTCAACATCTCCCTGAGCTGTGCATAGTTCCAGCGTGCTTCAAGGCCACTTCCAACATCCCCATGCTGAAAAATTCTCAATGACTATTGGTCTGTTACATTTACACTCATCATCATGAAGTGCTTCGAAAGGCTCATGATGAAGTATATTAAGACCCTGCTGTCACCCTCACTAAACACCCAGCAATTCACGTATCGACCCAACAGCTCAATGGATTTTGCCATTTCCATCACCCTCCATCTGAACCTCACCCACCTGGAGAAGAAGGACACCTGTGTCAGACTACTGTTCATAGACCTCAGTTCTGCACTTAACACTATTATTCCTCAGCACTTGATTGGAAAGCTGAGCCTGCTTGCCCGACATACCACCCTTTGTAACTGGATCCTGGACTTCCTGACTGGGAGATCTCAGTCCGTCTGGATTGGGAACAGCATCTCCAACACCATCACACTGAGCACGGGGGATCCCCAGGGCTGTGTGCTCAGTCCACTACTGTTCAACCTGCTGACACGTGACTGTGTAGCGATGCACATGTTGAATCACATCAAGTGTGCTGATGATATGACTGTAGTGGGTCTCAACAGAGAGGAGGTGCAACGGACTGGTGCAGAACCAACAACCTGTTTCTGAACGTGGACAAGACGAAAGAGATCGGTTGACTTCAGGAGGGCTTGGAGGGACCACTCTCTGCTGGAGATTGTGAAGAACACTAAATTCCTTGAAGTACATCTGGCAGAGAATCTTTACCTGGACACTCAACAACGGTTCCATAGCCAAGAAAGCCCAGCAGCGTCTCTATTTTTTGCGCAGGCTGACGAAAGGCACCCCACCCCCCAATTCTCACCACATTCTACAGAGGGTTCATTGAGAGTACTCCAAGCTGCTGTATCACTGCCTGGTTCAGGAGTTGCACTGTCTCAGATTGTAAGACCCAATAACAGGTAGTGAGGACAACTGAGAGGTCTCTCTTCCCTCCATTACAGAAATTTACACCATATGCTGCATCCGAAAGGCTAAGAGCATTGTGGAATATCCCACATACCCCTCAGACTCTTCTCCCTCCTGCCATGTGGCAGGAGATACCAGAGCATTTGGTCTCTGTAAGCCAGAAAATGCAACAGGTTCTCTCACGCTCTCAACACTGTCCATTATGTAGGTAGCGGCCTGTGCTCCTTTCTTCCTGAAGTCGATGATCTGTCCTTTAGTTTTGCTGACATTGAGGGAGAGATTGCTATCTTTACACCATGACATCAAACATTCTATCTCCTTCCTGTATTCTGACTCCTCATTGTTTGGTAGCTAGCCTGCAAAAGTGGTGTCATCAGTATTGATTTAAGATTATTGACTAATGAAATCTGCAAGTGGAGAAATGAGATTTTTTTAAGCAGTGAATTATGATCTGGAATGTATTAGCTCAAAAAAATGATGAAAACCGATACAATTCCCTTAAAATGGTAGAGTTTACACAAGTGTTTAAATCAGTAGAGAGTGATTATTTAGATAACTTGTTTGAGGAACTTGTGCTAATGCAATGGTGCAAAAGATTTGAAAATCTCAACTGTCCAGATCAAAATGAGTTTAATTAATTGGTTTTCCAGCTGCTGTATTCAGTGTCCACCTTCCATTAATATAATGTATTACAGCTACAGGAAGTTCTGCCTCAAATTGTCTGCCTTGCTTTGACAGTAACTCCAACTTCTCTGAATCAGGACTAATAATATAATACTAACATTATATTACCTCTAAATTATCCTTCATATTACGTATTCTGACTTGATAGTATGCTATCGCTGTGACTGGGTGAGTAACCTAATGTCATCACAGGAGAAATATTAACACAAACATTGTAGTGATTCAACCGTTCATGCCACCTTGGAGTAGTTTGGAAATAGCAATAAATGTATCTATGTCAGGATCACCTATATCCTTCAACAATTTGGCTTTTTTAAACACAAAGCTGTGGTTTGAGACAATTCAACAATTTTATTCCTGATAGCTTTCATTGCAAGCTACAATGAAAGAACTAGGATTTAAGCTTTTTTTAAAATATCATAGCTTAAACGATGCTGCAGTTTTTGGATGTTATTGATATTATTGGCCATGAGAGAGATGAAAGTTTGAACAGTCTATTCTTCAGTTTGATGTTTATTGTGAAGATGTCTGTGGTACTGTAATGAAGGACTCCAGATGTCTTTCATTTTGAGAAATCTGGCAGCAGGTTTTCTGCATGACTGCAATGGGTGAAGAGTGCCTTCATGGGTCATTAAGTTATGAAATTCTTAGAATGCAGATTTTGTTTTACTTATGGCCTTATTCTGAAAGTAATTCTAAATTTTGGGACCTAACATACAACTTTGTTCTCAAAAATCAAAATGGAAAAATCAAAACATTAACTGAGTCTTTCAGAAATAGGTTAACCTTGATTTAATTACAAGGCTTTAATGCCAATTCAAAGATGACATTTGCCATATAACAAATAACCAAGACCATTTTTCATTCACTAGGTAAGAAGAAAAAGCTGCTAGTTAGTAACACAAATTACATATGACTAATATTTAAGGTCGGTGATGGGAATAGTGGATGAAGAGGTGGATGACTTGACAGTTGTAATGTATGTATTCTGAACTGGACAAAATATTCTAGGAATCCAGAACGTGATCAACTGGATCTCATTTCTGGTAACTACTTTCCAACTTTCAATCAAATTAAGCGAATTTTATGGCTTTCAGACAAAAGATTTTTTTAATTTCAAAAATATACTTTATTCATAAAATTATTTGTATCTCTTTACTATTGGTCATGCCATTCTTGTGCATACATTACATTGCTTTACATACAGACATCGAAATTTATTTTTCCTATGTACAAGTCTGTACATTTACTATCCAGCTTTTCTGCTGAGGCATCAGCGGAGCCCGAATGACTGAGTGGTCTCCCGGTTCTTCTAAGGCAGGCAGATGTTACACAGTGGTCTTTCCCCACTGCGTCTTGGCGGCAGCTCCCCAAGCTTCAACGCGTCCCTCAACATGTAGTCCTGGACCTTGGAATGTGCCAGTCTGTAACACTCGGTCAAGGTCAACTCCTTCAGCTGGAAGATCGACAGGTTTCGGACCGCCCAGAGAGCATCCTTCACTGAGTTGATGATCCTCCAGTCACAGTTGATGTTCGTCCTGGTGTGCATCCCGGGGAACAGACCGTAGAGCACGGAGTCCCACGTCACGGCGCTGCTCGGGACGAACCTCGACAAATACCACTGCATTCCTCTCCAGACTTCTTCTGCGTAGGCGTATTCCAGAAGGAGGTGTGTGACAATCTCGTTTCCCCCCGCAGCCACTTCGAGGGCAACGGTGGTGTGGCTAAGAGTCTGGGCGTGCATAAAGGATCAAATCATGTCTTGGTGCTTGTTGGAAAGTTCTGGTGATGAGGCATTCTGCCAAATGGCTTTGACAGTCTGCTCAGGGAACCACTCGATAGGATCCACCCTCTCCTTTTCCCGAAGGGTCTCAAGGACACTACATGCTGACCACTTCCTGATGGACTTGTGGTCAAAGGTGTTTTTCTTCATAAGCTTCTTCACGAAGGACAGGTGATACGGAACAGTCCAACTACTCAGCGTTCCGCGGCAGCGCAGCCAGGCCCATCCTTTGCAACACCTGGGACAGGTAGAACCTCAGTACATAGTGACACTTGGTGTTTGTGTACCAGGGATCCACGCACAGCTTGATGTAGCCACACAGAAAGGTGGCCATCAGGGTGAGGGTGACATTGAGTGTATTTTTCCCCCATTGTCCAGATCTTTATACATCGAGTCCCTTCGGACCCGGTCCATCTTTGACCTCCATATAAATCGGAAGATGGCCTGGGTGACTGCAGTGGCATAGGTTCTGGGAATAGGCCAGACCTATGCCACGTATAACAGCAATGACAGTGCCTCGGCAAATGATGGACTCGGCAAATGGCTCTATGCAGCACACAAACAAGGCAGGAGAGAGAGGGCGGCCCTGCCTGACTCCAGATCTGACTGGGAAGCTATCTGATTCCCACCCATTGATTGAGACTGCACTGACAATGTTAGTGTAGAGCAGTCTGATCCAATTGCAGATTCGCTCCCCAAAGCCCATTTTGGAGAGAACATCTCTCGTATATACGTGTGTGATATCCTGTCAAAGGCTTTCTCCTGGTCCAGGCTGATTAGGCAGGTGTCCAACCCTCTGTCCTGCACGTAGGCGATTGTATTCCTGAGGAGTGCGAGACTCTCAGTGATCTTCCTGCATGGTAAAGCACAGGTTTGGTCGGGGTGAATCACCGACCCCAGAGCAGACCTGATCAGACAAAAGATTTTTTTATTTCAAAAATATACTTTATTGATAAAATAATTTGATGGTCTGTACAGTTGGTCATGCCATACATATGTAAACATTTAGATACAGAGATCAGAATTTATCATTTTTATATACCGTCTGTACGTTTTTCAATCATGTGACCATATATTTAGCTGAGGCGTCAGCAGAGCCCGTATGACTGCGTGGGCCCCCTGTTCTTCTGGGTATGTGAGCAGCAGCAAGATGCAATTTGAGAACATGCAAGCTGGGAGCCTGTGGCTAGAGAGACTTCCTTGTGGATCCATTTCTTACTTGCAAGAAAGTCTGAAACATTTTATTTTAAATTTATTTTCAGATTCCAGCATCCGCGGTAATTTGCTTCTTTATTACTGTTTGCTAGCTACCTTCACCCCTTCAGAATCTGAAGACCGAAACTTTGCTGCTTCTTGACTCCCACTATTCATTTGGAAGAACAGTTTCTGGAAAATGTGTTTGCTATTTGTTGAAAACCGACTTTAAAGCTTTTTTCTTCAGCCCAGACTATTATAACTAGAAGACCACATAAAAAGATTACTTAATATCTAACCTTGTTATCTTCATTAACAGCCTTCTGGAATGACTGATGAAGAGCTTATGCTCAAAACGTCCACTCTCCTGCTTCTCAGGTGCTGCCTGACAAGGCTATACATTTCCAGCACCACACGCTTTGACTCTGATCTCCAGTATCTGCGGTCCTCAGTTTCTCTTCATTAATAGCCTTGCCCTAGTGAACAAGCTCATGTTCAGTGCTTGAGCTGTTTCAGCCCTACTGTTTTGCTTCAAGTGATCATAACTTAATTTACAAAATCCATTAGTGTTCCAACAGAATCTAAAGCAGTTTGTTTATTATCAACAAGTTTGAGAACAATCATTTCTAACTCAAATAATGTTGGGAAAAATAATCATTAGAAATACCACTTTTCTGTTTCCTTCATTGTGTTGGTTCAGCCTTCAACCATTTCTGCTTTTTAATGTTCTTTGTATTTGAATGTCTATGGAAGACTTTCAGGTTGTGTATAATTTTAGTTTATTGGAATTAGAGATCCAGTTGATTGGGGAGAATGAGTAGTTGAAGAAAATTAATATTAACAGGAAGGTTATACTAGAGAACTTAATGGAGCTGAAAATCAATAAAACTCCAGAACTGGATGGTCTACATCGTGGAGCATTGAAGGAGATGGCTAAAGAAATCATCAATGCTTTGGTGATTACCTTGGAAGATTTTATAAATTCTGGAATATTTCCTACAGATGACAAGCAAGCAAATGTGACCTCATTATTTAAGAATGGAGCAAAAGAAAACTGGGAACTACAAACCCATCAGCTTTGCATCAGTAGGAGGGAAAATGCTAGAATCTATTACAAATGATGTGATAAATGAACACTTAAAACACAATGATCTGATTGGGCATAGTAAGCATGGATTTGTGAATGAGAGATAGTGTTTGACAAACTTATTGGTGTTTTTTGAGGACGTTACTGACAAACTTGATGTAAAGTTGCCAAAGGGCTGCTCTGTCATGAAAGGGAGGGCAACTGGTGGTGGCTTATCCTGAGGGTCACCATACCTCAGATAGGGGAGAGAATGTGAAGAAGATCCCTTCATGGTCACCTTAGATGGTGCAGGAATTGAGTCTATGCTGTTGGCATTATTCTGCATTTTGTTTGATCAGCCATTATTTTATTAAGTAGTAGAGCAGGCTTGACAGACTGGCTATTGCTGTTCCTATTTATTCTTGCAGTTTTATTTTTGATCTCAATTTGTGGATTTTTACCTGAAGATATTAATTTGTACTAATTTATTTTTTAATTAGAATCTTAGCAACATCTGTTAGTTATGAAAAAGCCAGCATATGTTTTTGCAAATGTCAGTTTTAATTTTTTAAACTTTCAGTAACTATAATTTCATTTATTTTTCATACTGTTATCTAAAATTTATTCTAACTTCATTTTATCCCCATATTTTTAAGATTGTTTTTCTTCTTGGCAGTACTTTTCACCTAGCTGCTTGAGTAGCCTGTAGGTTTCCTGCACTGCTTCAGCCAAATGCCAAAGTTCTCATTCGTAGCTTGAGAGCATTTCATTGCAGCACACCTTGGTCATGCCTTGCCAGATACAAACTTCTCAACCAGGGATTTTGTATTGCAGTCCAAAACAGGATACATGAAAACTTCTATTCAATTGTAAGATGATAACTTGGATAATTCTGAAAATTGAATATTAAGCCATCAGCTAAACAAAATTGTTACACTTTTGTTTAGTGATTTGTTCACTAACTTCATGGGGTAGACGAATTATTGATAGCTGCTATTTTGTGTCAGAAAAGCTCTATATTCTCCTTCAAAAATTTAAAATTTTTGAGGAAGAGTTTGTTGTTTTGTGTTTCATGAGGAACTTCTAATGTGTCACTGAATGGAAATGTTCTGTGGTATAAAACAATGGCTAGAGGTTAAAAGTCAGTTGTTCACACTAGCCAGTCAGAATAACAATGCTATTAACAATCTTTACGTAGTTTGATATATTACATAGTGCATTTGTGTTATGTTACAGGTCTGATAAATTATTAGTTTATAGAAATTGTGATTGCCATAATGGAATTTGATTCCACGCCCCCAAAATTTTAACCTTAAATTCTGGACCACACGTCCAATGATGTTGGTGCTGTCACTGCTTCCCCACTTTCTATCACAGCAGTCCTTCAGGCTTGGACCACACCGTGTTTAAGGCAGGTTCAATTAATTAATTCAAAAATACACTAGTAGCTATTTGAATAGAAACAACAAGTCATAATCTTTTTTTAGGTAGCCAGCGTAGATGCATGAATTGAATGGCTGCCTCCTGCACCTGTGATTCTGTGGAATAGAATAAGTAATTCAATTTTTATTTTTTTAGTTTCTAATAGTACCAAAATTATTCTACATGTTAGAAGAGACACCAAAGTGATGATTTATGTTAATAGGAACGTTTGGCATGATGTTGCTCTTTCATAATTCTGCCAATTCATATTCTTGAGCTATCTGGGCTACTAACCTCAAAATGTTGTATAAGTGGGCAGATGAAGCACGATGTGGGTAAATGTGAGGTTAAAGTTAAGTATGGAAAATAAGGCAAAGTATTATTTGAATGGGAAGAGAGAGGTGTACGAAGACCTGGATGTCCTTGTATACTGGCTGCTGAAAGTAAGCCTGCAGGTGCAGCAATTGATGAAGAAGACAATATGTTGGTGATCTTGAGAATTTGTGTACATGAGACAGGGATGTGTTGTTCCAGTGGTGCAGGCCATTGGTGAGACCTGAAGTATTGTCTGCAGTTTTGGCCGCCTCACCTGAGAGAGGATATTCTGGCAATGGAGGGAGTTCAACAAAGGTTCACTAGGCTGGTAGGTTTCTGGAATGGTAGGACTAATGTATGAAAAGAGAGTGAATATTCAGATTTCACTGCATCATAGAGTCATGTACACAAACTCCATTTAAAAGTCATAGTACTTTTCTGATCTTCCGATCAATGTAGGCAAGTTTGCATCTTCCCACATTGGACTCCAGCTACCAAATATTTACCATCTCATTTGAACCATCTAAAATCTATTCGTACACGTTTTAAAATTTCCTCTTGACAACTTCTTTTTCTACATATCTTTAGCCGCTGTACATTTGGTCCCTGATCCAACTTGATATAGCTTGTAAATAGTTGTTGTATGCATCTGTCATTTGCCTTCGCAAGTTCATGTGTGCCATTTCCTTCCCCTCAACAACTATTTCTATTACCCCTTTTAAGGCTTCCAGAAATTAGTTAGACACCATTTTCCCTTAATAACAAATCCGTTATGATTCTTCTGAATCAATCCACGTTTTTCCATGTGACTATTACTTCGACCCTGAACAACTACTGTTTATCCTGCCAGTAACCAAAGTCGAATTGATTGGCCTATAATTGATGTATCTAACTTTACAATGTTTTTTGAACAGGGGTACAATGTTTTTTGAACAGGGGTGTAATGTTTGCAATTCTCTAATCTTCCAGCACCAACCCCAACTACAGGGAAGACTGAAATATTATGACTGTCTTTGCAATTTCCTTATGTTAATATCTTTTTGACCCTTAATTGGTCCAATTCTTCCTGTTACCATCCTTTCACAATTGATGTGCTTGTGGAAAACTTTGCTTTTACATTAGCTGCCATATTTTTCCATAATCACTCACATTTGTTCACCCCTCTTTTGAACCTTCTGTATGATACCCTCATAAAAAGATTTTTTTGTTAACTTAATCTTTACCTTGCTTTTCATCCAGGCAGCTCTTGACTTTTGTTCTTACTTTTACAAAATGAGGCAAGTATTTATCAATGAGGTAAAAATTTAGCTATCCCAACAGAAACTCCAGCCCGAGCTGCAGTTAAAGGATCTTTGGAAGTGTTCTCCTTTTGGAGAAAACTTTCAGAATGCTACGCTGTATGTTTTGGCAGCAAAGTGCGTGACAGAAGATGATGGTCCTTTCTGATCAGTCTTCAATTCTGAATCTTACTGGCCCTGATGTACTATCATGAAGTGGAGTATGTAAGAAATCAAATTAAGAAGGAAGAATTGTTATTTACAGAGATGTAGAAATCTTCTGATGCAGTTCCACTCTTAGCTGACCACTGTTCATTTTTTGAATGCATAAACTAAAAATGGATTGATTCTACTGAAATAATTCTGTGGGAAAAATGGCAGCATTGTGACACTATCGCAGACATAATAAGTAAGCACATAATCAAGTAAATTATGGCTGTAACTCATTTTCTCAATTTTTTTTTACATCCTTTGTCTTTGGTCTAATTCCTATGACAAAAGAAATGCTAACTCATTGTGCAAAGAATCCTTATTTTATAGCTCACCTCCTACCATTCTTGCCAGCTTTTGAAATTTTAATTCTCATTGTTTTACTTCTCCTTTTCCTTAAATCCATTGCCAAATTGAGTGCTCTTAAAGGTATACTTTTTAAACTTCAGCCTGATGTGTTTAGAATTATTATTTTAGCCTGTTACTAGGTACCCTAGTACTGATGACAAATCCATTTGAGTAATGAAGATTATGGCAACTGACCAACTTTTAAATGAATTGTTTCAATCCAGCGCTACTGATGCACTGTGGTAACGTTTTTAATTACGGTGAACAAGACTTTCTAGACGCCAGAGTTTGTCTGAGATCATAATATCTCTGAATTATTTCAGCTCTGAGTAGCAGTAATTGGCTGGAGTCAGTTTTTCCGTCAGTAACTTAGGTGGAAGTCCTGTCAACAAGCACTGCTGGCTATGTGGATTGGTCAGCAGCTCTGTAGTCTCCTCAAATTCACTGAGAACAAAGGTTGCAGGTATTTCCCAGATTCGAAGTCTAGGCCTCCAGATAAGGTAAGTGCAGGGAGTCTCCAGGCAGTGAGTGAAGAGGAGTGGGTGGGTGTTTGTGGGGTAACCAGGATGAAGACACCATTCATTGGAAGCAGCGGTTGGCTTTTGACAACGCCCACCCAATGTGGAAAGGAGTCAGTTAAGCTGTTGGGACCATCTGAGCCACCATTGCCACTCTGATAACAGCCCCTAGAAAACTGATTTAAGGCAATGGTCTGGGTGCAGTCCTCCTTGCATTTGACATTGATAAAGCTTGGGAAGTGAAAACGGTGCTGATTTTCAGATTATGTGTCCATGCAGGAAGAACTGATCAACAGAAGTAGCATCCAAACTGAGCAGCAAACCACATGAGTGGCTTGTAGCTTTCTGTCATTATTGTATTGGCTAGTCATTGCTAATAGTCATTCCAATTGAGTGTTTCATCATTCCTTTCACTTAACTCAGGAGGTATTTGAATAACAGAACTAATATTAGGGATTCGTTCAATAAATAGTGGAAACAGAGTTGCATCATGTGCCATTGGGTTAATATTAACAACAATCTTGGTTGATCAGTTGTTTTAAAGGAAATTTTATTTAATAGCTATTGAAGGAATTTTATGTTTAAAAAGAATGTGCATTGTTCTTAGAGAAAATTAAATCTAGATTAAAATTGGCTCCCAGATGCCATTCAATAGAATGTATCAACAGTTTAAAGCATGGACTGGTTGAGCACAACTGACATGCTACCTGTTGCAAATGTCTTGACATATTGTTTGATACAGTCCACCAGTCATTGAAGCATACAGCTTACATGTGACAGAATGGAACTGAAAGTCTTGTATCACAAGACTTGTGTGGTAGACAAAATGTCTTCATGGCTTGACAGTAGCATCCTCTGTGGAGAAAACCTCTGTGTTCACTGCAAAGTAGCAGCATAAGACAGTCAGCTTCACTAGTTATTCAGATTTCTAAACCCTTTTCTCAATCCAGGATAGTCTGATATAGACTGTTGGAGCTGAAGCAAGACATAATCTCAGGATAGAGCTTGCTTTTATCTCATGATGAGTTAGAACAGGATTACTAATCTACATGATCCCCTACATTATGTGTGGTCTGAGTGTACAAGTTTCTTTCATTCTTAACTTTTAATCTGTATGTGGCACAATATCGCCTTTATAGACAACTGTACTATAAACAATAACCTGCTTAAAACAGACCCATACTGTACTTGAGTGTTTGTTACAAATCTTCTGGGTTCTCCTCTGCAATCAACCAAACGCTTACATTCAGTGTTCGCTGTATATGTTGGGATTTCTACAATTCCAGACGCTACAAGAGCTAATCTCATTGGTAACCTTGTGAATAACCCCCTAGCCAACTGTTCACTGTGTAAGCTTGATGCTGACCAAAGATGTATCAAAGTTATCCTACATGATGATGGCTAGCTTGATCAATCTGCCACTCACTTTGTATCTCAAATTCATAAAAGGCCTCTTAACCCTAATACTATCCAATCTACCTCAGATTACCCCGGAAGGTGAAAATATCACAAAAATGTGAACAAAAGGGCCTATTGCTGCTAGCTTTTAGTCAACACAAATGGTTTTCTATGCTAAAAGGTTGTTGCCATCAAGCCAAAAAGGTCATTTGCGAAAACAAATTAATAATAAGTTTGGAATCACTGTGATGTCAGCTATGAAAGCTGAATGATCCCACTATTTAGTAGAATATTTCAAGTGACATGTCCCCTTGACCATTTGCATTGAACAGCATGTTGATCGTGGTCAACTAGCCTGTGCTTGCAAGTCTTAGAACAGTATGTCCACCATTAGATGATGCTGCTACAAGACATTTATTTGTTGTAAAATCTAGACTGCGGGAAGCATTAGTCAGGCTCGCTATCTGACATATTTGCAAATGCTAGAAGTTTTTTTTATTAACATGCAGGTCCTGTTTTATATTGGCAAAAGGAATTTTTATACGTACTACACCTTTTTCATTAGGAAACCCTTCAAGGGGTCATGGAGACATGACAATATCCTGATCAATCAAAACCTACCTGCTAAATAATTTGGTGTCCCATTTTTCAAGTCTGTTTCTTGTATCTTGGTCCTAGTGAGAGCAAGATGAGAAACTTTGAGTTGCGTTTTTTTTGATGTAATAATTTCAGTACTATAAAGCAGTTACTTAAAATAAAGCAAAACTTGCAAAGCCTTGCATCCAGATCTATTGATTTTAATATTGAAATCAGTTCAGGAGATAGAAAGCACAATGAAGTTTAAGTTATTAAAGTATTTTAATCTTCTTTCAAAAGGTGACTAATTAATGCTGGCCTTGAGATTAATATACAGCCCAACAGTGTGATTCTTAGATTGAAACATGTATCCGTACTGATTTACCAATTGGTCTTTTTAAAATTTAAAAATGTATGTATCTTGAATATATTCAGTGACGGTCTCCTCAACTATCAGTGATAAAGAGTTCTACAAGTACGCTATCCTTTTAAATCATTTTTCCTCATCTCAACCCTAAATAGTCTATCCCGTATGGTGAGACTGTGTCCTCTGCTTCTAGACTCCACAACCAAGGTAAATATCCACTCTCTTCATAGTCTCTCCATCTGTTAGAATTTTATACATTTCAATGTGATTCCCTCCAATCCTTCTCAACTCTAGGAAATACCAATCCAATCAAATTCCCCCTCCTCGGGGCAGTCCTGCCATACCTGGTATCAGCTTAGTGAATCTCCTGTGCAATCCCTCAGTCACAAGTGTGTTTTCTCTTCGGTAGGGGTACCAAAACAGCATGCAGTACTCTGAATGTTGGCTCATCAAACCCCTGTATAACTGTACAAAGACATCGCTATGTCTGAATGCTGGTCCTCTTGCAATGATGGCCAATATATCATTTGCTGCACCTGCATGTCTACTTTCTAAATAAGAACATCTGGATCCCTTTGTACATCAGCACTTGCTAATATATCACCATTATAAATAATATTCTACCTCGCCTTTTTTGAAGTATCTTGACAGACTGATCATTTTGTTTAATATTTAATGCTTAATACTTAAAGAGCTAGTGGAACTGTATTGAGAACATAGTATCTTGCAAAGTAATGTACAGAAACTGACATCTTTAAAAGATTTCACCCATAAACTATTCTGTGAAATCTTCAATAGGATGCTAATTTTAAAAGAAAATATTAAATGGTCTCTTGTGTTTGAGAAAGGATAGAAGATTTGGGTGGCATTTCTTGGAATAAATACAAGTAGCACAATTATCCATTAAATCTCATTGTACCTTTTTTGCACCCACCTCTTCTGAATTGTCAGTTGAGCAAAATTCTAGTTGGATACTTGGTCTGTGTTACCCAGTTTTAATGAGGTGATATTGCAGTGGGCATCAGTACCCTTTGATTGGAAAGAGAAAAATACCACATTGTTTCCTGTTCTTGATGGCTATTGAGTGAACCCTTTTGGCACCATGCCTGTACTAGTATTAGTTGAAGGACCAAACTGGCTAGTCTAAGAGTGTCCCCATTTCAGTTAAAATATTAGCTTTGCCAGTTCTGTTAATGATGAAATGTGTACATCCATAAATTGCTGCAAATTGGAAATCACTCTGGGTTCAAGCCAATTATTAATGTCTGCTATTGTCATTAGGATGAAAGTTGTGTGTTTTATGTGTATTAATTTTTTAAAGAGTCTTGATTTAAGTGAACAAATATGGGTATTGGTTTGTTTTTTGAAGGCGTTTTAAAAATTAATCAGGTCAGGCTTTTGGAATCATGATTTTAAACCAGTATGTGCTACCTGAATTGTTACTGGAAATTTGCTTATACTGTCAAGATTTATGCAGAGAGAGAAGAAAAATCATAAACTTAGCAAAAACTAGGATGTGCAAGTCTTTTTTTTCTTTTAATTTTGTGCATAAGCTTTTGGTCAGTTAGAAGGAGATCTGACTGGCCTCAGCAAGAATGGCCTTTCCAAGAAACGGAGATAGTTCTGAGTAGCTAAAGGAATGTTTGTTCAGTGAAAGAGTTCAGTTTATGAAACTTTCAGATGTGAGTGTTTGTTAGAACTCTGCAGATTCATAAAAGACTGAGAATGTCTATGCCGTCAGTTGCGTGAGGATTCATATAAGAGGTCTTCCTAGATCATCGGACTGAAACTGAGAGATCCGTTTTTCTGATTTTTTTTTCTGGTTTTTGGATAACTGTGAAGTGATAGTGTAGGGGAGTAAGTGGAATTTTGTTTTACTGTGTTTTTTGAAATCTTTCAAACTGATATACATTAAATAGGGGAAAGTGAGAACTGCAGATCAGAGTCGAGTGTGGTACTGGAAAAGCACAGCAGGTCAGGCAGCGTCCGAGGAGCAAACTGAAATACATAGCTTGATTTGTCTTTTTTTGGTCAAAACCCAGTCTGTAGCCTCATGTGCTTATGTTTTTGCATAAGATATCGCTTTTGAAATGAAGAAACAAACAAGCGTATGATCTGTCACACATGATTTCATTCAGGGATTTGAGTTACCATTAGTTGGTACATCAGCTGTGACCTTAACACAGTTCCTTAATATATTTCTCTCATTCAGTGCTTAGGGCAACGCTGGGTTCGTAGTTTATGAAGTAGGTTCTGGAGTATATAACATTTTATTGAAATATATGATGGTTCAATATTTAAAGCAGGTATCTGCAGTAGTAACTATGCTGCCATTATAACATGAAAAAAATTTAAATGGACTTAGTTGGAAAATCTCAATCATCGAAATATTTGATTTGTTCAAAAGTGAAAATATAATAGATGCGGGATAATGGTTCTGTCTCTGGAATTGGAAGAGAGGAATAAATGTGGCACAGCAGTCTTTGTCTCACTTCTAAGGAAGAATGGTATCTTAGCTTGCTGTGTTTTGGTGACTGCTCATGGTTGCAAAACTATCCCATAATGTGTTGCAATGATGATTTTATAATAGATTTTTCCTCCAAATCAAATGATGTGATGAAATATATTATCTGTGCCATGCATTGCCAACCACCTAGGTTAGTCTCATTTGATCCGTGACATATTGATTTTGTGACTTGTGCTAAACCACCCAGAAAAGGCAAGAGCAATGTGAAATGGTAAGAGCAATGAATGAGTACAGATTGTTTTGTTACAGAGTGAGGGAAGCAAGATTGTGTTCCGGTAACATGGCAATAGAGTACAAATTCTGAGCATGGGACGTGTGTCTGCACAATCCGCTTTTTTGTTTTAATCACCTCTTGTTGAAGAGCTTGGTCATAAGTGAGTGAGCCTAGTGTGAATTCGAGTGCACTCAGCCATGATAAATGACTGCTGAAGCAGAGGCATGTTTGGATTCCTGGCAACTTCTGCATCTGGTGCAAATTCGTGGAGGTGGCGGCGGAGGCAAGTTTATGCCAGTATGAGACCCAGCATCACTGGCAATAGCTGCATTGGTGAGTTAGGCCCAAAGCAGACTCATGATGGTGCCAGAGTCCAGTTTGGGCCAGCGTGGTACCTGGCAGCATCAGTGTCTGCATTGGCAGAATCTAGCAAGGACTCATAATGGCGAGGATGTTATTGGAGGCAAGATGATGCCATAGAGTGGCTGTTTTCATTCCAGCAGCAGTAGCAGTGTGAAAGGGAATCATGCATTGCCAGTAGGCCCATGGTCTATGACACAGCAGTTAATGAGAAGGATTGCAAAGCTGAATTATTTTTCTGCCTTTATATTCCATAATTTGGTTTATTTTTGTGTTTTAAGATGGTACCAGAGAGTGGTGACATTATACAGCACTTTTCACTGCATTTTGTAACAAAATACACGTGACAATAAATAAATCAAGATCTGTTCTGTCCTGTTTTGTGTGGCTTAAGTAGCTTTGTCTATGGGTTGCCATGGAACGTATGACTTCCTTTAGAAAAGTAGTCCCTGCCATGGATGAAAATGTGAAAAGAAGATCGTAACCAAACAATTTCTGTGAAATGCAAAACACTAGTCAGCATAACAAGCCATTACTTCGCCTGTAAATATGGAAGAGTCCCAAGTTCATTACCCACTTTGTGCTTAAATAATTGATCTCAACCATGACAGCAGTGAAGGTGTTGCAATTGACCACAATGATCCTGGATTAAAGAGTGAAAAATTCCTGCTCCTGAAATATCAAGTGACCATTGCTTTTAGTGCTCACGTACATACCTGTCTCTCCCAAGATGAAGTAGTGTGCCACAGTGTGAATGATTGCTTTTGGGCAAAAGTAATAGGCACTTGTGTAATTCTGATCCAGCAGGAGGAAAATCTTGCTGGAGAAATTTTAAATATTAATTGAAAACATTATTCATTTTTGCAAATGTTATGAATACTTTTTATTAATGCATGGGTACATAACTGTATGGTTAATGTCCTGCACTTTAATTGCATGTTGATAAAATTAAATTGTGTACAGAGTTGACTGGAGTGTTAAATGTAATTTGCAATTCGATTTAACTCAAGTATCTTAATATATGTTGTTTATGAGTTTGTTTTATGCTTTTCAGTGGAAGAAATACTGGTTTGTACTGACTGACCATAGCCTGCGTTACTACAAGGACTCAATTGCTGAGGACGTAAGCATTATATTTCGAAATTATTCAGAAATTAGTTAAACTATGCCCACCACCCTGAGCTATATTTGGGAGCTCTTATTATGTGTGTATGTTGATTGCCCTTTTTGTGAGAACCTGGACAGAGAAATGAAGAGGTAAAGCCTTATTGCAGAAATAGATATTAAGCATAATTTTAGCTTATGGTGATATAGTAAACAGATCTACACTGCATCAGGCCTCAAATTTTTACAAACTCCTCTTTCCACCGAATTTCAGCTGTAATGTTGACTATCATTTAAATCCGCTACAGTCACGATTACGTGTTGAGAATTCCTTCTGAAGCTGCTTGCAAATTAATTTGTGTCTAGTTGTAGTTAATCTGGGAAAACTGTTTTTGGTAACTGTTTCCTGCTTAACTGCCCTTGGATTTATAGTCAGTATTATTAACACTCCTTTACTAGTAAATCCGTGTCTCAGTTATCTGCACATATTGCAGTACAAACATCCATTTGTTCCTGAATGACAGAAAGTGCATATAGCTGTGGAGCAATTTTAAGAAAACCACATCAACTGCAGTTCAGGGTAGAAGGGTCAGCAGTAGTCCTACGCGGTGACCTATTTTCCAATACTTTGCAGAGCTTTATATTTGCCCATTTCTGGCTTCTTAGCCACCTCAACTGTAAGCTCTAGAATTCTCTCCCTGAACCACTCCACTGCTCCATTAAACGATTTGAAAAATGTACTGCTTCTATCAACTCTGAATCCATTTTTGCATTATTACACTCCTGTGAAGACCTTGGAATGTTTTACCATGTTGAAAATGCTGTGCAAAAAAAGTTGAAGTTGTTAAGCTGTGCCAATACTGCTGCTTTCAGAATAAATCTAGAAAAATGAACTGAAAGGATGTGAATTTCTTATCTTTACATACCTTGCTTGAACCTTTTCAATCACTGCTTGAACATTCTAATTTTACTTATTTCATTGCCTTGTACTGGCTAGTTCTATTATGCTGAATTACTGCAACAACTAGAAACTGAAACACCAGGTTTTGTTTTTCTCTTTAGAAGTGTGAAACCCAAAATGTTCTCTCTAAATTCACTGAAATAATTCCTGTATTGGAAATCTAAAATATGAAAGGAAATTGCAAGATGTACAGCACGGAAACAGATCCTTCAATCCAATTTGCCCATGCCGACCAGATATCCTAAATTAATCAAGTCTCATTTGCCAGCACTTGGTCCATATCCCTCTAAACCCTTCCTATCTATGTACCCATCCAGATATGTTGTAATTGTACCAGCCTCCACCACTTCCTCTGACAGCTCATTCCATACACGCACCACCCTTTGCTTGAAAAAAGTTGCCCCTTAGGTCCCTTTTAAATCATTCCCCTCTCACCCTAAACTTATGCCCCCTAGTTTTGAACCCACCTCCAGGGAAAAGACCTTATTTACCCTATCCATGCCCCTCATGATTTTATACACCTCTATAAGGTCACCACTCAGCCTCCAACCTTCGAGGGAAAACAGCTCCAACCTATTCAGCCTCTCCCTGTACTCAAACCCTCTAACACTGGCAACATTGTTATAAATCTTTTCTGAACCCTTTCAAATTTCACAATATCCATTTTATAGGAGGGAGACCATAATTGCGCACAGTATTCCAATTGTGGCCTAACCATGTCCTATATAACTGCAACATGACCCCTCATCTCCGATACTCAATGCTCTGACCAATGTACAAAAGCATATTAAATGCTTTTTTTCACTCTCCTATCTTCCTGAGATTCCACTTTCCAGAAACAATGAACCGGCACTCTAAGGTCTCTTTATTCCACAACGCTCCCCAGGACCTTACCATTAAATGTACAAAGTCCTGCCCTGAATTGCTTTTCCAAAAACAGCACCTCACGTTTATCTAAATCAAACACCATCTGCCATTCCTTGGCCCATTGGTCAATCTAAACATAATCCTGTTGTTCTCTGAGGTAACCACCTTCACTGTCCACTGCATCTCTAATTTTGGTGTCATCTGCAAACCTAGTAACTGTACGTCCTATGTTCACATCCAAATCATTTTATGTAAATGATAAAAAGCATTGGACCCAGCACCAATCCTTATGGCACACTACTGGTCACAGGCCTCCAGTCTGAAAAGCAACCCTCTACCACCACCCTCTGTCTTCTCCCTACGAGCCAGTTCTGTATTCAATACAGTTTTCCTGTATTCCATGTGATCTAACTGTGCTAACCAGTCTACCATGAGCAACTTTGGTGATAGTGACCACAATTGAGTTATGCTTGCTTTAGCAATAGAAAGGCACAGGTATATAACACAGGGCAAGAGTTATTGCTGGAGGAAAGGCAATTGAGATGCAATTAGGCAAGATTTAAGATGCATAGGATTGGGATAGGAAACTGCAGGGGATGGGCACAATTGAAATGTGGAACTTATTCAAGGAACGCCTACTGCGTGTCCTTGATAAGTACGTACCTGTCAGGCAGGGAAGAAATGGTCAAGCGAGAGAGCCATGATTACTAAAGAAGTTGAATCTCTTGTCAAGAGGAAAAATACAGCTTGTGTTAGGATGAGATGTGAAGAATCAGGGTGTTTGAGAGTTAAAAGTTAGCCAAGTAAGACCTAAAGAGAAACCTAAGAAGAGGCATGAGGGGACATAATAAGTCAATGGCAGGTATGATCAAGCAAAACCATAAAGCTTGCTTTAGATATAACAGGAATCAAAGAATGACAACAGAAAGATTAGGGCCAATCAAGGATAGTAGTGGGAAATTGTGCGTGTAGTCCGAGGTGATAGGGGAAGTGCTAAATGATTATTTTTCGTTAGTATTCACACTGGAAAAAGACAGTGTTGTCAAGGAGAATACTGAGATACAGGCTACTAGACTAGACTGGACTAACATTCACAAGGAGGTGGTGTTAGCAATTCTGGAAAGTGTGAAAATAGGTAAGACCCCTAGACTGGATGGGATTTATTCTAGGATTCTCTGGAAAACCGTGGAGGAGATTGCAGAGCCTTTGGTTTTGATCTTTATGTTGTCATTGCCTTGAGAAAGAGTGCCATAAGATTGGAGGATAGCAAATGTCCATTTGTTCAAGAAGGGGAGTAGAGACAACCCTGGTGATTATAGACCAGTGAGCCTTACTTCGGTTGTGGGTAAAGTGTTGGAGAAGGTTATAAGAGTTGGAATTTATAAGCATCTAGAGAATAATAAGTTGATTAGGAATAGTCAGCACAGTTTTATGAAAGGTAGGTCATGCTTCACATACCTTATTGAGTTCTTTGAAATGGTGACCATGCAGGTAAAGCAATTGATGTGGTGTATGTGGATTTCAGTAAGACATTTGACAAGGTTTCCCATGGTTGGCTATTGAGCAAAATACAAAGGCATGGGATTGAGAGTGATTTAGCAGTTTGGATCAGAAGTTGGCTAGCTGAAAAGTGGTGGTGATGGGAAATGTGCATCCTGGAGTTCAGTTACTAGTAGTGTACCACAAGGAGCTGTTTTGGGGCCACTGCAGCTTGTCGTTTTTGTAAAAGACCTAGATCAGGGCGTAGAAGGATGGATTAGTAAATTTCTGGATTACACTAAGATCGGTGGTGTTGTGGATAGTACTGAAGAATGGTGTAACAGAAGGACATAGATAAGCTGCAGCAGTTGAAAATGGAATTTCATGTGGAAAAGTGTGAGGTTATTCACTTTGGAAAGATCAGCAGAAATAGAGAGTACTGGGTTAATGGTAAGATATTTGGTCGTGTAGATGAGCAGAGTTCTCGGTGCCCATGTACATAGATCCCTGAAAGTCGCCAGGTTGATAGGGTTGTTAAGAAGTCATACGTTGTGTTAGCTTTTTATTGGTAGAGGGATTGAGTTTCAGAGCCCCAAGGACATGCTGCAGCTGTATAGAACTCTGTTGCAGTCACACTTGGAATATTGCACACAGTTCTGGTCACAGCATTTTGGAAGGATGTGGAAACTTTGGAAAGGGTTCAGAGGAGACTTACTATGCTCTTGCCTGGTATAGAGGAAAGGTCTTATGAGGAAAGGCTGAGGGACTTGAGGCTGTTTTCGTTAGAGGGAGGAAGGTTGAGAGGTGACTTAATTGAGACATGCAGGATAATCAGAGGGTTAGATAGGTTGGACAGTGAGAGTCTTTTTTCAGATGGTGATGGCTAGCATGAGGGGACATGGCTTTAATTTTGAGGGGTGATAGATATAGATAGGAAGAATGTCAGAGGTAGTTTCTTTACTCAGTATAGGTAATTTCTTCACTCAGTAACAGTATACTGCCTAAAACAGTAGTAGACTCACCAACTTTAAAGCATTAAAATGGTCATTGGATAAACATATGGCTGAAAATGGAATACTGTAGGGTAGACAGGTTGGCGCAAGATCAAGGGCCAAAGGGCCTGTACTGCACTGTGTAATGTTCTGTCATCTGAGGAACATTGTTGAATGCCTTACTGAAGTCCATGTAGATCATGTCCACCACTCTGCCCTCACCAATCCTCTTTGTTACCTCTTCAAAAACTCAAATCAAGTTAGATATGATTTCCCAAAACAAGCCACATTGACTATCCCTAATCAGCCCTTGCCTTTCCAAACACTTGTAAATCCTGTCCCTCAGAAATCCCTCCAACAACTTGCCCACCACCAATGTCAGGCTCACCAGTCTACAGTTCCCTGGCATTTCCTTACCACCTTTCTTAAATAATGGCATACGTTAGCAAATCTCCAGTGTTTTGACATCTCACTTGTGACTAACGATGGTCCAGATATCTCAGCAAGTGCCCAGCAATCACTTTCTTAGTTTCCCACAGAGTTCTAGGGTGCACCTAATCAGAACCTGGGGATTTATCCACAATGTGGTTTAAGACATCCAGCACCACCTCTCTAATATGGAATTTTTCAAGACGTCACCATATTCTGTATCTTCCATGTCCTTTTCCACAGTGAACACTCTTGCAAAATACTAAGTTACTATCTTCCATACCTCCTTCAGTTCCACACATCGCTTTGTCCTTAATGTATTAATAAAATCCGTTTGGATTCTTTTTAACCCTATTTGCCAAAGCTATCCCATGTCCCCTTTTTGCCCTCCTGATTTTCCTCTGAAGTATACTCCTACTGCCTTAATACTCTTCTAAGAATTCTCTTGATCTATCCTGTTTATGCATGATATATGCTTCCTTCTTTTTCTTAATCAAGGCCTAATTTCTCTAGTCATCCAGCATTCCCAACGCCTACCAGCCTTGCCTTTCATCCTAATTGTCTCTGCACTCTAGTTATCTCATTTTTGAAGGCTTCCTATTTTCCAGCTGTACCTTTATCTGTGAACATCTGCATTTGAAAGTTCTTGCCTAATACCATCAAAATTGATCATCCTCCAATTTAGAACTTTAAATTTTAGGTGCTGTCTATCCTTTTCCATCACTGTTTTATAACTAATAGAATTATGGTCGCTGGCCCCAAAGTGCTCCCCCACTGGCACCTCAGTCACATACCCTGCCTTATTCCCCAAGAGTAGGTTAAGTTTTGCATTTTCTACAATAGGTAAATCCACATATTGAGTCAGAAAATTTTCTTGTACACACTTAACCAGTTTCTCTCCATCTAAACCCTTAACATCATGGCAGTCCCAGTCTGTTTGGAAAGCTAAACTCCCCTACCATTACCACTATTATTCTTAAAGATAATTGAAAGCTCCTTACAAATTTGTTTGTCAATTTTCTGATGACTGTGGGGGAGAGGGGTGTGGGTGGTGGTGGTGTTTGGGGGTGGGGGGGGGTGGAGTGGAGAGAGTCTATGGTACAATCCAAATAAGGTGTAACTATCCCCTTCTTATTTCTCAGTTCCACCCAAATAACTTTCCTGGATGTATTTCCAGGAATATCCTTCCTCAGTGTAACTGTAATCCTATCCCTAATCAAAAACGCCACTCCCCCTTCTCTCTTGCCTCCTTTTCTGTCCTTCATGTAGCACTTGTATCCTGGAACCTTAAGCTGCCAGTCCTGTCCATCCCTGAGTCGCTTTTCTGTAATTGCTATGATATCCCAGTCCCATGTTCCTAACCATGCCCTGTGTTCATCTGCCTTCCCTGTTAGGCCTGTTGTATTGAAATAAATGCTGTTTAGTTTATCAGTACTACATCATTCTCTGCTTTGTTCCTGCCTGCCCTGACTGTTCTTGATTTGCACCCTTTCCCAATTGTACCAATCTCAGACTGACTTCTTACCTCCCTCTTTCCCTGGTCCCACTACCTCCAACCTTAATAGTTTAAATCCTCCTGTGCAGCTCTAGAAAATCTCCCTGCCAGTATATTAGTCCCCTTCCAATTCAAGTGCAATAAGCCCTTATATAGGTCAATTCTACCCCAGAAGAGATTTTCATGATCCAAAAATGTGATCCCTTCTCCCCTGCACCAACTCCTCAGCCATCCATTCAATTGCTCTATCCTCCCTATTCCTACCCTCCCTAGCTTGTAGCACTAGGAATAATCCAGAGATTATTACCCTTAGGGCTTACTTTTTAAACTTTGGTCTAATCTCCTGTATTCTCTCTTCAGAAGCTCATTGTTTTCCCTTCCTATATTATTAGTTCCAATATGTACAATAAGCTCCTGCTCGTCCCACTCCCCTTTGAGAATATGCTGCATTCTCCCTGAGATATCCTTGATCCTGGCACCAGGGAGGCAACACACCATTCTGATTTCTCTCCATCAGCCACAGGAATATCTGTCTGTGCCTCTGTCTAGAGAGTTCTCTATCACCACTAATTGCTTGGAACTTGATGTACCCCTTGTTACATTAGACCCAGTCTTGGTAACAGAAACTTGACTGTTTGTGCTGCATTCCCCTGAGAGTCCATCATTCCCTACATTTTCCAAAACAGCACTCTTGTTTGAGATGGATAGCCACAGGATACTCCTGTGCCTGCTTTCCTCTCCTACCTTTCCTGGCAGTAACCCATCTATCTGACTCTATCTCCCTTTCTATAACTGCATCCATCACACCCCCTATCTCCTGTAAATTCCTGATAGCCTCTAACTGCTGCTCCAACCGATGCATGCGACTTGATAGAATTCACAACTAAGCATTCTTCCTGCAGATATTATCATCAGTAACGTGAAAATTCTCCCTAATCTCCCAAATACGACAGGCAGAGCGCATCACTCTACTAAAGGCCGTCTTTGCACCTTAATAATCTACAGAAAGTAGCACAATCTTACTGCTCTTAAAAAAAAAACACTGCTCCAGGCTAATTTAGTACCTACATTTTATATTTTTAAATTTTAATCAAGAGACCGATCTTAATAAACATATAACCAAAAAAAGCCCACTCTCCTCACTCATTTAAAAAAAATGACAGCAAAGTTACACTTAAAAACCATGCACACAAGGTCAGCTGTGAATTTTGCTGTTTTACTTAGATGCACTCTGACGTCCAGAAGTACTTGAACTAAAACAGCAAAGGCAGTGGCTGTGCAGATTTGCTGCTGTGGCAGACAACATAATAGATTTCTCTCTCTCTGACCATGTGGTAGCTGCCTTGTTCTCTTCCTCCTTTTTAAAATGCCATTGTTTTGATCTTTTCCCCCCAAAGTTCCAAAACAATGCAACAGCTTATAAAATAGTAATTACTGCTCCTGGAATTTGAGGAACTCACTTCTAATACCTAAAATACCTCCAAATAGGAGCAGCTCTTACAGCCACGAAGTTTCCCTGTCCTCCATCTTTGATTACCTAGAATCCTTGTGATGAGAGAAAGTACGTTTGGCCTTTCATTAGAACTGGAAGACTTTTATTGGTGAACGCTTTAAACACATGCATTGCTTTGGAAGAATAAAAGATCTGTGTTGGACTGTATTGAATGCTTGGTAATCCCCCATCAGTATATGGCAAATAGTGCAGTCTGTTTACCTGGGGTCTGTGACCCTTCCCTTCTACCACATTTCCAGGTGATGGGAATCTCTTGTCGGATTTTTGGTGCCATTCCTCCCTGCTATTTTGCCTTTACATATTTATGTCTCCCAGACCCTCCTTTTTTCTTTGCATCTCAAGTTGCTTCCTCCCTTTGTCTTATATCATCTCTGTTCAATCATTTATGTCCTCTACTCTGTTGCATAATTCCCCTCTTTGATCTTTTGCCTTTCATTGACTTGGAATTTGCTGGAAGCTGTTCACCTCTAAATTTTTCATTCCTCAAGAAAGATCAATGTCCTGATCATTGGGCCAAATTTGGGGAACCTCGTTCAGCTTTTTCTGCACCATTCATCTCAAAACTTTGATGTTGTAACTTGCTGAAAATTTAAACCAATAATTGTAGTGAGGGCAACAAGAAATCTGGCCACTGAATGACCAGGACCAGAAGTCCATTAGTGTTTTTTTGTTAATGCTGAACAATTTTCCCCATAGAAATGCTGTATAATCATGGTGCAACTGGATCTAATGTTTTACTCTCACCTGTTTCTGAATTGTCTGAAATATGAAATATATCAATGGATCTTTCAACAGTACCAGTTTTCTTTTTCATATTTACCCTTGGAACTAGAGGTGAACAGTTATTTGACTGCAGCTGTCAGGGTGCAAAATGGATGCTGTCTCATTATCTCAAAGGCAGCGTCAACCTGGTGTTGCACTCTTTAATTTAGGATTTATTTAATTTGTTGGAACTGAAAATGGATTCTAAAATAAAAGTACAGTTGTAAAAACCTAGAAGCACTACAGTAGTTTAGCAGCAGCTACTCTGAAAGAGGTTCGCATGACCATTTAAAGCTTTATTTTAGTGTTTACCAGTAAGTTAGCAGTATGCCAGTCAGTTCTTTGCAAAGGCATTTGGTACTGCAAGCTGATTTCTAATCTGAAGATTTTCCATTTGTTAGTGTACATTTCCACAGAATACGGCTTCTTTTGAATTTTTGTATTGAAGTATTTAATGGACAGAAGGTTTACTTGAGTTATTCTGGATGACAGTTCAGAGCTGTGTTAATTTAGAAAATATGTATTTGTTCTCCATTTGCTGCCTTCCAAACAGGAGATAGTATGCATTATTACTAAAAGTTTGGCAATGAGCTGATTTTAAAGGAGGTTGAAGAGTGGGCTTTGAATTTGGTTCACAGCTGATAAAGATACTCCATTGGTGGAAAGGGGAATAGGAGAAATGCAGAGCTTTTTAAAATCTGATTGAAGATTTGTAGCTCGGGTATCCGTTGTTGTGGTTCTGCTCGCCGAGCTGGAAGTTTTTGCTGCAAACGTTCGTATCAAAATCTGAAGACTGCTTTAAAGCAACTTTAAAACAAACACTATAGGATTGGATGAGTAGAGGCAACTCATCAAGGTAAAGTGCGGTGATAAATCATTCATAATAACACCTAGTACAAGGCATATTAAATGTCTAGTGTTTGAGATGCATGGTTCAATTTGGACTTCAGTTCCAGCAAAAAATATCTCACTAGTTGTCAAGAAATTTAATGCAGAAAATGCAAGATCTTGGCGAATTCTTGTCAACATTGAAGCTGGAAGGCCAGACCAAGAAGGATTTGAACAGGAGGATGAGAATTTTTAAAATCAGGATGTTGTCCTTTGTAAATTGCAAAATGAGCCTCAGTGCACGTTAGAATACGGGCAACAGAGTTATGGATGGCTGCAATTTATTGACTAGTTTCCTGGCTTCCATCCTCTAGGAAAGCATTGGGACAGTAGAGTCTGGAGGAAACAAATTGAGGGTTTCAGCAACAACTAAGAATCAACCAGCAATGGAAGTAGAAGGCCTTTGTCATGGAGGGCATAGCATTTTCATACAAGGTCAAGAAGGATCATCTGGTTCAGCTCTGATTAGAAACTAGCACATACTGAAAAATTATCCAGTAAAATTGTAGCTTTACATTGTTCAGCCAAGATTTTTTTTTGTGCATTTGGTTACTCAAATGAAAATCTGCCATTAATTTCTGATTCACCACAGGTTGCCAAGTTAATTAACCTATTTTGTTTTCCTCCACATCTGCCACAGGCATCAGATTTGGACGGTGAAATTGATTTATCTACTTGCTATAATGTAACTGAATATCAGGTCCAGCGCAACTATGGCTTCCAAATCCATGTAAGTTCATGAGTTTAAAATGGCACTGAAAATTCCCTCTGACTTGACATGTCTTCCTTCTGCAACCTCTGCGAAATTACTTATGACTTTCACTAATTTCCAATTGCGTCTGTAATGTACTTGCACTGTAATTTGCTTTTCGGTATATGATAGAATTAAAAAATGATACAACAGAGAAGTAAATAATTGTACTTATTGCAACTGTGCTTTGAAAGAGCAATCCAACTAGCCCATCTCTTGTCCTACCCTATCGGCTTGCAAACCTTTCTCCTTTAGATATTTATCCTGCGTTTATCTGAAACAAGCACAGAAAATGCTGGAGAAACTCAGTGGTTGTGGCAGTATCTGTGGAGAGAGAAATAGTTAAGAGTTAGAGTCCATTATGACTCTTCAGAAGCAGTTAACGTTGAATCCAGCGTGACTCTTCAAAGAAATTGACTTCTGAAAGGGACTCATATTGGACTTAAAATCTATAACACTCTTTCTCTGTCTACAGATGCTGCCACACCTGCTAAGCATTTTGTATTTGTCTAACAAATTCCCATTTTAAAAGCTATTATTGAATTTTGTCATTCAGTTTTGTTTTATTGTCAGTAGGCATAAGCAGCCGTGTGTTGAGACTGAACTAAAATTCCTTTTAACCTTCCACCCACCAATTTGCTGCTATTTGATTTAATCTTCTCTTGGAATAATATATCTCATTTCCTCAGATCAATCTACTGTTATGCTGTGAGTAATGACAGTGTAAGACTAGCTTCTTGTGTGATGTGATACTAAAGCCGCATAAGCCATTCTCATACTTGGTATTTGAATTAACAGAGTTCGCTGATCTCACCTTCATATAAAGTGAAATAGAAATTTCTGTGTTGTATAGTCTGATTCATTCCAACTTGTCTGTGCTGGTGTTTAGTCCATAGAGTCTCTGTGTTTGGAATGTGGATATTCCTTCAAGCTTCCAGTTAAGGGCAGCTAGATAGTTACAGTCGGGAGAAAGAAACAGCAGGATTTACCAATAGAATGAGATGGATCAAAATCGGAGGACGTTTCATGCAAAGTAAAACATTGGAAAAGGATGATTCGACTTGTCTATTTGTGCTGTAAACACTGTATAATTCGATGTAATCTGCTTCCACCACCCATTCAGGTGGTGCATTCCTAACCATCACAATTCACTATAAATTAGATTAGATTAGATTAGATTAGATTACTTACAGTGTGGAAACAGGCCCTTCGGCCCAACAAGTCCATGCCAAACGCAACCCACCCATTCTCCTACATTTACCCCTTTACCTAACACTACGGGCAATTTAGCGTGGCCAATTCACCTGACCTGCACATTTTTGGACTGTGGGAGGAAACCAGAGCACCTGGAGGAAACCTTCTAGCTTTTGCTTCTACCAACAATCTTAAACGCTCACTCTAGTTACTGACCATTCCGTGATTGGCAAAAACTTTTCCTATTTATTCCATAATTTTGAGCATCTATTAAATATCCTTGTCCTTCTCTTCTAAGAAGAGTAGCCTCAGCTTCCCTTGACTCTTAATATATTAAGTCCATTTCTAGTAAATTTTTGCCAGTCCTTTTGATGATGTTGACATCCTTTTTAAAGTATAATGCCAGATTTGGACACACTATTCCAGCTGAAACTGTGGTTTTTATTTTAAGACTTCGTGCAAATTCTGTGCTTTTGTACTCTGTCAATGAGACTTATGGAGTCCTACAGCCCAAGCTAGTCGACGCTAGCCGAAAGGTCCGTCAAAGCTTAACCCCATTTTTCTGCATTTGACCCATATACTTCTAAACCTTTTCTATCCATATATTTGTCCAAATGCCTTTTAAGTGTTGTTAATGCACCTGCCTCGACCATCACTGCTGGCAACTCATTCCATATGTGTACCAAGAGTCGCCCCTCTGGTTCCCTTTTATTCTTTCCCCTCTCACCTTAAACTGATGCCCTCCAGCCCTTGATTCCCCAACTCTGGGAAAACTACTTAGTACATTCACCCTATCCATACCTCTGATTATCTTATACATTTCTTTAAGACCCCCCTTAGTCTCCTCTGCTCTGAAGAAAATAGTCCTAGCTTGTCCGACCTCTCCCTTTCACTCAGACCCTTGTGTCCTGGCAACAGCGTTGTAAATTTCTGCATTTTTTTTTCCAGTTTAATAACACCCTTCCTATAGCAAAGTGATCAAAACTGAACACAGTACTCCAAGTGCAGCTTCACCAATATCTTGTCCAACTGCAACATAACTTTTTATCTTCTGTGCTCAGTGCCCTGACTGATGAAGGCCAGTGTGCCAAAAGCTGCCTTCAAACAGTGTCTACCTGTGACTCCACTTTCAGAGAACCGTGCACCTGAACTTCATGGTGTCTCTGTTTCACAACACTCTTTAAGGCCCTACCATTCACCATGAAACTCCTACCTTGATTTGACTTTCCAAAATGCAAGACCTCTCACTTTTCTCCATGAAACTCCATTTGCCATTTCTCAGCCGAAATGGTGGTCAGGTCCCAATTCTGATTGATGTGCATGATTGACATGAGGCTGTTGGTGGGCTTAAAATGTAACCAAACAACTGGGACAAATTCACAGAGATCCAAGGCCAGTCTTTTCAATAGCCTGCTACAACATTTGGTCCTCTCTATAGCTTCTTTTGATCTTCCTACAGAGGTTACAGGTGAAATTTCATGTCAATCCCCATAACGAGGTGAGCACCATCTCAGTCACTTTGTACCAATGTAGAAATCCATTGAAAATATTAATTTGTATCAGGGCACACCACTGATTAAAATACTGAAGCATTACTCCAGTTTTCCCACCCCTATCAGAGCTGAGTAAGATGCATGCACCGTCATTTGTAATGACATGAATACTTATACAAATCAGGTTTCTGCTCTGGATTAAATAGCACTCACTTTTAACTTTCTCACTGGAAATTATGAGTGGCCTCTTGCCTTTCTATTCCTCAGATAATAGAACAGTGGTCACTCTGTCAAGAATGCATGACTTAAAATACAATTTGTGAATCAGGTTTACTTAACAATTCCTTTATATCAATAAATGAGGAATAAAGCAGGTGAAACGTAGCAGTTCTAGTAGCATCAGTGGAGAGAGAAACAGAGTTAACATTTCAAGGTGCATATGACTCTCGGGGTTGAGTCGTGATCTTTGAACTCTGTTTTGTGGAAGAGTCATATCTGACTTGAAATGTTAACTGCTTCTGCCTTCACAAATGCGGGCATACCTGCTTAATTTATCCAACACTTCGCAAATGATGTAGATCTGAATCAAAGCAATATTTTCCTTTTTTTTAAGGAATCGAATTGGTTCCTCAAGATTGCAACATTTTCATTCTTAAATGTATTGCTGTAATGTAAGCCTCTGTCTCCATTTTACAAGTAATAAACCTGAAACTTCACTAACATTCCAAATGACACCACCTTGGTTCAGCATCTGTAATAAAATATTTTCTGTAAAAGACTAAACTCTTCAAGGAGTTTAGTTTATATTAGATCACTTACAATGTGGAAACAGGCCCTTTGGCCCAACAAGTCCATACCGACCCGCCGAAGCACAATCCACCCAGACCCATTCCCTTACATTTACCCCTTCACCTAACACTGCGGGCAATTTAGCATGGCCAATTCACCTAACCTGCACACCTTTGGATTGTGGGAGGAAACAGGAGCACCTGGAGGAAACCCATGGGGAGAATGTGCAAACTCCACACAGTCGGACACCTGAGGCGGGAACTGAAACCGGATCTCTGGCGCTGTGAGGCAGCAGTGCTAACCACTGTGCCACCGTGCCGCCCGTGCAGTCTTCGTCTGCATGCCTGTACATGGCTCTAGTGCATTCCTGATGAAGGGCTTAAGCCTGAAATGCCAACTTGCTCGTTCCTTGGATGTTACCTGACCTGCTGTGCTTTTCCACTTTTCAGCTATGGCTACAGTGCACTAAAACAGGTGAACTGCTGAACTGGTCAAAAGCTGCCAAGGTTGTTTTTAACTGGATGTAGAGTTGAGTTAACAAGCACCTCTTTGAAAAACACCAACTGACAATGCCTTACATAGCTTAGATTGTACAAGCTTTGATTATTACTGCTTGTTGGTTAAAAGGTAGTGAGATTTCACTGTGTTGAGCTAGCAGTTAGCTCTGGTTCTGTAAGTTTCTTAAACAGGCTTCCTGCGCTACCTGTGTTTGAAGAGCCACCCATACTGTCTGATAACTTGCAAAATCTAACATATTGCATTCAGTTTCTGTTATGTGTCATACAAGTTACATATTGTTAAATTCCTCAGAATCTTTCACCCTTAAGTATTTGATACCTGACTGGTTTGACTAGATTGATAAAGAAAAGGCTAATGCCTAGTCATTATGGATAATGCAAATGATTATTATCTCATTTTACAGACCCAGGAAGCTTTGTTTACCCTTTCTGCAATGACTGCTGGCATCCGACGCAATTGGATGCAGGCATTGATGAAAAATATCCGACCTTCAACAGCACCAGATGTTGCCAGGTAAGAATGTGCTACATCAAGACTCTATTACAAAATGCTATTACTTGGAATACAGATTCCAAAACAGTTCATTACAGTAAGTTCTACATAATTGAGCTATTTAGGAATATTCTATCTGAAATCAATTATCAATTATAAATTGATTTTATAATTTCCAGATAGATTTGATGTCATTTTAATGTACTGTTATATGTTTTAGGGACTTGGTGCATGTGAGAGATTACATTGTGGAAGCACCATGAACTGAAGTAAACATTTATTACATGTTGGTTATTTTTGTTTAAAATATTTCAGTCTAATGATTTTGTTCTATTAGCTTACCAGAAGAACAATGTGCTGTGATGCTACCAGATACTACTCCACATTATGATAGCAAATCAGATTCCCCATCCTCTGAAGCTTCTTCGGTGGATAAAGAGACAGGGCAGAGAAAAAGCCGAGCACGTGAAAGGAGGAGAGAGGGCAGGTCAAAAACTTTTGACTGGGCAGAATTCAGGCCAACAGCACAAGCAATAGCACAAGAAAGAGCAGCAAAAGCAGATTCATGTGACAGTCATGCGGAGAGATTTGGTGCATCTTCATCAGACATGAATGACTGGGAACGGACTAAACGGCGCGAGGAACGTAGAAAAAGATATGAGGCTGTGACTGGAACAGTAGGCTCGAGTTCAGGTGATACAAATAGGATGGAATTTGAACCATCAAGTTCCTCACCGTTGCTGGATCGGAGACAAAAGATGCACGATGAAATTGAAGAGCACTGGCAGCAGGTAGAACGCACGCCCATAAGGGAAGAACGACGGGTACCTCTGGCAACAGTACTGGCAAGTTCACAAACATCACAGATTGATAAGCTACTGGAAAGCCATACAAAAGAGGTAGGAAAAATATACAATTAGTTCTCATATGAAACTATCAGTGTGATTTAAGTATCAAATCTAAAGTAGATGTATTCAGACACTGTGGACTTTGATTGCCAAGCTTCGGCGACTCACTGGTGCGTTGGAGGAAGAGGAAGTGTGCAAAAGGCCAGAGTCAAAGGAATGAAGGATTTGGTGGGAAAATGATTGTACTGCTGGAGAGGGATGTAGAGCTAGAGATCTGCAAGCTATTAAAGTAATTTCAACAGAAAGAATATTTTAAATTCAGTACAATGGTGGGGGCAAGACCTGTCTCAATACAATGAGAGTGAGTTTGAACCAGGTGAGCAGCCATCCCAGGTTTTCATTAGAAAAGGTTTCACTGGACCAGAAACATCAACTCTGTTTTCTCTCCACAGATGCTGCCAGACTCACTGAGACTCTCCAGCAATTCTTTTCTATTCTAGATTTTCTGGCACTGTCCCACAGTGTTCTAATTTGGTTTCCTGTGTCAGATTTTTGTAAAAATTGTGCCGGAACACAATTGAGTCAAATGTTTCAGACCAGAATCTCTGGGTGTATGAGGGTGGGGCTGGGGGAGGCTGCTGTCATTGGTACAACTCCACCCCACCCTTCATAATCAGCTACTTCATTAAGCTTGTGAGCACATTACCCTTGTATGGCAAAAGATCTATTGTTTTCTTCTTGACCTAGGCATGCTGAGGGTCATGGACACTTGGGAGTGGTGTGGGATCGAACATGTCAGTTCACCCAGAACTCCGTATCTGGAGAATCAAGAAAAGGAGATGAGCTGATTTAGACTGCAGCTGGAAAAGCAGTAGTCATGTGGTGGATGAAGTTATGGAAATGGAAATATCCAGCCTTTTAGATCAAAAGAATGAGAGATTGGAGGCATAATTTGGAGTCAAATAAAACAGATTATGAACAGTCTCATTCAATTTGAGACAGTGAGCGTCATGGAATATAACGGGATGGACTCATTGTAAGATATTTATGGTGGAGATTTATGAAGGAGGTCATAACTTGCAAGGAATGGCAAACAATGTGAATAAAGTGTGTCCACCTTCTTGTCTGCACCAAGTTTGTTTAGAGCTGAATTAAAATGAAATGGATGTAGTTTATTATAATTTACTTGGAAAATAATAATACACCAATTGAGTTGTCCTTGTTTCATTTTACTTTTAAATTCATCTACCCTGTATATGATAATTGCTCTTAATAATTGTGTTACCTAAGACTGCAATTTATATTGTAAAATATAAAACATGTATGGTATTTAGTTGAAGGCAATGATTCTAGCATCAAGATTGTGCTCATTTTCATTGACAGTTCAGTTGAATCCCTGCTTTGTAACATATTGCCAGCTGCTTCTAACCCTAAATTACAAAATTTGTTGAGAGGAATTCTGCAGACAATGATAGTCCTGTTTCATTTCTGCAAGTGAGCTGTCGATTCAGATTGCCACTTGGCAATTAATGTTTCAGCAATTAATATCTAGTTTTCTTTCCTAACCACATAGCTAAAACATGTCACTTGTGCAGAATGACTTGTCAGTCCTGCCCACGTTGTGTTTGTCATGCATCCCAAGTACCTGTGAAATTCATGCAGCATGATGGCTAGCGAGGTAACCAGTTGACAATGCCGAAGGGTTTAAAAAAACGTCTACAGTTAATGGCAGAAGTCAAACACTGAAAAACTTTATTTACAGTAAGAAATCAAGATTTCAACAGCGTTACTTCTTTTCAGCCACAAGGCTTCTATTCTTCCTTATCTAACAATGTAAAAAGTAATATGTAAAGGATTAATATGCTGCAGGGCTGATAGTGAGCATTTATTAAAAAGACATGCAAAATATTTACCATGTACACCTGATTACTACAATAAGAGAAGAAATGCCACTCAATTATCAGGTTTAATTACAAATCAGATTATCAGCAGTGTATGTATTTGTGCAAAAATAAGCTAAACTATAATTGTAGCATTTTAAACAGTTTCAAGACAAAAATCACAAAGCCTTTTCGAATTATTGAATCTTTTGTCTAAACTGAAGTCCTCAAACTGAAATTTAGATTTGAAAATATCTTCTCTGTAATTGAAGTATGGTGTTCCACCTCACCAGTGTGAATTCAGAGAATGGTTGGACTGAATGAACCTTTATTCAGACTTGCACGTGCATCTGAAGAATTAATTCTTTAAAGAACAAATAAAATAATTTTTAACAAATACTCTTTCTTCAAATTAAGTTGTATATGTCAAGTATGTTAATAATGAGACAGCAGTTACCTTTCAACATATTCTCAATGGATCAACTAAAGTAGATAAATCTCGGATAGTCATCTCTCTATAGCGTACTTATTTATGTTTTACATTCACATCTACTGTACATCTGACATTTAAGAAAATGGTTCACGCCTGATGTTCTTGTGCCATGCTTTACAGTGCATTTTGCTTATTTTCAATAAATTTTGCTTTGCTCCTGCTCAGTAAAGATGGTTCAGGTTCTGGCTATTGTTGCAAGCAAGCCACAGACATTGGGAAACCGATGTGCCATCGTTTTGAAAGAAAAAAATACTTTGGTCCTGCTACTGTTTCAGATTTGGAAAAAAAAATGTAAAGTTATCGTCTGATGTGATGCACAGGAGAGTCCATGTTTAAAAACAGTGGATCTGGAATCCAAACTCCTCACCCTGAAAATTGATCATTGAACTAGATAGTGTTGTATCTCGCAGCCCTTTCATCTTTGATAACAGGACTTCAAAAAGGCCTTGTAATGTATTGAGCAATTTTACTGGCTACATTTTAATCAAAGCCAATAATGCTACCAGTATAATACTGCAGATTATACATTTAGGTAATGCTTTTTGTTTCAGCAAATGGGTACAAATGTTTCTTGACTTAATAAATTCACAAGCATTTTCCAATCAGGCAGCATGCCCAAGTGGATAGGTTAGGTATTGCAGGCATCCACTCAAATTTGTAGTTCAGTAGAAAGGTTCACTGTTCTGCACAACACAAATTCATTCACTCCATACATAAAGTTTGAATTGGTTTGTAAGAGTGTAGTTGACTGCTAATTGTAAATGTGAAAGTTGCTGTAGATTTTCCTTTGCAGAGCAGTGAAGGATTAATTGTCAGCTTTATTTATGTATTGGCAATTCTAAAATCAATGGTATTTACTTCAAATTAACAATTAGTTGATTTTTGACTTGAGAATAAAATTCATTGTTTCTAAATGTCCAATGAAAGAAGTTTGAGATTTCTCTTCCAATTTTATTTCTGTAACTAACACTGTTAGTTAAACTCTAACTTAGTGTTATACGTAGCTACTAGTCTCAGACTTCTACTCTCTTCACATAAATCTTTTGCAGTACCAGAATATTACATTCTACGTTGTCTCATAACTTTACTGTTTATATAGTGTCTCATCTGACTTGCAATGGCACATACCATGAAGCATTTTCTCGTACTGTGATAAGTATTAGGCGAAACCAAATGTAATGGCTAACTTACCCAGTCAATTGATTATTAATTTTAGGTTGAAGCATTTAGTTGGAGCTAATGTATATTAGATCGGAATATTTTATTTTGTTGTCGGATATTTATCTCTAGATATTATAAAAATATTTTGTCAAAAATGAGTGGATCTGCCATATTGATTTTCATCAGGTAAGACAGGACTGTGTTGCATTGCGTAGTGTTTCCCTTAACCTTCTATTTCTTGATCCACCTCTTGATAACAACTTTATTGTTAGCAAGTGAAATTAATTTTTTTCTTTTGCTGTTCATTTCATTTTGAACATTATCTCATGACAAATAACCTCAGTCAAATGTGACATTTTGTCTTTTCAGTTTTCTCTCTTTCTCCTTGCACCAATTACCTTAACTTAGGCCAAATACTATCGACATTTAGATTGCTATATATGTGTGACAGAGCATAATTCCTAATTCTACTTCAGTAAAAGGTGATTTATTATTTTTGTAGCTTGAAGAATTGAAAACTCAGTTGGAGCATTGCCAGCAGGAGTTAATAGACGCACAGAAATACAGAACAGAACTCGAAGCTCAGCTGAAGGCTAGCATGGAACGTGAACAACAGATTCGTTCTGGGTATATATCTCAGGTAAGAAGAATAATCCCTGTCCTGTACAGGCATATCTTTCTTTTGACATATAGAGCGCACTACATCCTGTATGAACCCTTTGCATGTTTTGTGAACTGACAACTTACCAGAATTTTTTAATGCATGAACTGCTGCATGAAATTACAAAGAACTGATGAATCATTTGTGCTTTTATTCTATTAATAGCAATTTCTAATGTTTAAAGGAAAAGTAACCCAAGTAATGAAGCATATAGAGGGAATTCTGCTAAGCAATTTTAGTGGCTCTTTTCTACCCACCAATAGATAAAATTTATTTTAACATGTGACCTATGAAACTTTATTGAAATAGATTTAATAGGGCAAGAGGTTACAAAGCATTTACGTTCTAATATGCTACAGTACTATAGTGAATTGTTCAGGGCTGTTCGTGCATTATTGGAATGTGAATTGTTGAAGAAAGATTAGAATAGACATTAATTTTGGCTAAAAACAGAATATTTTGTCCATTATCTGAAAAGTGTCCAGAAATAGAATGATAGGACTAAAGCTTCCATAATCTTGTGACAAATTCAATTCTATGGCTAAATGCCTATATTAGATTTCAAGTGGTGAGTGGAGAAAAAGTCCATCATGGAGCAATTCTGATGGTTGACAATCTTGGAGCATTACTTAATTTTAACCTTTGATAAATTTAATCAAGATTGAAGTTTGAGCAAAATAGATCCTGGGTAGTATCACTGTGGTGGAACTTTAAATTCACAGCTATTGCTCACAAGTTGTTAAGAGGTATTTTATATGAAATAATTCCCAATACACTCCTCCTTCAATTGTTATTATTGTTGCTCCATTACTAGCACATATCCCTACTATTTCAGGGAAAGAGAAAAGTTTGTGCTGTCAACTTTGATCTGTTAATCACCTAGATTGTTTATTCAAAAACAAGAGAATTTATTTTGACATGTAATTTCAATGAATGTAATTTGAAAATTTTATTAGGTTTGACATTGTATTGTCCACACTAAGTACAATGGGTTAGAGTAAATGTTATTGTAGAGAACGTGTTTTGAAAGATCCTGTCTTGCTAACATTGTAACAGACTAGTTTTATGAGAATAACTTAGAGGTTAATCAACCTGTGAGGAAGTGTTATGATATACTTCTAAAGCAGGTGAAACTTGAACCCAGGTATTCTGGTTCAGAGGTGGGGACACTACCACTGCACAAATGCAGAGGGTTTACAATCTGAGAGGTGGATGAAGGAAACTATTTAGGTTGTTATTCTGTTTCCACATGTTCTCTCTGCAGTCTGTAACCAATACTGGAACAGATCAGACCTTGTTCATGATTTGAGCTATCAGGCAGAGTAACAATACAAGGGATTTGTTTTTGCCTAATCTTCAAAAGGCCCAATAAAAAGTTAGAATTCAAAAACATAACTACTTTTTCTACAGAAAGGTTATGTAGATGCAGCTTTTTTCCCACATTTGCCTATTGCAGCAGCTAATTCTGCCATTGGTGGTCAAACAACCATTCTTTTACATATAGCATGCAGATTATTTCTCATGCTGCAGAACTGTTTCAGATTAGAGGGAGGTAAACAGCTGGGTGCAGCATCAGCCACAAGCAGCTACACAAGTAAGAAAACCAGCATCAGCATTGCCAGAAAGGAAGAGATTACAAGTAAGGTTGAGGATTTGTTTCAGCTCGTCCTAACTTTGTTCAGTGAGTGTATGATTGATCCAGTCTTTACCCAGTATGTCACGAGATCACTTACATAGTTTCCTATTGGTCAGCTGAAGGGCAGCATGAATTCATCAGTGCCATTTTGCAGTAGCATCTCCAATTGTTTAACCTACCTTGTCTGAAAAGGGAGATTTCGGATTGCAGGTTTAATATAAATCAAACAACTATGCCATTGATTGGAACACAGATATTCTGATTCAAATTTGTTGTTTAATGCGGAGTGTCTACAATTAAATTCAAGGTAGCGTACCTAAAAATCGCAACTTTTAAGTGCAAAGACACTATGGGAAGCATTTCAGTGGGATTCAGTGTGAAAATTGGAGTTAGGTTGTGTAAGGGCTTAACAGAGAAAAAAATTGTTTAAACATTACACCTGTTCCCCCTCAATTGAAATACAGTACCCACCAATACTTTAAATTGTTTATTTCCTCCATTGATAAATGCAACAACTTTTATCCCTGTATAAAATAGCCTTTTGCTTACAATATCTCCGATTGTGAACCCTGTGACTGTGGAGCCAGGTTTTATTTTAGAATGAGTGGAATGGGGAGGCTGGCCACTTTGAGGTTTGGGGGTTATTTGCTGGATTTTGCTTGTTCTAGGCTACACTGTGACCAGTGCCTTTTTAAGGAGTTTTCCATGCCCCTTTTTGCAGGGTGCAGCTGCATTAAGGTCCATTCAGACTACTCCTTGATGTGCTGGCTGCTTATATAGCTGGCTGCATCTCCAAATGGATTTTGGCAGGTGTGTCTCATTATTCTGCTGGTTATGGGCTACAACCTGCTGCCCAAGAGTTCTGCGGTTTCAACCACTACTTCAAGGGAAGTGAGCTCTACTGAGTTCTGAAATCATAAGCTTCCATAAATTAGCATTGGAGACAGGCACGTTAGAGAACTGTGCAACTCCAAAGTTGCTGGTGCCCTGTGATAAGGTAGGGGTTGGAAGAACTGCTGATGGGCAGCATGGCCCAGTTGAACATTGGCTCCAGTAAGAGCCTGGTGAAGACCTTGGGCAGCAATGCGACATACGAAAAGCCCACAAGTCAAGAGTAAAATGTCTCGCCAAAATAGCACCGGGCAAGTAGTCCAAATAATACTACAATAAATAATGTTATAATGAGTCCCCTGACACCCAATGAGATTTCCAATCAAAACAACTTAGCCTCATTTCACTTTAATGTTGGTAAGCAGGGCAACTTTAAACACAGCCTGTGAGTAGATGATTAATTTTTTTTCTTAAACCTCTGGATTGATTTTCTTAAAAGATAAATAAATATTTGAATAAATGATTCACCAATGTCCTTCAGGGAAGGAAATCTGCCATCCTCACTTGATCTGGCCTACATCTAATTCCAGACCCTCTGCAATGTGGTTGATTCTCAATTGTCTTCTGAAGTCTGGCAAGCCATTCAGTTGTACCAATCGCTACAAAATCTCAAAGAAATAAAACCGAATGGATCACCTGGCACCAGCCTAGGCACTGGAAAAGGCAACAGCGGAAACGGGGAAAGTGAGGATTGCAGATTCTGAAGATCAGAGTCTAGAGAATGGTGCTTGAAAAGCACAGCAGGTGATTAGTCAGATGCTGCCTGACCTGTTGTGCTCTTCCAGCACCACACACTCAAACCTCAGAAACAGCCCTGTCAACCCTGCAAAGTCCTTCTTGTCAACATCTGGGGGCTAGAGCCAAAATTGAGAAAGCTGTCTCTCAGATGAGTCAAGCAGTAGCCTGACATAGTCATACTCACGGATTCCTATCTTCCAGGCAATGTTCCAAACACCACCAACACCATCCCTGGATATATCCTGCCCCACCAGCAGAAGTGGAGGCACAGTGGGAGACAGTTTCGAGGGAGTTGCCCCATGAGTCATCAACATAGACTCCAGACTTCATGAAGTCTTGTGGCTTCAGATTAAACATGGGCAAGGAAACCTACTGCTGATTACCACATAGCATCATCCCTCAGCTGATGAATTGATAATCCTCCATGTTGAACAACACTCTGGGGGGAGGGGAAGCACTGAGGATGTCTAGGGCACAAAATTTACTCTGGGTGGGGAATTTCAGTGTCCACCACTAAGACTGGCTTGACAGCAGTACAAACTGAGCTGGCCGGGTCCAAAAGGATGTTACTGCTAGACTGGGTCTGTGGCAAGTGGTCAGGGAACCAATGAGGGAATAGCATACTTGACCTCATCCTTGTCAGCTGCAGGTGCATCTATTCATGACAGTATCAATAAGAACAACCATCACACTCCTGGTGGAGACAAAATCCTGCCTGCAGATTGAGAATAACCTCCATGTTGTGTGGCACTACCACTTGCTAAATTAACAGATATAGCAACTCAAGACTGGGGAACTGAGGTGCTGTAGGCCATCAATAGCAGCAAAGTTTTAGCCCAACTCGATCTGTAACCTCATGGCCCGACATGTCCCACACTCGACCATTACCATCAAGCCAGGGGATCAATCCTGGTTCAATGGAGAGTGCAGGAGGGCATGCCAGGAGCAGCACCAGGCATATTTGAAGATGAAGTGTTGATCTGGTGAAGCGACTTGCATGCCAAACAGCATAAGCAGCAAGTGATAGGCAGAGCTAAGCGATTCCACAACTAACAGATCAGATCTAAGCTCTGAAGCTCTGCCACATCCAGACGTAAATGGTAGTAGACAATTGAACAACTTACTGGAGGAGGAGGCTGCACAAATGCTTAGTCATTGTAATAGAAGCAGGAGTAGGCCATTTGGCTTGTTGAGCCTACTTCGCCATTCATTAAAATCATGGCTCATCTATCCATTGTCTCAGCTCCTCCTACTTGCATTATCTCCATAACACTTAATTCCCCTACAATGTAAAAATCCATCCAACTTGAATATATTTAATGAAGCTGCCTCTACTGCTTTGGGCAGAGAATTCCATTTGATTCAGTACTCTCTGGGAAAAGCAGTTCTTATCTTTGTCCTAAATCTACTCCCCCTAATCTTGAGACCATATCCCCAGTCCTAGTCTCACCCATTAGCGGAAACTATTTGCCTGCTTCTAGCTTATCTATCCATTTCATAATTTTACGTGTTTCTGTAAGATCCCTCCCTCATTCTTCTAAATTCGAGGGAGTATGGTCCCAGGCAACCTTTAGACCCTCAAGTTTGCTCAAGACTACCACTTTAGTGATAACTATTCAATTGAGGTCCTCCCATCCCATCCCTTCATATCCTTCACATCATTCTATGACGTGTTAGACATGTCTTCCACTGTGAAGACTGACACAAAGTAGTGATTCAAGGCCTTGGCCGTTTGAGCATTACCCAATATTAATTCCTCTTTCTCATCCAGCAAAGGACCTGTGTCTACTTTAGCCACCCTTTTCCATTTAAATATTTATAAAAGCGTTTCGTACCTGTTCTTAGATTTTGTGCTAGTTTGCATTCATAATCTATCTTTCCTTTCTTTATTGAGTTTTTTGTCGCTTTTTGGATTTCCCAATCTTCCTGTTTCCTCCTACTCTTGGCTACTTTGTAAGCCTGGTCTTTTAATTGGACTCCTTCCTTCATTTCCTTGGTTGTCCAAGACTAGCTTTTCCTACCCTTTCTATTCCTGTTTTTGACCGCGATATACTTTCTTTGAGGACTGTGAAAAGTCTCTTTGAAAGTCTTCCACTGTTTCTCAACTGTTCAATGATGCAAGAGCCCAGCATATCAGAGCAAAAAAAAGGTTGAAGCTTTTGCAGCACTCTTCAATTGGAAATGCCTTGTGAATGATCAGTTTCCTCCAGTGGTCTCTAGCATTCCAGATACCAGTCTTCAGCCAATTTGGTTCACTCCATGTAATATCAAGATATGTGTGGAGACATTGGATACTACAAAGGGTACGGGCTCTGACAATGTTCTGGCAATAGTACTGAAGGCTTGTGCTCTGAACGTACCACTCCCCTAGCCAAGTTATTCCAGTACAGTTACAACACTAACATTTACCCAACAATTCCCAGACATTTCCAGTACATAAAAAAGCAGGATATATCCCCACCTGGCCAATTACTGCCCCATCAGTCTACTCTCATCATCTGTAAACTGATGGAAGATGCCATCAATAGTGCTATCAAGCAACACCTGCTCCGTGACATACAGTGGCCACTCAGCTCCTGACCTCATTACAGCCTTGGTTTAAAATTGCCAAGAGCTGAATTTGCGAGGCGAGGTGAGAGTGACAGTCCTTGACATCAAGGCTGTATTCGACTGAGTGTGGCATCAAGGAGCCCTAGCAAAATTGTGTTCAGTGGATAAACACTCCGGTGGTTGAAGTCATACCTAGCACATGGGAAGTTGGTTGTGGTTGTTGGCAATCAGTCATCTCAGGTCCAGATCATCTCTACAGAAGTTCCTCAAGGTATTGTCCCAGGCTCAACCATCTTCAGCTGCTTCTTCAATGACCTTCCCTCCATCATAAGGTCAGAAGTAGGAATGTTTGCCAGTGATTGTACAATGCTTAGCATCATTTGTGACTCCTCAGATACTGCAGCAGTCCATCTTCAAATACAATGAGATCAGGACAATATCCAGGCTTGGGCTGACAAGTGGCAAGGGACATTTGCACCACACAAGTACCAGGCAATGACTATCACCAGTAAATTACAATCTAACCACTGCCACTTGACATTCAATTGTGTTATTGCTGAATCCCCCACTATCAACAGCCTGGGGGTTACCATTGACCAGAAAATTAACTGGACTCCCCATATAACACGGTGGCTACAACAGCAGGTCAGGGGCCATGAATACTGTAATGAGTGACTCACCTCTTGACTCCTTTCCACTATCTACAAGACACAAGTCAGGACTGAGATGGAGTACTCCTCATTTGCCTGAATTTGTGCAGTCCAAAACACTCAAGAAGCTGGGCACCACTCAGGACAAAGCAGCTTCCATGATTGGCCAGACATTCGCAAACATACACTCCTTCCACCACTGATGCTCAGCAGCATGTACTATCCACAAGATGCACTGCAGAAATTCACCAGAGATCCGCAGACAACACCTTCCAAACCCTTAACCACTTGCATCTAGAAGGACAAGGGCAGCAAGTACGTGGGAACACCAGCACCTTACTTGCCCTCTAAGCCACTCCCTATCCTGACTTGGAAATATATGGCTGTTCCTTCACTGTCACTGGGTCGCAATCTTGGAATTTCCTTCCTCATGGCATTGTGGGTCAATCCACAGCACCTTCTCAAGGGCAACTAGGGATGGACGATAAACTTTGGCCAGCCTAAATCTCTTAAATGAATCTTTAAAAAAAATTCTTAAACATTCTTCTATGCCTATATCTTCCTTACAATTTTCATTTAAGAGCAAATTAAATACAGGTCATTCTGTTATAATGCGACAGTTATGCTCCTCTGCAACCTCGGCACTGTAGAAAATTACACAATGGGAAACCACTTTGGAAATCGCGCTGTAGAAGATTCCACTATGGAAAACCCTATACCAGTTCAGTGGAAAGTTTGTGTTTTGCAAACAAAGTCCAAAATTCACCAATCACATTATAGCCAATTAGCACTGATGAAATGCACATTATATAAAAACTACCTGTAGGAGTAGAAGTAGGCCACTTGGCCTCTCAAACTTCCTCTGCCATTCGCTCAGATCATAGTTGATCTGATTACTTCACATTCCCTTGGTTTTGTAGAACATAGAACATAGAAGGATACAGCGCAGTACAGGCCCTTCGGCCCTCGATGTTGCGCCGACCGAGTCCTACCTAACCTATACTAGCCCAATAACTTCCAAATGCCTATCCAATGCCCGCTTAAATGAACATAAAGAAGGAGAGTTCACCACTGATACGGGCAGGGCATTCCATGAACTCACAACCCGCTGTGTGAAGAATCTACCCCTAACATCTGTCCTATACCTACCACCCCTTAATTTAAAGCTATGTCCCCTAGTAACACCTGACTCCATTAGCGGTAAAAGGTTCTTAGTATCTACCCTATCTAAACCCCTAATCATCTTATACACTTCTATCAGATCTCCCCTAAACCTTCTCTTCTCCAATGAGAACAGCCCCAAGTGCCTCAGCCTTTCCTCATACGATCTTCCTACCATTCCAGGCAACATCCTGGTAAACCTCCTCTGCACTCGTTCTAAAGCTTCCACATCCTTCCTATAGTATGGCGACCAAAACTGCACACAATAAATTAATTGTTAATTGTATTTCCCAAAAGTTGTGTGTGCAATAGTACTAAACAACATCTGCAAATGTTGCCCTTGTCTGGCCGCTCGTAAATTTTTGATGATTTTGTTTGTTCATCTTCAAGTTTAGAAATTTGAGCCACCCTTAAGCTAGGCAGTCATGCTTTATCGCTGTGAATATTTACAGCTGGTCAGCTGAACAGCAAAGCACTCTTCTGCCTGCATTTTGACTTCTTTGCCCACCCCACCACCGAAGGAACAATAATGTTTGCTGTAGGTAAACTCATTCGGTATTGAGACCTAAAGTCAAGGAACCATAACAAAATAAAACATAAAACAAAACATTAAGGGAAGCAAAATATTCACACTGTGTAAAAGGTTAAAATCTAACAATGGTTTGTGTTTTTTCTTACATAATTGTAGTATCCATGAAAATGATGTCTTCCTTTACTGGACACTGATATTATTGAACAGGCCAAAAAATACAACAGTTTGTATTCGTTTAACATCTTCAAGGCAGTAAATTCCCTAAGGTACTTCAAAAAAACATTATCAAACAAAATGTAATACCAGGCTTCAGAAGGAAATATTGGAGCAGATGGCTAAAAGCTTGGTCCAAAGAGGTGGATTTTAAGTATCTTACAGGAAGAAAGTGAGGGACAGAGATAGGCGTAAGGAGGGAATTTCAGACTTAGAGAACTTTAGCAGCTGATGTACAAGTATATCTTGAGATTGTAGGGCTGGAAGAAATTAAAGACAAGGAGAGATGAGATCATAAAAGAATTTGATAGGAAGGAACGGAATTTTAGAATCCAGGTGCTCTTTAACACTCACACAGGGCTGACAGTTAAACTAGAATTGTACACTTGAAGATATGGCCCACAAAGTTGGGATGTATTTGGGGGTAGGAGATGGGAGTCTGGTTAGGTGTGGGTTCACCTAGTTAAATCTAGAAAGTAACGAAGGATTCAGCAGTAGATGAGCTGAGGTGTGGACAGTCTTGGATGACCTTTGAGGTGAAAATAAGCTGCATTAGTGATGGAGCAAGTGCATGATGATTCCCATCCTAGGAAGAAAGTGAAGAATGCAGATGATAGAGATCAGAGTTGCAAGTGTAGTGCTGGAAAGGCATAGCCGGTCAGGCAGCATCTGAGGAGCAGGCGAATCGGCGTTTTGAACACAAGCTCTTCATCTGGATAATGTTTCCTCATGAAGAGCTTATGCTCAAAACATCGATTCTCCTGCTCCTCGAATGCTGCCTGACTGACTGTGCTTTTCCAGCACCACACTTGCAACTCTGATCTCCAGTGTCTGCAGTCCTCGCTTTCTCCCAGTTGATTATAACCTTACTGCGAAGCCTCTTCCAAGGATGCCTACCTTGAAGAAGGTCTCCTCCTCTCTCTCCAAGGATATCAGTGAATGTCTCTCTCACTGCACCCTCTCAGGTCATCTTCTCTGCCCTGATTACCATCCTAGTCAACTTCTACTCTAAGTAGTCTGGTTTAGTTTCAGATAATTGCTGGAGAGTGGGATAGGTCAACAGCTCGGACAAGGATTGAGATAACAGCTTCTGTTGAAGAAATATTCTGCTCATCCAAGTCTAAATGTCAGAGAAATAATCTGAGATCAAGTGGTGTGAAGATGAGTTAGAATTAGGTGTTGTCAGTATATTTGTGGACACTAATGTATTTTCAGGTGCTCAGAAATAGGAAGGGCGCATGGATAGATCCTGGAGACATCAGGTACTGTAATGAGAAGCATTTGTGCATTATTCACAGGCTGCAACTGGACAGATAAGAAGGGAATCAGGCAGATGTAATCCCACCGAGCTAGTTGAGGATAGAGGGGTCATTCATGACACAGGCTGCTGAAACGTCCAGTGAATAAGAAGGGGAAGGGAGAACCTTTGAAATTTAGCCTGTGGAAGGGTGGTAAACACCAGACAGCTGATCGGCTTCTGGCTTAATGGCAGAGAATTCTTTTCAAATTCTTGGACTTGTTGAAGGAAACAGTGGAGAGAGTTTTGAAATTGGTGAAATAAAGGTGTGAATTACCTTTACACTGTATTGCTCTTGAGTATCTGCAGAAACATCAAATGGAACTGGAATGGAAATCTGTAAATATATATTCTGATTAAAAGTTAAATGAGGGAATTCTGCTTTAAAAAAATACAATCACTTCGTAAGCATAAAATGAAGGTTAGTGAGTTTTGAGAAGATTTGTTGCTCAGGTTAAGGTTCTGGATGTAGGTTTGCTGGCTGAGCTAGAAGGTTCCTTCCAAAAAACCTTCCAGCTCAGCGAGCAAACCTATATCCATGAATTGAAGGTACAGATTGAGGGCCTCACAGCAACCGAAATATCATCTATTTGAACTTGGCACTAAGTTAAATAGTTTTAAATTTTGCCAAGACTTTTCTGGAAGTAGAAGATATGATCATGGATTATTCAAAATCCTTAGGGCTAAACTTAAAGTTAGCAGATAAATGGAGGTAATAATAAAAGCAGGATCTTGTAAGGATGCTTAAAGTAATTATTCAGTCTTTTGAATTAAAAGGAATGAAGCCTGAATGTGATGTGGTCATCATTGGAATTAGCAAAGATTCAGCTAGAAATAATAAATTCTTTCAATTCAAACCTTTTCACTTTGAAATTCTAATCCAATGCATCAATTTAATGTCCAGTACCTTCACATTTTTGTTTCTTTAAAAGAAACAATGACCTATCTTCAGTCCAATAAATTTCAGTCCTGCAAATGACCCCACTTTGTTATGATCCCAGGTGATCATTAACACTCTGGTTAAATCCCAGAAACTAATTCTGGCTTTACAAGGTCTTGACTTCAATTTTTGCGGTTAGTTACCATTGAGGAGAAGAAAGTAGAAATGGATAAGAAGGTGAAAGAAAGGAAAAGGGAATTGGAAGTAAAGCTTGAAAAGGAGAGTGAGCAATAAGGGAAAAACAAAGAAAATAGAAACAGAAGCAGAAAAATTCAGTGGAAGGTGGTATTTAAAAAGCTTGAACTCCAAAGAGATCAGACCATATTAAACAGTTAACTGAGACATGGCTTAGATCAATGGAGGAAAAAGAAGAGGTAATTCTGATCATGAGTCTGATTTGATTTAAGTGGGAATGTACGTATAGTATCTAGATTTACAGAGGATGGAGTGGAAATATGTTGTATTTGCAAAGGGAGCTGGTCAAACAAAATGGCCAAAAGATAGTTGTTCCTTTTAATGTTAGTGTTTTGACAGGTACAGTTATGAATATGTGCACCAGTTTGCTTAAATAGCAATTCTTGGACAAAAGCTTTTATTTGAAAAAAAATCTCAATGCAGAATCCCCAAAGTACCTAAATTCTAAGCTGTGCTATGTTGGAGGGCTAGTATTCTTCTATTTATAATGGACTAAAGTCTTGAATAAGTGAGGTGTGAGGAGGATTGTTTAAATGGACTTCTCACAAACAGTACCAAGTTCATAATTAGGGTTAATTTTATGTTTAGCAGGGCCATATAGAGGATTGAATTGATAGGCAGACTATGTTCTTCAAAGTTCAGGTTATGGACTGTACATTGGGTAGGAAAACAGCAAAACCTTTTTGTATGTGAACTTTGACAGAAACTCATGTGTAGAAGAAATATTCAGCATGTTTGATTTCTAAATGTCTTCATTACTGTTCAGTTTTCTGGCTATTGTTATGAAATTGATATTGCTGGTAACACAGGAAGGAATTCATAGCATAGGAATTCATAGGAAGAATTAGGAGACAATGTAAACTAAAGGATATAATTCTAAAAGGGAGTAGAGGCAACTTAGGGTATATGTATGCAAGTCGTTGGAAGGTTCCAAACATGGTTAAAATGCATTGGATCCTGGGCTATATAAACAGAGGTATCGAGTACAAAAGCAGGAAAGTTATTCGCCTTTTTAACATAGTGTTTCAGCCTCAGCTGGACTATTATGTCTAATTCTTGGCATTACACTTATGAGATACAAAAATGATTCAAGAATGATTCCAGTGATGAGGAACTTCAGTTGCATGGATAAGTTTGAAAAGCTCAGGTTGCTCTCCTTAGAAGAATTGGCCAAGGTGCTCAAAATCATGACATGTCTAGATAGAATAGACAGACAAAAGCTGTTAAAGGTGTCAGGAACCAGAGAACAAAGATTTAGCAGAGGAACAAAAAGAATTGAGAGAAAAAATTGTTTCAAACAAATGGTTTGGACTGGAATGCACTACCTGAGAGGATGATGAAGCCATGTTCTCTTGCAACTTTCAAAATGGAATTAAATAATCATCTGAAAAAAACAAAAACCTGCATGGTTCTAAGGAAGGGGCAGGGGATTTGGAGTAACTGAGTTGTACTTGCAAAGAGCAGGCGTGAACTTGTTGGCCAAGTAGCTGTTTGGTATGCTTCAACCGTTCTGGGATTTTGTCATCCGGTCTTTGTTGAAACCATTGTGTAGATGTCGGTCATGTGATAATCAGTCCTATTTCTATGTCTTTCTAACTGAATCAGGAAACCAGAATCCATCTATATCAATCACCCCACAGTTGAGCGCAATTGCAGTTGTGTAGACAACATAGCAATATTGCAATATCAATAGGCACAATAGGATAAGAGTTTCCACCTTGAACATAAGAGCATAAGAAATAAGAAGTAGGATGTTCAGCCCCTTGAGCCTGCTCCACCATCTGATAGAATCATGGTTGATCTGATATTCTTCACATCCACTTTCATGTGTTTTTCCCATAGCCCTCGATTCTCTGACTGATCGTGACTTTATCTATCTCGGTCTTAAAAACACAATAAACTTTGCCTCCAAAGTTATCTGTGGCAAAGAGTTCCAAAGACATTCAGCCCTCTCAGAAGCAATTCCTCCTCATCTCAATCTTAAATTATGTCCCTAGACACTCCCAACAGTATTTACCCTGTCAAGCACCTTAAGAATCCTGTCTGCTTCAATGATATTATTTATCATTCTTCTAAACTCCAGTGAACAGAGTCCTAGCCTCTTTTAGCTTTTGCTCATATAATCAATTCCTCCACCTCGGGGATCATCCTAATGAACCTTCTTTGCACTGCCTTCGGTGAAATAATATATTTCCTTAAATAAGGGGACAAAACTGCCATGGGTACTCCAGATGTGGTCTCATCGGCACCTTGTGCAGTTGCATTAAGACTTGTATTCTCTTCTACAAAAATTAGGAAGAAATATATAAAATAAACTTTAGTGGACGCAATCCCACAGAGCATTATCGAATCTGTGGCTTTCTGTAATAGAGGGCTATAGATACACAAACTATAAGTGTAATATGCCAAATTCAATAAAGCAATCTACCAATCAGAACCACTAATACAAGGATACTGAGAGTTGATGCCACTGGATTTCAATTTTTGAAAACTTTGTTTCCTGAGAAGATTTTTAGTAAAACCTGGAGGATGATTGTGTTGAGATCACTGGTAACCTGAACTGGTGGGAAGTTGAAATTTGCATCTGCTACTGTAGCTTATTGACCTAGTTTATCAACTTTTCTCCAAAAACTTAGCTGTTTGCTGGTTTTGGTTTCTTTGTTTTGCCTGTTCAAAATAGTCGAGTAAAAAATGAGGTCTGCAGATGCTGGAGATCACAGCTGCAAATGTGTTGCTGGTCAAAGCACAGCAGGTTAGGCAGCATCTCAGGAATAGAGAATTCGACGTTTCGAGCATAAGCCCTTCATCAGGAAGGGCTGTTCAAAATAGTGTTGAACTGAGGGTTGAAATCAAGTTACTTAGCTTGCTGTCATGAGAGTAGTACTAAATTAGATTTATGTCACAGTAAATGTTCCATAGATAACAATGTCCAATGTGCTGTCTTCCCCCATGAGTAAAAGCAAATGTGAAAATGAGTACAATAAAAATACATTTAGAATTTGATTACTGTCTCCTATGTCTAGTGCAGAAAGAATGGGTCAGGGATAATTGAAAAGTATTTGCAACATGAACATAGGCATTTCAGCCCAACAAATTGCCTATTTCATCAAATCCTGCCAGTGTCCATTCCTTATAGCAAAATTGTAATGAGTGCATTTTTAAGATCTTGCTCAAAATGGGAAAGTAGAAATCTTTCCTCCAGGACATTTGATTCTTATAAAGATACATGGGTTGGCATAAAATGTTAATTTTATCTTAGTCTACAGATGGATGATTTCACAATCATTTTAATAAAAGCTAAAATGTCTGGATTACAGTGTTCTTGTTAGGTAGTTCCTAATCCTCAAATGCACACATTAGAGTTGAAGAATTGGCGTCACTCTGTCCAAAGTTCAGTTATTAAGAATGATTAAGTTCTGCATCCTGTTACTTGACTCTTTTGAGATTTTAAAAAGAGGTTTTATATAAATACAATATGCTGTTTGCCTCATTTAGAACTAGCTTGGAAGAGGTTTTGGATTCTTGCTGTTGCTCTTTCAGACTTGATGAACTAGCGTGATCACTTGAGGTTCACTACTCACTCAACTGTCTGTTACTATGAGACTCTGTACTCCACTCAACTTGTTTCCTAATCTAATCAGCAGTATTTAAACAACAGTGTTGAATAAAAGGAAATGCATGGATTTTGAAGTTGCAATTCTTGTAAATGCACTATATAATTTATATCTTGACCTCACTACCTTTCTTCTTAAATTAAACGTGACTTATTCTGCTGCTTGTGGAACTGAAATTCAGATACTTTGCTATGTTGTTTCAGTATCTTCACATTACTTTATAATCTGTTTCTTTTCCTCATCTAGCTACTAAATTTCCCTATCTGTTTCTTGGTTATTACTTCTCAACTAAGCATCCAAAGTTGTCTGGATTGAGAATTCTAAAGATTCACAACACATTCGGTGAGAAGAGTCCTTCTGAGAATTAAATAACTGGACTCTTCCTGAGATTATGGCCCAGAGTGGCTAGATTATTCCATCATTGGAAAGCAGCCTCTCTGCATTTAGCCTGGCCAGACCTCGGGGTTTTATACGATTCAATGAAATCTGTTTGTTATAAATTCTGGAGAAAATAGCCAGTTAATCCCAAGAATCAGTCCATTGAACCTTTATTACACCCCTTCAACACAAGTTAGTCTCTTTTGCGCAGGGAGTGGAATGCAAGCAGTACTCTAAGTATGACATTATATACTTGCAGCATTCCTTACTCTTTATACTCCAAACCTCTTGACATTATCCTTTTATTTCTTGGAGCTACACATAGACTTTGTGATTCATTTACAATCATGTCCATTTCCCTCTAAGTACCAATTTTTATAATTTCTCACATTTTAAAAGAAAATTTAAAGCAAAAAGTTTGTGTTTCTCCACACATTATTTCATCTACCACCATCTTTTATGTAAGGTCTTGCATAATAGTTAAAACCCAAGTGGAGGTGTATTTTCAAGACTGTGCACATAACTGAGTTTTGATTTTCATATTATAGCTTGCAGATTGTTTTTTTGTTTTATTTTCTAAAGCTAAGTGTTGGGACTTACATTTTACGTAGTTTTATTTCATATAGTTATTTAACGTAGTTTTGACATTCCTCCCTTATAAGTAAGAATATGGGTGGTTTAACTTATCATTTTTTAGTCTTTGGACTCACTTAATTTTGACTTTAATTCCAGTATATTTCTTTTAAATGTTGGCAAAGATTAGATTTTATTCTCTTCATTTTAATTTAAGCTCTTTCTAGCATTGTTTAAGGGAGCATTTATCCTAGTTTTCTGACTTCTCATTCTGCTTTAATAACCTCAAAGAGAAAGTCAGTGGTTTCTATATGACAATTGCACATCATTAATTGTCTGAAAGACCACCTTTCCTAAAGATTTATTCTGTTGTTCAGTTTATATCACAGGCAGTAGCTACCCTCCAATGTCTGCCATCAAATTAATTAATAGATTGGCTCCAATTCCATTGATAAAACATAGCCGTACATTCCAGTAATGTCCGCACAAATACAGTTTCCAACAGGCATCAGTATTTCTTCTTTCTTGAGTGGTGATTCAAGTATCAACTCATGAGTGCATACAGAGTTTTAACAAATGAGTGAATAGCTGAAATAAAAAATTGCTTGGTAGAAAATTAATTTAAATTTTGTCAGATTTACTGAGTAAATTATTTTTCTGTTGGTTGCTGAGGATGAAATTTACATTGACTATTTTCGGTTGAGCAACAATGAAAGGGAAAAAAATGGTGGGTAGAGTTGAATGTGGAAAATTCGTGACTTTAGTTCACTGCAGAGAAGCTATGCGTTTGATATGATGAATGGGGAGTGGGTTCATCAATAAATTAAATGTGTAAGAGCTGGACAAACTTGAGTCAATTGAATAGTTTTTAAAATTAAAATAAAATTACACTTAATATTTTTAAGTTCACACGTTGTGGTTTAGAAATAGTAGTATGAGTTCAAAACTGTCTCTTGGTGATTAAAGTCAAAGTCAGCCAGATGGGGCTGAGGGAAACTGTTTCTATCTTATGGTTAGTGTATTAAAGAATCTAGTTTAAAATTGGTTTTCACAACAGTCACCAATTTTCAATTAAATTGGCCATCTGGATATTTTTGTATACGTTATATCATGACGCTTCGGCTAATGTCGAGGACCTCATGCCTGCCACTTCCACTAACGTCGAGGACCATGTGGCTGCTGCTTTCATTGGCGTCAAAGACCGAACATCATGGTCAACTGGACTATTCTGCTTCTGCCCACATGACCGCTCCAGCGTGCACACCCACTCCTGATGAAGTCTCCAATCCCACTCCTGTCCCCAGCTCTACACTCAACCCCAGCTATATCTTGCCAAGTGTTCACTATCCCTTCATACCTTCCCCTCACTGAGGCTGAAAGGTCTGTCCTCAGCAAGGGGCTCCCCTTCATTCCCCTTTGCCAACACATGAACGAATTCCATGCATGTCATGATGTCGAGCTCTTTCTTCCACCTCCATGCCTATTTGTTTCAAAGGGAATCCAACCCACCATCTAATGACCCCTTCTTCCATCTTCAGCAGACCCCATCCTTCTGGACACCCCTTCCTAGCCTCCTACTCTTCCTGGATTCCTTCATCTCAAACTGCTGCCGCGACAGCAATCACTTGGATCTCTCCAGCCCTCTCACTAATTCATACCTATCCCCGTTGGTACCTGTATCCCTCTGCTCTCTAGCTCCAACCCCAACCTCAGTATTAAACCTGCCAAAAAGGGGTCATGTTGGTAGAGTGACGAACTGACCTCTACATCGCTGAGGCCAAATGCCAATTCTCTGGGACCCCTTCCTAATGTACTCTGGATTTATGACTTCACCTCTGATCACCAAGCTGTCATCTCCCAAACCATCAACAACCTCATCATTTCAAGAGATCTCCCATCTATAGCCTCCAATCTGAGAGTTCACCTACCCAAAATCCATAAACTCGACTGTCCCAGTCAACCCATTGTCTCTGTCTGCTCCTGCCCTACTAAGCTCATCTCCTACCACAAATCCATTCTTACCCCTTTGGTCCAGGAGCTGCCTACCTACTTTCAAAACACAACCCATGCTCTCCACCTTTTCCAAAACTTTCAATTCCAGGCCCTAAACACCTCATAGAGGTACAGACCCTTTACAATTGCATCCCCTACATGGAGGGCCTAAAAGCCCTCTACTACTTCCTCTCCCGTAGGCCTAACCAGTCCCCCTCATTCACTTGGCAGAACTGGCCCTCACCCTTAACAATTTTTCCTTTGATTCCTCCCACTTGTTACAAACCAAGGGTGTGGCTATGGGCCCAAGCTATGCCTGCCTCTTTGTCGGATTCATGGAACAGTCCCTCTAACACAACTATGCCAGCACCATCTCTCACTTCTTTCTTCACTATGTTGATGACTGCATAGTACTGCCTCATGCTCCTGCGAGGAGCTCAAGCAGTTCATCAACTTTGCCAATACTTTCCATCTGGACCACTTCTGACCCCACCCTCCCCTTCCTGGTCCTTTCCACCTCCATCTCCCGAAACCAACTCACCACTGAAAGGTAGTAAGGGAAAGCCAGGGTAATATAGGCCAGTGAGTCTGATATCAGTGGTGGGCAAGTTGTTGGAGGAGTACCTGAGGAACAGGGTTTATGTGCATTTAGAAGACAGGGTGGTGGAGGGTTGCTTTTCAGACTGGAGGCCTGTGAGCAGTGGTGTACCACAAGAATCGGTGCTGGGTTCACTGCTTTTCATCATTTATGTAAATGATTTGGATGTTAACAATAGAGGTATAGTTAGTAAGTTTGCAGATGACACCAAAATTGGAGGTGTCTTGTACAGCTGAAAAGGTTACCTCAGAGTGCAACAGGTCTTGATCCCAGATGAGCTAATGGGCTGAGGAGTGGCAAATGGAGTTTAATTTAGATAAATGTGGGGTACTGTATTTTGGAAAGGCAAATCAGAGTAAGACTTATACATTTAATGATAAGGTCATACGGAGTGTTGTTGAATAAAGAACCCTTGGGATGCAGTTTCATAGTTCCTTGAAAGTGGAATCGTAAATGGATAGGATAGTGAAGAAGGTGTTTGTATGCTTTCCTTTATTGGTCAGTGTATTGATCATGTTGTCGCTGTACAGGACATTGGTTATGCCACTTTTGGAATAGAACATAGAAAAGTACAGCACAGAACAGGCCCTTTGGCCCACGATGTTGTGCCGAGGTTTAATCCTAATGTAAAATATAACAATTTAACCTACGCACCCCTCAACTCACTGCTCTCCATGTGCCAGTCCAGCAGTCAGGTAAATGTCCCTAATGACTCTGCTTCCACCACCACTGCTGCCAAAGCATTCCATGCATTCACACCTCTCTGCGTAAAGAACCTACCTTTGACGTCTCCTCTGTACCTTTCCCCTAATACCTTAAAACTACGACCCTTCGTACCCGTCAGTCCTGCCCTGTGGAAAAGTCTCTGGCTATTGATTCTGTCTATTCCTCTCATGATCTTGTATCCCTCGATCAGGTCTCCTCTCTTCCTCCTCCTCTCCAGAGAGAAAAGTCCGAGCTTTTTCAACCTTTGTGTGCAATTCTGGTCTCCCTGCTATCGGAAGGATATTGTGAAACTTGAAAAGGTTCAGAAAAGATTTACAAGGATGTTGCCAGGGTAGGAGGATATGAGCTATCAGGAGAGGCTGAATAGGCTGGGGCTGTTTTCCCTGGAGCGTCAGAGGCTGAGGGATGACCTTGTAGAGGTTTATAAAATCATGAGGAGCAGGATAGAGTAAATAGATATGGTCTGTTACCTGGAGTGGGACAGTCCAGAACTGAAGGGAATAGGTTTTAGGGTGAAGAGGAGAAAGATTGCAAGGGAAATAAGAGACAACTTATCCACACAGAAGGTAGTGCGTGTATGGAATGAGCTGCCCGAGGAAGTGGTGGAGGCTAGTACAATTACAGCATTTAAAAGGCATGTGGATGGGTATATGAATAGGAAGGGTTGTGAAGGATATGGGTCAAGTGCTGGCAAATAGGACTAGGTTAGGTTAGGATATCTGTTCGGCATGGATGAGTTGGACAGAAAGATCTGTTTCGGTACTGTACATCTGATTCTAAATGCACTCAGGGACCAGTTCACGGAGCATCTGCGCTCTGCATGTATCAACCAACCTGACCACCTGATTGCCATCCATTTTAATTTCCCTTCCCACTCCTCAAGTGACATCTGTACCCTTGGCATCCTCCACTGTCAGAGTGACACCAAATGTAAACTGGAGGAGTAATATCTGACATTTCGCCAGGGGAGTTCACAGACCTGTGGCCTCAATACTGACTTCACAGCTTCAAAATCTCTGCACCCTCAACTTTATCCCATGTTCAGCTTCCTACTCCTCCTGCCCCCGTGACCTTGCCTCACCTTACCTAACCTGTCTATCTTCCTACTCAACAACCTGCTCCACCCCTCCTGCTGACCAATCACAATAACCTCCTACATGCATCCACCTATCACCATCCCACCTACCCTTCCCCAACGCCACACCCTTCCCTCTGTATATTTCTGGGCTCCCTCCGCCTCCTCAGTCCTGACGAAGGGTTTTGGCCTGAAATGTTGATTTTCCTGTTCCTCAGATGCTGTCTGACCTGCTGTGCTTTCCCCACTTCACATCTATTGACTCTGGCTTCCAGCATTTGCAGTCCTTGCTGTCTCCATTTGATGACTTGTGCTGGATAAATGCTGTAGGGTGAGAGATTGTTGAATGGCCCAACTGTAATCTAGTTTGGGAAAGTGTTTGGCAGAATTATACTAATTGAGTCAAATTCTGCAGACAGAAAGCATATACAGATGTACGGTTTTAATGTTTATAATGCTTAAGCATTTATGTTTAGACTTTCATCTTGCCTGCTTATTGTATTTCAAACTCTAACTTGTTTAGAGGAGATTATGATTATTTTCATTAGAACCACAGAGTTTGAGGGGGTTCCTGATTGAGGTCTACAAAATCATGAAAGGTGTAAACAGAGTGTTTAGCAAGAAACTTTTTCCCAGAGTAGGGGACTCAATCAGTAGGGGTCACGAGTTCAAAGTGGGAGTGGAAAAGTTTAAGGGAGATATGCGTGGAAAGTTCTTTACGCAGAGGGTGGAGGATGCCTGGGGCACATTGCCAGTGGAGATGGTAGAGACAGGCACTATAACGTCACTTAAGATGTATCTAGACAGATACATGAATGGGCAGGGAGCAAAGGGGTACAGATCCTGAGAAAATAGGCAACAGGTTTAGATAGAAAATCTGGATCGGTGCAGGCTTAGAAGGCTGAAGGGCTTGTTACTGTGCTGTAATTTTCTTTATCCTTTGTTTCACTTCAGAACTAATATTGCAGCAATCTTTTGATATGACAAAAGAAATTTGATTTTATGTTTGTTTCCTGCTGAATCACAGTCATTTTTAGTTACCTTCTTGATACACCATTCCATTTTCATTAAAGTTTTAATTTTCACTCCCACTGTGTGATCAATACAGGCTCAAGGCTCAGGTACGTTATCAGAAACATAGAACCTTCCCCTAATAGTGATCATGTTCGTGCCATCTCTCCAAACATCACTTTCCACCTCTCTAACATCACTTAACTTGAAATCTGTGGTTCCCATTTGACAGCACTGTGTTTGATTTGTAACTGTCCTCTGGAACGCACTAGCAACCCACTCAGTCAAAAAGGGTTTGGGTACAGAAACTGAAGCTGTCTTTTTTTGGCTTCGTTCATGCCCCATGAAAACATGAATTGAAAGAAAAAAATCCTTCAACCCTACAACCCTGAGACTTCTACGCTCTTCTAATTCTGGCCTCTTTCACATTCCTGATTATAATTCCTCCACTGTTGTTTGCTGTGTTTTCAGTGGCCATGTTTTCAGTTACCTGGGTCCCAACCTCTGATTTTGCTCCCTGAACTGCTCTGTCGTCTCTTCACTTGTCTCCTTTGAGATGCTTCTTGAAGCATACCTTTTTGACAGAGCTTTGGATCTTTTAATATCTCCATGCCTTTCTTTTGTCTTAAAATGTACTTTACTTTGTCTTAAAATGCTCCGGTAATTTGTATTGTGGCACATATTTCTAGCAACTTCCTTGCTCAAGCATCTTCAACTCTATTTTTCTGTGTTGATTGCTTTGGTTCTCTGTTATACTCCTGACAAGATTCTTTCCTGTTTGGTAAGCATTTGAATTGACCAGTGAACTGCTATCAACATAATGCTGCAATAATTTGGTCATTCTATTACACAACATATATTTTAAAATTTTGTTTCTATTGTCATTTACAAATTTTTACCGTGTATTTAAATAAACTATTATCTGAATGTCACACAAATCAGTTATATATGAAAAGCTATCAAAAGCTAAAAATATACATAAAATCATTGTACGTTTTTTTCCAAAATTATATCTAAAAATGAAACATTGTCAAAAGATATTAAATAAAACATTTATCTGACTGCAACTGAAAAAAATGCTAAATGGTTCAATATGAGGTGGCATTTGTCAGTTTGAAATTAACTTTTAATTCTGATGTCTTGAGTTTTATTTCAGCATCATAATGAATTTATATCCATTTCCACTTTTCTCAATGTGTTACTACTGCTGCTGATGTGATGTATAGGTGCACTGGATTAGCCAAGAATTAATGTGGAACATTAGAATAAATAAAGCCCTTCATTTGGCTAGAACAAGTGCATCATAATTTAGGCAATTACTTCATTTTAAGTTGTCTTTGCAGTAGGTTTTAAATTTTGAGTGCCTTGACACTCATAGTTTGAATATGCGCACTTATCTCCTTGCTTATTCTTTGGATAATGGCTAGAGATTGTTGTAGCCAGTCATCATGAAAGATAGGCTGGGCGGACCTGTAGAACACTTGTTTGGGATTTTAAAGTTCAGGTTTAAGTTATAAATCTAGGGATAATATAACGAAAAGGTGTTTGCTAGCTTAAAAGTTTTGTTTATGAAATTATTCACAGGTTCATAACACTAGTTTTCTGGAACATATTGAAAGATTCCCTGTCTGTATGTTGAATATTGTATGCTAACCATGTTCTGATATTTCTTGCTTCCTGACCAATTATGCTAACCCTTCATTTGCATGTTCTCTAAGATACTAACCATATTCTTCATTAGTGCAGAATGCTTTTTGCATTTTTTTGCTTAAATTTGCAACTAATAGATAATAGTTTGGCCATTTACTTGCTGAAAGATTTATTTTTTTATTCCTTGAATAATGCTGAAGTTTTCAAATCTACATGAAGAGCAATATATTTACAAACCGATAATTGTTTTAAATCTCCATTGTGGAACTGAGAAGCAAAAAGTAAACAGTTTATTCAAAAATCTTGTACATCTGTGTTAACCACTGTCTGGTCCCCTTTTCTAAGCTGGAGCCACCTTTGGCAAGTTCAAATGCCTGGCAGCAGCTACAGAAGCTGAACCAGGATCTACAAGCTGAGCTGGAAGTTCAACAACAAAAACAGGAAGGGGTAAATGCACAAACTCAAAGCCTAAAAAAAAGCTATCAGGATGCCAAGGAGCTCCTGAGACAACAAGAGACAAAAATGCAAAACCTTCAGGCCAGATTGGACATTTCTTTATCAGAGGTTGCCATAAATGAACAGTCATTATCTAAAACACAAAATGATTTGCGCCTTGAGCGTCAAAAGTATAAAGAACAAGCAGATGAATACGAGAGAAAACTAAGTATGTTTAGCAATAAGTTGCAAGAGAGTGAAGAGAAGCTTCGAGAGGTAGAGGGGCTCCTTCTTGAAAAAACACAAGCTTTTAGGGATCTAGAAAGACAAATGGCTCTTCAGGATGACTATCAGCGAGAAGTCAGGCGACTACAAGAGCATCTAGAAGGAGTAACCAGTCGGTTGCAGAACAGTGAACAAGGGGTCATTCTGAGTGAAGAACGTTTTCAGAAACAATATGAGAGCCTGAAAGACAAATATGAAAAGGAAAAGGATATCCTATCACATGGTGTACAAGAAGCTGAAGAGAAAGTTAGAGAGTATGAAGATCGTCTGCAGTCTTTTGAGGCTCAGTTAGAGAGAGCTCAAAAAGAAAAACTGGCAGTATCTTTCAAAAGCAGTGAAATGGTGAGACAAATGGAAGAACATGTTGAGATGACTGAAGGCACAGTTAAAAGGCTGACCCATGACATAGACATTTTGTCAGCTGAGAATGAACAATTGAAGCAACAACATCAGGAAATTGTCAATCAGTTGACAGAAGCTGATAGAGAGGTTGAAGGACTGAAGTTAGAATTGGTGAAGGAGCGAGCAAGATATAGAGATTTGAATGAAGATTTTGAAAAATCTATTCTAGAGGTGAATAAACTTAATAATGAAGTGGAAGAAAACAATTTTAAAATGGTGTCACTGAAGGAATCTTATGAGAGGGAACTTGAAAAGAAAAATAAAGACTTCAACGAGGCTTTAATTAAGCTGAAAGCTTTAGGTACCAGTTTGGAGGAGACAGAAAAGAAACTTCAGCTTAAAGAGGCTACACTTAAAGGCCTTGGTTGGCAGGTACCAACAGACATTGATATGCTTATAGAGAAGAAAGAAGAACTTCAAAACAAGTTAGAAGATGCTGAAGCTAGGCTGGCTCAACAGGAGATAAAACTGCAGTTAACCGAAAACAGTTATCAAGAACTTCTTTCCCAAAGCAATAAACCCCAATCAGATACTGAAACTTCAAGAAAAAGTGCTGAATGTGGAGCAAGAAGAAACCTGCTAGGTACTTCTACAGTTGAAAATATTCTTCATGCCACAAGCAGTTCATTTGAACCAGTGGAGGTTGAGATCTCAATTAGTTGTATCGCACAGCTTTCGAAAGAATTAATGGCAAGGCTTCAGCTTTTGGAGAGCCAGTTATCAGCAGTGACTGATTCAGTAGGACAAACATGCACGGAATGTTGGTTTTCAGGACTGCCGTCCTCTCTGAATACTGAAAGTTCATGCTACAAAATAGCAGATGGTTGTATTATAGATCTGAAAAAATGTCTGGAAATTATATGCACACTTGAAACTAAGCTATTAATAACAAAACAAGCCATTAAAGGGGAAACTGCTTGTCCTTTAGATGAATCAGCAAGCCTGCAATGTAATGCTGAAACTCATGGAGGACTGTCTGACCCTGAAGTTCATTTAAAAGAACAGAGAAAAGAAAACCAGTCATTAACTTATTCAATGTCTCAGCAGTTTTCCAGTTCAAATGTCAGACTTGAGATACTAGTGCAAGCTGCAAACTTTGAATTCCAAGCACTGCAAGCTAAACTGCTTCAGTTGCGTAAAGTGTTGGAAGGTTTGCAACAGAAAACTGGTCACCTTGCTCAAAGATGGGACTCTGAACAACATGGACAATTGTCTGACTTGGTACATGCATTGCAAAGTTCAGTACAATACTTGCAACAAATGGAAGAAGGTTTAGCCAGAAAAGAGAGAACATTATTCAGTGAAGAATATTTAATGAAAGCCTCTTTATCAGAGGAAGAAAAGCTACAATGTTTAGTTGACAAACTGGCACTTGAAGCAGCAACACTTGATAATATTGCTGATGCTTTGCAGAATTCTGACTCTGGAATAAAAAGTACTTTAGATGAAATTAGAAAGCACAGTGAAAACATTACTCTAATTTCACTGGAAGAAATCAGTAAAATAGGACCTTCAGTTCTCAACAAATTATTAATTGAAGGAGAATTTTGGACAAATTTTCCGATGATCCATGAAAGCAAGACATCAGATGTTGACGAACAATTGAATGAACCCATGCGAAGTTATTTCAAAATGATGGCAAACAGTACTTTGGTGAAAGGCGAAATTATGTTCTGTGCTCATAATATTTTGGAGGCTTCAGAAGAAAAATTACAACATTTGAAAGCGCAGTATATGAAAATGCATCACAGAAACCAGAACCATAAACAGATGCTCAGGAATGTTCTTGATGCGTATGGCACATGTCGGTTTGATGGGCTGCTTCAGGAAATTCGAAGTGAACTAAACAATGATGAAGAAGGTGAATCACTGTTCTTATGTTCACAACCACTCAAACTACCAATAGCATCTGTTTCTGCTGACCAAGATTTTGAACTTCAAGTAAGGGCAGAGTTAGTACAACAAATTAGGAGAAATGCTTACACATTGAAGAAAATGTCAAACTCCATTCAGTCGGGTGCAGATGATGATCTTTGCCTCTTGGCCAGAAGGCTTGTTCACAGTATGGATTGCATACCTGCATTGAGCAGACATAGTAATTCAAAAATTATGTGGCCTTTTTTGCTTCAGGATGCAGTCTTACAGGCTGAATTATCATATGTAATCTCCAAGATTCAGTTGAAGCATGATCTTGCACAAAGTGGGAATATGCAGCTGAGATTGGAAGCAATGAAGGTGGAACACTCAAACTTCACTACTTTATTACAGAGCAAACATGCTGCTGAGCTGAAAAAGCTGAAAGAGCAACAGGATTTGGAGCTAAAGAAATTAAAAGAGGAGATTGTAGAGTTTAAAAAGTTGGATATTTCACAACCGGGCATTTATGCTGGAGCAACTCATATCCAAATTGAGGGAGAACCAATTGACTCATTAGACAAAGCTATTGAACTGCAGGACATGGCAGCAAGGCATAAGAAGGAGCTGCGGGAAGTGAGAGAAGCATATGAAGCAGAGGTGGAGAAATTAAAAAGGGAGATAACAAGGGCAGGGGAGACACTCAGACTGAAAACTGAAGAAAATGTGAAGGAAATAGATTCATTGACTATCTGCATGGAGAATTTAAAGGAAAAGCATGTTGAGGAGCTCAGGAGACGAAAAGAAGAATTTAAGATGGAGAAGAGAGAGCTAGAGCAAAGGTTTGCGAGAGTAAAAGAAGAACTCACACATGAAATAGAAGCTTTAAAAGAATGTAGCAACTTCAAAGAGGTGGATGTTGTATGTGATCTGCAGAGATCCACTGACCAGTACAGAAAAACAGCAAATGAGCCACATTCTGTGATCTTGCTGAGAAATCGCATACAAGAGCTGGAGTCCCAGATAGATGTCATGAAAAATAAGATTGAAGTCGGCCCAACAACTCTGCGGGAGAAATATGAAAAGGACTTGGAGAACCTCAAGGTGTCCATGTGTTTAATCATACCAACTAGTATCTGCATGTTGCTTGTAGCGTTACACCTTGCTGCCAGCAATTAGCTTGTTTGTGTTCTGTTTAGTTGCTCCACCTGCATGGAGGATAGAATTGCATGATATATTATTGAACTGGGCAAAATCATGCAGAGTAAACTTTGCAAATTCTGGGGAAATGATAGAAAGAATCAAATACTATCGGGGTAAAATTTGCTGAACAGTGAGAAACTAATTGCATAACTTTGCATAAAAATATATTATGAAAAACTGTTTCATTCTGATCTCCGCTAGCTTTATGGTATAAGTGCATTTGAATTGTATCTGAAATTTGCCCAGTTCTTCTCTTTGATGTGCTTTTAGGCAATCCTTTCAAATACAATTGAGCCCATTTTACTATTATGCAACTGGATTGTTTTGATGACTTAATCGCCAATTAAATGTATGTTATACTTGAAGGAACAGAGGGTACTGTCCAAGTAAATTCAGTGTAATGATTTGTCCTATCATCTGAGGTTAAAAAATTAGTATACCTCACATTACACAATAAATAATTATATCCTGTTGTTTGTATATGCTCTTTGCCATTAATTTATTCTTCATGTATAAAATCATTTGATTAGACCAATGTAAAGTTTTGCCCCTTTTGAGATTTGTCAAACTGTAAAACCTTTTACAAATTTGAACAAATATCCTAAATAAAGGTTACAAACTATTTTCTTCGAACAAGCCTGCACATTAAAAATAAATTTTCTCCTTTAGTTGCAATATTTCATTTAATTTGAATAATATCGTTTGTCTCTTCAGTTAAATATTTTGGATTTATGATTGTCAAAACAGTGGGTTCAATTGCATTTGATTAAAAACATCTCTTCATAGCTGTCCAGTGTGCTTGGTAATGTAAATTGATAGTTATGTTGCCCTTTGCTGTTTGCCTTGATGCTATGCTACTAATTTATGAATTTCCCTTTTCTCTTTCCTTCTTTTTCAGCTGGCTACATATCTCTATCGCACTTTGAGGCATTAAAAACTAGCAACTTATTTCTTGTCAAGAAATGCTGTAAAATCCTTAAATTTATAATATTTTATATTTAGAAAGAGGTCACCTTTTACACTGTTCAAAAGTCTTTAAATTGTCTCAAGTAATAAAGTGCTTGGGTGACTAACAGAATAGTGCCTTTTTCCCTCTGGCAGCTTGAGTTCAAATCCAATAAGGAACATAAATGAAGAATTTCTTTGTGTTAGCATTAAATGCCACATTAATCTTTGGGGCCCGTAGTTCAACTCATGATGTGTGCTTACTAAGATCATCTAGCAAGGCGTTGTTCATGGGTGAGGGGGATTTGCATGTTTCTGATTACTAACAGCCATCAGTTGACCCGACAAGCATTTTTTTGGATTATCAGCTCGGTGTGCTGTGAAGAGGATTGGCTGCTTGATCGAAATAATGGAAGGTGATTGACACTGAGATCTGTGAGCCATTGAAAAGTTAACAGTTCGTGGGGCAGAGGAAATGATGAATATATTTCTGAAGAGCTATTGAAGTAGCATTAATTTTTGTGCTTCAGTAAAGTGATGCGATAGTCAAGCATACAAGTGTGTGTTCGAATCCATTTTGAATTTGCTATTCAGTAGCTCCTGAATTTTCAAAGCAAGTGAAGGTTTAAAAAAAAGTCAGACAAGGGTTATATAAGCTAAGCATACATAATATTTAAGCATGTAAAAACAAAGCACACTCATTGAAAATCTGAGATTTTGTGGAATTTGGTATTGTTTCTGTTGTGATCCTTTGTCAGAATTTGTATTGCAGTTTAGTTCTGATAAATGGGCCACAGTTGAGGATAAGCTTTCTGTTTAGATTTTGATCGATATGTTGTGCATTTCCATCACTTTTTGTATTTTATATTTATTGTATTTCTGAAAATCCTCACCCATAGAATGCACTGCCCTACTTTCACATTTGTCACTGCGTGGGTTTATATTGTCCTGGCACTAGGTTTGCATTTATTAGATTCTGTTAAATTTTTGGCGCAAACTAAAACCTTAGTTTGAAATTTGACACTAGTCAAGGAGATGTTCAAGCCAGATCAGTTGCATGTTGTAAAGAGGCAGGTCCAGTAGAAAGTAGTTTGATTAATTACACTCCCATTATGTGTTGGAACATTGGTTGACTCTTATAATCTAATGATGGCAAACATTTTACAATGTTGGGATATTGCATCGAGTCACTGACTTAGAACATTTTGCAGTGGTTACAATGATTGCTGGACTTTTGTGTTCTGGGACAGTGAAAAAAACTGATTTGGAATACCTCTGACTGGGTACAAAACAATTTTCCACGCAACAGCAACTTCCCTGAGGCCAGTCAATACCCAGCAGTCTCAAAGTCAAAGCTTCTGTTATGATTAATAGATTTGCTTTAGGATGTAAAGAATTCTTCCCCTCAGTCTCTACCTTAGTGAACACAGACTGTGATTTGATGAATCTCTGTTTTCTAAATAGTGAATCAGTCTAAACTTATGAAGAACTCTGAAAGAAGTGCACCGAATCCTTCCAAATAACTTGTTTTAAATGAAGTTTGTTGACACAATTTCTTTTGGTGAATATTTGTACTACTTGGCCATGTTGCCTCCCATTAATTGCTGTGATAAATGTCATCAATATTCTTTGCCATTTAGAGGGTAAAATTTGTAATAGAAAATTCCACAGCAGTTTGACCATAGCTCTCTAGAATAGTGCTTTCTGACAGTTCAAAGAGGCAAAATGAAGAATAAAACTCATATTTTGTCATGAAAAGAATTGATTCAGTAGTACAGTATGCTATGGCAAAGTAGGATATGTTTGTGCAGCTTATAAATTGAATTTAATTTCAAATTGTGACAAGCAAAACTCTGCTTGAATGTTCCTTGGAATAGAAGGGGTGAACACGTGGAAAAATCTATTTTATTAATTTTCCTATCCTAAAAAATTATAGTCATTGGTGTTCTGAGAGCAGATCTGGGCACCCACACCTTAGCATGTATTAGCTTTGACAGGAGTACAGTATAGGTTTACAAGAATGAGACCTGAACTTCAGAGGCAACGTTATAAGGAGAGATTATAAAAATTATGCCTGGTTTTCTCTGGAATTTAAATCTCAGAATTTGTTTTGGCTAAGCAAAGATATTAAGGGATATGGGCCATAGGCAGATATATGGAGTGAAACCACAGATCAGCCATGATCTCATTGAATGGGGATCAGATTTGAGTGGCTGAATGGCCTACACCTGTTCCTATTAAAATAATTGATCAAACCTAATAGGATGATTTTTATGAAAACTTTGCAATTGCTGATGTTGAAGAAAAGATGAAAGGTACCAGTGCAGAATGGGGAAAAAAAAACATTGTTCATATACTTCATTGATCAGTTTTCTATAAATTAGTCAGATGTTATCAGCAGTTAATCGTTTTTCATTGGCTATTCTGAGATCCGAAATGCAGTATGCTGTTGTAGGAAAGGCATTTACTTGACCACTCGATACCACTGACTTTCTGGTCATTTTGCTGTTGCTGTGAAGAAATCCATTGGCAAATAAAGCCTAACAATATTCTTAAGAAATATCATTAATAAGGTGTTGAGTTACTCCAGGAACTTAACAGAAACTGTTACGTGCTGGACCTCTCAGTAATAGCAACCCTAGTCATTTATAATCTAGAGAGTTATGGTTTACTTGGATATGTCTTCTCATTATCCTTGGGTATTGTTTTGAATTCTGTGGTCTGTATACTAAATAGCGAGAGTTGTTGAATGCTAAATTTTATCTGTACATTTGCCATGTACACAGTTTTAATTATAATTTAATCTGAAATGTGCAAAACATTGGGAGGAAAATCTCACTGGCTGCATTAATGCACATCCTAGTAGCACAGTCAGACATAAGGGGTGACCTTATAAAGGTTTACAAAATCATGAGAGGCATGGATAGGTTAAATAGACAGTCTTTTCCCTGGGGTCAGGGAGTTCAGAGCTAGAGGGCATAGGTTTAGGGTGAGAGGGGAAAGATATAAAAGAGACCTAAGGGGTAACTTTTTCATGACGAGGGTGGTATGTATATGCAATGAGCTGCCAAAGGAAGTGGTGGAGTCTTTTACAATTGCAACATTTAAAAGGCATCTGGAAGAGTATATGAATAGGAAGGGTTTGGAGGAATATGGCAGATGCTGGCAGGTGGGACTAAATTGGATTGGGATATCTGGTCGGCATGGACTGGTTGGACCGTAGGGTTTGTTTCTGTGCTGGACATCTCTGTGGCTCTATGAATGCCGAGGTACCATTTAATGGTCAGCTCTTGTGAAATCTTACTATGATTATCACCTACTTTTTTTTAAACAATGGAGAAGGGAAGAAAATAAAACTAAGCTGTGATCAACTAAGGCTTTAAAATCCAGCCAAAAATTCTAGTAATACAAATTAGGCTAACATCATATTACCAAAAGAACCTGCAGTTCTGACATAAGGTGGACCAATCACATTTTATAGTTAGCTCTTAAATGTGCCACATCTGCACAATAAGTTCTGTTGCATCATTACTAATTCTAGAGAGTTTTCTTTAATGATATTTGCTTCAGTTATGCATCTAGTAAGCTAGTGGTTGTTCAGAGCATAGTCTTTTTTTTCTTCTCGATGGGACCAATAGCAGTTTTTGTTTGTGAACGCTGATAAAACTTGTTAACCTTTAACAATTGGTGTCTGTCAGTGAAAGCACTTGTTTGACCCATCTCTTCCCCAGCTGGATTTGAACACAGGCCCCAGCAGTGAAAGGGCAAATTTTGAATGCAGTTAGGGAAAACTGCAGTTTGCCTCACTCTCGTAAATGCATTCCTTTGAATGTATTTGTGATGTTGCTCATAACTACTAGAGCAGTTCTTCCCTTGTTATTTCTTTGTCTTCTTTCCTGTTATGTGCCCTTTAAAACAAATCTCTTATTTACTATTACAAATTAATATAATTGAAAAATTGAACAAGTAAAAGTAAGTAAGTAACATTTTCCACATAGTAAGCAATTGAGTTTTAAAATTTTGAAGAAAACTATTGTTTTTGACCAAAGGAGAACTTGGTGTAAGTCGCAACTGTCTGCACTATTTGAAACTTCATAAGGGATTTGTCATGATTATTTTTCTTGCCTTGATCTTTAGGCTACATGTGAACGTGGATTTTCTGCTATGGAAGAATCACATCAGAAGGTAATAGAAGAGCTTCACCGACAACACCAACGAGAACTAGAGAACCTCCAGGAAGATAAAGAGCGGTTGTTGGCTGAAGAGACAGCTGCTACCATCTCTGGTATGTGAGGAATGGATGAGGATGCTTTTTCTCATTGGTATCTTTGGGAATTTAAATTGGGAGGGTCTGTATTTTGTCCACCTACTAAAATCAAAATTCTGAAACATTGATGTTCCCTAATCTATTGATTATTATTAAGTGTAATATTGCCCAGTAGACATCATCGATAGCATACTCATAAAATTGCATTAGCCATTGCTTTGATTTGCTTGCTGTGTGTGAATATTAAAACTGAAACAAAAACCAAAATTGCTGGTGCAACTGAGCAGCTCTGGCAGCATCTGTGGGGAGAAAGCAATGTTAAAATTTCCAGTCTGATGACACCTCTTCAGAATCTTTATGACTGGTAGTTGTAGGGATACACTGGGTGAACCCCATATTTTAGGAAGCAGAGATGCTGCAAAAAAAAAGTCATTAGAGTAATCAAGGTCTACAGCACAAAAAAAGAGCCTTTCAGCCCATTGAGTCAGCACTAGTAAAAATAACTAAAACACCTGACAATTCTAATCCCAGCACTTGGCCTGTTCCTTGTAACCCTTAGCATTGCAAGGCACATCTAAATACGACTAAAATGTTGATGGTATTATCTTGGTGAAGGCTCAAATGGCTCCTTCTCCTCTGAAACACATCTGAGAGTAGCACATTTTTCAGCCATTGTGCATCTCAAAAAGATTGTCATATCTAAATGTTGTTAACAGCTGTGGTGGAAATGATTAGAGCAGTTTGTCCAACGCAGGCAGCATGCATACACAGTTTGAGATGGGCATGTTTGTCATCTAAGGTTCTGTATAAGATTCGGAAACTGGGCTTGATAGTTTTGAAACAAGTATTGCCAGTCTAGTGAAATCACCAATGGCACTTTGATTAAAAATGTGTTCAGAAGACAGAGAGAATAGATTGATGAAAGAAGAACTGGTATTTATCAGAATGCTTCTGTGGCAGTGATAGAAATGGTTTGTTTTCATTTATACATTTAACATGCCCGTGACACACACTGTTCATTGTAGCAACATCCTTTACCAAATTCTGAAATTAATTGACTGATCTCGCAATACATAAATTTTCTACATGTGCCATAAAAATCTGGTATGCACTTTCAATAAATGTAAGCTGATGTACAAATTTTCCAAACTCCTCTAATTGCATATAAAGACTGGAATTTGTAATACATCCAGCACAATAAATAGGATCCATCCATGTGGTAATGCAAGGGACAGTTTGTAATTTTGATGGATTTAACAGTATAATTGCCGTGCATTTGCATCATATGGATCTTCTACCTTTGAGACATTTCCCCTGACAACACCCCTCAGGATCTTTTGTGGTTCAATCAAGGCACCTCCTAACCTTCCAAACTCCAGTAGGTACAACCCTGACCTCTGTAGCCTTTTCTCATAAGTAAGTCCAGTTGTTCCTGTTATTAGTGTGTTATTAGTGTCTGAACTGCTCCAATGCATTTGCATCCATCCTTGAAAAAGATGATCAGTACTCCAGATGGGGTCTCACCAGTGCCCTGTATATCTGAAGCATAATCTCCCTATTTTTGTGTTCAATTCTTTAGTGATAAACAATAACCTTATTAGCTTTCCTAATTATTTGTCATATCTGCATACTAATCTTTTGTGATTTATGTACCAGAAAACCCAGATCCCTCTGCATCTCAGAGCTCTGCAAATATTTGTGCAACATTTATGTTTTATTCTTTCTACCAAAATGGACAGTGTACAGTTTTCCACATTACACTCCATTTGCTGCATTTTTGCCCACTCATTTAACCAATCTAGATTTTTTTTCGCAGCTTCCTTGTGCCCACCTGACAGCTCTCTTTCCATCTTTGTCATCAGCAAACTTGGCAACCCATTCCTTTTATCCCTTCACACAAGTAATTTATATAAATTGTGAACAGTTAACATCCCAGTACTGATCCCTTTGGAACATCACTCATTACTTCATGCCAACCTGAAAAACGTCTGTTTACTCTGCTGACTAATCAATATCAATATGCTGCCCCAACCACCAGGAGTTTTTATTTTCTGTAATGACCCTTAATGTGGCAGTTTATCAGATATCTTCTAGATCATCCTCTTCTGCTGACATGCATCCATCTAATGATTTTTCTTCTTCAAAAAATGCACCATGCACTTTCACATAATTAAGGCATAATCCATACATCTTGCCACAATTAATGCATCATCTTAATTCTTGGTAATATCCATTGATAGGGATTATAATATTTCTGAGGTAAGATAATACCGAACTTAATTGAAGGCAAATCTTTTTGTTCAGGTCAACAATTAAACTCTTAATACAAACCCTAAGTTTTTACATGAGTGCCACTTAAACTTTCACTCTTCTGTGGAGCAGCAGTATCAACTCTCTTGTATCCTGAATAGTTTATGCCAATTTGGCACAGGAAGAGTCATGGAGATGTACAGCATGGAAACAGACTCATCGGTCCAAGCTGTCCATGTCGACCAGATATCCCAACCCAATCTAGTCCCACTTGCCAGCACCCGGCCCATACCCCTCCAAACCCTTCCTATTCGTATACCCATCCAAATGCCTCTTAAATGTTGCAATTGTACCAGCCTCTACCACAACCTCTGATAGCTCATTTCATACACGTACCACCCTCTGCGTGAAAAAGTTGCCCCTTAGGTCTCTTTTATATCTTTCCCCTCTCACCCTAAACCTCTAGTTCTGGACTCCCTGACCCCACGGAAAATACTTTGTCTATTTATCCTATCCATGCCCCTCATAATTTTGTAAACCTCTATAAGGTCACCCCTCAGCCTCCAACACTCCAGGGAAAATAGCCCCAGTCTGTTCAGCCTCTCCCTGTAGCTCAGATCTTCCAACCCTGGCCACATCCTTGTAAATCTTTTCTGAACCCTTTCAAGTTTCACAACATCTTTCCGATAGGAAGGAGACCAGAATTGCACGCAGTATTCCAACAGTGGCCTAACCAAAGTCCTGTACAGCCGCAACATGACCTCCCAACTCCTGTACGCCATACTCTGACCAAGAAAGGAAAGCATAGCAAACGCCGCCTTCACTATCCGATCTACCTCCGACTCCACTTTCAAGGAGTTATGAACCTGCACTCCAAGGTCTCTTTGTTCAGCAACACTCCGTACGACCTTACCATTAAGTGAATAAGTCCTGTTAAGATTTGCTTTCCCAAAGTGCAGCACCTTGTATTTATCTGAATTAAACTCCATCTGCCACTTCTCAGCCCATTGGCCCATCTGGTCCAGATCCTGTTGTAATCTGAGGTAACCCTCTTCGCTGCCCACTACACCTCCAATTTTGGCATCATCTGCAAACTTACTAACTGTACCTCTTATGCTCGCATCCAAATCATTTATGTAAATGACAAAAAGTAGAGGGCCCAGCACCGATCCTTGTGGCACTCCACTGGTCAGAGGCCTCTGGTCTGAAAAACAACCCTCCACCACCACCACCCTCTGTCTTCTACCTTTGAGCCAGTTCTGTATCCAAATGGCTAGTTCTCCCTGTATTCCATGAAATCTAACCTTGCTAACTAGTCTCCCATGGGGAATCTTGTCAAACGCCTTACTGAAGTCCATACAGATCACATCTACTGCTCTGCCCTCATCAATCTTCTTTGTTACTTCTTCAAAAAAAAAGTTTGTGACTTGCCCAATAAAATATGCATTCGGCAATCCCTGATGTGATGCATGTGTCCAAGATTGAAAGGAGACTGGACTATTAAAACATCATTGTTTACAAAGAGAGAACCATCCCACATCTGAAAATAGCCATCCCTGCTTGTTTGAGGGTCACCCCACATTAGTTCTTATAAGTCTCCTCCAGGAAAATGAGGCTGCCAAGAAATTATAGCTTAAGTGTATTATGTGGACAGATTCCAAAGTTTGGATGGGTTTGAACAGAATGTGTCAAAAGTTCTTGCATTTGCATTAGTGCGAAACTGTTAATTCACATCACACGTTTGATGTGCTGTTCCATCTCTTCAAAAGAGTTGCCCACCTCTCCATTTTGTATAAAGCTGTTCAATTCATTCAACAGGGACCAAGAATAAAGAGGGAAATTGCTGTCAGACATTGTTAGGAAGATTTAGGTCAGTGCTTATCACTTGCATATTTATAGTTATCACCACCAATAAATCAAAGTTTATGTAAAGTATCTACCTGCCAAAAATATAAACTACCCTTTTGACCAAGCCTGCAGGACTCAAGCAGATTAAACCAGTAAATATAATGTATAAGCATGAACAAAATGAGTGTCTTTTGGGATTTTGTGAACCAGACTATTATGGGTTGCATGTGCTTATTAGAACTGATTTTGGAAGAATAGGAAGTCTTTTGAAACCATCAGATTACAGCTTTGATGGCATAAGGCCACAGAGCATTTTTTCTAAAGTAATCTATATGGCTGTAAACTATAAAGACTGTATGACTAAAGTGCAGCTTTTTTTTACCCTTTTACACTTTAGTGCAGACAAAAGAAAAACATTGATCAACTGATCTGTCAACAACTTTTTAAGCTTGTCCTATAGAGCCCAGCATTACCTCTGAAAGGCCAATGTGATTACAGTTGAGAATTTTGGGCAATTGAATTTGATGTTTGTTGCAAACCCAGTAGTAAAAATCGAAACAAAACAGCAAACAGCATTATTCAGGTACAATTAAATGAAATCAAAGTAATAATTGGAAAAAATGTGTATGTCATAGTTTACTCTAAGTTGTGATTCATTTATGTTTCAACAATTTTTCATGGATTCCATGTTCACGATGCACCGTGAAAGTTTTATCACAGTGAGTGAATAAGTTTAGTTCTCAGTTGTAGTTTGCTACAAACCATGAGATTATAATATATTGTTACAGATGTGGAGCTCTGCTTTTGATTTGAAAATGTAGTGCTGAGATCAGTTCCAATGTAGTTCAGACATTTGGCATGGATTCTGTAACCGCATTTCCCTGGTGATCTTTCAGCACAGTACCCTCTGTGGAAATAATTTCGTCTTGTCTTTATATGCAGTGACACAAACAAACGTGGGAAAATTCCCAGTGAAATCGTAAATGGATTGCATCGGTTTACCCCACAGGTCTTCCTTCTCTGTCCTTCACCATTAAATTTGTAAAAATTGTTAATGCTCCCCTTTTACTCACATTTCTCAGAATTGGAATGAACAGTCCTCATTTAGTTGAAATTCAACTATTTTTCTTGTTGTGCAATCTTTGAAGTGCTGGCTTTGTTCCTAGGCTACATCAAGTCTTTAACTTTACCAAAAATATGACTTTTCACATTGGTGCGTGAATGAGGTCATATCGAAATCAGTCCTATAAAAAATGCATGCACATTGGACTAAACGTTCTCTCTTCGCATATCTTTGGCACATTCTGTTTCTACAGCTGGGCTGATTTGTTCTGTGGAGTGTAGGTATTCTGGGAGAAAAAAAACACTTTGTTCATTCATTCACTTCATTTGACATGATTCTGCATTTGTTAATTACTGTATTAAAACATTAAAGCAGTCAACTCTTCTTAAGTATAACAAGTGGGTCCTTCCTGTTTGGTCTATGCATGGATCTTGGTATCAGTAACTTAAGAAGCACAAAAGGAAAATGAACAAAAGTCTTGTGGATGTGGGCAATGTGTATGAACACAAATGTTTCTTAAAACTAACTATATTTGCAGTGGTTTCTTTAGGTGTGGATGATGCTGGTGGTGTTACTGATTTTATACTGATCTTGTTCAGCAATAGCATATAAACTGGGAACATGCTGCAATTTAAAAAGTACCATTATTCTCAGTTTTCAAAGGTATTGTAAAGGTATTTGGAGACGAAGGGCCTGTTTCCACACTGTAGGTAATCTAATCTAATCTTCTTTACACCTGACACCAAGTAGAATGAGTATATTGTCACTTGCCCCACTTCAATCCACTCTTGTCTCTATTGTTGTCCTTTTCCGTGCAGTCTAAGATTTGCCAAACCCAATTCAACACTTTGCCTTTTCTGTATGTTCTCAGTCATACATATTTTCTGTGCTGTAATGACAAATCTACATATGGTTGCAGAAATAGTATGATATTCTTAGCAAAAAGATGATTGGTGTAATACTAACATTTTAAAAGTTCAGTGGCTTTGATTAAGAAATTTTGAAACCTCATTCTTCAACTTCTGCATATATTTAAGACTTCATCCCACTTGCACAAGTAGGGAGGAATCTGCAAGGATTCTTATTGTACTTAATGATATAGATTGCAGCCTCTTGGTGGGAAAGGGGTGATTATTTACTGATTATTTTAGCTTTTTGATATTTTCACTTGTATTTTTGTGCTTGTAGATTTGAGCTTAGTGTTTCTCTTTTTTAAACTAGCAATTGAAGCAATGAAGAATGCACACCGCCTGGAACTTGACCGTGAACTGGAAAGGATAAGAAAATCACAAAGCAGTAATGTAAATGCAGATCTTGATGAAATATGCAAACAGCACGAGTAAGTACAAAATAAATTGTGTTGGCTGGGTCAGCTCTTCGTCAGGTCTTGGCAGCATCAGGAGGTGGAGAAGTCAACATTTCAGGTGTAACCCTTCTTCAGTCCTGAAATGTTGATTTCTCCACCATCTGATATTGCCTGGCTTGTTGTGTTCTTCTAACTTCCTGTTTGTCTACCTTGGATTCCAGCATCTGCAATTTTTTTGGACTTTCCAACAGATCTTGACTGCGTTTTGTATGACTCATGATCTCAAATACTTACTACCTGACACCAAGTCCAGCAGTATTTCTGTCCTATACCTGCATTTTGAAGTGTAAGGCAAAACCTAAGAATACAAAGAATACCAGTTAGATCCACTCCATTAATATTACAAAGCAATTGGTTTGCAAATACTATAGACCCTGACACATTGTGGTAGTAGTCCTAAAGACTTGTGCTCCAGAACTTTCCACATGCTTAGCCACGCTGTTCTAGTACAGGTAGAACACTGGCATCTACTCAACAATGTGGACAGTTTCCCACATTTGTCCAATACACACCAAGCAGGACAAATCCAATCTGGCCAATTACTGCCCCATCAATTTGCTGTCAGTCATCAATAAAGTGATGGAAAGTGAAGCAATAACCTGCTCATTGACACCCAGTTTGGGTTGTGTCTGACCCAATTAGCTCCTGAGCCCCTGCAAGCTTGGAATCAGGGGTAAACTCTCTTCTAGTTGGCGTCATATCCAGCACATAAGACGATGGTTGCAGCTGTTGGAGGTCAGTCACCTCGGCTCCAGGACATCTCTGGAGAAGTTCCTCAGGGTGGTATCCTATCCTAACCCTCTTCTGCTGCTGTTGCTTCACCAACCTTCCCTCCATCATGATGTCAGAAATGAGGATGTTTACTGATGTTTGATTGCATAATGTTTAGCACCATTTGTGATTCTCTTCAGTCCATCTTTAAATGCAACAAGATATGGGCAATATCCACACCTGGGCTGACAGCTGGCAAGTAACATTCACATTACACAAAAGCCAGGCAATGACCACCTCCAATAAGAAACAATCTAACCACTGCCTCTTGACATTCAATGGCGTTATGAGCACAGATGGTAACCCCAGGGCAGATCCACTGGGACCTTGGATGGAGATGACAGGGGAGGTGTGAGTGCAGGTTTTGTACCTCATGCAGTGGCAAGGGAAGGTGCCGGAGATGGAGGGTGGGTTAGTGGGGAGAGTTGACCTAACAAGGGATTCGTGGAGGCAATGGTCTCTGCAGAACGCAGGCAGGGGTGAGAAGGGAAATATATCCCTGATGGTGGGGTCTGTTTGTAGGTGGCAGAAATGGCAGAGGACTAAGCATTGTATCCACAGGTTGGTGGGGTGGAAGGTGAGGACTGGGGGTTCTGTCCTTGTTGTGGAGTGGGTGGAGATCAAGAGCGGAAATGCAGGAAGTGGAGGAGATGCGTGGGAGGGCATTGTTGACCACGTAGGAGGGGAAATTGCCGTCCTTGAAGGAGGAGGCCATATGGGATGTTCTATGGTGGAATTGATCCTCCTGGGGGCAGATGCAACAGAGGTGGAGGAATTGGGAGTAAGGGATAGCATTTTTACAGGAGGCATGGTGGGAGGAGGTGTAGTCTAGGTAGCTGTGGGAGTTGGTTGGCTTGAAGTAGGTGTCCATGTTGAGTCAGTCACCAGAGATGGAAAGGTCCTGGAAGGGGAGGGAGGTGTCTGAGATGGTCCAGGTGAACATGAGGTCAGGGTGTAAGGTGTTTGTGAAGTTATGAACTGTTCAGTCTCGTGGGAGCATGAGGTGGCATCGATGTAGTGGAGGGAAAGGTGGGTAATGGTGCCAGTATAGCTGCGGAAGATGGACTGTTAGATGTACCGGATGAAAAGGCAGCCATAGCTGGGGCTCATGCGGGTGCCCATGGCTATCCTTTTGGTCAGGAGGAAGTGGGAGGATTCAGAGGAGAAATTGTTGAGGGTGAGGACCAGTTCAACTAATCAAATGACTGTCAGTGGTTGGGAGAGAAGAAGGTACAGGTAAATCTCTGTCGGATATGGGAGGATCCTTTGGGGCAAGGGGGAGGCATGTGTGCAGGTTTTGCACCCCTTACAGTGGAAAGGGAAGGTGCCGGGAGTTCAGGGTTGGTTAGTGCATGGCCAACCACGATGTCACCTCCACTCCCGCTGTCCCATAGAAGAAACAGAGGGCTCGGAGGCCTTCTTCATGGCAGATGGATGTGTGCAGGGATTGGATGTCCATGGTGATGAGGTGTTGGGGCTGGGGAAACGAAAGTCGTGGAGGGATTGGGTGGTGTCCCGAATGTATGTAAAGAGATCCTGAACCGGGGGGACAGGATGGTGTCAAGGTATGCAGAGATACGTTCAGTGGGGCAGGCGCAGGCTGCGACAATGGTTTGACCGGTGCAGTCAGGTTTGTGAATTTTGGGTAGTAGGTAGAACCGGGTGGTGTGGGGTTCCTGGACTATGAGGTTGGAGGCTGTTGGTGGGAGATCCCCTGAGTTGGTGAGATTGTAGATCATCTGGGAGATGATTTGGTGATTAGAGGTGTGGTCGTCATCAAGGGGGTGGACGTTGGTGAGTGGCATAAGCAGGTAGGTGCATCAAAGTACACTGCCTTTGTCCTCTGGTTTGACGGTAAGGTTGGGTTTGGGGTGGAGGGCTGCATGTTGCGAGGGCAAGAAGTTAGAATAGGTGAGAGAGGTGGACAGGTTGAGGCAGTGAATGTCACAGCAGCAGATGGAGATGTAGAGATCAAGGGCGGGTAACAGACTAGCATGGGGAGTCCAAGTGGATGAAGTGCATTAGAGGAAGGAGGAGGGGTCCTCAGAGGGTGGGCAGAAGTTCTGATGGAGAAAGTATGCACTGAGTCGGAGGTGACAGAAGAAAAGTTCACTGTCGCAATGCACGTTGAATTCATTGATCCAGAAGCGTACGAGAACAAAGATGAGGCTAGTACTGAGGACCGATGGTTCAGCCTTAGTGATGGGGAATTCTGGGTGGGATGGTAAAAACACGGCAGGGCTGGGAGCTGGGACCTGGTGTGGGGCTGGAGTTGGGAGTGGGAACGGAGGCTGTCTCTAGAGTGGGTATGGTTATGGAGTCATGGGTGATGTGACCAACTGAAGTGATGTTCACCATGGGGGTCAAGGGGGCGGGAGCAGTGCCTTCAGTGGGATCCGTGGGGGTGGACATGATGTTACATGTGACTTTTGCGATTTCAGCGGTGTTCCAGTGAGTGATGTTAGCGGGGGTGGAAGTGGCTGAGGTGGCAGCAACTATGGGGATGGAAATGACATGCAGGGTAGGCTTCATGTTAGTTTCGATGGCGGAGGCGGTTGTCTTGGCACAGTTGCAGAGGCAGTTGCAAAGGCAGTATAGCCAGCAGTGGCTGCGGTCTGTGGGGCAGCGGGAGTGGAGGTGACATCATGGTTTGCCACGCACTAACCCACCCTGCACTTCCGGCACCTTCCCTTTCCACCGTAAGAGGTGCAAAACCTGCACACTTGCCTTTCCCTCGCCCCAAAGGATCCTTCCACATCTAACAGAGATTTACCTGTATCACCATACACATTACCTATTGTGTCCAATGCTCTCGATGTGGTTGTCTCTACGTTGGGATGACAGGGTGCCAAGTTGCAGAATGTTTGAGAACATCACTGGGACACATGCAGTAAACAACACCACCACCCTATGACTGAACACTCAACTTCCCTTCCCACTCCTCCAAGGACATGCAAGTCCTGCACTTCCTCTACTGCCAAAGACTAGCCACCTGATGCCAAGAGGAAGAATTCTTCATCTTCCACCTTGGGACCTCTAACCACACAGGATCGATGATGTTGATTTCTCCAGTTTCTTATCTTTCTTCCCCCACCCCCCCCCCTCCCCAAACCTTATCCAGATCCAACCCTCCAACTTGGCACCTCTCTCTTGAACTGTCCTACCTGTCCATCTTCCTTCCCACCTATCTGCTCCACCCTCCACTCCAACTTCTCACTATCACCCAACATCTTCATGTACCTATTGCATTCCCAGCTACCTAACTCCCAGATCCATCCCCCTTCCATTTATCTCTCAGCCCTCTTGGTGGCCCCCTCATTACTTATGAAGAGCTTATGCTTGAAACGTCAGCTGTCCTCACCAGATGCTGCCTGACCGGCTACCTTTTCCAGTATCGCACGTTCTGATTCTGATCACCAGTATTTTCAGTCCTCACTTTGTCCTAACCATTATGATGCAACAGCAATGTAAATGAAATGCTTGTGGACTTTGATATGCTTAGCAGCCAAGCTATGGAGAAGAAGTGTTCAAAAATAATTCTAGTAACAACATGAGAAATCCAGATTCATGGTGGTACTGGCCTCCATGGCCAACAGACTTTTACAGATGCACCTTAGAAAGCTTTCTATCCAAGTGCATAATGGCTTGGTATGGCAACTGCTGTGCCCAGGACCATAGAAACTAAGAAAGTTGTGTACATTGCCCAGTCTGTCACGGAAGTCAACCTCCCATCCATAGGACTCAGTTTACACTTCTCGTTGCCGCAGAAATGCTGCCAACATTATCAAAGACCCCTTCCACCCAGTAATACTTCTTCCACCTCTTCAGTCAGGCAGAAGATACAGAAGCTTGAACATGCACCAACAGATTCAAGAACAGCTACTTCCATGCTTTTATTAGCCTGCTGAATGGACCTTTCTAATTTCAAATCTAATATTGATCTTTTGTGCACTTCCTGTGCAGTCATAACCTTGCATGCCACGCTCTGTCTAAGTACCCTATGATCTGTATGTCTTTGTTTGTTATGATTTGCCTGTACTGCTTGGAAGACAAAACTCTTCTGTGTACACGTGAGAACAATAAATCAACAATAAATTAGAGCCTATGATCTTCAAATATAAAACCATACTAATAAGAGTTCCCTATATGTAATGCTGTGTATTGTCCTTGACACCAAGTAGTTAACTGAGGATAGAGTGAAGGCGTGTGAACCAATGATATGCGGAATTGGCATCCCCTGCCCCATATAAGAAATGATACCTAAATTGCAATTATACCAGAGGTTCTAACATCTGTAGTTATATCTTTTAGTTATGTGCTTCGAAGAGCCATTTGACATGTTCAAGCCAAATGGAGTAAATGAGTAATGACTGAGAGGGAAAAAAACTTAGAGTGTGGAGGTGTGTATTCTGCTCCACTTGATATTTTGTGGCTTCATTGCCAAGTTATGGAGTGCTATTAATGCACAAACAATAATCAGATTGTTCCAAAAATGGAGAATATCCAATTTGATAGATGAAGATTTGTTTTGGGATGTTGATTTATGAAACTGAAAGCACCAAATCTGATGTAGAATAAGATCCTTACCAGATTCAAAGTAACTCAGAACTAATTCAATTAACTATTTGTTCAGAGAGCTGAAGATGATTTGATAGTTCTTAAAGCAGTCTGATTGTAATTTATTTTTAAAATATTTCATGGAATCAGAGGTACATTAATTTAGTTTGAATTACCAGAGTTGTGCAAGCGCATAGTTTTATATTTATTTAAGCAATCACATGAAAGCATTCGTATATTTTGGTGGTGAAACCTGACACACACTATCACAAGGTGATGGAACATTGGCAAGTGTTCTGCAGTCCACTGAAATTATACATCTCACTCTGTTGTAATTGAAACCTGCTGTTTCTCACTAGCATTGTCATAAGGAGGACTAGACAGAGGTCATGTGAGTATCAACCAGGAGAAAGGGCATGAGTTGTCCCATGTAGTTCACTAATCACACAATTTCAGAAAGAAGTGGTTAGTGATAATTTGCTTTTCAATCATGAAGTTTTAAAAAGAAAGCACCTTTTTATTTCTGGCAAACCTTGTAACGAAAGTTTATGTTTCTCTTTTAAATACCTAAAACATATTACAAAACGAAATTGTACAAACACTAATTTCTCTCACAGGTTGACCAGCTGATCTAGAAGGTAAAAACAATGACTGCAGATGCTGGAAACCAGATTCTGGATTAGTGGTGCTGGAAAAGCACAGCCTTTCAGGCAGCATCCGAGGAGCAGTAAAATCGACGTTTCAGGCAAAGCCCTTCATCAGGAATACTTTTGCCCGAAACGTCGATTTTACTGCTCCTCAGATGCTGCCTGAACTGTTGTGCTTTTCCAGCACCATTCCCCCAGCTGATCTAGAAGGAAGTGCTGATTTTTTTCCATTAGAGTACAAACAAAAACTCTGGTATTTGTCTGAGTTGATTTTCAATGTGCTTCCAAAAATATGTAGTTGATTCTCCGACTAGGGTTCTGAATCTAAATAAAGTAAACTACAAGTTTGAGAGGCCCAAATTGACTGATAAATTGGGGAATGTTACTTAGTGACAATAGTGGAGATGCAATGACAGACATTTAAAGAGCACATGGATGAACTGCAACAATTGTTTATTCCTGTCTGGTACGAAAACAAAATGAGGAAGGTGGCAAAACTATGGCAACTAAAGGAAATTAGGGGTATTGTTAGATCCTGAGATGGGCATACAACTTAGCCAAAAATTAGCAGACCTGAGGATTAAGAACTTAGAATTCAGCAAAGGGGGATAAAGGGATTTATTAAGAAAGGGAAAATGGAATATGCGCATAAGCTTATAAGAAACTTACAAAACTATGTAAAAGCCTCCATGGATATGTGAAGGCAAATGTAGATCTCATACCGTCAGAAGCAGGAAGTTATAAGGGAAGCAAAATTAATCCTTTATTTCTACTTTCATAAATAATGTCCGAAAAATGTTGGCAAACACATGGTTTTAAGAGGGAGATGGACTGATGGAAATAGGTATTAGTAGAGAAGTGGATATGATTAAAGGCTGATAAATCACCAGGCCTAATAACCTGCATCCCAGAATACTTAAGAAAGTGACCATTGGTAGTCATCTTTCAAGATTTTATAGGCTCTGGAGCAGTTTCTATGAATTGGAGGATATGAAGGGAGGCTTGATTAGTTAATACTATGTTCACTAGAGTTTCGAAAAATGAAGTGTGTTCTCATTGAAACCTATAAAATTATAACAAGCGTAGAGCGAGTAAATACAGGAGGATGTTCCTGATGACCAGCAAGCTCAAAACCAGTGGATACAGTTTGTGTGTGGGTAGCCCATTTAGAACTGAGCCAAGGAGAGATTTCTTCACCTAGAGAATGTTGAGTTGAATTCTGTGGCAGAGTGATTCCAAAACATTGAATGCTTTCAAGAAGGTGCTAGACATAGTTCTGAGAGCTAAAGAAATCAAAGTGGTTGGGGAGAAAATAGGAACAGGTTACTGAATTGGACAATCAGCCACGCCCATACTTAATGATCAAGTAAACTCTCAAGAATAATCTATTCCTGCTCCTATCTTCTTGTTTCTATCTTTGCCGTATCGGTAATGAATTACCGTTTAAAAATTGAATGTGTTTAATTTAGCAGTATTCAGGAAATAAACCATTTCAAAATTGTTTAACAGTGAGGAACTGGCATCATTACAACGAGAAATTGAGGTTTTGTCAGAACAGTACTCCCAGAAGTGTTTGGAAAATGCACACTTGGCTCAGGCTTTGGAAGCAGAGCGACAGGCATTAAGACAATGCCAGCGTGAAAACCAGGAACTCAATGCACACAACCAGGTATGATGTGCCTTCCCACATTTACAACATAAATGCCACAAAATTGCCACATTATAAATACAAGGCTTACACTGTTTAAATAAAGATAGTGTGAATTGATCTTTGGTGACAAAGGGGAGAAAAGCATTCTAATTCTGGTTTGAAAAGTACATAACTGGGGACATAGAAAACTATATCAATTTTGGATGTGATACATTACTGTTAAGTACCCTGATCAGGTCTACAGATTAAAAACTAGTCCATTGTCTTGTGGAGAAAATGGGAGTGGTGATCGAAACCAGTTCTTCTTTTTATGTTCCTGTCAATAACTTTTTAATGCTAGGTCCTTTGATATTCCTTTTACAAGGCTAACTGTTAAAATCATGGTCAGCTGCACAGTACTGGTTATGGAAACGGCAGACTGACAATCTGGGTGCCTGTTCAGCTCTCCACAATCTAGTTTACACAAAACTATTGCTCCCTTTTTCAAATCTCTTATCTAAACTACCTCTCAGCAGTCCTTTTGTTGTATTTGGTAAGCCTTCAATACCCAGTGGAACTTTTGGTCCTTTTGCAATTGGATCCGCCACCTAGCCAAACTGACCTATTTCATGAATCCATATATGTATCGGTGCAGTTGGCTGAATTCGCTGTTGTTCAATAGCATGCAATTTGACTAATCTTTTTGTTCTGTCTTCTTTCTTGACTATTCAAGTGTACCTCTTTTTGTGTTTTACCTTTCTAAATATAATTTAGTGTTTGTTTTCCTTTTTGTTTTTACTGGATTTATTATTTCTAATAGGAACTGAATAATCGTCTGGCTACAGAAATAACCCGACTGAGAACAGTGATGACAGGTGACAGTGGAGGAGATGCTACTGGCCTATCACAAGGCAAAGAAGTATATGAATTAGAGGTAAGCTATACGTTTACAGAATAAAACTTCATGAACAAAAGAATCAAGGTGTTAAGTGTATCTATGTACAAGTCTGTTCTTGATTCAAGATATGATTGTGCAAGATTTTGTCACTGAGTAACCACTGGGATCTGGTGCCTGTGATTGTCAGATTAGTTTTCGTCTTCAGAATTACTTGGTGCCAATTTTCTTGAGAATGGATAGAATCACAAAAAGGCGCTGTGAATCATAAATGGGAACGCAGGAAGGAAAAGGGAAAAATGGCAGTGTTTGCAAAAGCTGAAGAGATCAACTAAACTATCTGATGTTTGTTTTGAGAGTTGTAGGAAAAATACTTACTTACATTTAAATATATGGAAATTGTCAGACTGTTTTATATTTCTTTTAAAAATCTTCCCAAAAAGTTTAAATACAGATAAAAATCGGATGGCACTCTAGCAACATAATATAACACAATCAAACACGATCCATTCAGTCTGCAGTAAAGCAATTTTAAAAATATCCAGAAGTGATTGGATATTGTACTGACATGTAGAGTTACCCCAATATATTGAACGAGACACCTGTTTTATTTCACCACAGTTTCCAGCTTGAAATTGTGTTGAGGCCATCACTGTTTTGTCTTTACTTTTCTCATTTTTGGTTTGGAACTCCAAGTTGAAAATGAAAATTGAAACTTGAACAGCAGCTTGCCTTAAGAGAAAGAAACTGGTATTTGCATATGGGAACTGACCTAGAACAATAATTATCGGCTAATTGTTGTTCTAAGAACACAACAAATTAGATTAGATTCCTTATAGTGTAGAAGCAGGGCCTTCAGCCAAACAAGTCCACACCGACCCTTCGAAGAGTAACCCACCCAGGACCATTTCCCTCTGACTAATGCACCTAACTATGGGCAATTTAGTTTGGCCAATTCACCTGACCTGCACATCTTTGGACTGTGGGAGGAGACCAGAGCACTGGAAGGAAACCCCTGCAAAATGCAGGGAAAATGTTCAAACTCCACACAGTTGCCTAAAGCTGGAATTGTACCTGGATCCCTGGCGCCGTGAGACAGCAGTGCTAACCACTGAACCACAGTGCCACCCCACCCCACCCCACTGCTGAGCCACTGTGCCGCCCTGATGTTTCAGTACCAGGAGGTGAAATGCTCAGTGACTGACGAGGGTGAGCATGTAATTGCTGAAGCTTTATCCTGAATGTAAACTGTTGAAAATTTAAGAATATAACCAAAAAGTAATAAAGCAATTAAGCTAGTGGGAGGTGACCAGAGTGATCATTAAATAAAATCAATCAATAAAGTTCGGTATGACAACATTGGTAAATAGAAAGTAGCTGAAAATTTCCTAAAAAGTGAGGACAATTCTGTATGTCAGCCACTAATTAAGCACAAAAACAAATCCTGAATTAAATAGATAAGCACAGTCCGCTTCTACTGAAGTAGATGCTGAAGAAATTCCAGAGCCGTGTTATCTTAAGAGTGTGGTAAGGAAGTGGAGAATTCCGCATTGACCAGCCAATGAAGCAAGGATTGTTAACAGATAGTGGTATTGCACAGTTATTGTAGGGAGATATTGTGAGTAGCACATGACAGGATGTGGGGTCTGAAAGACTCTGACATCCATAAACGGATATTTTACCTGACCAAAATTGCATGAAGATGTTGTACGGTTTTGTAGAACATGCTATACTTATCAAGTTGTAGGTAAACTTCAACGATTGATTAAATAAGCATCACTGACTCCCATACTGGTTTTTGAAGAAACATGAAGCTAGTGGATGGTGTTGGACCACAACCTAAAACAAAAGCTGGAAATTATTATATCCTTTTACAGTTATGGATATGACTCAATTTCAAGAGGCTATATCCTTAAGGACAGTCAGGGCTTAGGTGGTAATAGAAGAAGTAATACAGTTTTCAAGTTAGTTAGTAGGTGACATCTAATTGATATTCCTGATTGTAGGAAAGAGAATCAGTTATGTGACGTGAACACGTTGAAATAGTACTATCGTAGCGAAGACAATAAGATAATACAGGTGCGTCAAGTAGTAATAATAGAGGAGGCTTGAAGAAAAAAGGATGAGGCAAAGGAGAAGTGGACAGTTCCCAAAGTGAACTTCCTTCTATTAGATTAGCAAATTTGGAGATATTAGAGAATATAGTCATCATTTTCATATCTGGAGAAAGACCAACAAGATGATTGCTCAAGAAATAAAGAAGTTTGGGTATGCTCTTGGGTATACCACATCAGCCAAACATGAAGTTGATACAGATAATTCAGACATGATAAAACAAAGCCCATATTGGTTAAATTCAGAGCAACAAGTTCAAGTTACAAAAGAAATTCAATGCATGATGGAGAATCAATTGATCAAACCAAGCCAGAGTAATTGGATTTCTTCAGTAATGTTGGTTTTTATGCTAGTAGATCAAATAGATTGTATTGAATGTAGGAAACTGAATGCAATTGCAAAGACTGATTGAAAGTATTCCCAGACGAGAAGATTACGCTTTTGTCGCACCCAATGGATTGCCTTAATGTGACGATATGCCATTTGGACTTAAGGACACCCCAACCGTATTTCGATGATTAATGAACAAAATCACTTCATTGTGTAGTTCACTTCAATTATATTGTGGTGTGTAGTACAACATGAAAGGAACATGTAGAACGGTTAAGAAACGTGTTCAAGCAATTACAGTGAGCGAGGCTGGTGTTAAACCTTGCAAAAAAGTACATTTGCAAAAGCAAAAAATATATTTGAGACATGTTGCAGGGCAAGGACAAGTTTCACACAAAAGAAGCAGCTGTGAGCTTCCTACCTCCTCAAACGAAACATTATATCATCAAGGTTTTGGGAATGTGTTGATTTTATCAGAATATTATAGCTAATTTTAGTACAATAGACATACCCTGTATGAAAGCAAAGACAGATGTCATGGTCATTAGAATGCCAGGCAGCTTTGAAAAGCTGAAAGCAATTTCAACATTAAAATCAATCTGTATTAGCTATTTCTCAAAATGACAAACATTTTAATCCAACAGTAGACACTGGCAATTTTAGAATTGGAGCAATTTTCTTACAGGATGGAAAGGTTACAATGGAGAAGCCATTGCATTATTTACCAAGAAGTGAAATGAACATCAGAACATATTCCAGTACCTCTTTTGGGAGTGGAAGTATTGACAGCTCTTTAACACTTCAATGTTTGTTTTATATGGAAACTGAACGTTTACTTCTTGCTGACCATAATCTGTTTCATTGAGAGACTCAAAAGATTGTTCCATTAGTGTTAGTAATGTGCATCGTTCCAGAAAAGAGAATATAATTGCTGATACATTATCCCAAATGTAAACTGTTGAAAATTTAAGAACGTACCCAAGAAGGTTGTATAGTGATTAAGAACCTAGTGGGAGGAACAATTTGAATGGCTGAGAGTTTTGTGTTTTGTTTGACGTTTAAGTCTTACTAACCTTGTCATGAAACGCATTCTTGAAGTGACATTTCATGTTTTTGAAGATGGAGGCATGTTGAGGCCATCACTTTTTTTCCCTCATTTTTGGTTTGGAACCATGTGCTGAAATTAAGAAACAAACTTTGAACAGCAGCTTGTCTTTCTTTAAAGAAAGAGTGAGCAAACAAATAAGTTTACGTATGGGAACTGGTCTGGAAAGATAATTGTAGATTAATAATTGTGCTGTGGACAATTTCTTTTTAGTTTGTTTAGTTTTGCTCTTCTAAAGTTATAGTATTAAACATAACTTAAACAGAAATTAATAATTTATAAATTTGGTGCCTGATCTGTTATCCTTTAAAGTCTGCTTATGAACAATTGAGCAATTTTGAAGGTCATTAAATATGTTAATTTCACTATGCTGTGAATCCAGTGATTATGAGACTGGTTTGCTAACTCCTGTATTACAACAATTTGATTTAAGAACATTGTTAAAATAGTGCAATATTTACTATAATTATTTGTGTCCTCTCTAGGTATTGCTGCGGGTTAAAGAATCAGAAATACAGTACTTAAAACAGGAAATTAATTCCTTGAAAGATGAACTGCAGACTGCTCAACGTGTAAGTACTCTTCTCATCATGCAAAGTGCCTGACTTTAGCTTTTTTATTTCATTCATATGAAAAATAGATTATTTAGCCCTCTTATTTTCCTCTTCTACTGAAGATAATTCTATTTGAGGTACCAGCAGCCCACTATATCTCCACTGACCAAGATTGGCCAACTCTGTACAGATAAGAAATGGAGTCTGAAATTGTTGATGTGAATGCCCATGATCAAATCAGGCAATGCATTGTCCACAAAAACCATTAGAAACATTTATGCTATTCATCAATAAATACTACTTCATTTGTTTTATAAATACTAATTGATATAAATCTTTTGAAGGAGCAAAAAGGGCTCAGATTCATCAACAGTCGTGAAAATTGCATGTTTGTTAATCTGGTTGCTTTTTTAAGAAATCCCTGGAGCCCAATTGTTTTCCAAGCAATTCCAAACACTGTGGCACAGTAACACAAAGATAAAATCATGGAGTGCCAGCTCATGTGCAAGAGTTAGCTTGCAAGCAACTTGCTACATCAGTACAACAAAATTGGCTACAGAATTTCTCCTATCATCTAAAAATTGAATTATTGATTTGGTACAAGAATTAAGAATGACAGAGGCTTGGCATTGCTGAAGTCAGTTTCTTGGTTGATGTGGGAATCCTACTGCCACTCCAAGAATTCCATGTTCACTTAAATTGATTATAGAAGATAAATGCTGTCCTGTTTCTGTTTCATTCACTTCTGTCTCCGGCAGCTCTCATTCGGAACCTAGGCACCTCCTATTGCAGGATAACAAGTTGTCTCAGGTCTCTGTCCCTTATTCTGACCCTGCTCTTTGGTCCAATTTGCATTCTATATGTAAAGCACTGTAAATGCAAGGTATTAATTGTCTCTCCCGAATGGTGCCAGTTTTTAAATCTAAAGTTGCTGTTACATTTCGTGGTGTACAGCAGAAACTGAAGAGAGTGAGATGTACTGTAATGGGTTGGACTTGGAATGGAAAGTAGTTTCTTACTGAACTCTTATTGTTTAGTGCCATCTAGTGTCATCACCGAAAACAACAACAGTGAATATTAAAGCAACAATGTAAATTAAGTGCACATATCCGAGAATTGTACTATTCCAGCACAGAGCTTTAATAGTTTGGTGCACAGCAGCGTTGCATTTATTCTCAGAAATCCCAGTAGTGATCAGTTTCAAAGTTTTAAATCATTTAGAAATGTGTATTGGATCCATTCTTGACACTAATGTCAGCTAATGAAATATGTTGAACCCTAAATTTGACATTGGTTTAAGCAAAAAAAATTACCTTCCTTCATTAATGTTGGGAGTAGTATGACATTTATCCAGAAATATTTCAAATCCATGGTACAAACTAAACAAGATTTTCCAATAAATGAAGTTTAACTATTGCTATGCAATGGAAATGGGTTGATGATAAGTGCAGGGAGTTGGTTAGTGATGTGTTCAGCATTGGAGGAGTGTGGGCTTGTCCTTGTTTTCAAAACTGTCTTCCTGGAGCAGGAAGAAAAATAGAGAAGAATGAGCAATTTTCCTTGGGCAAGTCAAAGGTGATGGCCGATGTCTAAACTTACATCAGTGTGTGATGGGAGCTGTGGTGACTACTGACCATTAACAATTCAGAGGTGGCAACATGCCAAAGGCAAAGCCAAGTGATGAGCAACCTGGAAGTCAGTTACTATTGAGATAACTGTGTTCTGTTATTCGCAGTGTAATCTGTTTGTATTCTGCGCATTCGTTTCTTCAGGATAAGAAATATGCTACAGACAAATATAAAGACATCTATACAGAGCTAAGTATCGTAAAAGCTAAATCAGAACGTGACATAAACAGACTAAAAGAGCAGCTGCAGCTGGCACAGGAAGCACTGGGAGAGCAGCCGATGGATGAAACAGAGCACAGCAGATACGGTACAGCAAATGGAAATTAAAAATAGCTGGTATAATTTAACTGGCTTTACATAGACTATGCTTTCAATATGGTAAATAACAATCTCTTCGGTATTCGTTGATACAATGGGTAATTGAGGGATTAACCTCACAAAAAAATGGTTTGGACCAGACCAGTGGCTTTATTTGAACAATCATTGGAATGGAAAGATAAGTTTTTGTTGTTCTGAGAAGATAAAATCATGCAGCTGAAGAGTTTCTTCTAAATGCATTATATGATCTGGACTATGCATAAAATTATTCTAATCTGGTTTCTCAGAATCCAACTGATTTAACATCTTCCATTTTGTTTTAAGCGAGGGAGAGAGACAGGAAGACTCTAGATTTCAACCCATTCATACTCAGGGAAAACAAATTGAGTTGAAGTGTAGGTCAGCGGCGTGCTGAGGAAGAGGAAATGCTTCACTTCTTCCTACTCCTGCTAGCCAGGGATCTCTGCTGGCAAGAACAGGATGTATCTCTGAAACAAATACTATTAACACTTATCTCTGCACTTATGATTGAATTGGCTGACAGACCAAATTAAAACTTATTCCAATATACGTCAGTGCCTTCAAGAGGCAAACAAGCAGAAATTTATTTGGTATGGGGAGTTTAATTATGAATTTGTTATTACGGCAAATTAGAATGAAATTAATTAAACTTGATGAAATTATATTTGTGGGAGTACTATATTTAAAATACATTAGCTCCTGCATGGATTTACTCTGTTAAGGGAGAAGATTTAATTTTTCTTAAAATTTTCTAGAGTGCTTCACCACTGCTAAGGCAATGATTGCCAAGCTTAATACCTTAAAATATTCAAGAGGGCATTGGATAGTTATTTGGATAAGAATGACATGCAAGGGTATGGGGGGGAGAAAGTAGGAGATTAGCACTAGTTAATGACCGTCTCACGTTGGTGCAAGAATGTTTGGCTGAATTGAAGCAGAAGACAGCCAAACACTACTTTTGGTTTTGCTACAGTATGATTTCTGCCCAGATGTGTCCCGTACATAAAAAGCAATACAAATCCAACCTGGCAATTTAGGCCAGTTGGTCTGCTGTCAGCCATTAGTAAAGTTATGGAGGATGTCATCAATGTTGCTATCAAGCAGTATGTACTTGCTAACACCCAGTTTGCATTCAGCCAAGACCACTTGTTCCTGACCTTATTACAGCCTTTTTTTTAGATTAGACTTACAGTGTGGAAACAGGCCCTTCGGCCCAACAAGTCCACACCGACCCGCCGAAGCGCAACCCACCCATACCCCTACATTTACCCCTTACCTAACACTACGGGCAATTTAGCTTGGCCAATTCACCTGACCCGCACATCTTTGGACTGTGGGAGGAAACCGGAGCACCCGGAGGAAACCCACGCAGACACGGGGAGAACATGCAAACTCCACACAGTCAGTCGCCTGAGGCGGGAATTGAACCCGGGTCTACAGGCGCTGTGAGGCAGCAGTGCTAACCACTGTGCCACCGTGCCGCCCATTCAAATATTGTTTCAAATATGGACAAAAGTGCTGAATTCCAGAGGTGAGGTGAGTGTGACAGTCTTTGACATTTAGGCTACATTCGACCAAGTGTATCTTTAAGGACCCCCAGCAAAACCGGAATCAGTGGGTATATGGGCAAACTCTCTAATGGTTGGAGTCATAACATTTGGTTGTGGCTATTGGAGGTCAGTTATCTCCATTCCAGACTTCTCTGCAGGAGTACCTCAGGGTAATGTCCCAAGCCCATCAATCTTCAGCTGCTTCATCGCTGGCCTTCCCTCCCCTAAAAAGTCAGAATGGGGATGTTTGCTGATGATTGCATAATGTTCAACACCATTCATGACTCCTCAGATATGGAAGCAGTCCATCTTCAAATGCAACAAAATCTGGACAATATTCAGACTAGGACAAGTGGCAAATAACATCTGCACCCCACAAATGACAGACAATAACCATCCCCAATAAGAGACCATCTAACCACTGCCCCTCGGTATCCAATGGTGTCGCCATTACTGAATCTTCCACTGTCAGCATCCTCGGAGTTACCATTGACCAGCAACTCAGCTGGACTCACCACATAAACAGTGGCTATTCGAGCAGGTCAGAGGCTAAGAATACTGCAGTGAGTAATTCATCTCTTGACTTCCCAAAGCCTTTCCACTTTCTGAAAGTCAGGAGTGTGATGGAGTACTCCCCACTTCCCTGGGTGGCTGCAACTCCAACAACACTCAAGCTTGACACCATCCATGAAACAGCAGCCACTAAATTGGCAACACTTCCACAACCATCCACTCCCTCCATAACTAATGCCCAGTAGTGGTATTTACAAGATACACTGCAGAAATTCACCAAAGATCCTTAGACAATACCTTTCAAACCCATGGCCACTTCCATCTGGAAGGCCAAAGGCAACAGATACATGGGAACACCACCACCAGTAAGTCACTCACCATCTTGACTTGGAAATAAATTGCCATTTCTTCACTATCATTGGGTCAAAATCCTGGATTTCCCTCCGTAAGGGCATTCTGGGTCAACCTACAGCACGTGGACTGCAGCAGTGCAAGAAGGCAACTCGGCACGACATTCTCAAGGGCAACTAGGGACGGATAATAAATGCTGGCCAGCCAGTGATGTCCACACTCCATGTTTTTTTTAAATTGGACAATTGCTGCCATTATGTCAACTGAAATTGATTGTAAGCTCTTAATGGAAACAAGGTCAATTTAGTGTATAAAAGTGTTTTTGAACTTGGTCCTCAAAGTTAAGTTTTGGATCAAGATTAATTTAGAAAAGCTGTAATTTTTTTTTCTCTCAGATATTATGAAATCAAAAAGCAATCCAGATATTCTAAAGATGGCAGCTGCAGCAAAACGAGCAGATCGAACACAAAGATCAAAGGTAAGCTCTTAATTGTTTCACATATCTAGTAAACATTCTCTGTGCCTCAGGCTAAACTGCAGTACTGTCACTAATGTCAAGTACTTGGGTATATATCCTAATTAAGATCATGTGTATGATACCCTTTCGTTTTTCTTTAGTCTCTACCGTGCAGGTAAATTCCTCAGGGAAAGGAGGAAATTCCTTTACATTGAATTCTGTTAGCATAATTAATTTATTTATCAGTTTTATCTTTTGCAAATTGGCTTGTAAAACAAAATCCTCCTTTGTCTACTATCTAATCTAAAGTAATAAATATGCTGAATTTGTAAACTCGAACTAAATCAGGTGCTTTGTGTAGATTCTGAAGTTTTATACCCTCGGTATAGATATGGCTGAGACTATAGTCACTTCAACAGCACAGTTTCCAAATAGTCTGTCATAAACCACATGTAGCAGTTAAGTACTCCGGTAACTGTCCTGTTGACTTTGTTTATGATAGAAGCTGAAAGGGTGTTGAAATTAGATGTAGGGAATGGTTTAGAAAATAAGCTGGTATTCTCAGTTATGTAGTCATCACTGCATTTTCTGGCAAGTGCATTGTCATAGGCAGTAAGTGAGGAATGGGATTGGACTCTGTCTTAACGCCATTAGCCAACAGGCAATGGGTGAGCAACAGCTATCATATGGAAATATCCATTTGGGCAAGATTTTGAGATCTGCAGGCATCTGTGAAAACCATATCCCAACTTTAGTCGGCACTTTTAAGAGAGCAACAAAGGTTTAGAGGGGAGGATTTAGTATATGGTGCATTAGCATTTCTGCCATTAAAAGAATATTTCTCGTTCTTGCAGATGTGCGCACACAATCCTAATAAAAAATTTGCCTTGACTTGGTGCATAGCTTAGAAAAATCAACCCAGTATTAAAGATTTGTCTTATGGGTTTTTGAGTTACTTGTTCACATTTTTAGATAGCACAGCAGGTCAGGCAGCATCCAAGGAATAGGAAATTCGACGTTTCGGGCATAAGCCCTTCATCAAGAATTCCTGATGAAGGGCTTATGCCCGAAACGTCGAATTTCCTATTCCTTGGATGCTGCCTGACCTGCTGTGCTTTAACCAGCAACGCATTTTCAACTGTGATCTCCAGCATCTGCAGACCTCATTTTTTACCACATTTTTAGATACTTCATCATAAGGTAAGCTACCAAGTCATTTATTTGTTTTATTTTTAAACAAATGCACACATACAAAACTGTTCCAATGCAAAGCAGATCTTCCCCAAGGTGGAATATTGAGTTCATATTAAAACAATTTTAAAAATCCAGGCAAATTACGACAATGACCAGTTATAATTTTTGGCCAGTTATAATTTGTGTCAGTTTCATATGATTTTTAACAGGCCTGTTTCCACACTGTAGGGAATCTAATCTATTCTAATAATACATCAAATGTAAAAGAACCTCGTCTAATAAAACCTGCTGATAAATAAGGTGGGAGAGTCCAGAACTAGTCGTAGGTTTAGGATGAGAGTAGAAAGATTTAAAAAGGACCTATGGGGTAACTTTTTCATGCAGGCGATGGTGCGTGTTTGGAATGAGCTGCCAGAGGAAGTGGTGAAGGCTGGTACATTGCCAACATTTAAAAGGCATCTGGATGGGTATATGAGTAGGAAGGGTTTAGAGGGATATGGGCCAAACGCTGGCAAATGGGACTAGATTTATTTAGGATGGCTGGTCGGCATGGGCAAGTTAGACCAAAGAGTCTGTTTCCGTGCTATATATCTGTGACTCAAGTCATTGCCTTATTTGTTGTAAAAGTGCAAGTCCTTTTTGGCACATTTCTTCCCCTTTCTTTCCCTCTTATAAACTGAAGGTGCTGATTCCTTATACCCTGAGTGAATATGGTAATGGCACTTTGGGTAAGATGGGTCATCTTCTGTTACCCTCATAACTTGAAAAATAAAATTTAAAAAGTGACATGCATCTTTATGAAAATGGCCCTTTACAAATACCACCAAGAACATCATTCTCCAATTACAGAATATCTGATGTTAAACAGCAGCCCCTGAGAAGTGAAGGGAAAATTTAAGTGGAGTTATGTTAGAATTGTGTTGGTAAATTTAATTGCATTTGAAAAATAGGGAAGCAGCTTGTCCACGTTTTGAGAGGTTGCTGGCACATTTTCTTTCAAAGCGAAAAATACAATGGGAAATGATTAAAGACTTAAAATTGTTGTATGTGTGGTATGCCTTCTAAAGACATTGAACTAAGTCAAAATATTGATGTTTCCCCAGAACTTATCAATGATTCAACTCTGGCCATACCTTAGAAGATAGATGTAAGATCACTAAAAGAAGAAAGCGCAAGGGAAATATTGATTTGACTTTGATTTTTGTTTTTACTTTGCTCGTGAAAAAAATGAATAAAGTCACTCAGATCAGCTTGCATGGAAGCACCAGACCATACTAATCTGCGTCAATTACTTTTTATAGATTTCCTCTCGTAATAAACTACTTAACACTGGGTAGTATTCAGCCAGAAATGTTAGTCTGTGGTTCATAGGTTTTTAGTAATGCTTTGCTTTCTAACTTTATTTCATTTTGCTCCTCTTCTTCATCCTTTAGTCTGTGAGTAAAGCGCTGGCATGGGACAGCTAGAGCTGCTTGATGATTGACACCTTCCCTTTAGGTAAACCATTGGTTATTGTCACTGAGTGAAGGCATGTCACTTTGGGATTTGGGCTGTTTTTTGTGTGGACATGCACTGGTGTTTATCTGGGTTTGTGTCCTAGACTCTGCTTTGGCCTTTATGAAATTAAATCTGTTATTGTTGTGTCTGCATGCATATTTTCAAAGAGTAAGATAAGCCATAAATTCATGTAAGACATGCTTAATCTCTGCACAACAACCTTACCAATCATTTCATATGCAGAAATTCAGACTGGACCAATACCTGTCTCAATAAATTACATGATCCAAAATATAGCAGCTTGTGCAGTGGGTCAACTCGTGGGAAAATACTTGTGGGAATCTTTGAAGTAGAAGTTCCTTTTCTTATTTTAATTGCAAGGTTTTTCAAATATGTTTCCGCTCTGTGAAACTCTCCCAAAAAACGCAGTAGATGCCAGCTCAATTAATAACTTTTAAATCCATAATTAATATATGTTTGGAGCAAATATTCTGAAGAGGATGGATCCAGGAGTAGAGTTAAAATACAGATCAGCCATGACTTGATTGAATAGCAAAAGAAGCCTTCAGATGATGAATGGCCGACTCCTGTTCCTTTGTTCCGAAGATAGGTCAACACAAGACTTTCGACTGTTGTGACCTAACAACAGCACTGGAAGTATACACTGTAGTATGTTTGCCTGGTCTCTGTTCCTTTTATGTTGACTTTGTACGTTGCCTCTTTCCAACTAGTTTGGCAAATAAGTGCAATGCTGTGTTACAGTTGTTACACACAGTAGATGTGTAAATATTAATGTTACTGTTTGGCTTGTGCATGCATGTCCAAAGCTATGCTGAAAAATTAAATCTCTTGCACTTTGTGTCCCTGGTTGATATAATATGTTCCACTTTGCTGAGTGTCAGTTAGTTTATCAATGGAGGATTTCCATTCATGTTACAAACAAAAAATGCTAGCAAAACATAGTGTCTGGTAGCATCGGTGGAGAGAAAAACAGAATTAACATTTTAAGTCCAATGACTTTCTGTCATAAATTCTAAAGAGTCACACTAGACTGTAAACATTAACTCTGTTTCTCTTTCTACAGGTGCTGCCAGACCTGCTGAGTTTCTCCATTTTGTTTGTTTTCATATTTCCAGCTTCCACAGTGTTTTGCTTTAATTGCATTCGTGTTGTCCTATTTATTGGCACATACCACAAAACTGCAGCTTAAGTAATGTTTTGATTGCTGCCCAGCTATTTTACATATTGACAGTCTAGACTTTTCAAAATTCACAGTATTGTGAAGTTGTCGGTTATTTATTGTGAACAATATAATCCCATCTCCAGTGAGATTACAATTGGATCATTGTTATAATCCTTTAGACCTACCTTTTGAAATAATTTAGTTTTCCTTTCGCACTAGAAAGGAGGAGCAAATTTCAAGCTGAGGTGTGCTGGCATCAATGTAATCAGTATGCTCACGTTCTGAATCCAAGGCAGCTAAAGTCCAATTGACAAGGTTTAAGATTAGAGTTAGATGATAATTTGACTCTCCAAGCTACAGGGGTATCTGAAATACAAGTACTGTAGGTGTTTACCATATTTGGACTTTATAATTATTTGTGATGTTATGCTTAAATACCCTAATCAAATCAGCTGGCAGACTGGTTGTGCTATGAAATGCAAGGTTATCCTGAAAATTTCTGTGGCGTGAATTCCACTCCAATGATATCTCATCCCTTCATGCAATTTGCATACTTGGAATCTGAGTGCAAATTTATCAAATGCAATTGGTCATAAAGGGGTCAGTCTCACCCAAAATCAATCAAAGGTGGTTGATGCCAGAAGTTGAAATGCCATTCTGATGAAATGGGAGAAGGCTCAGGTTTCAGAATTGAGACATATTTAGGTTGTTGACAAAACTTTATTGTGCATCAGATCCCCTGTAGATCATTGTGACAAAACTGTTTAGCTGTAGCCTTCGTGAGTAATGTTGGGAAATATTTGCCGTCTTTACTAATCTATCTTAATTGAGTATACTACACCCTTGATGTTTTTCTTAACTTGATTAATACTTAATTTTCTTCTCAGCCATCATATTACAGATCTGGGAGTTCAACTAGTTTGTGTTCAACCGAGTGATTTGAATGTGAATCTTTTTAGTTGGAGTAATGTGACTGTAAGACATAGAATCAGAAATGGGTTTACCAGTAATCATTGCCACCTTATATGTATTTATTTTCTTTCAACCTGATGCTACCCTTAACTTCTCTGGTTAACTATAGTTAATCCTTCCTTCCTTTCTATCTTCATTATGAGCCATGAGCTATTTTCTTAAACATTTACCATTGTTCCTCAACTGTCTTTGCTGCTAAATTCCTTTCCCAGTCTACTCCAGCTGGCTCTGATTTCACAGCCCATTCTATCTCATTCATTGTAATTGTCCATATTTATGTTTAACAAAATTATGACCTAAGTTTCTCCCTTTGAAATTGAATGCTATATTCTGCCATGTTCTAGTTACTGCTTTCTGGGATCTTTTTAACTGAAGTCATTTATTAAACCTCCTTCATTAAACATCACCAGATTCAAAATAGCCTGATCCTTGATTGGATCTACAATCTACTTTTTTAGGAAACTGTCCCAAGTGCACTCTGTGAATTCTTCTTTGTGACTACCTCTTTCAATCTGATTTTACCAGTCTACATAAAGGTTAAAGTCACCCATGAATAATATACTGCCTTTTTCCCATACCTTTATTATCTCCCAGTCTATTGTCTGTTCTCCTTTTGTAGCTACTGTTAAAAGGCCTATAGACTACTGCCACTATTGTCATCTTTGCCTCGTTATTTATTACCTCCACCCTATGGATTCTATATCATCTGATCATTTTTTGCCATCACACTATTTCCATCCAGTACCAAAGCTACACCACCATCCTTTCCTCCACAAATGCTGCTCCCTTCCACTTCAATACTAGTGTCAGTGCTCCATAAACTGAAACCCATTCCACTCTCTCGAACATTTCAGCCATGCATTTAACTAATTGGCTTTATTTACCCTGTGCCAATTTGCTAGAGTCTTGGGTAGGAGCTCAGAAATTGTTACTTTGGAGATTCTGCTTTATAATTTACATCCTAACTGTTCAAATTCTTTCAGCAGAATCAACTTTTCTAATCCTATCAATGTCATTGGCACCAAAAAGGACAGCAACAACCAGATCCCTCCAGTCCCACTGCAAAGCTAATCTCCAGTCTTGAGAAGATGCCCTAAACTGGGGCACTGGGCAGTTAATGCAACCTTCCAGCCCTAACCTGCAAAGAGCAGTTTTTATCCCTTAATTATACTGACCCAGACCACCATTACATTCTTATTTCCTCCCCTCAACTTGAAAGGTTCCCTTAACCTTTCTGCAGTTCCAGTCTCATCTGTACAGCTTGCTAGAATCTTGTAACTGTTGGAAAAATGCAGGTGATGAACCTCCTCAGGTATAACCCACTGGGGTCCCACACATGCCTCACCTGCAATAATGCCCTCCTATCCCTTATCACAGATAAATGAGAGTTACCTGATCAAAAAGTCGCATTCCCTGATATGATGCAATGTCTGCAGCTCAGACTAGCTCATCAACTCTGATCTGAAGTTCCTCGAGCTGCGACCAGCTTAACTTGAGTGTGTTTACTCTGGATTACCTTGGTGTCCATCAGTGTCCACATACTGCCATAGCAACGTATAGCTTGTCCTATTGTAGCTACATATTGATGTAATTTATAAATTAATTGGTCCAGATTTCTTTCTTTACACTTTAATAATGTTTAGTTTAAAAAGTCATCAATATCAATGTACTACTTAATCAGGTGTTTCTTAAGAGAAAGGGAGGAAAAACACTGGATATCTAAAGACCCTTTTATTAAAGACTAGAAGTATTCATGAATCCTACTCACTAATCAGTTTCTTTCCCCACTTGAGTGTCACAGTGTCGTTCATGATGTAACTCTGCCATTGGTCTTGCTCCAGGTAGTCCTGCAGATCCATGCCTTTTATCCTCTCCTACTTACTCTTAGAATCATACAGCGCAGAAACAAACCCTGTGGTCCAACTCGTCAATGCCACCCAAGTTTCCCAAACTAAATTAGTCCCATTTACCTGCATTTGGTCTATATCCCTCTGAACACTTCCTATTCCTGTACCTGTCCAAATGTCTTTTAAATGTACTAACTATACCTGCATCTACCACTTCATCTGGCAATTCATTCCACATACCAACTACCTTCAGATCCCTTTTAAATCTTTCTCCTTTTATCTTCAAAACCGGAGGGCATATTTTTAACTTTGTCACCCTTTGCTATTCACCTTATCTGTGCCCTTTATGATTTTATAAACCTCTAAGTTTTTCAGGAGCATTTCCCCCTTGCACCCAGCTTTTAATTTGGACCTATTTCCCTTTTTTCTTCCTAAAATCTCACTTGAACAAAATTCCCAGTTCACTCACCACCTTTGTCTAATTCAAATGAAGACTACTTCATGCTGACCATGCACCTTATTGACCGAGTAGGGAGCTGCAGGGCTGAAGATGAATTGAACAAGGAAATATCTTGCATTTATTTGGCTCTTTTAACATAACAAAGCATTCTCAGGTGCTTCATTGCATTATAAATTAATTATGATACCAAGGTGAATGTCTGAATCTTACAAACTCTTTTGGAGTGAAATCTGGATCTGCCTGTCAAGATCCTACAGAGCAGTTCATAACCTAATCCTACTAACTGCAAACTGACCATATTATTTCTGATCTTATTAGTCTTCCCTCAGGGCAATACTTTGTGTAGCTCAGTTTATCCCAAAAGATCCAATTACCCTGACCAGGCCCAACAATCCTCTTTACTCAAATACCTGCTCCCCTTCCCACCCCACCCAGTCACCCACTTGCTTGCTCAAGACTTCGACCTTTAATATTTTGTCTAAACATAGTGGCTACTGTTATAAAAATGAGCCATCTCCTCTGTGGACCATTAGGTTAGATGACCACAGATTTGACCATTGATGTTGGTTTTAAGGAGTTTCTTGAAGAATGAGAGCGAATTAGTGGTGCAGAGGTTTAGGAAAGAAGTACCAGTGTTTGGAACCTTGACAACCGAAGACATGACCACCAATGGTGGAGAATTAAGTTAGAATGTCCAAGAGGCCAGAATTGGTTAAGTGTGGATATGTTGGAGATTTTGTGAAGCTGGAGGAGCGACCTGAGCTAGGAAGCACCCAGGCCATGCAGGGATTTGGGGAAAAATGGATTAATGTGCCAAAGTTAAGGTATTCTTTCACTGGGAGCCACTATATATCAGCAAGCATAGAGGCTGATAGGGAAACAGAATCGCTGAGAGATTGGACAGAGACAGCAGACCTTAGTTAATGCAGGGTAGAATATAGTAGACCAACCAAGAGTACAGTGAAAAAGTTGACTTTGAAGTCAAAGAAGGAAGGAACAAGAGTTTCAGAAGCAGATTCACTGAGATCGAGGGTAACTTAACAATTTTCCAAAGACTGAAAGAAGAGGTTTTAGTGATTGTCTCTGTCTCTGTATGATGTTGGTGGCCCAACTCTGGTCATATGTGACAATAATGTTATGACCACGTTGGCTGAGTGTCAGTTTGTTGCCAGGGAAGGACCGGAGTTGGTCTCTAAAAAATGAGGTGGGTCCAAAAGTATTGGGAAGACTGAAATCAATATTTAATTGGAAGAAATTTCTGCTCATCCCATCCTGGACCTCATGAAAAAGATTTAGAAACAGGACCTCGAGTTGAACACAAAATGGGACATTACCAACCAAAACCTTGTCGCTTGTTTTGTTGCAGTTGTGTGGTGCCTATTTTAATTGCAGCTTTCATTGTCTTTGTCCTTCCTGTGCTCAATATATGCATGCATGGTATTGTTGACTGTTTAGTGAATGTTCAGTTTATCATTTAATGAACAAAATAATCTTGCTACATTTTCTGTGTAATATGAATTAGATGCAACAACATTTCTGAAATTGTTTATTCGTTAAACTGTTGTTTTTCTACAGTATTTGATGGTTTCTCTGTGTCAAACAGATATTTGTTACTTGTAAATTTCAACCTCTATGTTACCAATTGTTAGTTACATTATCAGCCTCCAATTCAAAATTGGTTAAATTGGCTTTTGAAACCTTATGAGACACTTGTTAAAGTTACAAAAAAAAGTCCAATATGTTTCCTGTTAAAATGTATATAAAGGCCAACCATTTTGCCTTGACATTAAAGATGCAAATACTTCCTATCCTTGAATTAATCCAGACTATAATTTTAAAATGATTTAAGTTCAGAGCACTTAAGATTGGTTTTCGAAGACTTGTGCTACAGTTAGAATCTGAAAGCATCAGAGAGAACAGGTACAACTGCAAAGAATCAGCATAGTAAAAAAAAAAATTATTTATTCAATGTTGATCTTATGATTTTTGTCTGGTTCATAAGCCTGTTGCTAAGCAAGGTGTAATTGAACACTGGTAAAGGTGTAGAAATATTGATTATTTGAGTTTTATGTCATTGTCTGATGTATGCTGCACTGATGATCCTTCCTGGCTTCCTTTCAGAGTCTCAAAGAAGGACTTACTGTTCAACAGAGGTTTCATCTATTTGAAAATAAGGAGACAAAAGAATTTTAAGAGCTCCTTTGCATGTTCAAGACCACCACCTTGTCCCTGCAGAAAATTGCAGCTCAAAGATGACTCTGAGCGCTTTGGTTTGCTGCAGCTGTGATAAAGAAGCTGTATTTTAAACAAAGCAAATACATCCCCACACACCTAATTTCCCTTAGATTATTATTGTGAAGTTCTAGCATTTACTTTAAGCTCCATGCACTGCAGATTACTCTTATTGCAATCTCTAACTGTAAATACTACATAGGGATTGGCTTCTTTGTTTCGATGTTTGGGGTTCTTGACCCTCACAAAGTCTGTAAAGCTGATTTATATACACTGCTGTATAAGCTACTGTGTAAACAAAATGGGAAATCCTTTTTAGAGAAAAAAGTATGGAAGACACTACTTGTATATAACCTCGAGAAGGGATGCTTGTTTATTTTCAATTTTGTTTTTTGGACTGAGAGTTGAAGCTTGATCTGGATGTTGAATACTTGGAGCAGAAGGTACAAGTTAGAGTGTCCCATTTTACCAGTCTGCAAAGTACTCTTCAGCACCTCCCACACAAAACAAATCTTATTAAAATTGTCACAACCTTCCATAATAATTCTGTTTTGCGTTTTTTTTGTAAGCCCATTAACTAGGGCTGTAACTGAACTTTGAAACTTTTAAAACTTTTTAGATAGATTTGGCTGTGATTTTGAAGCTTTATTCATTTTGATACTGTTGCTCATGCCATTTCTACAGCCACTGGTGAGGAACATATATCCCATATTACATTGAAAATTGTAAAGGAACTGCCAGCATATGACAGAAATATAAGTAAACAACATGTACTGTTAATCTTTAATTGACACTGATCTATATTCAGACTTTAAACCAGAAGCCTAACTAATCTGTCTTTTGGTGAGCACTTGCTATTCCTTATTCTTCCAGCACTGTTTGTTTCTGTGCATAACAAGTACACCAAGAGTTTCATTGTATCCCGTGCAGTACTCAAGTGACTTTTTATAATGTTAACGTGAAATAAAAACATTGAAAACTGAGTGATCACCAGATGACAAGGCAAGTGAAAAATAAGATTGCAATTTGACCATTTGTGTGGTTACAAATGTAATTTTGTAGAAAAAAACCTGAACAAAAAAAAAGATCTCTTCAAGTTCACCTTTTAACAGTAACCAGTGCATCAAAGAAGAATCCACTGCAGATAAATGCAAGTTACAGTAGTTGATTTATTCGGTACTAATGACATGTTGTTTGAGTAAATGTGCTTACACTACCTTGAAAACTATAAGCTGGAGTGACGTGAAGGAGTGTGTTTGTGTCATTTTGATAGTTTCATATTCCAGTTTTTCTCATTAGCCCACCACAAAGATCCTGTTTCTCAGAAAATAAAAACAATAGATCTGAAAATGTTGGTACTTTTTTGTTGCCCAGTATGTGCAGAAGGGGTGTTATCTTGCTGTATGTGAGAGAGTGTGAGGAGATGTTATTGAGTAACTTCATAGCTTCTGCCAGTGGCAGGCCCCTGTATTTATTTAAATGTGCTGAATTTGCTCCCCTTCCCAATAATAAAAACTGCTGTCTGTGATTGTAAATACACAGTAAATACCACACCACCAAAACTTTGCATATGTTAGCAATAAAATATTTTTGCACCACGTCTGAATGTTGTTTGTGAGCACTCATCTGCTTTAAAAAAAACCTACAATACTGAACAGAAGTTAAAAGGATTGAATTATTGATTCAGTGAAATTTGGTGTCATATTAGGACTGTACACTGGTTTTTCACCTGTTAGGTGCAAGGTTGAATTTAAAATGGGGCACATGCATCACTGCTGCGTTAAACCTTATCCACACTACTGTTGAGCTTCGGTCCCTCAGGTATATTGTTCCTATCAATTGTAACAAAGGTATTTCTATCCTTGTGTATCTATCCAGAATAAATTCTGCTCCCATTGCAGTATCTACACCCACCACTCTGCTTAGATATTCATTCTGACTGTTCATCATTGTATAAGTGGGTGCACTAGCATAATGATTGTTACTGGACTAATGATCCAAATAAAGCAGCTCAGATCTTACCATGGAAGCAGGAGAATTTCAGTTCAGTATATTAGATTAATCTGGATTTTTTTAAAAAAAGTCTCAGTAAATGGTAACCATGAAACTACTGGATTGTCATTTGAAAAAAATCTTTACTGAACTAATTGCCCTTTATGGGAGGAAATTTGCTCTGTTTCCTGTGTATCAAGCCTATGTGTGACTCTAGGCCATAGGAATGTGATTAATTCTTGTCTGACCTCTGAAATGGCCCAGCAAGCTGCTCAGTTTTATTCAGAAAAGCAGATCACCACCACCCTTAGTGAGTGGCATTTTAAAACAAAAAAATGCTCATACAAAAGTAAAATACTGCAAATGAAATAAAAACAAAATGCTAGAAGTACTTGGCAGGTCTGGCAGTATCTATAGACAGAGAAAAGGGGCTAACAGTTCAGATCAATGACCTTTTGTGGGTGCTGCTGGAAGAGTGTTCCCCATGTCAGTCTGAAGCATTGTTGAATCTGTGACCCTTAACTGTTTCCCACAGGTTTAATTTAATATTGTTTTCAAAATTAACTTTTCCCAAACTGCTAGCTCTCATATGTCTCTATGCTCTTTCTTTTCCTGGCTGAAAAGCTCAGAAATCTTAATTCCGACACTGTCACCATGGTTCAGTCTCGTGGCTCTTTACTGTGCATTTTACTGTCTCATTGTGGCTTCTACAAAGCATTGGATAGTTTTATCATACATTCCCCAGCTTGGATTCTATGTCTTGGTTATATAACTTTTGTAATTTAATTATCTGTTCTTCCTTCCTATGTGCATGTCTTTACATTAGTCCATATTATATGTATTTTTTTGTCCTGCCTCACATTTTTGTTTGTTTTATTCTGTAATTTCATGACCAACCTTCAATTGTCCTGGTAGGACATCGTTTGCAATTTTTGGATGCCAAATTGCAATGCTTAAACCTTTAGAAATAACAGTGAACCTTCCTGCTTCAAACGCACTGCTTTTGCCCTACTGTCTATTGCTGAAATCCTCCTCTATTTCCATCTTCAGATTATTTCATACTCCATAAACTACAGTTCATCCAAATGTCAGTTATCCATGCAAGTCCTGCTTATCTATCAGTTCTGAACTCTGACCTATGTTGGCTCACAATCCTACAATAGCTGAAATTTAGAATCATTACTTATGTTTTGGTCCTTGTGGCTTTCCAATTGTGAGCTAAAATTTTCAGCACTGCAACTCCATATTTTCTACCTGTGTTTTATTCATCCGTGAGATGTGGGCATCACTGGTTGAGTCAACATTTACTGCCTGTCCCTAGTTTTGCTTTGAGAAGTTGATGGTGAGGGGTAGCCTTGAACCACTGCAGTCCATTTATTGTAGGTATACCCACAATGGTTTTAGGGAGGCAGTGCTAGGATTTTGATCTAGTGACAGTAAAGGAATGGTGAAATATTTTCCAAACTAGTTGTGTGGTTTACAGGGGAATTTGCAAATGGTGAATTCACATGTATCTACTGCCCTTGTCCTTCTAGATGGTAGTGATTATGAGTTTAGAAGCTGTGTTTCAGGAGCCTTGGTGAATCTCTGTCGTGGACCTCCTAGATGGTAAATACTGTTGCTACTAAGTGTTGCTCCTGTTCCTCTTCACATGTAACCTGTCCAGCTTGTACAGTTCTCAGCTTCTCCAGAAACAGTCTCAATGTCTCTGGAATCTAAAGCCCCCTTCATGCAAGATCTCCAGCCACACATTCATCTGCTATGTCTTTTCCTACACTCACAACTGCATAGCATTGGGAATAACCAGGAGACTGCCAGTCTTGAAGTCCAGTTTTTCTATTTGTCACCTCATCTTGAAGTTTGCTTGTCATTTCTTTTCTGTCCATGTCACTGGTCCTAATATGGACCATGATCTCTGGCTGCCCGCCCTCCCCCTGCAGCTGTTCGGTGACATCTTAACCCTACTATCAAGGAGGTAACATACTATCCCAGAGTTACATCTTTGGCCACAAAATATCTGTCTGCACCCCCACTGAAGTGTTTGGGCTTGTCTCCATGTCTGACACACAGTGGAGAAAAAATGTATTTATCTGTAGTTTGATGAGTAATTGCCCAGGTCCTACCTTCTAGTCAAGAGCATAAGAAAGGACAAGTACCCAAGCATTGATTAATTTGAATAACCACTTCTTCAGTACGCATTCCACCTCTGAGATACTATGGCTGCTTCCTTTTTTTTTAAAAAGATCCAGCTTAGTATTCAATACTGTCTTATCCTTATGGAAGTTTATGGGTACAATTATAAAAGGATCTAAAAGGGAACAAATGCATTAGCAATGCCGCAACTTTGATGCTACTGCACAGTACCAGTATCCCAGTCAAAATAAAGAGAGAGAGAGAGAAAATTGAGAGACTGGAGTCTTCATATTCTTTCACCAGTGGAGATGTGACCAATGGATATGTAATGTGGCTGTGTCTTATAGAAACATCACCTGAATGAGGCAAAATTGTGGAGTTTTGGGAACTTGCCAATCCTGGGTACTCCCCCATTTTTTTAAAATCCTGCTAAGTCTCTGGAAAGCACCAGGCTGAGGATACTGTCTGCTTTTGCTGGTCAGACCTGTTACTGTGCAGAGATACTCTAGTGCAAAAACATTCTTCAACCAACTCGGTACTCCAAAAATTACTTCTATCAAAATAAGATTGAACAAAGAGTTGTAGAGAAAGGCTATCAATTAGAATATAGATAACTTTAAATCAGAATTTGTTTGAGAGTTCTTATTTTTATTTGTTTGACTCCAGTTACTTTTCCAAGGTGGTTCTTAGTTTGAGACTATTTTTTCCAAAAGAATCATTTGAACAAAGTTCTGTGCCACCAAACTACTGTTTGAAAGTGGTCTGGCTCATGGTCATGCAACAACAGAAGATGACAGTGCAGTTACAGTATTGTATAAAAGTAAACTAGCTAGCTAATCCATCACTGTAGCCACCAGGGTAAAATAATTGGGGTTAAATTACAAAAATTATAAGTGTTTCACAGGAGTTAATCATCGAGTCTCAAGATGATAGCAGGATCTGTGGTCAAAAGCTTATTCAGAGGTTGGGGGTTTTAAGTGTTTTAAAGAAAGAAAGATGTTGAGAGTTTAAACTGTAAAGTATCTCTACACCAATTTCAAACCTACTAGTATATCAATTCTACAGTTCAGGATAACACCTGCAGATTTTGATTTGTTTTCTTATTATGATCTTGACACAAATCAAATTTTAAAGTGATTGCTTGGGATGCAATGAGCTGTGAATAATATCATTTTCAGATTCTGATTTGAATTGTCTCGAGTGCATATGGCATATTTTCATTCCAAATTGCTGATGGTCCATATAACGACTTTCAGTATGAAAACGGTGCTTGCTGCTCTGCACACAGAAAACTAATGGAAACGACTATATATGCAGGCATAGTTTCACCAACTGGTACCGCAAGGCAGCTTCCTCATTTCAAACATGTATGCTGCTTTGGAAAAATGTAGGGGGTGATGGACTCTCAGAGGAATATGGCATCTACAGCCAAGTTTCTGGTGTTGAGACAGGCTCTAATGTAATGAGCAGTACATTGTGTTCCAAGCAATTGACTGTGATAGGTGACTCTCTAGTCAGAGGCACAGACACACATTTCTGTGGCCAGCAGTGAAAAGATCAGAATGGTTGTTGTCTCCCTGGTGCCAGGATCAAGGATATCTCGAGAGGGTGCTGAATCTTCTCAAAAGTGAGAGGGACCAGCAAGAGGTCATTGTACACATTGGAACTAACAACATAGGAAGGGAAAAGGATGAGATTCTGAAGGGAGAATGTAGTAAGCTAGGCAGGAATTTTAAAAGGAGGTCCTCAAGAGTAGTAATATCTGGATTAGTCCCAATGCTACAAACTAGCGAGGGTAGGAATAGGAGCAGAGAGCATGCATGGCTGAGGAGCTGGTGCAGGTGAGAGCAGTTCACATTTTTTGGATCATTGGAATCTCTTCTGGGGTAGAAGTGACCTGTACAAGAAGGATGGATTGTACCTGAATTGGAAAGGGGTCAAATCTACTGTCTTGGAGATTTGCTAGAGCTGCTCAGGAGGATTTAAACTACTAAGGTGGGGAATGAATCAAATGGTCAAGGCAGACATGAACAAAACAGAGAGCAAGGCAGGATTGTCAAACTGCATTTACTTCAATGCAAGTGGCCTAACATGGAAGGCAGATGAACACAGGGCGTGGTTAGGAACATGGGATTGGGATATCGTACCAATTAGAGAGATGTGGCTCAGGGACGAACAGGACTGGCAGCTTAATGTTTCAGGATACAAATGCTATAGGAAGGGGAGAAGAGAGATGGGGAAGTGGCGTTTTTGATAAGGGATAGCGTTACTGCTGTACTTAGGAGGGATATTCCTGGGAATACATCCAGGGAGGTTATTTGGGTGGAACTGAGAAATAAAGAAGGGATGACACCATCTTGGGATTGTATTATAGACCCCGTCATTGTCAGTGAGAAATTGAGAATCAAGTTTATAAGGAGATTTCTGTTATCTATATGAATAATAGGGTGGTTATGGTAGGGAATTTTAACTTTTAAACATAGATTGGGACTGCCATAGTATTATGGGTTTAGATGGAGAGGAATTTAAGTGTGTACAGAAAAGAATTCTGATTCAGTATGTGGATGTACCTATTGGAGAAGGTGCAAAACTTGACCTAAACTTGAGAAATAAGACAAGGCAGGTGACTGAGGTGTTAGTGGGGGAGCACTTTGGGGCCAGTGACCATAATTCTATTAGTTTTAACATGGTGATGGCAAAGGATAGACTGCATCTAAAAGTTTCAGTTTTAAATTGGAGGAAGGCTAATTTTGGCAGTATCAGGCAAGAACTTTCGAAAGCTGATGAGGGACAGTTTTTTTTAGATTAGGTTCCCTACAGTGTAGAAACAGGCCCTTCAGCCTAACAAGTCCACACCGATCCTCCGAAGAGTAACCCACCTGCCTCTGACTAATGCACCCAACATTATGGGCAATTTCGCATGACCAATTCATCTGGCCTGCACATCTTTGGACTGTGGGAGGAAACCAGAGCACCTGGAGGAAACCCACGTAGACACAAGGAGAATGCGCAAACTCCACACAGACAGTCACCCAGGGATGGAATTGAACCTAGGACCCTGATGCTATGATGCAGCAGTGCTAACCACTGAGGACAGATGTTTGCAATTAGAGATGGCTGGCAAATGGGAAGTCTTCAAGAAAGTGACAACGAGTCTAGAGGCAGTATGTTCCTGCTGGTAAAAGGAAAGGCTGGTAGCTGCAGGGAATGTGGATGACGAGAAAAATTGAAATTTTGGTTAAGAAAAAGAAGGAAGAATATGTCAGGTATAGACAGCAAAGATTGAGTAAGTTCTTAAGTATACTCCCACTGCCTTTATACTCTAAGAGGTAAATTAGGAGGGCAAAAAGGGGCCATCAGATAGCTTTGGCAAATAGGGTTAAGGAGAATCCAAAAGGGTTTTTATAAATACATTAAGGACAAAAGGGTAACAAGGGAGAGAATAGGGCCCCTCAAAAATCAGCAAGGCAGTCTATGTGTGGAACCGCAGGAAATGAGGAATACTAAACAAGTATTTTGTATCAGTGTTTTTACTGTGGAGAAGGACATGGAAGACACAGAATGTGGGAAATAGATGGTGACATCTTGAAGAATATCCATATTACAGAGGAGGTGGTGCTGGATGTCTTGGAACATAAAAATGGGTAAATCCCCAGGACCTGATCAGGTGTATCCTAGACCTCTCTGGGAAGCTAGGCAAATGTTTTTGGGTCCCTTGCTGAGATATTTGTACCTTTGATAGTCACAGGTGAGGTGCTGGCAGATTGGAAATTGGCTAACATGGTGCCACTATTTAAGAAAGCTGGTAAGGAAAAGCTAGGAACAGTAGACCGGTCAGCCTGACACCGGTGCTAGGCAAGTTGCTGGTGGGAATTCTGAGGGCCAGGATTTACATGTATTTGGAAAGGTAAGGACTGATGAGGGATAGTCAACATGGTTTTGTTTGTGGGAAATCATGTCTCATGAACTCGATTGAGTTTTTTAAAGAAGTAAAAGAGGATTGATGATGGCAGAGCGGTGGACCTTCTCTATCTGAACATCAGTAAGGCAATCCCAAATGTTCCTCATGATAGACTGGTTAGCAAGGTTAGGTTTCATGGAATACATGGAGAACTGGCTCGATGGTAGAAGATAGAGGGTGATGATGCAGATTGCTTTTCAGTCTGGGGTCCTATAACTGATGGTGTGCCACAAGGATCAGTGCTGGGTCCACTACATTTCTTCATTTATATAAATGATTTGGATGTGAACATAGAGGATATAGATCGTAACTTTGCAGGTGACACCAAAATTGGCTGTGTAGTGGACAGCAAAGAAAGTTACCTCCAGAGTACAACAGGATCTTGATCAGATGGGCCAATGGACTGAGGAGTGGCAGAAGGAGTTTAATTCAGGTCAATGTAAGGTGCTGCATTACGGGAAAGCAAATCAGAACAGGACTATACACTTAATGGTAAGGTCCTCGGAAGTGTTGCTGAACAAAAAGACCTTGACATGCAGGTGCGGAGGTCTTTGAATAGAGTTGCAGGTAGATAGGATAGTGAAGAAGTCGTTTGGTATGCTTTGTAGGTTAGAGCATTGAGTCTTGGAGTTGGGAGGTCATGTGGCTGTACAGGACGTTGGTTAGGCCACGTTTGGAATATTGCGTGCAAATCTGGTCTACTTCATATCGGAGGGATGTTGTGGAACTTGAAAGGGTTCAGAAAATACTTATCAGGATGATGCTAGGGTTGGAGGATTTAAGCTAAAGGGAGAGGCTGAACAGGTTGGGGTTGTTTTCCCTGGAGCATCTGAGGCTGAGGGGTGACCTTCTAGAGGTTTATAAAATTATGAGGGGCATGGAAAGGATAAATTGACAAGGTCTTTTCCTTGGGATGGGGGAGTCCAAAGCTTGATGGCATAGGTTTAGGTTGAGACGGGAAAGAGATAAAAGGGACCTAAGGGGCAACTGTTTCACACAGAGGGTAGTGCGTGTATGGAATGAACTGCTAGAAGAAGTGGTGGAAGCTGGTACACTTACAACATTTAAAAGGCATCTGGATGGTTATATGAATAGGAAAGGTTTGCAGGGATATGCTGGCAAATGGATTCTCTGTATGACTCTGATAAGTTTTGTACATATTCACATGATGACGGTTTCATTCTGGTTAAGTAGAGAAATTATTTTGCATTTGTATTAATGCCCAAGAGGCACGAAGAAAGAATGAAAGTACAGAGCTGTTAGGAAGTAGTTTTGTAATATTAAACTGGAGGTGCACAAGAAGGAAAATAACATGGAAAAGAGAAACAAAATATAACATTGTAACCTAATTTGGTTTAGCTCATGTATTTAATAGTGCAGTTACAGAGCTGTAAATACATTACATTTGAATTGACCAAAACCCATGAGGCTGCAGTAAAGGTACTTTTCCTTTCCTCCACTTCTCCCTCTCTTTTTGTCAGTTTCTCTCTCCTCTTCCCCCAGCCCCCAACCCTTCCATAATTGACTAGAATTGATTTTTGTTTTGGATGGGCTTTGTCCACAGGTTCTACTTGAATTCAACAGATGTTATTAATGTGAACCCACAAACAATATCTTGAACTGGCCAATCCTGTTCTCAGTTAATGTCAGTAGTCACTTTCTAGGATGTATTATTGGAATGGGAATGCTGGCTGAATTTTCTCATTAATAAAGCAGTGCCTAATTCTACTGTTAAAAATCACACCATACCAGGTTATAGTCCAGCGTGATGGTGTGCCACAAGGATCAGTGCTGGGTCCACTACATTTCTTCATTTATATAAATGATTTGGATGTGAGCATAGAGGATATAGATAGTAACTTTGCAGGTGACACCAAAATTGGAGGTGTAGTGGACAGCAAAGAAAGTTACTCAGAGTACTGGCTTTGGAAGTACTGGCTTTCAGAGTGGTGCTCTGTCATCAGATAACTGGTGGGGCAGGATCATAAGACACTGAAGTTATAGCAGAAGATCACAGTATTGCTGTTAAAACTTTCATCTTTTAGAAAGGGTTGCAAGTTTTGGTTCATGAAGATGTAAATCCAGAACTACTTTTGTATCACATTCTCAAGATAGCTTAAGGTTTTATTTTTAAAAAAGTGACATCTCAGCTCAGACAATGTATTAAAGTTGTGTGAGGTCTGTATTCCAATACTGAGTTAGACTGGTTCTATTTCCAAAGTAGGAATTTGTAAAATATTATATAAATTGACTGCCTGCAGATTGTGTACTTTTTGAGCAAAAATAGAACATATCTGCAATTGCAAATTCACCCCATAGACACGTTTAAGGGAGACAGCGTATGAGTGCATGTGAGAGTGTTTGTGTGTGCTTGGTAGAGTATGCCTGTGAGTGTGACTGTGTATAAGCCTGTGAGAGGGTGTGTTTGTGTGTGTGTGTGAGAGAGAGAGCATGTGTATGAGAAAGGGTCTATGTGAGTAGAGTATGTAAGAATATGTGAGTATAGTGTAGTGGGGTCATGTGTAGTGTGACAGCTAATACCTATAGTGCTTGCCAACATTTTATAGTGCATGCCAACATTAGTTCTATTCTTCCTTTACCCCAAACCCTTGCACATCAGGTTATTTCAGTAGAAGTGGTTATTGAATGTCTCTGTTGACTCTGTCTGCACTATACTTCCAGTCAGTGCATTCCAAGCCTGAACTTATCGTATGGAAAGCATTTACTGACATCACATTTGCAATGTTTGCACATCACTTCAAATCTGCTCTCTCATTCTCAATCTTTTTACAAGCAAGAACAGTTTCTACCTACCTATCCACTCCTTCATAATTTTGAAAACTTCAATCAGAGTGCCTCTTAGCCAAAGTGTCTCCCAGAAAAACTGTCCCAAACTCCAATTTATTCATAGCTAAAGTTTCTCATTCATGGAATCATTCTCCCAAACTTTTTCTGCAATGTTTCACATCCCCTTCTTATAGTGTGGTATCAGAACTGTACACAATTCTCTAGCTAAGGTCCAACAAGTTTTGCATGACCACCTTGTTCTTGTACTCTATGCGCCTATTCATGAAGTCCACGTTACTTTGTGCTTATGACTACACGTATTGCCTCGATCTGTTCTTAAAGAAGTAGCTCTAAACTCCAGAACAGTTCCTATAGATTGGATAGCTAGAGAGAAAGCAGGGCATTGTAGGCCATTTAGCTTGATAGTGTTAGCAAGGAAAATGCTACATTTAATAAAGAACACTTAGTAAACAATGGATTGGACAGAATTGGCATGGATTTACAAAAGGGAAATCATCCTTGATAAAACTTCTGGAACTTTTCAAGGATGTTACCGGTAGGGGCGCTCATGTATGTGATTTACTTGGATTGTAAGAAGGCTGTGTAAGGTCCCACATAAGAGATTAATTTATGGGATTGGTGGTAGTGTACGGAGGATTAATAAAGAATAAGTAGGCAGACAGGAAATAAAAATAGGGAAAAATGGGACCTTTTCAAAAGAGGCCAGCAGTAGCTAGTGGGATACCGCCAGGATCCGTGTTTGTATCTTGTTTGTGGTTCACTAGAACTATAACTGGAACATTAGGTAGGTGGAGGGTAAACTTGAACAGAAAATCCTTTATCATTGGTCCTATCAGCTCCACAGTTCATTTTAGATTGTCTCCCCTAGCTCCTCTCTCTAGGTCACCTGACCTGCTCTCTTAAAGGGCAGCACAAACCCAAGTAGAAACGTGACAGCTTGCATTCTAACTATTCACAAAATACATTTTGCAGATAACACAAAGTGGGTGGATGAGCTGGGAGGAGGATGCTGAGATGCATCTGAGGGGCTTGGACAAGATGTGAGTGGACAGGTGCATGGCAGATGACATGAGATATTGAAGTTTAGTCAAAAAGGAAAAAAAAACACATATATAAGGTTTGGAAAACAGAAAACAGATAAGGCCCTCAAGGCATCTATGGCAGATCATGGAATTTGAATGCAATAAGAATCTGGAATTAAGAGTCTAATGATGACCTGAATCCATTGTTAATTGTCAGAAAAAAAAACCATTTGGTTCACAAATGTCCTTTAGGGAAGGAAATCTGCCATTCTTACCTGGTCTGGCTTGTATGTGACTCCAGACCCACAGCAATGTGGTTGACACTTAATTGCCCTCTGGATAACTAGGGATGGACAATAAATGCTGGCCTAGTCAGCAATGCCCTCATCCCATCAGTGATTTTTAAAAAAAGGAAATAGGAAAGCAAGTGGTAATAGACCTGACCCCACAGCTATTAAACAGAACCTCATCCTTTTTAACAGCACTTAAAAAATCAGGCGAATTAACAGGACAGACTTCCAAAATATGAAACCAGATGGATCTGACTCACCATGCTTCTGTGGATTACCAAAAATACACAAACCAGCCCCCCCCCACCCCTCGCAGACCTAAAATCTCCTGAACTGCTGCACCAACATACAGACTAGCCAAAAAACTAGGCAGTACCAACCTCATCAGCAAAGACAATATCCTCAACGTAGTGGATCTGTGCCTCACCACATATTTCACATTCAATAACAAAACCTACAAACAAGTCAATGGAACACCTCTGGGAATCAGCAATATCAGGGCACATAGCGGAAACAGCAATGCAGAGACTTGAACAAGCTGCCCTTCCATCTATCCAACCCAAACTTTGGGTTTATCATCACAAAAAGGAATAAATTAGAGGAAACCTGCAACACCGTCAACAATATTCTGACTGACATAAAATTCACAAAGGAGGAGAACGACAGCAGACTTCCATTCCTAGATGTAACAGTTAAACATACAGTTAACAGAGAGCTTCAAACCATCGTCTACAGGAGAACAACATGCATGGACCAAATACTTCCCTTATGAGGCAATCATCCCAATACCCACAGACAGAGCTGCATTAAGATATTATTTCAATGAGCTACATCACACTGCAACACCCAAGAACTACAAAAAGCAGAAGAATATCTATAAATTATTTTCAAGAAAAACAGGTACCCAATAAACACAATTCGCCAATTGCTCAGAAACAAACCCAAACAAGCAGACACAATGTAACCAAAAACTATAGCCGCATTACCTTACATCAAAGACTTCCAGACTACTTAAGACTCCTTGACATTATGGTAGTCCACAAACCTACCAACACACTTAAACAGCGACTAATGAACCTAAAGGATTCAATAGATACTACCAGCAAAACTAACGTCATTTACAAGATACCCTGCAAGAACTGTAAAAGACACTACATCGGACAAGCTAGCAGGAAACTTGCAACCAGGATACATGAACACCAACTAGCTACCAAAAGATGTGACCCACTATCACTTGTTTCATACATATAGACAAAGAAGGACACCACTTTGCCTGGAACAACACACATATCCTAGGACAGGCGAAACAAAGACATACACGAGAATTCTTAGAGGCATGGCATTTCTAACCAGAACTCCATCAATAAACACATCTATTTAGATTCTATCAAACTTGCCTTGAAAAGAAACCAGAAATGACATCATTCACCTTAAGAAACCTGAGCTAAAAATCTTCTCAAAAATTGCTAAATAAGTATAAACTTACAGAAGAAATTAGAAGAGCTAAAAGGGACCAGGAAATGTCTTGACAAGTAAGATTAAGGAAAATCCCAAGGCACTTACATGCATTTTAGGAACAAATGTAACAGAGTGTAGCAGGGAAAAACGGTAGGTCCTCTCAAGGATAAAGAGAATTTATGCATGGATCCAGTGGATGGGTGAGGTCCATAATGATTGCTTCACATTGGTATTCACCAAGAAGAAGGACATGGATGCTGGTAAGATTTGGGAGGGATCTGTTGATATTCTGGGGCATGTCAATATTAAGGAAGAAGTGTTGGATATCTTGAAAAACATTAAGGTAGGTAATCCCCCATGCTTGATGGGATCTGTGACAAGTTCCTTCATGGTTGGCTGGTCCAGAAGATCATGTCATGTGGGATGCATGATGCATTGATAAGTTAGAAACAAAATTGGCTTGGTCATGGAAGAGAGAGGTGTTCCACAAGGATTAGCGCTGCAATCTCTTTAGTAATATATATAAATGATTTGGATGAAAATGTAGGTGGTCTGATTATTAAACTCACAGACATGAAAATTGGAGGAGTTGTGGATAGGAGCAAGGTTGTGAAAGGGTACAACATGACATAGATCATTTAGAAAGTTGGCTGGTGAAGTGAACAGATGGTGTTTGACCTGAACAAATGTGAGGTGATGCATTTTGGGAGGTCAGATGCAAGAGGACAGTATACTGTAAATAGTTGGACCCCTAGCTAGGAGCATTGATATACAGTGAGATCTTGGGTGCAAGTCCATATTTCCCTGGAAGTGGCAACACGTGGATAAGGTGGTAAAGAAGGCATGTCTTCATTTGTCAGGCCACAGATTATGAAAGTTGGCAAGCCATAAAAAACTTTAGTTAGGCCACATTTGGAGTATTGCTAGTTCTGGTAGTCACATTATACAAAGAATGTGGAGGCTTTATAAAAAGGGTGTAAAAAAGGTTTACCAGGATGTTGCCTGGTTTAGAGCATATTAACTATAAGAAGAGGTTGGACAAATTTAGATCATTTTCACTGACTGACATGAGGGAGGCTCTCAAATATCTGATAATGAGTTCAGAGGCATTATGTTCCTGTTAGAGTGAAGGGTGAGGCTGGTAAGAGTAGGGAATAATTGATGTATAATGATATTGAGGTTCTAAATCTTCGGGTCTGGAAACACTGCAATACCAAGCTGATACATGGAGAGGACAGAGCAAGCCCTTAAGCCATCTCCCTGCTCCAAAAATGCATTTAATACAAACATTCCCACCTTCGGGAGATATCAGCGATTAAACTGATAAGAACAGAAACTACACATATTCCAAGCCAAAAGAATGTGCAGCCCTCCACTCCCTCCGCTCCAATCCCAACCTCACCATCAAACCGGCAGACAAGGGAGGCGCGGTAGTAGTTTGGTGCACCGACCTTTATACCGCTGAGGCCAAACGCCAGCTTGCGGACGCCTCCTCTTATCGCCCCCTTGACCACGACCCCACCTCCCACCACCAAACCATCATCTCCCAGACCATCCATAACCTCATCACCTCAGGGGATCTCCCATCCACCGCCTCCAACCTCATAGTCCCACAACCCCGCACTGCCCGTTTCTACCTCCTGCCCAAAATCCACAAACCTGACTTCCCCGGCCAACCCATTGTCTCAGCCTGCTCCTGCCCCACCGAACTCATCTCCGCGTACCTCGACACGGTTCTGTCCCCTTTAGTCCAAGAACTCCCCACCTACGTTCGGGACACCACCCACGCCCTCCACCTCCTCCAGGATTTTCGCTTCCCCGGTCCCCAACGCCTTATTTTCACGATGGACATCCAGTCCCTGTAAACCTCCATCCCCCATCACGAAGGACTCAAAGCCCTCCGCTTCTTCCTTTCCCGCCCCACCAACCAGTACCCTTCCACTGACACTCTCCTTCGACTGACTGAACAGGTCCTCACCCTGAATAACTTCTCTTTTCAATCCTCCCACTTCCTCCAAAATAAAGGAGTTGCCATGGGCACCTGCATGGGCCCCAGCTATGCCTGTCTCTTCGTAGGATATGTGGAACAGTCCATCTTCCGCAACTACACTGGCACCACCCCCCACCTTTTCCTCCACTACATCGATGACTGTATCGGCGCTGCCTCGTGCTCCCACGAGGAGGTTGAACAGTTCATCAACTTTACTAACACATCAAATCCCGACCTCAAATGCACCTGGACTGTCTCAGACTCCTCCCTCCCCTTCCTAGACCTTTCCATTTCTATCTCGGGCGACCGACTCAACACAGACATCTACTATAAACCGACTGACTCCCACAGCTACCTGGACTACACCTCCTCTCACCCTGCCCCCTGTAAAAACTCCATCCCATATTCCCAATTCCTTCGTCTCCGCCGCATCTGCTCGCAGGAGGACCAGTTCCAATACCGCACAGCCCAGATGGCCTCCTTCTTCAAGGACCGCAGATTCCCCCCAGACGTGATCGACGATGCCCTCCACCGCATTTCCTCCACTTCCCACTCCTCCACCCTTGAGCCCCGCTCCTCCAACCGCCACCAAGACAGAACCCCACTGGTTCTCACCTACCACCCCACCAACCTCCATATACAACGTATCATCTGCCGTCATTTCCGCCACCTCCAAATGGACCCCACTACCAGGGATATATTTCCCTCCCCTCCCCTATCAGTGTTCCGCAAAGACCACTCCCTTCGTGACTCCCTCGTCAGGTCCACACCCCCCACCAACCCAACCTCCACTCCCGGCACCTTTCCCTGCAACCGCAGGAAATGTAAAACTTGCGCCCACACCTCCTCCCTCACTTCCCTCCAAGGCCCCAAGGGATCCTTCCATATCCACCACAAGTTCACCTGTACCTCCACACACATCATCTATTGCATCCGCTGCACCCGATGTGGCCTCCTCTATATTGGGGAGACGGGTCGCTTAATTACAGAACGCTTCAGAGAACACCTCTGGGACGCCCGGACCAACCAACCCAACCACCCCGTGGCTCAACACTTTAACTCTCCCTCCCACTCCTCCCACATGCAGGTCCTTGGACTCCTCCACCGGCAGAACATAACAACACGACGGCTGGAGGAGGAGCGCCTCATCTTCCGCCTGGGAACCCTCCAACCACAAGGAATGAACTCAGATTTCTCCAGTTTCCTCATTTCCCCTCCCCCCACCTTGTCTCAGTCGGTTCCCTCAACTCAGCACCGCCCTCCTAACCTGCAATCCTCTTCCTGACCTCTCCGCCCCCACCCCACTCCGGCCTATCACCCTCACCTTGACCTCCTTCCACCTATCCCACCTCCATCGCCCCTCCCCCAAGTCCCTCCTCTCTACCTTTTATCTTAGCCTGCCTGGCACACTCTCCTCATTCCTGATGAAGGGCTTATGCCCGAAACGTCGAATTTCCTGTTCCTTGGATGCTGCCTAACCTGCTGTGCTTTAACCAGCAACACATTTTCAGCTATTGAGGTTCTAGTCAAGAACAAGAAAGAATCATATCTTAGATATAGACAACTGGGATCAAGTGAATCTAAAGAGTATGGGGGCATTATTTAGAAGGAAAATAGGGGATATGAGATAGCTTTGGCAGAAAAGGATAATCCAAAGAGATTCTACAAGTATGTTCATTGCAAAAGAGCAATTGGAGAATAGGGCCCCTTAAAAATCAACAAGGTCATCTGTGCGTTGAAGATCAGGTGGCGGGAGAGATATTAAATGAATATTTCCATCAGTTTTTTTTACTGTGGAAAAAAATGGAGTTAGAGAACTCAGGGAAATAAATATTGATTTTTTGAAAACAGTTCACATTATAGAAGAGGGAGTGCTGGAGGTTTTAGCAAACATTACGGTGGATAAATCTCTGGCACCTGATCAGGTGTATCCCAGGATGTTGTGGGGCGTTAGGGAGGAAATTACAAAGACCTAGCAGAAATATTTGTATCATCTATAACCATGGGTGAGGTGACAGAGAACTGCAGGGTGGCTAATGTTGTGCCTTTATTTACAAAACACTGTAAGGGGTAGCCTGGGAACTGTGGATCTGTGAGCATGATATCGGTCGTGGATAAGTTGTTGGAAGTGATTCTGAAAGATAGGATTTATATGCATTTGGAGAGGCAAGAATAGATTAGGGATAGTCAGCATGGTTTTGTACAAGGGAAGATGTGTCTCACAAACTTGACTAAGTTTATTGAGGAAGCAGCCAAAAGATTGATGAGAGCAGAGCGGTAGACATTGTTTACATTGACTTTAAGAAACCCTTTGAAGGTTCCGCATGGTAATTAGTAAAGTTAGATTACATGGGATTCAGGAGAAGCTTGTCAATTGGATACAAACTTGGCTTGACAGTAGGAGACGGTGGTGCTGGAGGCCTGTGACTCAGCCGTGTTCCACAGGAATCGGTGCTGGATCCACCTTTGTTCATCATTTATACAAACAATTTGGATGAGAATTTAGGAGGCATAGTTAGTAAATTTATTGAAGACACCAAAATTGGTGGTGTATTGGACAGTGAAGAGGGCTATCTAAGATTACAAACTGATCTTGATCAATTGAGTGAACAGACTGAGGATGGCAGATGGAGTTTGGATAATACAAAGTGTTGCATTTAATAAAACAAACAAGGACAGGATATTTACAATTAACTGTAGTCCCTGGGTAGCACTGTAGATAGATCGATGGCTTCAGGTACATAATTCTTTGAAATTTGCTTCACAGGTCCATGTAGGTACCAACGACATAGGTAGAAAGAGGGATAGGGATGTAAGGCAGGATTTCAGGGAGCTAGGGTGGAAGATGAGAGATAGAACAGAGTTGTTATCCCTGGTTTGTTACCCATGCCACATGATAGCAAGGCCAGGAATAGGGAGAGATATCAGCTGAACACATGGCTGCGAGGATGGTGCGGGGGGAGGGCTTCAGGTTCTTGGATAATTGGGACTCACTCTGGGAAGGTGGGACTTGTACAAAACAGGATGGTCTTCACCAGAACCAGAGGGGTACTAATATCCTGGGTGGGAAATTTGCTGGTGCTATTTGGGTGTGTTTAAACTAGCTCAGCAGGGGGATGGGAACTTGAGCTGTAGCTGCAGTGCACAGGAGGATGAGAGTAGGAAGGACAGGGACAGGGACAGGATTTCAGGGTCACAGGAATGTGCTGGCAGACAGCGAAGTGGTTTGAAGTGTGTTTACTTCAATGCCAGAAGTATCTGAAATAAGGTAGGTGAGCTTGCAGCATGGATAGGTACCTGGGAGTTCGATGTTGTGGCTATTTTGGAGACATGGATAGAGCAGGGTCAGGAATGGATGTTGCAGGTTCAAGGGTTTAGATATTTCATTGAAAACAGGCAAGGCGATAAAAGAGGGGGAGGCATGGCCTTATTAGTCAAGGATAGTGTAACGGTGGCTGAGAGAACTTTTGACGAGGACTCGTCTACTGAGGTAGTGTGGGCTGAGGTTAGAAACAGGAGAGGAGAGGTCACACTGCTTGGAGTTTTTTATAGGCCTCCGCAGAGTTCCAGGGAGGTGGAGGAGAGGATTGGAAAAATTATTCTGGGTAGGAGTGAGAGGAACAGGGTGGTCATTATAAGGGCTTTGACTTCCCCAACATTGACTGGAAATGCTCTAACTCCAGTACGTCGGACGGATCAGTTTTTGTCCAATGTGTACAGGAGGGTTTCCTGACACAGTATGCCGAAGGACCGACAAGAGGGGAGGCAACCATGGATCTGGCGCTTGGTAACGAACCAGGCCAGGTGTTTGATTTAGTTGTAGGTGAGCACTTTGGACAGAGTGACCGTAATTCAGTTATGTTTAGTTTAGCGATAGAAAGGGATAAGCGCATGCCATAGGTCAAGTGTTATCGATGGGGCAAGGGCAATTATAATGCGATTAGGCAAGAATGGTGTAGCAGAATGCAGGTGATGCAGGCAATGGAAATGTGGAGCTGGTTTAAGGAACAGATATTGCGTGTCCTTGATAAGTATGTCCCTGTCAGGCAGGGAGGAAGTGATAAGGTAAGGGAACCGTGGTTTTCAACAGAAATTGCATCTCTTGTTAAGAAGAAGAAGGAGGCTTGTGTTGATGAGGCAAGATGGTACAGATAAAGCGATAGAGAGTTACAGATCAGCTAGGAAGGATTTAAAAAGAGAGTTAAGAAGAGCAAAGAGAGGACAAGAGCATTCGTTAGCAAATAGAATAAAGGAGAACCCTAAAGCTTTCTATAGGTATGTGAGGAATAAAAGGATGATTAGGGTAGGAATAGGGCCAATCAAAGACAGAAGTGGGAAGTTGAGTGTGGACCTTGTGGAGGTAGGAGAGGTGCTAAACGAACATTTCTCATTGGTTTTCACTCAGGAAAAGGAGACTTTTGTAGAGGAGAAGAATGAGGTACGAGATTTTAGACTAGAAAGGATTGAGGTTAGTTACGAACAGGTGTTATCAATTCTAGAAGGAGTGAAAGTAGACAAGTCCCGTAGGCCGGATAGGATTTATCTGAGGATTCTCTGGGAAGCGAGGGAGGAGATAGCAGAGCCTTTGGCTTTGATCTTTGAGTCGTCATTGTCTACAGGTTTGGTAACAGAGGACTGGAGGATTGTAAATGTGCCCTTGTTCAAGAAGGACAGTAGAGATGACCCAGGTAATTATAGACCAATGAGCCTTACTTCTGTTGTAGGAAAGGTTTTGGAAAGGATTATAAGAGATAAGATTTATAATCATCTAGCAGTCAACAATTTGATTTCAGATAGTCAACATGGTTTCGTCAAGGGCAGGTCGTGTCTCACAAACCTCATTGAGTTTTTTGAGAAGGTGACCAAGCATGTAGATGAGGGTAGGGCAGTTGACATGGTATACGTGAACTTCAATGAAGCCTTTGATAAGGTTCCACATGGTAGGCTGTTTGAGAAAATGTAGAGGCATGGAATTGAGAGTGATTTAGCAGTTTGTATTAGAAACTGGCTTTCTGAAAGAAGGCAGCAATTAGTGGTTGATGGAAAATATTCAGCCTGAAGTCTGGTTACTAGTGGTGTGCCACAAGGGTCTGTTTTGGGACCACTGTTATTTGTCATTTTCATATCTGACTTATACACAGGTATAGGTGGATGGATTAGCAAATTTGCAGATGACACTAAGGTCGGTGGAGTAGTGGACAGTATGGAAGAATGTTACAGGTTGCAGAGGGACTTGGATAAACTGCAGAATTGGGCTGAGAGGTGGCAAATGGAGTTCAATGCAACTAAATGTGAGGTGATGCATTTTGAGAAGAATAACAGGAAGGCAGAGTACTGATTCAATGGAAAGATTATTGGATGTGCAGAGGGATCTTGGAGTTCATGTACATAGATCCCTGAAATTTGCCACCCAGGTTGATAGTGCTGTTAAGAAGGCATACGATGTGTTAGGTTTCATTCGTAGTGGGATTGAGTTCTGGACCCGTAATATCATTCTGCAACCATACAAAACACTAGTGTGGCCACACTTGGAATATTGTGTACAGTTCTGGCTGCCATATTTCAAGAAAGATGTGGAAGCATTGGAAAAAGTGCAGAGACAATTTACCAGGATGTTGCCTGGTATGGAGGGAAGATCTTATGAGGAAAGGCTGAGAGACTTGAATCTGTTCTCATTGGCAAGAAGAAGGCTAAGAGGGCATTTGATAGAGACATACAAGATGATCAGAGGATTAGATAGGGTAAACAGTGAAAGTCTTTTTTCTAGGATAATGACATCAGTGTGTGCAAGGGGGCACAACTACAAATTGAGGGGTGATAAGGTTTAAGACAGATGTCAGAGGCAAGTTCTTTACACCGCGATTGGCAAGGGCATGTAATGCCCTACCTACTAATGTGGTCAACTCAGCCACATTAGGGAGATTTAAACAATCCTTAGATAAGCACATGGATGATGGGATAGTGTAGGGGGACAAGCTGAGAATAGTTCACAGGTCAACACTGTATTGTTCTATGTTCTAGGTAGACAGGGTAATTAAGAAGATATTTAGCATGCTTGCTTTCTTTGTTTGAACTTTTGAGTATAGGAGTTGGGGCGTCATGTTGAGGTTGTACAGGATGTTGGTGAGGCCTTTCCTGGAGGACTGTGTGCAGTTTAATTACCCTGCTATAGGAAGGATACTGTTAAATTGGAGACAGTTCAGTAAAGATTTACCAGGATATTGCAGGACTAGAGGGTTTGAGTTATTAAAAATAAGGCTGGCTAGACTAGGACGTTTTTCATTGAAACATATGAGGTTGGGGTGATTGCCAGAGGAAGTGATGAATTGTTAGAAAGTTTAAAAAACATTTGGATAAGTACATGAATAAGGAAGATTTGGAGGGATATGGGCCAAATGCAGGCAAGTGGGACTTGTTTTGCCTGGGAACATGATCGGTGTGCACTGGTTGGACCGAAAGGTCTCTTTCCTTGTTGTGCAGCCCTATGATTCTAGAGTGTCAGAAGCTAAGGGACTACCTGATAGAAGTGTCTGAAATTATGAGACATGGTTAGGGTGGATAGTCAGTATTTTATCCCCCAGGGTAGAAAGGTCAAATCCTAAGGGGTTTGGTGTTAGGTGAGAGGTGAAGTTAGAGAAGATATGCAAGAAACATTTTTCACACAGAGAATGGTAGGTGCCTGAAACACATTGACAGGCGAGGCGGGAGAAGCAGATACAGGAGCAAAGTTTAAGAAACATTTAGACACACACATAAACAGGCAGAATATAGGGGAATAAAGATATTGTGTGGGCTGATGGGATTAGTTTAGAATGGCATTATAGTCAGTGCAGATGTGGTCAATTCATCGTACATCCCACATGACCTTAAGTATGTTTCCTTTTTCCTCTAAGCCAGTCTCACAATTTCACCTGTCATCCATGGTTTCCTACTCTTGTCATTTCTATCCCTCATTTTCACAGGGACATGTCTGTCTTGCACTCTAGTTAACCTCTCTTTAAAAGCCTCCCACATATCAAGTGTGGATTCACCTTCAAACAGCTGCTCCCAATCCACATTCTCCAGCTCCTGCCAAATTTTGCTCTAGTTGGCCTTGGCCCAGTTTAGCACTCTTCCTTTAGGATCCACTCTCATCTTTGTTGATGAGTATTCTAAAACTTGCAGAAATGTGATCACTATTCCCAAAATAATCCCCTACTGAAACTTCAACCACCTGGCCGGGCTCCCTCCCCTGCACCAGGTCCAGTCTGGCCCCTTCCCGAGTTGGACTATTTACATACTGCTCTAGAAAACCCTCCTGGATGCTCCTTACAAGCTCTGCTCCATCTAGAGCTCTAATACTAAGTGAATTCCAGTCAATTTTGGGAGAATTAAAATCTCCTATCACCATCATCATCCTGTTGTTCCTACATTTTTCCATCATCTGTTTATATATTTTTGCCTCTATCTCCTGCTCGCTGTTGGGAGGGCTGTAGTGCAGCCCCAACATTGTTTTACTGCACCCTTCCTATTTCTGAGCTCTGCCGTATTGCCTCACTGCATAGTGCCCTCCTTCAAGCACAGCTGTGATACCCTCTCTGACCAGTAATGCAACTTCTCCACCCCTTTTACCTCCCTCTCTATCCTGTCTGAAGCAGCTACATCTGGGATATTTAGTTGCCAACCTTGCCCTTCCCTCAACCAAGTCTCAGTAATGGCAATCACACTATTCTCTCAGATACTAATCCAAGCCCAAAGTTCATCTGCCTTACCCACTACATTTCTCGCATTAAAACAAATACACCTCAGACCATCTGTCCCTTTGCATTCATCTGCTCCCTGCCTACTCTTCCCCTTAGTCACGCTGAGTTAATTATCTAGTTCCTTACAGGCTTTAGTTACTGCTTCCTTACTGTCCACTAACCTCCTCATTTGTTTCCATCCCTCTGTTACATTAGTTTAAACCCTTCCCAACAGCATTAGCAAAAGCACCCCCCAAAGACATTGGTTCCAGTTTGGCCCAGGTGTAGACTGTCCAATTTATAATAGTCCCACCTCCCCCAAAACTGGTCCCAATGTCCCAAAAATCTGAACCCCCTCCCCTGCACCATCTCTCAAGCCATTCATTCATCCTGCCCCTTCTTTCATTTCTATTCTGACCAGCACTTTGCTTGGTAGCAATCCTGAGATTACGATCTCTGAGGTCCTTCGTTTTAACTTGGCTCCTTAACTCCCTAAATTCAGCTTGTAGGACCCCATCCCATTTTTTACCCATATCATTGGTTCTATATGCATCCGCTGTTCAACTGACTGTTCATCCTCTCCCTTCAGAATGTTCTGCAGCCGATCTGAGACATCTCTGACCCGTGCACATAGGAGGCAAAATACCATTTGGGAGTCTCGTTTTCGACCACAGAAATGCCTATTTACTCCCCCTACAATTGAATCCCCTATGACTATAGCCCTTCCTCTCTTTTTCCCACCCTTCTGTACAGCAGAACCAGCCACAGTGCCATGAACTTGGCTACTGCTGCCTTTCCCTGCTGAGCCAACTCCCTTGGAGAGAGAGGACCGCGAGACATCTACACTGCCTTCCTGCTGTTTTTCTGCCTTTTGATCACCCATTCCTTTTCTCCCTTAGCAATCCTAATCTGCAGTTTGACCAATTCACTAAACATGCTATCCACGACCTCCTCAGCAACACAGCTGCTTCAAGGTGAGTCCATCTACAACTCCAGAGCTGTCATGTGGTCTAACAAGAGCTGCACCTGGACACACTTCCTGCACGTGAAGGAGACAGGGACATCAGCCACGTCCCTGACTTCCCACATTGAGGAAGAGCAGCATAACACAGGTCTGGGATCTCCTGCCATTTTTATTCTTAAGCTTAACTTGGTCCAACTATAAAATCAAATAGTAGATAGATGAAATTTTAAAAATTGGCTTGCCTCATTTCCTAGGATGAGATTATTGAATTTTTGGAGGATATAACCAAAAAGATTGATGAGGGTAGAGCAGTAGATGTTATCTACATGGACTTTAATAAAGCCTCTGACAAGATTCTACATGGTAGATGCATCAATAAAGTTATATCCCATGGGATTCAGGGAGAGCTTGCCAATTGGATATAAAATTAGCTTTATGTTGGATACAGAGGGTGGTGGCGGTGGAGGGTTGTTTTTCGGACTAGAGGCCTGTGACTAACAGTGTTCCACAGGGATCAGTGCTGGGCCCACTTTTGTTTGTCATTTATATAAATGATTTGAAATGAGAATTAAGAGGCATGGTTAGTAAGTTTGCAGATGACACCAGAATTTGCGATATAGTTGACAGTGAAGGAAGTTATCTAAGATTATAATGGGATCTTGATCCATTAGATCAATGGGCTGAGGAGTGGCAGATGGAGTTAATTTGGATAAATGTGAGGTGTTGCGTTTTGGCAAAATAAACAAGGGCAGGCTGTATACAGATCATGGTAGGGCCTTGGGTAGTTATATTGAAAAGAAAGACGTAGAGATTTGGGTACTTAGTTCTTTGAAAGTTGAGTCACAGATGGTTAAAACAACATGGTTAAGAAGGCATTTAGCACACTTGTCTTCATTACTCAGCTAGATGTCATGTGCAGATTGTACAGGAAGAATGTTGTTGAGGCCTTGTTTTGTACAGCTCTGGTCATCCCGCTATATAAAGAATATTTTTAAATTGAAGAGGGTTTTCAGAAAAGATTTATCAGAATGTTGCCGGGATTAGAGGGCTTGCGTAGTCGAGAGAGGCTGGATAGGCTGGGACTTTTGTCACTGGAGTGTAGGAGTTTGAAGTGTGACCTTATAGAGGTTTATAAGATCTTGAGGGGTATAGATAAAGTGAATAACAAAGGTCTTTTCCATGGGGTGGGTGAGTTCAAAACTAGAGGGCATAGGTTTAAGATAAGAGGTGAAAGATTTAAAAGAGAGGGGCAACTTTTTCATACAGATGGTGGTTCACACATGGAATGAACTGCCAGAAGAAGTGGAAGATGCAAGTACAGTTCATACATTTAAAAGACATTTGGTCAGGTACATAAATGGGAAAGGTTTAGAGGGATATGGGCCAAACGCAAGCAAGTGGGACTACTTTAGTTTGGGAAACTTGCTTGGCATGGACTAGCTGGACAGAAGAGTCTGTTTCCATACTGTATGACTCTATGAACTTAGCTCCCTTCCTGATAGGATTGAAATGTACTGTTCCAGAATGTTCTCATGCATGTGTTGCAGAAAAATCTCCCCTTCCCGTGCCCCACACTCTACTTTCTTCCTAGTCTGATTGAAATTGCAAACTATAACAACCCTACTTGTTCTGCAAGTTTCCATAACCTGCCTACAAATGCTCTCTTCTACCTCCTCCCCACTATTTGGAGGTTTATAATAAATACCCAAAAAGGTCACTGCTCCCTTCCTGGTTCTCACCTCCAAACATAAAGATTCTAACTCGGGAACTACATCTATTTCAAGAGCTATGATACTATCTTTAACCAAGATTGCTATATCTCCTCCTCTTTTATCCTCCATTTTTGTCTGAAGCATTGTAACCTGGAATGTTAGGTCCTGTCTGGCTTGAGCCACATTTCTGACAATGCTCCTATATCTTATCCCCCAGAGCAATTTCTGCTTCCAGTTCCCCAATGTTGTTCATTAATTCTGTGCATTTACATCGGTAAAACTTAATCCTGCCCTTACCTCTTCCTTGCCCATTGGAAGGCAGTAATGTCTTTGTTTGCTGCCACTACTCGAGCCTTCCCTCACTTCCTTTTCCCTGCTCCCCATCTTTTCTCCTTTGCACTTGATGTAACTTCCAAAACCAGACCCGATAGCCTTACAAATTGCAATCATACTTGCCTTACAGATTTAAATCCATCCCTGCTACACTCTATCAGCCATGAAATCTGTTCCATTACTGGTCAGGTAAAGCCAATCTCTTCTGAATTTGCTCCTTTCCCAAAACTAATCCCAATGTCCCAAAAATCTAAACTCCTCCCTTCTACACCATCCTTCAAGACACACAATTATCTTCCTGATCTGTCTTTGCCTCAATGGTGAGACTCATGGTACAGGTAGTATTTCTGAGATCACTGCCCTGGAGGTCCTGCGTTTCAACCTATTCCCTAACTCCCGAAACTGATTCTGCAAGACCCCCAAGCTGTTCTTCCTTGTATTGTTTGTCCCCACATAAACCACCAGTTGCTCACCCTCCCAAATCCTTGAACCTAGGAGGCAACAGACCCAATCTAGCTGCAGACTAGATTGTTTTTCCTTTGAACTATTGAGCCACCTATTATGACCACTTAGACGAGGAAGAATATTCTGGCAACGGAGGGAGTACAACAAAGGTTTACCAGACTGATTCCTGGGATGGCAGTACAAATTGAATCAATTGGGATTATATACATTGGAGTTTAGAATGGGTGTGGAGGGGGTGACCTTGTAGAAGCCTGTGAAATTCTACAGGACCATACAGCTTCAACATAGAATGTTCCGAATGATGAGGAGTCTGGAACTAGAAAGTGGGGTGGCGGAGGGGGAGGTACAAGATATGGTAGGCCATTTTATTGAGCTTGTGGAATATTCTGCCTGAGAAATCTGTTGAGGCCAAAACATCGAATGTTTTTGAGAAGGTGTTAGATCTATTTCTTAGGGCTAAAGGGATCAAAGGGTATGGGGAGAAAGTGACAACAGGGACTGGTTTGGACGATCAGACATGATCATATTGAATGGTGGATCAGGCTTGAAGGGTCAAAAGAGCTACTCCTGCTCTATGTTTCTACCACTGTCAATGATCCATGCACATATATATTCAAATCCCTCTGCTCCTGCTGATATATTGTACCTCCTATTTTGTGTTTTCTGTCCATGTCATTCCTACCAATTCCTGATGAAGGGCTTTTGCCCTAAACATTGATTTTCCTGCTCATCGGATGCTGCCTGACCTGCAGTGCATTTCCAGCACCACACTCTCGACTCTAATCTCCAGCATCTGCAGTACCCACCTTCACCTATTCCTATCAAAATGCAGAACCTCATACTTCTTTGCACTGAACTTCATCTGGCACCTATCTACCCACTGCATCAACTTGTCTATGTTCGTTTGGAGTTCCACAACATCCTCATACTTTACATTTCTAAACTTTGTTTCTTTCAAACATTGAGTTTGTCCCCTGCCCATCAAAATTATGATCATTAATGTGTCAGGAAAAGTAAGCACTACTACTGTAGAACTCCATAAGTTTACCTCTATTCTGAAAAATATCCATTTCTTGGTGTTCAGCCAGCCAGTTGTGAGATATTGTGTTGAATTCCTTTTGAACGTCTATGTACTCTATATCAATAACATCACCCTCACTGACCCTTTCTGTTAACTCTTCTAAAAATCTCCAGCAAGTTAATTAAACATGATTGACCTTTAGAAAGTCATGCTAATCTTCCTGATTATTTAGCTTACATTAACTTTATCTTTGAATTACTTTATTAAATTGACCCTGATTTTACCTTTATCCTGGTGTTCCTCAATTAAATATTTCTTTACTTCTAAAATGCTTGCTAATTAATGGTAATTTATAGTTAGTTCCTAACAGATCTTTTTTACCCACCAATTGCTTATTTTTTTGAATTATCACTTTTTGCCACTCTCCTTTTGAAGTTTCTGAGGCTGAATTATGTGCTTCTTGGACTCTGTTGAGGCCTTGACCTCAATTTATAGTCTCTCTGCTCTGAGTTGCTCCACTTTCCCTTCACTGCATCATAGAACCCCTACAGTGTGGAAATAGACCATTCACACCATCAAATCCACACCAGCCCTCCAAAGAGCATCCCACCCAGACCCACCCCTTGCCCTATGCCTGTAACCCTGCATTTCCCACAGCTAAGCCACCTACTGCACATCCCTGAAATTTATGGGCAATTTAGCACGGCCAGTCCACCTAACCTGCACATCTTCGGACTGTAGGAGGAAACCCACAGACAGCAGGAGAATGTGCAAACTCCACTGCTTCCAGATCAAACGTTGTCACGATGCAATGAGAGGTTTACAATATCAATATTTTGCATACAGTATAATTACTTTTAGGCGCAATGACGATTCTGCAGGAGAATGAGGTAGCCCCTTATTGCACAGCAAGATTCCATGGAACAAGGCGTTAAGTTTGGAATTTTAGCTAAAGCATCGATTACTCCTTAAATGATGGCATCAAATCTTTAATATTGCCCTAAATCACTTTAACTGTAACTTTAAAGGTAACATCTGTTTCTTGCCTCATTAGAAATCTATAATTCTGCAATAGCCAGAAGTTGTTGCTTTATTTAAGCAAAACACTGATTGAATACATGTACCAGATTGTCATAGAGTACAGTATACACCATAGAACTAAAATAAAACTAGAGGTTAATGTGCATCCATAATATAAGGTGAAATAGATCAGATATATGCTGTTACCTAAATAGTTTTATTTATGAAACAAAACAACCATAAAGAGCCCCACTGCATATCCTTTAGGCAGGGAGAAACAAAAAATATGTCTAATGGTTGGCGTCAGATCTGAATGTATGATATGGGACAGCTGCCAAAAACTGCTTCACATGGATTACTCTGACTTTCTGAAATTATTGAAGAACATTCTGATGCACAAGGCCTTTTTTTAAAGATCAGAGATTCCCTACAGTGTGGAAACAGGTCCTTCGGCCCAACAAGTCCAAATCGATCCTCTGAAGAGCAACCCACCCAGACCCATTCCCCTACCCAACCCCTGACTAATGCACCTAACACTATGGGCAATTTAGCATGGCCAATTCACCTGACCTGCACATTTTTGGACTGTGGGAGGAAACCGGAGCATCCGAAGGAAACCCACGCAGACACAGGGAGAAAGTGCAAACCCCACACAGATGACAGTGACCCAAGGTGGGAATCAAACCCAGGTCCCTGGTGGTGTGAGGCAGCAGTGCTAACCGCTGAGCCACCATGCTGCCTCCTGGGTAGTTTTGAAGCATTAAATGTTAGGAATGATAAATAAGAAGAAACTTCCACTATAAAGCACAGGAGTATGTGTCAACGAGATTATGAAATAGCAGTGGCTATTCAGCCCATCTGTTCTTTCTCTGCTATTCAAAAAGAACATGGCTGATTTGATTCCACCCTTAATTCCACTTTCCTGCTGGTCCATCCATATTCATTTTGATCAAAAATCTAATTCAGTCTTGAAAAAGACAGATTTTTTGATCTACAATATAACTTAGTAACTTATTTGCTGAAACAACAATCTTATCAATTAGAAAATAACTCAAATCTGAATAAATCACCAAACTAGGCGGGTACTTTTTTTCCTTCCACAGACACTGCCAGACCTCCTGAGTTCTTCCAGCATGTGTTTACTTTTTCAGATCTCTGCAGTATTTTGCTTTAACTTTTTTTTATAAAGAACTGGAAGACCACTTAGATTGATTAAAGAATTATTCCCTTGGATTGAAAAAAATGCCAGTGTTTGTCCAGTAGTTAAGAGGAAGCAAGAGTATTTAGTGGGGAAGTTACTGTAAACTGTTGTTAGGGACAGCCATTTGGGTAAATATGAACTGATCAGAGAGAGCTGGATCTGTAATGATTGTTGTCCAATTAATTTATTTTAATTTTTGAAAATATTAAGGGTGCATGTTATTTTCAGACGGCATTCCATATATCTCCGCATTAGACCTAATAAAGGTCTAAAGCATATGAAATTAGGGCAACTTTTTACCATGCATTGGACATTGATTAGGTGTTAGGATACGAGATTACGGATATAGGTATTGTAGCCCATTTGTCAGTATATGGCTCATGGTGTTCATTAATATATTTACAAATGACCTGAATAAAGAAGTAGCTAGTCCCATATCCAAGTTCAATGAGATCACAAAGATGGTCACACTCAAAAGCATAGATGGGAATAGAAAGTTGCAAAGGGACATTGATAAATATGAACAGGTAAAACTGCAGGAGCTACAGTGAAATCATCTACTTTGAACCTTTAAAGATGGATCAGAGTATTTTTCTATTGTTCTGAAAGTTATCGAGAACCTGTGTGAGTGAGACAAAACCATTTCTCCTCTGTCTGTAGCCATTGAAATGGTGAATCATGCAATCTTCCTCCAACATCCCAGCCTCGTTTTCCAGCTTGGTAGAACTGCACTTGCCTAGTTTATTGTGCATTATCCATCCAGCCAAAGAATCACTCACCATGACTGCTTCTTCATGCCTGCATCATTGCCTTCAGTGTCTCCCAAGGAGTGGAGTTTGTTTTCACGTGTATACTGATGACAGCTAACACTAACTGAATCACCCCTACTCTCATATCTGTCACTCTTCAGCGGTTTATCTGACATCCAGTACCGGATGGACAGGGATTTTCTCCAATTAAATATTCAGAAGCCTAAAGCCAATGCCTTCTATCCCTGCCATAAACCCCAGCTAATAATTAATTCCAATCTTCTCTCTGGAAGCTGAATGAGTTAGTGTCATTTTTCACTCAAACATTAGCTTCCGACCACTCTATCATCATAACACCCAAATCCATGTTTGTTTCTTCTAGACTTGACTATCTCATGGTCTAGCTAGCTACCTGTCACAAACTTAGTTTCCTCCACCTACTTCACTCCACAGTCGTCACCCTGCTTTCACATCCCTTGTCCTAATTCCTCCCTAACTCTCGAATCTACTCTAACCTCACAACCCTAACTTATAAGGTGTTACTCCAACTTTAGGCTTTGAAATCTCTTATTTCATTAAGACTCCTTTCACAACCAACGTCTTTGGTCAAACTGTTTGCTACCTACTCAAGCATCTCTTTATTTGTCCAATATTTTATTTAGCTCTGCAATACTTTAGCAGAACTCGGGCAGCACGGTGATTAGCACTGCTGCCTCACAGCGCCTGAGACCCAGATTCAATTCCCGACTCAGGTGACTGTCTGTGGAGCTTGCACGTTCTCCCCGTGTCTGTGTGGGTTTCCTCCGGGTGCTCTGGTTTCCTCCCACAGTCCAAAGATGTGTGGGTCAGGTGAATTGGCTATGCTAAATTGCCCGTAGTGTTAGGTAAGGGGTAAATGTAGGGGTATGGGTGGGTTGCGGGTCGGTGTGGACTTGTTGGGCCGAAGGGCCTGTTTCCACACTAAGTCTAATCTAATCTAGAACTCCTTGGATCAGTATTTATTGTGGAAAAGGATACGGAAGATATAGAATGTAGGGAAATAGGTGGTGACATCTTGCAAAATGTCCATATTACAGAGGTGGTGGTGCTGGATGTCTTGAAACACACAAAGGTGGATAAATCCCCAGGACCTGATCAGGTGTACCCGAGAACTCTGTGGGAAACTAAAGAAATGATTGCTGGGCCTCTTGCTGAGATATTTGTGCCATCGATAGGCACAAGTGAGGTGCCGGAAGACTAACGTGTTGCCACTGTTTAAGAAAGGTAGTAAGGACAAACCAGGGAACTATAGACCAGTGAGCCTGATGTCAGTAGTGGGCAATTTGCTAGAGGGAATCCGGAGGTATAGGGTGTACATGTATTTGGAAAGGCAAGGACTGATTAGGGATAATCAACATGGCTTTGTGCATGGGAAATCAATGTCTCACAAATTTGATTTAAGTTTTTTTGAAGTAACAAAGAGGATTGATGAAGGCAGAGCGGTAGAGGTGATCTATATGGACTTCAGTAAGGCGTTCGACAAGGTTTACCATTGGAGACTGGTTAGCAAGGTTAGACCTCACGGAATACAGGGAGAACTCGCCATTTGATACAGAACTAGCTCAAAGGTAGAAGCCAGAGGGTGGTGGTGGAGGGTTGTTTTTCAGACTGGAGGCCTCTGACCAGTGGAGTGCCACAAGGATCAGTGCTGGGTCCTCTACTTTTTGTCATTAACATAAATGATTTAGATGTGAGCATAAGAGGTACCGTTAGTAAATTTGCTGATGACACCAAAATTGGAGGTGTAGTGGACAGCAAAGAAAATTATCTCAGATTACAACAGGATCTTGACCAGATGGGCCAATGGGCTGTGAAGTGGCAGATGGAGTTTAATTCAGATAAATGCGAGGTGCTGCATTTTGGGAAAGCATATCTTTAAAGTCTGGTTGAAGATTTGTAGCTCGGGTGTCCGTTGTTGTGGTTCTGTTCGCCGAGCTGGAAGTTTTTGCTGCAAACGTTTCGTTCCCTGGCTAGGGAACATCATCAGTGCTATTGGAGCCTCCTGTGAAGCGCTGCTTTGATGTTTCTTCCAGTATTTATAGTGGTTTGAAGCGGCAAGAACAAACCACTATAAATACCGGAAGAAACATCAAAGCAGTGCTTCACAGGAGGCTCCAATAGCACTGATGATGTTCCCTAGCCAGGGAACGAAATGTTTGCAGCAAAAACTTCCAGCTCGGCGAACAGAACCACAACAAAGCATATCTTATCAGGAATTATACACTTAATGGTAAGGGCCTAGGGAGTGTTGCTGAACAAAGAGACATTGGAGTGCAGGTTCATAGCTCCTTGAAAGTGGAGTCGCAGGTAGATAGGATAGTAAAGAAGCGCTTTGGTATGCTTTCTTTTATTGGTCAGTGTATTGAATACAGGAGTTGGGAAGTCATGTTGCGGCTGTACAGGATATTGGTTAGGCCATTTTTGGAATATTGCGTGCAATTCTGGTCTCCTTACTATCGGAAAAATATTGTGAAACATGGAAGGGTTCAAATAAGATTTACAAGGATGTTGCCAGGGTTGGAGGATTTGAGCTGAACTGGCTGGGGCTGATTTCCCTGGAGCGTCTGAGGTTGAGGGGTGACCTTATTGAGGTTTACAAAATTATGAGGGGCATGGATAGGATAAATAGACAAAGTCTTTTCCCTAGGGTCAGGGAGTTCAGAACTAGAGGGCATAGGTTTAGTGCGAGAGGGGAAAGATATAAAAGAGACCTAAGGGGCAATTTTTTTTTTTACACAGAGGGTGGTATGTGTATGGATTGAGTTGCCAGAGGAAGTGGTGGAGGCTGGTACAATTATAACATTTAAAAGACAACTGGATGGGTATATGAATAGGAAGGGTTTGGAGGGATATGGGCCGGCTGCTGGCAGGTGGGATTAGATTGGGTTGGGATATCTGATCGGCCTGGACGAGTTGGACTGAAGGGTCTGTTTCCATGCTGTACATCTCTGACTCCATAACTACCACATTCATTGAATTATTAAAAAAAATACAACTTGGAGTGGTGGAATTCTGTAAGATCCCCAAGGATCCCCAAATTCTTCCTCGCCCTCAAAATTAAATTAGGGTCAAAAATAGAGTTCTGCTGTAACGTGCATTTCAGTAACACGACTGACAAATTGGGGGACTCTTTCTAAAGCACAAACACTTAAAACATGGCTGTTATGCCACTACATCACCAGGACCTCTGAATGCTGTTTCTAAAGTGTGATTGGTGTGTAACACAGGGTAGCATAGGAACTACAGAATATCGACAGACTGAAGGACTGAGTGACCTACTCTGGAGTGATATGGCTAATAAATTCATATGCATGCACCTAATACAGTTGCTTTATTCATGAAGGAAATTTCACAAGAATTATTTCCAAAACTTGTTCATTTTTATTTATGGAAAGAAATGTACAGAAATGACATGAGACACCACTTGAATTTAAAAATAAAATACAACAAGCACATAAAACTCTTGCAGCCTAATTTAAAGGAAGTTTATTTTATATATGTATATAAAAAAAGTCTCAGTTCAGCTTGAAGAAAATGTAGCCGGTATAAAGAAAAACAAATAAAGCAGTAAACTGCAGCCCACAAGCCAAGCACTTTTCACCAAACTCCTAGAGAACAAGAGGTTGCACACTTGTGTTAAACATCTGCCCAATTTGCAGTGAATGCTGGTAAACAAGGGGAGCAACCTTCATTACGAGGTTCTTGCTGCTAATTACTGCCTCAGCCTTTTGTGAGTTGATGTAAGATGTGGAGCTACCTTTGCCCTTTCTGGCCATTTGCAGCTATAGCCAGTTTCATTACATTAAAGGATGCGGACTAGTACAACAGCTCTATTCATAGCTTCAGCACAGTTCATCTTCATTTGTGATTTTATCCATCTCAATCAGGTGCGATTGTGGGAACTCAACAGTATCTGGCTGGGTGTAAGCCTTCATAAAACAGCTCTATCCAAGAACCTTGCAAAGAGGCCAGCCCAAATGATAAGCACAGTTGAGCAACTGCAGCATTGGTAGTGTAGGAGTAATGTGAAGTAACCATTTTTATACCAATGGGCACTGCAAGTCTAAGTTTTAAAACTAGGAATGAGAGAAGAAAGGTAAAGAAAGAACATAGACACAGTTTCAGATTCAGCCTCAGTTTGGGGCAAATGAACACTTTCTGCACCAGTTTCTAGTCAAGAGCAAAATGGAGGAAAAGGTCAATCTGTTGCCATTGTATTTTGGGTTGACAACATGGCGCACGCTGAAGGACAGCTCTGTCCAAATCACTAGCTAGTTACAACCCTACCACGGTCATGCTGGTTAAAGAGAAAAAGACAACATTCAACATTGAAACTGGCATCCAGCCTTGAGAGAGAGAGTTACCATAAAACACATTTATTTTTGCATCAAGCACAGATTTGGTCATTTTTGACAGTAGGCTACCAGAAAATATCAGCTGCTAGCTAATACTTGTCAAAAGTGACACAAACTAAGGATACATTGATGTGTATTTTAAAGAAAAATGTCATAGGTCTTTTGTGGTTGTAAGGCTATCCCAGTCATTCCAGCTGACATTAAGAAATATGGTCTGTTACTTGCATAGCTAACATTTAGCCAGAATACAGTAAAAGAGACGGCAATGCTACATTTCTGGTTAGGCCTGCTCCAATTAAATACTCTGGTTCAATCCTTGACTTGTTCAGGTTATTGTGGCGTAAAAGAGACTCTACTCTCTGGGTATCTATTATTCTGTAACTAGCCCCAAAAATGAGAATTAGGAATGAAACAGGACAGCCTGTGGCTGAATAACATCGACTGAGTGAGAAGATGAACCATAGAGATCCCAATCAATGTTGTGTTATTTGGACAGGGGATGGCAATCAGCTTTCCTTGGTCTAGGGAAAAGGAACATTTGCCCAGATTCCAAGTCCTGGTCACTGTCTAGACACTCCTAGTTGGCAAGCATGGATTGAAATGAGAAAAGAATCAAACTCAGATGGGGTATAGACAGGTCCCTGCAATATATCTTCCACTGTAGCTCATTCAAAGAGCAAATCTATTGCACGGTAATAATAATTACAATAATGAAATAATTACATTAAAATAATTATAATTATGTAAAAGTAGAGCCCAGAAAGTGTGACACCATTTGTCACCCAACTTCAGAGACCACAGAACAGGGAAAAGGGTAGAACATCAATTTAAAAAAAACTTAAGCAAACAAAACAAAAATGAACAAACTCCTTTTTAATTTTTGCCCTTCACATTTACAAACTCTTTAGAAACAATTAAATCACATCAGCTAGCTTCTAAAGTTTGACCATCTTAAGACTTCTAACAAAGCTAAAGGCAGTAAGATAACCATAATGATCTTTCAGTAAACCAACTAAACTTGCAAACCACAGTCCTTTACAATGATCCAATGTCACAGTAATCTAATATGCTGAAAGTGCATTTGCTCAAAAAAATGGCTGATTCCTTGTATAGGCAGACATCTGAATGGTTATACAGCTCCAGTGAACTTCTAAGTCTTTGCAGAGAAGCTGTTAAGTGTTAGATATGTTTTTGTTTCCATCTTGGATTTTTCAATCCACATCTTGGATAGTGAACTTCTGTTTGTCCAACTGTCCAAAACGTCATATCAAGCTTTGTAACATTTCACCGTTTTGCCCTCCCAACAAAATGTTCAAAGGCCACAAAACTTGCTCAACTTAGCATGTGACTGGCAAGAAACAATGGCCCAAACTCTGAGTTAAACCCTTCAGCAAAGCTGTAATCACTGGATTACCAGAATGATGCTTCTTTTTCTCTCCATCTCAAATTGCATCTCCCTCATTTTCCTGAAGTACTCAATGTTGGCCATCGGTTTCACAGGAACTATTTACCCAGTACATGTAATGTAAATGAATGTCAACAAGCTAATTGACAACTGAACATATGCATCCCCAACTGGACAGTGGTTAAGTGTGAGAACCATGACCAATTTCTTTCCCTGCTTTAGCATCACGCCATTGAATTCTGAATCAGATGGGATTAGCTCAGTCAGCACCTAATGCAAGTCCAGCCGGAGACTTTTCTCGAGATGTTTGGCTCATGTTGCAGACACAGTGAAGAGAAGTATATTTGAGGTAAACCTAAATCTCTGCAGCAAACAAAAATAATCCAAAAGGTTCAGCAATAAGTGCCCTTTTCCTCAGTCAGGTTCTCATATTTTTGCGGATTGTGACTTGAGCAACCAACAAAGCAGAAAGTTTTCCAAACTTCACATCTGTTCTGCTTTCCGAGAGGCTATCAGCAGTGCTTCGTTATGCAGACAATTCAAATATTGAATAATTGAACAGAATTTGCCAAGTTTTAGGGAAGGGAGCTGAAGTTTGATAAAACTTCATCCAACATTTAAATATTGAGGACAAACTAATTTTTTTCAAAATTAGAAAAAAATCAGATGAACCAAAGTACAAAAATGTAAACACTCTGCAGGATCATCAATATTTAGCAAGGTTTGGGAACAGTGTTTTAAAGCTGTATTTGAGACTGGCCTGGCTGCCTAGTTTAATCTGCACACTGGGATCTCCAGACAGAGGAGCTGGGATCCGACTGGTTTCACACATCTTAATTAAGGATTTTTGAGAAGGCAACTGTAATAACTCTTGCAAGAGAGCTCAATCTAATTGAGCTTTATTTGTGCTGTATAAGTCATTGTGTAAGGAGAGTACATGTAATTTAAGGGATTTAAGAAGTTCTAAGTATGGTTAATTTTAAAAATAAATAGATTTATATATCTCTCTATATATATATATATGATAAAAGTGGTATCTGCACTGTAGAGCTCCCTTAGCTGGGTTATACACTTATTTAAAAGACACAAAATAACTACACAATTCTCCTAACCAAGGTATTAAATAGACCAAAATCTACATCACACTCCTCCTTCAGGGCACAACTAAACTAGGGGCTTAAGGCCAAGTGAGCAGAACTCAATGTTTGTTGCCCTTACTCAAGCCACACAGTAATGGTTATAACTTGTAATTCTTTAATTATATTTAGATTGTTAGAGCCATCTTTAACCAGAGCAGGCTCACCAACTCACACACATTTGCAGTGGATAAAGTGGCCATTCAAATCAGCCATAAAAACGTGGTCAGAAGTCAACTTTTTGTTTTAAAATACATGAAACAATGCAGTTTAAAAGAACCATGGCTTCTCAAATGATTATCGAAGCCAATGTATTAAAAGAAGCTGGAATTGAAAAATCAGAACAGTATAACAGATCTCACTCTTGAGAAGAGGCCAAAAAAATCAAGGCTGTCAATTATAGAGTTTTTTTTCAAAAAGTCCTGTCATACAAGTAACCTTTTGGGGAATAGTTACAGGAGCAAAGGGGCAAATTTTGCATTAGACTATTTTGGGGCAAATCACAAATTACAATCAATTAACAAAAAAAAACCATTTCACAGGGTCACCTGTAACAATGGAAAAAATGATCACATTAAGCAAATCATTCTGACCTCTTTCATTCTGTGAGTAAAACAGTATGTTCTTTGTTTCCAATGAGCATTTCCAAATGATTTTAATGTGAAGTCGTAGTTTTGATCTGATGTACCCACACTGCACCCACTATATTCATTTGACATGGACAACTAACTGAAGACTGACCATCAGCAGGAGAATGATACTACTGTACTGCACTCAAGGCTAACTAAATAACAGGCCATGGCTGTCAAGGGCACAAAGAAACTCAGGTGCTGATGCTTTGAGTTCAGTGCTGACTATTACAGCATCACTATGCATGCTTGAAAATTACAGTGCACTACAATGTGTGGAGATCAAATGACTAGAAACAGGACCTTTGGTGATTTTAACCCTGACATTTCACACAGAAGCACCATTACGATAGTGATGGTATTGTACTGCATATTTAGATCACTTCCTGGTCTTGTGGCAGCTGTGAATGCACAACCCAATCAATGCTATGTTCATGACGTTTGTCTATAACATATATACACAAACTATTGCTGATCACTCTGAAAAATTAGTGCTGTAACATTTACAGACAATACAGAGAAACACACCCTCCCCATCACCACCACAGAACAGCTTTGTTAATATTAGGGGAAAATAATCTTCTTAATAATGACAGAACGCCTTGGACATATGTGAACATAAACTGATTCTACTTAACCAACAAGCAAATAAAGAGCATGGGAGACCACAGTGCTTTCTTTCTTTATCTTCAGTTTGCTGCATTGTAAAGGCTGACTCTCTCTTTCTTTCTTTCTCTCTCTCTCTCTCTCTCTCCAAACATCAAGTCCATCTCCAGGGAACCTGTGAAGAGGAGAAACTCAAATGAATATTAATACTGTTCATAATATTACAAGAGAAAACTGACCAGTGAAGCCAGTTTGTTTTAACTGCATGCCTATATTTTCAACAATGACATAAAAGCAGACACTGGTGGTTCAATGTATAAACAGCAAGTACTGGAGAAGCTCAACAGGTCTGGCAACATCATGTCAGTGAAACTGTTACTATTACGAGTCCAATAGGGTTCTTTTTCCCGAACACAAAGATTAAACTAACTGTTTATCTTTCGGCAGTTTTCCCAATATTTTTGATTGTATTTACAGCCACGACGATAAGATATGAGCTTCTCAACTCTATTCTCCTGCCTCTTCCCATAACCTTCGATCTCCTTACCTATCTCTGGCTTAAAAACATCCAATTACTTGGCCTTCACAGCAAACTACAGCAATGAATTCCACAGATACACCATTCTCTGACTGAAAAAATTCCTCATCTCAGTTCTAAAGGACTATTTCTTCAACCTGAGGCTGTGCCTTGGGGTCCTAGTCTCTCCTACAGTTGGAAACATTTGCTCACTTTCACTCTATCCAGGCCCCTCAGTTTTCTCTAAATTTCAAAAAAAATCCCTCCTTGCTCTACCAAGTACAGACTCAGCTCTCAACTATTTCTCATATGACAAGCACTTCAATGCCAGGATCATTCCTGTGAATTTCTTCTGTGCCCCCTGTAACACCAGCACATCCATCCTTAGACATGGGATCCAAAACTACTTAAAATTTTCCTAATACAATCTGACCAGAGCCTTATATAGCCTCAATAGCACATATTCTTGCATTCTAGCCCTCTTGAAATGAATGCTAACATTGCACGTACATTCCTAATTGCTAAATGAACTTATATGCTGCAAGGTTTGTTGCTCAGGTTGAGGTTTAGGGTGTAGGTTTGCTCGCTGAGCTGTAGGTTTGATATCCAGACATTTCATTACCTGACTAGGTAACATCAGTGGCGACCTCCTAGTGAAGCTATGAATGTTTGAGAAAACAGGTACACCTGCCAAAATGTCTCCAATACAAACCGCAGGCTTCATTTGGAGGTTGCCACTGATGTTACCTAGCCAGTGAATGAAACGTCTGGATATCAAACCTACAGCTCAGCGAGCAAACCTACACCCTGAACCTATATGCTGATTTTAAAAGAATCCTAAACTAGGATCTCTAAGTCCCTTTTAACTTTCTGACTAACATCATTGGCTGCAAAACACTTTGGGACTTCCTCAGTACATAAAAAAAACACCATGTAAAATGTACAATTTTCTTCTCTTGCCTCTACTGCACTCAAAGAAAAATGAACATTACAGCACAGGAACAGACCCTCTGACCCACCAAGACTGCACCAACACACCCTTTCTAAACTAAAAAGGGTTTGACTCTACACAGTCCATAACCCTCTATTTCCTGCCTATGCATGTAAATGCAAAGCCTCTTAAACGTGACTATTATATTTGCTTCTACGACCTCCTCCTCCAGCACAATCCAGGCACTTAGCACCTTCTGTGTAAAACAACAGGTCTCTCCCATCACCTTTAAACTTACCCTTTTTACCTTCAATTTACATCCCCTAGTTATTGACATTGCTACCCTGGGTAAAAGACTCTGATTATCCATTCTCTTATTGAAAACTTCTATCAGATCATCCCTCAACCTGCAATGTTCAAATGAAAACAAATCAAGTTTGCCCAATCTCTCCTTATAGCTAATACCTTCCAAACCAGGCAACATCCTTGTAAACTATTCTGTACCCTCTCCACATCTTTCTGATAGTGTGTTGGTCAAATGTAACCTAAGTAAAGGTCTATACAGCTGCAAAATGACGTGCCAAGTTTTATACTCTATGCCCCAACTGATGAAGGCAAGAATGCCATATGCCTTCTTGACTACCTTATTTACTTGTGCTGCCACTTTCAGCGAACTGTGGACCTTCATGCCTTGATCTCTTTGTATGTTAATGCTACTAAGGGTTCTGCCATTTAATGTATACTTTCATACGGCATTAGATATTCCAAAATGCACCACTTCATATTTGTCCGGATTAAATTCAATTTGCCATTTCTCTGCCCAAGCCTCTAGCCTAGCTTTATCCTGTTGTATCCTCTGGCAATCTTCCTTCACTATCTGCAGTTCCTCTAATCTTTTTGGTATCACAAACTGATTAGACCCCTTATACTTGCCTCCAAATCAGTTATATATATTACGAACAACTAGAGTTCCAGTCGTGATCCCTGCGGAACAGAACTGGCCACAGATCTCCAGTCAGAAAAGCACCATTTCACCACTACTCACCGTTTTCTATGATCAAACCTATTCTGTATCCGTCTTACCAATGGATCCTACGCGACTTCACCTTTTGTATCAGCCTGCCATAAGGGACCTTATCGAAGGGCTTGCTAAGGTCCATGTAGATAACATCCATTATCCTGCACTCAATGAGTTCTGGCTAATCCTCTGGCCTCTCTGTGACTAAACAGGATGCAAAGATTTCAGACAAGGCCTCTCAATTTCCTCACCTGCTTCCATCAGTATTCTGGGATAGATCCCATCAAATCCTGGGACTTTCTACCTTAATGCTTTTCAAAATACCCAACACCTTTTTATATTGACATTCTCTACAGTTATCAACGTAACACTCTCTAAGACTCACCATCCACAATGTCCTTCCTCTTAGTGACCACCAATGCAAAGCATCTGTTAAGATGCTCACCCATTTCCTCCAGCTCCAACATACTATGCTTTCCCTAGCTACCCTCTTGCTCCTTAAAATGTCTCGAGGTTCCTTTAATCCTCTTTACTAAGGACATTTCATGCCACCTTTTAGCCCTTCTAAACCCTTGTTTGAGTCCTCTCTTAATTTCTTTACATTCTTCAAGGGCTTGGTTTGTCTTCAGTTTCCTAAATCTTATGTATGCCTCCTTTTTTCTTTTTAGCTAAGCTCTTAATTTCTCGTTATCCAAGGTTTCCAAAGCTTATGTTCACCATTATAGCTGTAATATTCTTTCTAAACAGTAAGACTCCTTTCGCCCCAATCTCATAAATTGAGATGTTTTTCCATTTGGTCTATGGCTAAATGGAGTATTACAGTGGAATACTGCACAAGATCTATCAAACTCTCTTCATTCACAAACATATTCTCTTCATTTTCATGGGAACATGGTCGTCCTGAATTCTGATCAACTGGTCTTCAGATGATTCCCACATGCCAGATGTGGATTTAAACAGCTGCCCCCAATCTACATGTCTATGTTGTGGTAACATCGCGCCCCCCCACCACTGTTTAGCACTTTCGCCCAAGGACTAATACTCAAACATTAATCATTTAAAACCTAAAGAATTACGGTCACTGTGCACAAAATAGTACCTCACCGAAACTTCAATCATACCAGGTCTAGTATGGTCTCTTCCCTAGTTGGATTATTTACATATTGCTTCAAAAGGCCTCTTGGACACACCTAACAAATTCCCCTCTATCTGAGCCCTTAGAACCAAGGGAGTCCCAGTCAATTTAGGGGAAATTTGTTTTTACATTTTTCTGTAATCTATCCACATACCGGTTTCTCTATTTCCTGCTGGCTGCTGGGAAGCCTGCAGTACAGTCCCATCAAAGTGACTGCACCCTTCCTATTCCTGGCTTCTACCCATATGGCCTTGCTGAATGAACCCTCCAGTGTGTCCTCCCTCACTATAGCTGTAATATTCTTTCTAAACAGTAAGACTCCTTTCGCCCCAATCTCATAAATTGAGATGTTTTTCCATTTGGCCTATGGAATACTGCACAAGATCTATCAAACTCTCTTCATTCACGAACATATTTAAGGTGGTAGTGTCTATACATGCACATTACCATTTTAAATGAGAAAAGGCACAGAACTTGATTTGAAACAGATTGTAATACTGAAACCTACAATACAATTGTCAATTCATTGACACTAGGACTGTATAAGTTTCCCCGTTCCACAGCAGTATTTTGAATCATGCCCACTGCTACAAACAATTATATTTTAAAATAGCCTCCGTTTCAGGGCTTGGCATCACAGGGCACAAATCATTCTTTCACAGGATGTGGTTGTCACCGACAAGGTCAGAACTTTCTATTCATGCTTAACTATCCTCATGAAGGTAGTGGTGATTTGCTGATTTGAACATCTATACAATAAGATGTTACAGGTCTTCAGCTACACAATATATATATATATATATGAAAATGATTATTTCCATAAAACTAGCAAAGATTTCTACAATTTTCAGTGTGAACTAATAAACTAACATTCATTAGTGATCCAAGTCTCTACTGTCAGCATAACGTCACGGTGGATTTATTATGATCCCCCTCACTCATTTTCTCCTCTCAGATTGTGCACAATCCTGACCTAGATTAGGGAGATAATCGACTCCCAATTCAGCATCGAAGTCAGCTTTTAAAATATCATAATTTGAGTTGGGATTTCTAGTGACCAATTTCTTTAAGTGCCTCCTAATGTTTATGCCCCTAAATTTGGCATTTTTAGCCCAGTAACTGACAAATCCTCACCTTTTGGAATTGGAATTGCAATGGCACCAATGAGCTTTCCTTCAGCTGTAAACCCATATAAAGAGGGGGGACAAAATGACTTGAGATTACTTTTACTTCACTCACTAACCTTGATTAATTCCCAGTTCTGCAATGATAATCTTTTAATCAAAGACATTGTTATTGTTCAAAACACAACCATTCATGTGAACCTAAATCCTTGCCCCATTGTTCAACACCTAGAGCTTTTATGTGGATCTAATTCCTCCTGACTGAAGGAGCTCAATACAGTGAGCATCTGACAGACTGCCTGGACTCTGACTATAACTGGGATGCCTGAGCATCAAAATACAAAGAATTTCATTTGTCATATTTCACTGTTAACAAAAATCAATAACGGCCAAACTCTATTCATTAAACACTGTCAAATTTTATTTTTCTTGAACTAAAAACAAATTTGATATAAATCAGGTGAAGTCAGAAGTGACTCTAATCAGGCAAAAAAAATCAAGTAAAAATAACATCAACTATCTCCCAAAAGACAGTGTTAAAACACATGGAGTACACTATATCATCTCCTTACCTATCAATCGTCACTCTGCCTCCCACAGACAGCAACGCACTAGCCTTTTCTTTCGATATACCTGCGTAGGAAGGATGCTCCCTGTGCTAAAAAGAATTGCGGCATACTAACGTTTCCAAGCTTTTACCTAATTTTGGGATTCACTTTTGGGGGCTTTTATTGGTGTAAATCCAGAGATTCATTGACAAGAGTCGAAGAATAGGATGCAGGAAAAGCACAGCCGGTCAGGCAGCATCCGAGGAGCTGCACTGTCGACGTTTCATAAGCTCTTCATCAGCCTGACCAGCACCACACCCTTCGACTCTGATCTCCAGCATCCGCAATCCTCACTTTCTCCTAGTTTATTGACAAAAGTCTGGGAAAACTAACTTCACTAACTGCCATGACTGCTACACAAACAAATCTGTTGCATAAAGTGTAACACTCAAGCATGATTCAGTAGTTACAAATGTTGTACTTTCAAGACAGCACTACTGCCACATTATGAGTAACAGGATTTTGTGTGAAATTAATGACTTAGTTACAGACTGATTTGACTTACAGTTCAGTAGACTTGAACCTTAGTATCACTGTCACCTGCTTTCTCCCTTCGCTGATACTTTCAGAGCTTTGTCCTTATAAGTGAACAAAGAAAACAGTTATACAAAACATGATAGAAAGCAAATAAACACAGCTCACAGCCTGTTCCCAAAAAAAATACTTCCTTCATATTCGGATTAATTTTGGTTTAATTATAAAAGCTACTGTTTCCCAATGGGTTGAATCAGGATATTCCATAAAATATTTGCACAGCAATAACTTAGGAGGGCATAGTCTTCACAACAAATTGCTCTTTTTGGTGCTGGTTTGCTGCTATGAGCAGAGAATGGAATACTTTTGGCACATGCCACACCATCGATATGAGAAGAAACAGTGTCCTCTGCCTACAGTTTGTTCATCTACTCCTCAGGATAGCATAACTTAGTAATTTGTCACATATTCATCACAGCAAAGGAGGCCTCTCGGCCCATCAATCCTTGCTAAGTCTCTGTAGAGGAATGTGATCTGTCTCATTTTCCTGCACAGTCCTCTGAATTTATTCTCATCAAGTGTCCCTCCAATTTCATTTTTAACTCATTAACTGTTTCTGCTTTCATCACCCTTACAGGCAGCAAAATATTCACATTCATCCTGCATCTCTTAGTGCAAGGATCAGGTATTGAAGGTTTGGCTATCAGCTACTTTGAAGCGGTTTCCTCTTTCTTTGGCTCATTTATTAAATCTTTCATAATGTAGTGCAAGGGTACAACATTTTCCCTCAGTCTTTGCTCAAAGTAGAACAATGCCTGTTTCTCTAACATCATCCACATTAATATATCCTGGAAATAGATTTATGCCAATGGGTGGCCACTATGGAGTAATGGTTTTCTTTGAGATTAATACAATTTATTATTGTTCATTCTTGAGATAGGGGCATCAATTCCAATACTATCACTTTTGTACATACAGAGAAGAAACTGCCTTCCAATGTACTTTCAACTGCACTTCCAGAATCCTAAAAGTCAGACCATCAGCACTCCATTCATCACTATATTTCTGTAGCTATTAATCTGGAATTGTTATTCTCACCTGCCCTCAAATCCAAAGGATACATCCTTGAATGGATATGGTGCCCAACGTATTAAGCTATACTTGACTGGATTGCAATATTCCACAGCTGCATGGTGCTGTATCTTTCAAAACTGTGCATTCCTTCAAGTTGTTCATGGAATGCAAAGATAACCCCCCAACCTCTCCTGAACAAATACCTTTGTTTACTCAACACCACCTTCTGTCTTCTGAGCCATCACCTCCAAAAACAAGCTCATTAATTTCTTTTAAATCACTCAGGTAAAATTTTCCTTTTCACTGCCTGTGTGACTTCCCTCCTTTCCCCTACCTTCTGGGATCAAACTTCCTCTAAAAGGATCCAATCCCATACCTCCCCATCCTAATTTTAAATTTTCATCATTCTCTAAATTACCTCCCGTTATGCCCTCTCATGCTCCCTCACTCTTATTTCCATTTAACTGCTAATACTTTCTAGCCCCCACTTTAGCTAATCAGGTTAAATGCTCTCTTGCCCCTCAGGTACGTTTACTCTTCTGTTCAGTTATCACCCATTCCTCAAGAGTAAACCCCCAATCTTTTACCATGGCAAAGAATCATACTGTTTCCAGTCGCCACACTTCACAAATCCTTCTCCCATCTTTGCCTAGAACTCCACTTCTGATTTTCTCCAAAAAGCTTCTGTCCTTGTCCAAGAATTAAAACAGCTCCTAGCAAAGACACAAATGACACCTGACATGTCTGTGGTAATCCATCTTTCCTTGACCTTCTCTGCCTGTGACTTGGACATGGTTGAGCACAACATTCTCCAATGCTTCTCCACTCTCATTCAGCTGGATAGCACTACACTCATCACTGGATGTTCACCTGCAATGGTTTCTTCTTCCACTCCTGCACAATTACCTCTGGTTTGTCAAAGGGATTATTGTTGGCTTCCTCCCATTTCTCATCTATAAGCTTCTCCATGTAACATTAATCAAAAACATTCAAGGTTCCACATCTACACTCTCAAATCATTCATCACCATACTACATTCGACTGTTTGTTCAATTTCAAGAACTGGATGAACTGGTAACACCAAAGCCATTGCCTGAGGCTGTTTCCACAACTCGTTTCTTTGCCAACTCCATCCTTCTCCTTGGCAACTGTCTGAGGTTGAAACAGTCTGTTCACAACTTTGATGTCATACTGACCCCAAGCTGAGCATCTGACAATACAACCATGCCACCACAAAGACCGTCACCTTCGTAAAACACTGTCCTACTCATGCCCTATCTCACATATACCTTTTGTTATCTTAAGGTAGTGCTAATTCCACCACACTCTTGATCAGGCTTCCACCATTTAACTTACAATAAATTTGAAGTCATCCAAAATTCTGTGGGTCATTTACTAACACACACTAACTCCCAACCACACATCACACCTGCCCTTGCTGACCTACAATATGTCCAGATAAAACTGTGCTTAGAATTAATACCCTATTATTGTTTTCAAACACTTCTATGGCCTCTCCACTCCGTATTATATTAAAGTCCAGGTCACAACTTTCAGAAATCTCTGTACTCCTCTCATTCTGGCCTTTTGTGCATCTTGATTTTAATCACGCCTCCCACTGTTGGCTGTGCCAACACCAACAATGAAGGGCTTATGCCCGAAACGTCGATTCTCCTGCTCCTCGGATGCTGCCTGACCTGCTGGGCATTTCCAGCACCACTCTCAATAATGACAACATATTGTCAATGTACCTTTCCTTGGACTTTATTACTCTTGGCACTTGATCCCAGGATTTCACTGCAGTATTGTGTCAATAGTAGTGTCCTAGCCCAAACATCTTAAGCTGTGCCATCAATGACCACTCCATCATAAAGTCAGAAGGAGCAATGTTTGTTGATGATTACATAATGTTCAGCACCATTTGTGCAATGCAAGTGCCTATGATTAATCATGGCCAACAAGAGAGAACCTAACCGTCTTTCCTTGATGGCATTATCAAACTGAATTCTTCACTGAAAATATCCTGGAAGATTACCACTATCCATAACTGGAACAGCCTTATGAATGTTATAAGTGCTATAAGAACAAGTCAGAGACTAAGAATACTGAGGTGGATAACTTGCTTCCTGTTGGTCCACAAGGCACAAGTTGTGTGTGTGATAGAGGGTATTCTATTTGGTTGAATGGGTGCAACTCCAACACGATCAACATCATGTAGGGCAAGGTAGAACACTTTACTGGCATCCCATCCACCACCTTCAAAATTTATTCCCTTAACCCAAGTGACAGCAGCATACACCGCCAAAGATACACTGCAGAAACTCACCAATATTCCACGAACAGCACCATTAAAACCCTCGACCTCTGCCACCTAGAACACATGGGAGCACAACCAATTGCATGTTCCTCTCCAAGCCACCCATCATCCAGGCTTGAAAATAAACTATCATTCCTTCACCTCACTGGATCAAAATCCTGCAATACCTCCTGCTTTTTTGAATGAATTTATGCACAAATATTTATATCATGTTTACTAGATTGATATCAGAATGACTGGGTTGCCTTATGAGGATATCTTAGACAGGATTAGAAAGGGAATAGGGATAACCCTGGGAATTACTGACTAGTCAGTATTATGTTGGTGGTGGGCAAATTATTGGAGATGATATCGAGATACACAGAGATATCTTAGATCAGTTTTTAAAAATTGCAAATTATTTTTTTTAAAAAACAGATTTTCAATTTTGTTATGCAAAATCTAACTCCGGTTGGAGCTTAAAAACCCACCATGTTTTTGTGGAACATTAATCCGTAGGGAGCCATACTGTTGAATAAAAATTAGCACAAAGGCAGTGATTAATCACTGGAATAATTGTACATCACAGATGTCTTACAGTGACAAAGAGAGTTTACTGATAAATAATACCTTTCACATTCTCAGGACATCCCAATGAAGTGTAGTGCAGCACTGTCATTAATTATGCAACTTCTGCATAGCAATAAGTCATAAACAGCAAATAAACAAAATCATTAGATAATCTGTTTTTGATGTTGTTACTTGGAGAAATGTTGGTTACAATAACAGGAATCCTCCATGCTCCCCTTTAATCTCATTTATGGCTATGGCAGACACGGCACTGAGTTAACTTCACATTTGGAACAGCATCTTCAACAATGTCGCACTCCTGCACTAAAGTGTCAGGTCATCATAACTCATATGTTTACGGTACGTTTGCAGGAAGAAAGTGTTAAAAACATTACAGGATTCGTGGAGACAAGTCAGTTGCTATGCCAGGAATTGGGAGAATTGTTACATTAGTTTTAAAACAGTTGCAACTTGATTTCACCACAGAAGCATTCATAATGGTTTGGTCCTGTTTGTGAACGTAGAACAGTACAGTACAGGCCCTTTGGCCCTTGATGTTATGCTGACCTTTTATCCCACTCGAAGATCAAATTAACCTATATACCTTACATTTTACTATCATCCATGAGCCTATCCAAGAGTTGCTTAAATGTCCCTCATATATCTGACTCTTATCAATTCTGGCAGTGCATTCCATCATCCTGTGTAAAGAACTTATTTCCGACATCTCCCCTAAACCTTCCTCCAATCACCTTCAAATTATGCCCCCTTATGTTAGCCATTTTCACCCTGGGAAAATGGCTCTGGCTATCTATTCTATCTATGCTTCTCATTATCTTGTACACCTCTATCAAGTCACCTCTCATCCTTCTTCACTCCAGTGAGAAAAGCCCTAGCTTTCTAAATCTTTCTTCATAAGACGTGCCCTCCAGTCCAGGCAGCATCTTGGCAAATCTCCTCTGCACCCTCTCTAAAGCTTCCACATCCTTCCTACAACGAGGCGACCAGAACTGAACATAATATTCCAAGTGTAGTCTAACCAAAGCTTTATAGAGCTGCAGCACAACCTCACAGCTCTTAAACTCAATCCTCCTGCTAATGAAAGCAAACACACCATACACCTTCTTAACAACCATATCAACTTGGGTGGCAACTTTGAAGGATCTATGGACAGGGAAACCAAGATCCCTCTGTTCCTCCACACTCCCAAGAATCCTGCCTTTCACCCAGTAATTCAAAATGTATCACTTCATACTTTTCCAGGTTGAACTCCATCTACCACTTCTCAGCCCAGCTCTGCATCCTGTCAATTTCCAGTTGCAACCTAGAACAGCCTCCACACGATCCACAATTCCACCAACCTTCACATCATTGGCCAACTCACTATCCCACCCTTCCACTTCCTCATTCAAGTTATTTATATAAGAGCAGAGGTCCCAGAACAGATCCCTGCAGAACACCACTGGGCTGAATATTTCCCATCTACTACCACCCTCTGTCTTCTATGGGCCAGCCAATGCTGTATCCAGAAAGCAAAATTTCCCTATCTCCCATGCCTCCTTACTTTCTGAATGAGCCTACAATGGGGAACCTTATCAAATGTCTTGCTAAAATCCATATACACCACATCTACTGCTCTACCTTCAATGTATGTCGTCATATCCTCAAATAATTCAATAAGGCTTGTGAGACATGACCTGCCCCTCACAAAGCCATGCTGATCATCTCTAATCAAGCTATGCTTTTCCAAATAATATAAATTCTGTCTCTCAGAATTTGCCCACCAACAACATAATACTGACGGGTCTGTAATTCCCAGGGTTATCCCTACTCCCTTTCACGAACAAGGGAATAACACTAGCCACCCTCCAATCATCACGTACTACTTCAGTGGACAGTGCGAATGCAAAGATCAACACAAAAGGCACAACAATCCCTTCCTTTGCTTCTTGTAGTAACCTTGGGTATATCCTAGCTGGCCCAGGTGACTTATCGATCCTCAGTTTTCAAAATTTCCAGCATATCCTCATTCTTAATACCAGCCTGTTTCAAGCTGTCTTCACAAAAAAACAAGGTCCCTCTCACTACTGAATACTGAAGCAAAGTATTAAGGACCTCCCCTACCTCCTCAGACTCCAGGCACTAACCCTAATTGGCCCTACTCTCACTCTAGGCCATTCTCTTGCTCCTCACACAAGTGTAGAATACCTTGGGGTTTTCCTTAATCCTACCCACCAAGGCTTTTTCATACTCTCTTCTAGCTCTCCTAATTCCATTCTTCAGTTCTTTCCTGGCTACCTCGTAACTCTCTAGAGCCTTATTTGATCCTTGCTTCCTCAACCTGAAGCAAGGTCCCTTCTTCCTCTTGACTGGATGTTCCACAGATGTTCTTGTCATCCAAGGTTCCTTCACCCTTCCATCCCTTCCTTGCCTCAGTGGGACAAACCTATCCAGCACTCGCAGCAAGTGCTCCCTAAACAACCTCTACATTTCCTGCCTAAGAGCGTTGTCATTTCCTCTCCTCCAATTAAATACTTTCCCATACTGTCTGCTCTTATCCCTCTCCATGATTACAGTAAAGGTCAGATAGTTGTGATCATTATCACCAAAATGCCCTTCCACAGAGATCTGACACCTGAGCTGGTTCATTGTCAACAACCAAATCCAATATGGCCTCCCCTCTAAATGGCCTATCTACATACAGAGTTGAAAAGTGTGGTGCTGGAAAAGTGCAGCAGGCCAGGCATCATGCAAGAAGCAGGAGAATCAACATTTCGGGCATTAGCCCTTCTTCAGGAATGAGGCTGGTGTGCCAAGTGGGCTGAGATAAAAGGTTTGGGGGGGGGGGGGGGGGGGTGGAATTGAGGGAGGGGCACTGGGAATACAATAGGTAGAGGGTGGTGAGGGTGAGGGTGATAGGCCGGAGAGGGGGTGGGGCAGAGGTCAGGAAGATGATTGGAGGTCAAGAGGGGAGTGCTGAATCTGGGGGTTGGGACTGAGATAAGGTGGGAGATGGGGAAATGAGGAAGCTAGAGAAATTTACATTCATCCCGTGTGGTTGGAGGGTTCCTAGGCGGAAGATGAGGCGCACTTCCTCCAGGCGTCATGTGGCCAGTGTCTGGCGATGGAGGCGGCCAAGGACCTGCAGGTCCTTGGCGGAGTGGGAGGGGGAATTAAAGTGGTCAGTCACAGGGTGGTTGGTGCGGGTGTCCCAGAGGTGTTCCCTGAAACGTTCCGCACGTAGGCGGCCTGTCTCCCCAATGTAGAGGAGACCACATCGGGTGTAGCGGATACAGTAAATGATGTGGGTGTGGAGGTGCAGGTGAATTTGCGATGGATATGGAAGGATCCATTGGGGCCCAATGGATCCTTCTGCCTCCCAATCTGCACCTCCGTGTCCCTGTTGCTATTGGGAAGTCTATAGAAACTGCCCAATAATGTGACTGCTCCTTTCCGGTTTCTGACTTCCACCCATAATGACTCAGTAGAGAGTCAGAAGTGGTTTTTCCAGTTTTTGTTTTAGCATCCTAACCAACAAATTGTATGCCAAATTCCTCCTTTAACACAGATTAAATGCCATTTGTTAGGGACAAATTAAATTAAAACTAGGTTAAAGTTTTTAAAAAGTTAAAAAAAAAGAGAGTGACAGAAAACTATTTTAAACAAACTCAAGCACAGGTAGTCATCATTCCCTACAAACAAAAAGCAACATCAATGAGGCCCATAGACAGGACTGCAGCTAGGCTATATATTAACAACTATGTATAGCTTTGAAAGAACATTTCAAAGCAATGATTCAACACTTTGGTGACGAGATACAAATATCTGCAAACATAGAATTCTAGTTAAAACTGAGATCATACTGATGTTGATTTTAAAAGTTCTTACCTACCTTAATAATAATAAGGGCTGATCACTGAATTTACCATATTCAATCACAGTGCTAGCTAGATCCAACCCATGAGAAATAAATATGGGGCTAGATTTCCCTAGATCATAGCTGGATGACTACAAATATTGATGAGAAAATAAAGAAGAACAAAATAGACATATAGTATTAGTGTAGTTTGGTGTTTGATGGTTGGCATAGACATGGTGTTACATTGGTTAGGCCACTTTTGGAATACTGCTAGCAATTTTGGCCTTCTTCCTATCGGGATGTTGTGAAACCTGAAAGGATTCAGAAAAGATTTACAAGAATGTTGCTAGGGTTGGAGGATTTGAGCTATATTCAGAAGCTGAATGGGCTGGGGCTGTTTTCCCTGGAGCGTCAGAAGCTTATGGGGTGACCTTTATAGAGATTTACAAAATCGTGCAGGGCATGGATAGGACAAATAGACAAGGTCTTTTTTTCTGGGGTGGGGGGAGACAAGAATTAGAGGGCACAGGTTTAGGGTGGTGGGGGGAAAGATTTAAAAAGGTACCAAAGGGGCAACTTCTTTCTCCAGAGGGTGGTGAGTGTATGGAATGAGCTGCCAGAGGAAGTGGTGAAAGCTGGTACAATTACAACATTTAAAAAAGCATCTGGCATATGAATAGTAAATGTTGAGAGGAATATGGGCCAAGCACTGGCAAATGGGACTAGATTAGGTTAGGATATCTAGTCGGCATGGCCGAGTTGGATCGAAGGGTCTGCTTCTGTGCTGTACAACTCTATGACTCTATGGTGGGCCAAAAGACTTATTTCTATGCTGTATGACTATGATCCATAACAGCTTAAGGGCAAAATTCTTCTTGATGCCAAGAACCAGATGTTCTTCTCTTCTCACCGTAGTTTCTCACCTTCTTACCATTGCTCAAGCCACACCATTGAGGGGACAATTTCACCCAAAGAGAAGAAACAAACATCCAAAGATGATTCTGTCTCTGAAAATATGTAAAGTGAATTCACAATTTGTACCTGGTAAAAGATGAATGCAATATTAATGTCATACCTTGTGTTTTGCACATTTCATCGAGAAATTATCTTCATTTAGGAAACATTCTGGAAGAACAAATAAATGTGGGTCATCAACCATTCTGTGCTTTCAGTTATATTTTCACTAGCTAAAATTAATTTAAGCACAATTAATAAACAAACACTCCCTGAAACACCACTTGACGTTGATTCTGAACTCTGTTTTTTTTGTTGCAAACTTTTTTTTTTAAAAAGATCAACTTTATTCTCTTAGTTTTGTTTTTTTAAAACTGCTGCCCCAAAAATTGGGAGTAACTGTATAGCTTTTTCAAAGAGCTAACATATGAAATGGGTCAAATGGCCTCCTTTTATGATGCAAGATCCTATAATCTGGAACCGACAGCAAATGACAATGGTATTGCTTTCTATAACAATTAACACGTCAAACTCAATCTAAAAGCCAAAGACCAAGCCAAGTTATATGAATGCAAGGTTTTATGGAGTAATTACATTTTACACTCTCTTTAATTCAAGTTAATTGGTAAGGTCATGGAGGGAGAGTGTATGTGGTCTCACAGAAAAGGGAAAAAAACCTGAAACTGGCATGGTCAGCAAAGAGAAGACTGGGGGCCTCTACAAGTATTGAGTGGAACCTGATCGTTAGAATAGCCACAGATCAAAGAGACCTGTCACTATTAAGCAGAACGTCCAACTTTCTCTCATTCAGGAGGCTGGTCTGCCACACCAGCAAGTGTGCATTTCTTAAAAAATCCTTTCCAAATCAATGTATCGATTGTTTAAATGTTCATTTTTATCAATTATACTTTTAAATTTCCAAATAGCGGAACTAACCACTAAAACTTTATTTTTCCACAGTCGCAGGATCAGGGAAAGAAAGAAAAATTAGGCCCCAAGTCTGATCTGTAGAAAGGAGTACTGTCTGAGGCTGATCCAAGGAGTTGGGCTTAACTAACACAGACTTCAGTTCACTCTCTGGTGGCACACACTCCGAACTAAAGTCAGGTTTGGAAGTGGGTTGCCTTTCAGCCTGGATCTTCCTCCTCTCCCAGCTTGCTATATGGTTGTTTGCAGTGGCAGGCGGTAGGAGAACAACAACAGCCACCACTATCATGTTGATGTTCATTCAGGGAAACTGAGTAAGCTTCCCATACTGGCGATCATCTGTCTCTGCTGCTTTTAAAGCAAGGGGGAAAAGTAATAATACCACAGATTTTTGTAACAGGAGATGTCTTCAGAAGCTAAAGGTCAATACAGGATAATGGATCCATCAGCCAATGCATCACACACTCTATTGGCTGACAGATCCCATTAACCATTCACCAGCCCAGTGGGACAATGCAAAGTGTTTCGATACAGAATCAAGCACTCTGGCTGCGCTTTAATTGCTTTTTTTCCCCACTGAATCACCTTAGAGAATTTCACCCCCCACCTCCTTTCCCCTTTCTATTCTACTCCTAATCCATCCCCCTATCAAAAATAACGATTAATACAGACAATGAATTAAAAAATGTTTTATCAGCTTGACACTGAAATTTTAGTGCACTGCGATGGGGCTATGAAATGATTATGCTATGAATATTATAGTCAGCCACATGACTGCAAGGCTTATTGGGGCTGAGTCAATATTTTGACCATTCGGAAAGTACCAGTTTGTCACTGCTGATGGGACAATGGTGAGAATAATGCAGTGGGATGAATTAACAGCACTGCATAACATCATAAGCAAATGTCTTCCATATTGTGAGTTCAGTACAATTCTGCCTGAAGTATATTAGTACCAATACATAAAACTTGGCATCAATGACCCAGTAGTTCAGACTAGTCATCAACAGCTTATTGAACTTTACCAAATACTGCCTCAACTCCAAGTCAGTTCCACCAAATCTAATTTGAGTATTATTTAGAACAATAGAATAAATTATGGACAGCCCATTCCTGTTATTTTAAATGATCCCAGTGACACTAAAGGCCACTTTTATCCAGAAATTCAAACTGAGAAATTGTATTATTTAAATTTATAGAAATGCCAAAACAGTGACTGTAACACCAAAATTACCTAATTCATTTTATTGGCACACATGGCACTCATTCATCAAATGAAATCAGCAGCTTCCTTTCTAACACAAAGTATTACCATGGTGAGACTTTTACTTGCAGAGGACAAAATTGTTGAATTCAAGTACTTCGTCTCTAGTTATAGAACAATCACTAATCAAAAATAACTGAAGAGATACTCACTACTATCTACAGCACAGGCATAGTGGTACTTAAGGGGGCAGCCTTTAATGTAGCAGCCTAAAGTGGCACCGGTTTTCTCACACATGGAGCAGAGCTGCAGAAACAAGGTCAATGTCAGAAAGGCTGTTGCAAAATAGAAAACATTTCACAAAAATCAAAACAAATTTAAGCCAGGTAAAATCTTACAGGACAGCACAACTCGACTTCTTCAGTCAAAGCACCCATATTACTGATTCTTTGGAATTCATGGAATGCAAGGCAAGGCTTGATTCCATATATAGTCAAGGAGGGAAAAAAGGGATCTTATAAACTCTTAGTGCATGATTTCAGCTTGAGATGGAGGACAGGAAAAATTTCTGGCTGTAACAAGCTGCTCCTTTTTTGAAGTATTTTAGGTGTTGGAGATGATTTCCTTGAATTCCAGGAGCAGCAATTACTGTTTTACATGTTGTTGTATTGTTTTTTTTCTCTCCAAAAGTTCCAAAAATGTCAAACCAACAGCAGTTTTAAAAGGGAGAGGAACAGACAAAAGGAAGTACATGGTGAGATCAGTGGAGGAGGGAGGGAGGGAGGGAGAGTGAGTTGAGTGAGTGAGTGTGAGTGAAAGAAAGAAAGAAACAGACAGACACGGGGAGGGGGAGGGGGAGGGGGAGGGGGAGGACGGGGCAAGAGTGTGTAGGGCGAGGGGGGGCAAGAGAGAGAGGGATGGAAATTCACACTGCTAACTGACACAGTGAACCAGCACAGTTATGCCTCTGCAGTTGAATTCATGTATCATCGTTGGACATCAGAGTGCGTCTAGGAAAATTAACAAACAGTGAAATTAACAACTGATCTTGGAGGAACCTATTAGGGAGAGGTCACAGCACAGAAACAGATGGTGAATACTTTTAAGTTGGCCTTGCTGTAGGTCTGCAGTAGTGAGTAGAGTGGGTTCTTTCTTGATAGTATGTTTTATTGAGATAGATCTTTTAATTAAACTTAAAAATATAAGCTATAAATATTAATTTAGCCTGGAGCAGTGTTTTGTTGAGGAATAAGACGGTGCTGTTTTCTAGGTCTGCAGATTGGAAGACGCAAAAATGTCCCTTAGTAGAGTGATACCCTCTGCTTGTTGGATGTTGGAGTTTAGGGAGAGTATATGGGTTACTGAGGAGTATATCTGCAATGAATGCCATTAGTTCCAAATCCTATCAGATCGAATGGATTGGTTGGGCGACAGTTAGAGGCAGTGAGGAATTTACAAGACCAAGGGCATGTGATAGATGGCAGTTGTAGGAAGGGAGAAAAGCCACAGATACAGTCACATAGATGGTTTAATTCCAGGAAAGGTAAGAGATGTAGGCAGGAAGTGCAGGGGTCTCCTGTGGCTCTCCCCATTTCAAACAAGTATGCGGTTTTGGAAAATTTAGGGAATGATGGATTCTCAGGGGAATGCAGCACAAACAGCCAAGTTTCTGATATCGAAACTGGCTCTAATGCAGTTAGATTTGTTGGGTTCCAGGAGATTAATTGCATAAGGGGAATCTCTAGTCCGAGGCACGGACAGATGTTTCTGTAGCCAGCAGCGAAATATCAGAATGGTGTATTGCCTCCCTGGTGCAAGGATGTCTCAGAGAGGGTGCAGTACGTTCTCAAGGGGGACAGGGAGCAGCAGGAGGTCATTGTGCACACTGGAACCAGTGACATAGGAAGAGAAAAGGAGGAGATTCTGAAGGGAGAATATAGAGAGAGGCAGGAATTTAAAAAGGAGGTCCTTGAGAGTAGTAATATCTGGATTACTCCCAGTGCTACGGGCTAGTGAGGGTAGGAATAGGAGGATAGAGCAGATGAATGCATGGCTGAGGAGCTGGTGTATGGGAGAAGGATTCACATTTTTGGATCATTGGAATCTCTTCTGGGGTAGATAAGACCTGTACAAGGAGGGCAGACTGCACCTGAATTTGAAGTGGACTAATGTCTGACAGAGAGATTTGCTACAGCTGCTCAGAATGATTTAAACTATTAAGATGGGGGGTGGGACCTAGACAGATCGTGAGGAAAGAGATCAATCTGAGACTGATACAGTTGAGAAAAGCAGCAAGTCAAACAGGGCAGGCAGAAACAAAGCAGAGAACAAGGTAGGACTGATAAATTAAACTGCATTCATTTCAATGCAAGAGGCCTAACAGGGAAGGCAAATGAACTCAGGGCATGGTTAGGAACATGGGACTAGGATATCATAGCAATTACAGAAACGTGGCTCAGGGATGGACAGGACTGGCAGATTTATGTTCCAGGGCGCACACGCTACAGGAATGATAGACAGGGAGTCGAGAGGGGAGAGGGAGCAGCGTTTTTGATAAAGGATAGCATTACAGTTGCACTGAGGAAGGATATTCCTGGAAATACATCCAAGTTATTTGGGTGGAACTGAGAAATACGAAAGCGATGATCACCTTATTGAGATAGTATTATAGACCCTCTAACAGTCAGCGGGAAATTAAGAAACAAATCTGTAAGGAGATCTCAGTTATCCGTAAGAATATTGGAGTGGTTAGGGTAGGGGATTTTAACTTTCGAAACATATACTGGTTTAGATGGAGAGGAATTTGTTAAGTGTGTACAAGTAAATTTTATGATTTAATATGTGGATGCACCTGCTAGAGAAGTTGCAAAACTTGACCACTCTTGGGAAATAAGACATGGCAGGTGACTGAGCTGTCAGTGGGGGAGCACTTTGGGGCCAGCGACCATAATTCTATTCCTTTTAAAATAGTGATGGAAAAGGACTGACCAGATCGAATAGTTGAAGTTCTAAATTGGAGAAAGGCAAATTATGACTGTATTAGGCAAGAGCTTTCATTAGTTGACTGGGGGCAGATATTCACAGGTAAAGAGAGAGCTGGAAGATGGGAAGCCTTCAGAAATAAGATAACAAGAGTCCAGAGACAGTATATTCCTGTTAGGGTGTAAGCAAAGGCTGGTAGGTGTAGGGAATGCTGGATGACAAAAGGAATTGAGGGTTTGGTTAAGAAAGAGAAGGAAGCATATGTAAAGTATAGACAGGATAGATCGAGTGAATCCTTAGAAGAGTATAAAGGCAGTAGGAGTATACTTAAGAGGGAAATCAGGAGGGCAAAAAGGGGACATGAGATAGCTTTGGCAAATAGGGTTAAGGAGAATCCAGTGGATTTTTATAAATACATTTAAGGACAAAAGGGTAACTAGGGAGAGAATAGGTTCCCTCAACCATCAGCAAGGCGGCCTTTGTGTGGAGCTGCAGGAGATGGGAGAGATACTAAATGAGCATTTTGCATCAGTAACTACTGTGGAAAAGGATTTGGAAGATATGGAATATAGAACACAGGACAATACAGAGCAGAACAGGTCCTTCGGCCTTGATGTAGCGCCGACCTGTGAACTATTCTCAGCTCGTCCCCTTACACTATCCCATCATCATCCATGTGCTTATCCTGAAAGGGGGGGGTGGGGGGGAAAAGAGAGAAAGAGAGAGAAACGAGACTCCAGAACTAGAGGACATAGGTTTAGGGTGAGAGGACAAGGATATAAAAAGGGTCCTAAGGGGCAACCTTTTCGCTCAGAGGATGGTATGTGTATGGAATGTGCTGCCAGAGGAAGTGGTGGAATCTAGTATAATTGCAACATCTAAAAGGCATCTGAAAGGGTATATGAATAGGAAGGGTTTGGAGAGGTATGAGCTGGGTATTGGCAGGTGGGACTAGACTGGATTGGTATATCTGGTCAGCATGGACGAGTTGGACCGAAGGGTCCGCTTCTGTGCTGTATATCTCTATTTGATCTGACTGAGGATCCTGCAGAAAATCATACAAGTTATGTGACATCTGTTGAGCAGCTGTAACTGCCTTCATGCCCCCATTCATGTCAAAAAAGATGCCAACTAAAGGAAAAGCCTATAAATCAAAAACACTTTGCAGGAAGTTAACACCCTCTCCTCTGCAGTTAAATGCTTTTCACCGGCATTAAGATTTGGGTGTGTGATATTTCAACAACACATTTCATTGCAGCATTCCTAAAACATGACAAATCTACTATAAGTTGAAACATTAGACCTCCGCTTTAATTGTAACAGCATCACAGCAGCAAACCAATTACATTTGGTGCCTAGAGAAAAACACACAAACCATTTTGTCTGAAATTTAACAAGGTGCTTTACTAAAAGACTTGGATGGGTGTGAAAAATAAAAGGACTCATATCCATTACAACAGAAACATCCTAACCAAGGTTTCAAACATTTTTTAAAAATGCCCAAATATATTTTCCAAAGTTCCAAATGCTCCTTCCAACAGATTGCGAACTAGTTTCTTTCCTCATCAAGGATCACTTGACTGGAGGATTAATTTCAGCCTCGGTCCAAATAGGAATAAAAAAATTGAATGCAGAAGGGCAGTGAAAGCAATTGTCCTTGCCATCAAGGCAGAATCTGACTGCATGTGACACCTAAAAGCCCAATCAAAATTGAAGTCAATGGGAATCAGGGAAAAATTCCACAGTGTAGTCATACCTGGCACAAAAGAAAATTGTTGTGGCTGCTGAAGGTCCAAATCTCAGCCTTAGCTCAGGGCTACAGGAGGTCCTCAGGGTCCTGAACCATCTTCAAGTGCTTCATCAATGATCTTTCCTTCATCATAAGGTCATGAAAGCACAATGTTCTGTACCAGCTGCACCTCCTCATATGCTGATACAGTCTGTGCCTGCATGCAGCAATAGCTGGATAACATTCAGGCCACTTCCAACAAGAAACAAACAATCTAATACTTGCTCCTCACCACTCAACAGCATTGTAGGTAACCTCCGCCTTTCGAAAATTCACTTTTATGAAAGACCTATGTTAGTACCTGTTTTTGCTAACCGAAGAGGATTTTTGTTTTTGCCTTTCCCATAATGCTTCTTCACTTTAAGTCTTTTCAGCTTACGAAAGATTTCATAGGAATGTTCTGCTTCCGGATAGTGGGGGATACCTGTACCATCCCAACCCACAACATCCTGCAGGTTACTATTGACCAGGAGTTGAACCAGACCATCCATGTAGATACTGTGGCTACAGAAACAGGTTAGAGACTGGAAGTTATATGATGAGTAACTCTCCTCTTGACCTCCCAAAGCCCATCCATCACATACAAGGAACAAGTCAGGTGTGTAATAGAATACTTTCCACTTGCCTAGATGAATGCAGCTCCAACAACATTCAAAAAGCTCATCACCAAAACAGCCTGCTTGATCAGCACTTCATTTCATCCTGGTCACCGCCGGCACACACCGGTACCATCTATACAATGCAATGTAATAACTCGTTAAGAGTTCTCTAGCAGCATTTTCCAAACTGATGTTCTGCTTTCTAGAAGGCGGCCGAGAGATGCATAGGAAAGCAACTACACGCTTTCCTCTAAATCACATGCCATCCTGACTTGGAATCACATCACAGTTCTTTTATCTGTGCTGGATCAAAATGCTAGAACTTACTAACAGCACATGTTGTATCTGTACCACATGGACTGCAGTGGTTTCTATAAGGTGGCTCACTTACACTTTTTCCAAGTACAATTAGGGATGAGCAATAAACATCAGCCATGCTCATATCCTATAAATGAATAAATAAACAGTTGCTTCAAATGTCACCAGTTTACATTTTTTTCTACAACCTATAACAAACAAAACAACAACAAATATGACAACTATCCTCTCGGAATTTACTGAAGGAAACACACATCAAAATAGGCCACTATTTTTCAATTTCGAGTCTGCTTTAGTCATAAATGAATAATGCCTTAGAACCATAACGCAGAATGTAAAAATTGCCCCATTTGATATGAATCAGATTTTTGGTACATTGATCCAAACCAATGACTTCATAATGCTCCCCCTCCCTCAATAATCCCACGTTTCAACGTTTTGTCCTTATTTCCCTTTAAAGATGCAATAGTCTCTGGTCTCAACTAGTCATTGATCCATAAAAGTGACAAGGAAAGAAGTGAGACTAGCTTCCAATAAATCAAGCTTGTATTTCAGGCTGACGGAGCTGCTGAAGAAAGGGATCCGGTGACATTGTGTTCACTGGCTGTAGAGAAGGCACACGATAAACAGAACACAAGCACCAATTGTACCTTGCCCTGTTTTGAGTGGACAGACTATTTAGACCACTCACAGGAGCAGCACATCTTTCTCTTACCTCTTTTAAGATTACTAAGGGTGTGAGGCATGCAGAGGTTTGGAAACAATATTATCTTGGCTATCAAGAACAGACCTCGAATTCAACATCCTTGATCAAGGGATGCAACCTAAAGGCCAACTCTTTTCACAGATGACTTGACATAATCATGGAAAGGAGAAGATCTTTTCTTTGTGTACCAGAGATTTTTAGCAGTAAGGAAATTAACATGAAATAGGGTTAAGGAGGTTAATGTCTCTGTGGTTCAACTACAGGCATTACGAAAAGATACAAATCTTCACAGTTTCATTTAAATGGAAAAGAAGGAGCAGATTTATGGACATAGTAATGTCAGCCTCATCGCGTTTTACATCAGAACTGTTCGATTTCTAGAATTAGTACAAACATGAAAATGCTTCCTCTCTTTCAATGTTGCAACATTAAATTATTCAATATATACTCAGTTTCTTTTTCACTGGAATCATGCTGATCATATGGAATAGGTTTATCATAAAATCCAGAGGAAACATGCTTCAAAAGGAGGGAAATATAAAAGATAGCTTGAAGGCTGAAGAATCAGCTAAAGTATTGATGAAAGGGTCTAATGGATGAGACGTGACTGCTAAATTCCAGAACTCATCCATTTTACAATATCTTACTCAGGAAATACTTCCCTTTAGATTAGAAAAACAGCATCGTTAAAGTTCGAAAGAGAATGAAATTACTATTAGTCTTTTTGCATAATCTAATTTCATTAATTCTCTTCCATTTATCTTCCTTATATTTAGAAAATGCAATACTTATGATAGATTATCTATGAATGATTCAACAAGGTTACATTTATTGATGGAAAACAAGCAATTAGGTTGTACCAGGATACCTTGAAAACAGCGGAGATTAGTACCCAATTTCAGTTATTTTGTACTGATACCCTCACCACATGAGTACACAGGGATTATAAGAAATCAGTTCAGAAAACGATATTTTCCGTTCCTTTCAAAGCTTCACTGATTAATCATTTAAGCATCTCCATTTTACTTTTACTCTACCCAATTTTTCTGCACCAACCTCCTTAATTATGACATTAACTGAATTCTTGATTATCGTGACCAACTCTCTGCCTCCTTCTTGGTGTCTACTCGGGCTCACACTTCCATACCTCTTATCAGATATTGGCAAATGGACAGAATAAATGACATAGCAAGGATTGCTGATTTCCCATAGTACTATTCAGTGCACTCTGGTCACTTGAGGATACTGCTTTCAACTCTGAGGATACCTTAAGATGGAATTTCATTCCTTAAACATCCACGCTCAGGTTAATTTCTGGTTTTAGTCATGTGACGATGCTGCTCCTTTAACAAGGTTATGTGGTCCTCTTTTTTTTTCCCAAAAGTGTCATAAAAGGCAGAGTTGCTGATAGGTCTGGCTTGGATGAGTTTTAGGGCCAATTTGATTACATCCAACAGATACTACCTCAGGAAAAAGGCTTTCAAGTTTTAAAAAAAACACGTACACTGAAAGGGGAGTGGCCAGTTCTTCCAGTTCAGCTTCTCTTTGGTTTGGTCTAGTCTGGCTGTTCAGAGAAAGCAGTCAGTTTTGAGGCTGGTCAAAGAAACAACTACATAGAAGGTATTCCTTGCTGAACCTCTCCTGTAAGACCTGCATTTGATTTTACCTTTTGTGCCAAGGGATGCTTATGGGGAATGTTGCAGGAATTTGGAATAGCATCATTAAGTTCAGATAATCTGTCTGAAAATCCAACAGATTAGGTTATTCTACATTTGATTTGCTTTTATTTGTTTCATTCGGTAATCTTGCAACTAAATTCTGTTTTGTTTAAACCTAAGTGGTTGTGCCAGCTGCATAATTCTTGGAATATCCATTTTACACCTGCTTAAAACAATGAGCAATGTTAGGGCCCAGGCTACTTCCTTGAAATGTTCTGAGGGGGTCTAGCCTGGTCCATAATAGTCATTATACCTTAATGTCATGGCAGTCCAGTCAACCCATCTGCATTTGAACCATCGCAACAAACCAGAGTGGCTACTGGATGTCAAGGACTATCTATTCGTTCATGAATCCCCTACATAACCCACCAACACAAAATAAAAGTAATGTTGACACAGAAAATGTGACTGAGCAGACTTTAAACAATTTCACTACCATTTTGCATTGGAGGACAGTCAGACTGCAATTCAAGTGAAAGTAACCCTTATTCCCCATTCAACACACCTTACCTTCCTTGATACAAGTGCCACGGTAACACAAAATAACCCCAGTTTCTCTTTTTAAATTCTTCTTAAACACCTCTCCCTTCCATTACTACCTCCAAAAAAAATGCAAAGGGCTCATGAAATTCTTTGCAATTTCATTACAATCCCAAACCGCTGCTTTTGTGTCTTGCCTCCCATGAAGTTAAACAAATTTTTTATAATAGACTCACTGCCCTAGCCCAGAACTCTTATCTCTGTTGCTTCGTTCGTATCTCCCTTCATGCCCTTTGTAATTTAATTTGTCCATGAGATACACCACTGATACTCTGATTCTAAACTGGTGCTCACCCAACATTCTCTTGGGTTAATAACATAAAACAAAGAACTACAGGTGCTGGAGATCTGAAACAGAAACAAAGTGCTGGTGAAACTCAACAGGTCTGGTAGAATTGGTGGGAAGACTGCAGAATTAATTGTTTCAAAACCAAGTGACTCTTCATCAGAACAGATTCTCTCTTAGGACTCATGTTAGCCAATATTACAAAGCTTATTTGTATTCAGGTATGGTCTCTTTCTCCTTTCAACTTGGCATTATCACCACTCTGCTCAAAAATTCAATACTTGACCCAACTATCCTTGCAAACCACTCTCCAAATCTTCCCCTACAAAGTCCTTTAACCTGTTGCTATCTCCCAAAGCTGTTCAATCTCTCAATTTTGAATATATATATCCAGTTTCCTCTCAAACATCTTTTTTAGAAGGACACTAGTCCCAGCATATCTATCCACATAACTGAAGGCTTTCATTCCCAGAACAATTCTCATGAATCTTTTCTGCAATCTCTCCAATGCCTTCAGATCCTTCCTAAAGTGCGGTACACAGAATTGGATACAATAATCCAGTCGAGTCCCCACCGGTGTTTGATTGAATTTCACCATAACTTCCTTAAATTTAGTACTGTCCACTTGTATATGTAAAATACAAAACTCCATATTAGCAGCTTTTTCATCCTACCACCTAACCTTTAACAATTTATGCAATTATATCCCTAGGCCCTCTATTCCTGGACAGCCGTAAAATTATACCCTTCCCTTTGAGCTGCTCTCCTTACACTTTCTACAGAAATTTATCACTTTGTACATTCCTCCATGCCTGCCAATTCTAGTCTGTCTACATTCTCTTGAAACCTATCACTGTCCACCTTACTTATCATCAGAATCCTTCTAAACCTTACATCATCTTCAAATGAGTGTGCGCACAAGTTTAGGTAATTAGTAATGAGTAAAACATCTAGCCTTGGAAACACCCCACTAAATACCTCCTCCAGCCCTCAAAAATAAACTATTCTATCCACGATGAAAGCAAAATACTGCATATATTGAAAATCTGGAATAAAAATAACTTCTGGAAATACTAAAAAGTCTAATAGCATCTGCATATTGTGAGAAGAGAGAGTGAGGAAAGAGGGACAGTACGTGTTAACAATTCAGGTTGAAACCCCTCATGAAAACTGTAAAATATTTATTTTATTTCTCTCCACAAATGCTGCTTTATCCACTGACTATTGCCAGCATTTGATTTTATAACTGTTCACAAATGTTCTGTTTTGCTGTCAATTAGCCACCTTTTTATCCACGCTGCCACTGACGCTTTCATTTAACAGGATTCAATTTTGCTGACAAACAGATGTTGTGCAGCATTTTATCACAAATCTTTTGGAAGTCAATGTATTCCACATTAATTGTATTTATCTTCATCAATCATCCCTAGTAGCTCATCAAAAAAACTAGTTAGTCAAATTAGTTAAACATAATTTGCAATCAATTCATTTGTCCAGTCATTGTTGATTTTTTCATTCCCACCATAAACATTAATGTAGTTACTGGAGATTTCCATATCCTTTTTTTGAATAAGGATGTAACATTTGCAATTTTCCAGTCTTCCAGCACTAGCCCCAAGATGATTTGAAGGTCCGTACTACTGCATCTGCAATTTTCCTCAGTAATCTCAGATACATCTCATCTGCCTCTGAGAAGTTGGGTAGAGTAATTGTAGACTGGAAGGCAGGACGTTAGAATTTGGTTTCTGTAAAATGGGGAAAGTATTGCATGGTTCCTTTAAAAATTGGTGCTTTCTCTGTGCTTAGATAGTAAAATGGATTTGTGAGCAGACGCTCGAGTTTGCAAGGATACAGAGAGTCTGAACTGAAACATTTGTATTGAAATGCCATACAGTTACAGGCTAAGCATCAGTTTTTAAACCAAGTCAACAGACCAATCTTATTGTAAGAAATATTGACATGTCATCAAGGAAGGGGCAGTTGGACAAAGACCCCAGAGCAAGCCGCCATCCACCACAGCTAACAGCCCTTAGTTCTCAAGACTGGTTCTCACAGTCATCTATTTATTAGGGAAAGCATCACCTAAATAACAACAGTCCCAATGACAGAGGAGTTCCTGACAGAAGAAACAACAGAGAAGGCATTCTGACCAAAGAAACAACGGAAAAAGGGACAGAACATTCTAGAAGACATGTAACCTGCTATAATTTCTATTTTTGTTATATTAATGGGACTTATATTTATTGGAACAGCACGCCATTAGAATCTTGTTTTATTCAGGAATAGTTGTTAGAAAGGATTTATTCGATTTGTTAATAGTTTAGATAATTTGTTCACTGTTAGATAAATAAAAATTAGTACTTGTTGATTCTGGAGTGAGTGTCAGGGATTTATTTTATTTAACCACTAGAAGTTGCTAAAAAGCTGGTTATTCCACTTTTCACACTTTCGATAGATAACAGGGTGAGATGCTCTTTGGGGGTTTTGGTTTTAGTTCTTAGCATAACTAAGTAAAATCTGTATTTCTAATATCTCTTAATCATAAAATTTTCATCCATACCATTTCACAGCTATCTCACCTTCCACTTGGTAGTGGTTAGCTTTTTGTAAAGTTTTAAGGTTTCCACAATTTTTGTATGGGGAGTTATGTTTTGTAGGATGATGGAAAAATTGACACTTTTAAAAATAAATAACAGATCATGAAATGTCAGTTTTCTTTTTAAGCAAAGCATTTCTTGGATATTTAAACTTAATTCTCATTTGTATCACCAATTTGACATCTGTTATAATGCACAGTCTCCTCAGTAAATGATTAGCATGCCCGTTATCCAATTGCTGCATGCATCATTCCACCCTGTAAAGGGAACTGTACCAATAATGCAACATTTTTAAATGTTGTGGCAGTCATGAAAACAGTTGAGAGTGTGGTGCTAGAAAAGCACAGCAGGTCAGACAGCAGAGGAGCAGGTGAAAAAAAAAATACAACGACGTTTTAGGCATAAGCCCTTCATGATGAAGAGCTTATGCCCGAAATGTCGATTCTCCTGGTCCTCGGATGTTGCCTGACCTGATGTGCTTTATCAGCACTGAACACTCGACTCTGATCTTCAGCATCTGCAGTCCTCACTTTTCCCAGTAATAAATACTACTTGTTTTTATATAGTTTGTATTTATAAAATGAGATAATTGATGCATTAGTTTTGAGCTTTATAAAAATCCCAACAGATTGAAAATAGCAAAAATTTAATTATGCAAATAGGGAAGACAGAAAGTAGGAAGTTACAGTCCAGTTAACATGACATTGTCATAGAGAAAATATTACAAGCTGCTTTTAAAGGCGTTAGAGCAAGACACTTGGATTAGTTCAAGTGAATTAGGCAGAGTCAGAGTCAACATGTCTTTGTGGACGGGAAGTCATTTTTGACCAATTCTTTAGACTTAAGATCGTAAGGCGTAGGAACAAAAGTGGGCATTCAATGTGATCACAGTTGATCTGTGAATCTTCAACTCCACTTTCCTGCCTTTTCCCTTACTGATTAAAAATCTGTCTACCTCAGCCTTACTTAACCCAGTCTCGACAACTCTCCACAATAGAGAATTCCACAGATTTATTACTCCAAGAGAAGAAACTCTTCATCTGTCTTAAATGTATGATGGGTATTCGGAGATTATGCCCTTTGGTTTTCAACTCTCCCACAAGAGGAATCAACCTTACCGCATGTACCTTGTCAAACCCCCTAAGAATCCGATATGTATTATTACAAGTGTCACTCATTTTTCTACATTCCAATGAGTACAGGACTTCTCTTCATAAGACAATCCCTCCATATCTGGTATCAGACAATGAAGCTTCTCTGGACTACCTCCAACGCCTGTACATCTTTCCTTAAATGGGGGCCCCCGAAGCCATTCACAGTATTCCAGCTGCAGTCTAAGTAATGCCTGATACAGTTTTAGTAAACTTTTCTATGTTCATGACCCATTCCCTTTGAAATCAAGGCTAACAATCCTTTGCTTTCCCCTGTATCTGCTGAACTTGGATACTAATTATTTGAGATTCATGGATTAGAAGCCCCAATTCTCTCTTTTTCATAGTTTTCTGCAGCCTTCCTCTATTTAATTAATATTCAGATCTTCTATTCTTCCTGCATAACTTCAAAATTTCACACATTATATTCAAGCAGCCAGATTTTTGCCCACTTGCTTAATCTGCTACAGTCATCTGCAAATTCTGTCAGCTCAACATTTGTCCTCCCTATTTTTGTGTCATCCCCAAAATTGGCAACAATACTTCTTTGAGACAGTAACACATGCTGTGGATGAAGGGGAAACTGATAGATGTTCTGTACTTAGATTGAGATGGCATTTGATAAAGTGCCACAAAGATCACTGCAGAAAAGAAAAGCTCATGGTGTAGGGGGAATAACAGATTAGAGGACAGAAGATGGCTGGCCTACAGGAAGCAGACAGTAGGTGTGAGTGAGTTGTGTTTGGTTGGCAATATGTAACAAGTAATGCATCAATGCGATTGATGCTGGGACTTCAACTGTTTACACTTTGTATAAATTACTCGGATGAAACGGCAGAAAGCGAGAACGGCAAATTTGTTAATGAAACAAATCGGAAAGTAAAGTAAACCGAGGACCTAAGAAGGCTACCAAATGATATAGCTATGTTAAGTGTCTGCACAAATGTTGTGGCCAATGGAAAAGAAAAGTCAAATTATGAAATTTTCTTTTTTAGTAACGCAGAAAAAAAAATTAACAATAAAAGAGATTGCACAGCTGAGATATAGAGGAATGTATGTCCTTGTCCACAACACTAGGTTCAGTTAATATGCAGGTACAGCAAGTATTTATTGCAAGTGGAAGTGATCATAAAAGTAGAGAGGCTATACTTCGATTATACAGTGTACTGGTGAGACCACATCTGGAGTGCTGTTTACTCCAGTAGGTCTTATTGAAGAAAATGTGCAAATACTTCGAAAGCAATTCAGAGAAGGTTTAGCAGACTATTACATGGAACAAATAGCAACTTAACTGAAACAGAAGATTTTGAGGGTACCTCACAGATTGAATGTTGAGAGGATCTTTTCTGAATGAAACCTGTGCAAGAGGCTACAGTTGAAAAATCAAAGGTCACCCATTTAAAACAGAGGTGAGGTGAAATGTCTCACATACAGTCATGAGTCTTTAGAAATCTCATCCTGAACCTGTGTTGGAAGTAGAATCTTTGAATATTTTTATGGGGTAGGTAGACTTTTGTTAAACAAGGCGGTGAAAGGTTATCAGGGTTAGACAGGAATGCAGATTTGAGCTTACAATGAGATGAGCCATGAGCTTATGAATGGCGAAGCAGGCTCGAGACACTGAATGGCCTACTCCTGCTCTGTGCTTGTATGTTTGACATAATTAAGAAACACCCCAAGAAGCTTTATTGGAGTGTTATGAAGTACTCTTCAACACCAAGATATACAAGGAATGATCAAATTACTTTGATCAAAAGCTTTAACAATAAGGCATGTTTAATAACTGGCAGTGTACAAAGTGCAAGATGCAAACGTGAGATTTACAGCATAGGTGGTGATGAGAGAGAATGATTCTCTTGTGGTGCAGTCACAGTTTCCCTATCTGAGCCAGGAGACTCAGGTTCAAGTCCCACCTGCTCCAGAGATGTGTCATAACATCGCTGGCGAATATTTGAAAGCATGAGGTGAAGCTCTGAACTTATGAAGGAATTGTGATTAACAGAGATTAATAGTTAGTGAGTTATAGAGGTATTGAACAGTTTGCAAGACAAGACATCCATTTGGTGGGAACTAGTATTTGAAGGTGCATTGTGAACTTCTTGCAATGCCACATCCAAGTTATTAATATTAGACTCATAATATTATTGCCCACTAATCTATCTGGTCTCAATGCATGAGTGTTTCCCTATAGGGGCTCCAGGTCCTCTGCAGACAGAAATCTCTTACAGTCAGAATCCTACAGCACGGAGACAGGCCCTTTGGCCTATACTGACCAAAATGTCTGTCCACATTAACCCTATTTCCCTGCATTTGCCCCATATCCTTCTAATCCTTTCTTATCCATGTATTTGTCAAATGCCTTTTAAATGTTGTTAATGTACCCACCTCAACCACTTCTGCTATGCGTACCACCTTCTGTATTAAAAAAAGTTGCCCCTCAGGTTCCCTTTTATTCTTTGCCTTCCAACCTTAAACTAATACCCTCTCTTCCTCGAGTCCCCAACCTTGGGAAAAAGACTGAGTGCATTCACCCTATCCATGCCGCTTCAAGGTCTTATAAGCTTCTCTTAAGATCTCCCCCTTAGTCTCCTCTGATCCAAAGAAAAAAAGTCCTAGCTTGTCCAACCTCTCCCTATAACTCAGGCCATTGAGTCTTGGCAACATCCTTGTAAGTTTCTTCTGCACTCTATCCAGTTTAATAACATTTGTCCTTTATCAAGGTGACCAAAACTGAACAAAATACTGCAAGTGTGGCCTCACCAATACCCTGTACAACTCCAACATAACTTCCCAACTTCTATACTCAGTGTTTAAAAAGCCTTCTTCACTGTCCTGTCTACCTGTGATTTCACTTTCAGAGAACTATGAACCTGAACTCTAAGATCCCTCTGTTCCACTACACTCTTAAGGCTGCACCATTCATCATGAAACTACTGCCTTGGTGCGACTTTCCAAAATGCAGGACCTCACACTTATCTATATTAAACTCCATTTGCCATTTCTTGGTCACTTCCCGAGCTGATCAAGGTCCTGCTGCAATTTTTGATAACCTTCTCCACTATCCATGATACTGTCTATTTTAGTTTCTGGATTAGTGGTGCTGGAAGAGCACAGCAGTTCAGGCAGCATCCAAGGAGCAGCGAAATCGATGTTTCGGGCAAAAGCCCTTCATCAGGAATAAAGACAGAGAGCCTGAAGCATGAAGAGATAAGCTAGAGGAGGGTGGGGTGGGGAGAGTACAATAGGTGAGTGGGGGAGAGGATGAAGGTGATAGGTCGGGGTGGGTGGGTGGAGTGGATAGGTGGAAAAGGAGATAGGCAGGTAGGACAAGTCATGGGGACAGTGCTGAGCTGGAAGTTTGGAACTAGTGTGAGGTGGGGGAAGGGAAAAATGAGGAAACGGATGAAGCCCTGGGGTTGAAGTGTTTCGAGGTGGAAGATGAGCGTTCTTCCTCCAGGCATCTGGTGATGAGGGAGCGGCGGTGAAGGAGGCCCAGGACCTCCATGTCTCGGCAGAGTGGGAAGAGGAGTTGAAATGTTGGGCCACGGGGCGGTGTGGTTGATTGGTGCAGGTGTCCTGGAGATGTTCCCTAAAGCACTCTGCTAGTAGGCGCCCAGTCTCCCTAATGTAGAGGAGAGCGCATCTGGAGCAACGGATACAATAAATGATATTAGTGGATGTGCAGGTAGAACTTTGGATGTGGAAGACTCTTTTAGGGCCTTGGATACAGGTGAGGGAGGAGGTGTGGGCGCAGGTTTCACAGTTCCTGTGGTGGCAGGGGAAGGTGCCAGGGTGGGAGGGTCCAGTTGTAGGGGGGCGTGGAACTGACCAGGTAGTCACGGAGGGAACGGTCTTTGCGGAAGGCGGAAAGGGGTGGGGAGGGAAATATATCCCTGGTGGTGGGGTCTTTTTGGAGGTGGCGGAAATGTCGGCGGATGATTTGGTTTATGCGAAGGTTGATAGGGTGGAAGGTGAGCACCGGGGCGTTCTGTCCTTGTTACGGTTGGAGGGGTGGGGTTGGAGGGTGGAGGTGCGGGATGTGGACGAGATGCGTTGGAGAGCATCTTTAACCACGTGGGAAGGGAAATTCCGCAAAAACCATTCTCTCCGTGACTACCTGGACAGGTCCATGTACCCCTACAACCCACCTTCCCATCCTGGCACCTTCCCCTACCACCGCAGGAACTGTAAAACCTGTGCCCACACCTCTATCCAAGGCCCAAAAGGAGCCTTCCACATCCAAAGTTTTACCTGCACATCCACTAATATCATTTATTGTATCCATTGCTCCCGATGCAGTCTCCTCTACATTGGTTTAGGGAACATTGCCGGGACACCCGCACCAATCAACCACACCACCCCATGGCCCAACATTTCAACTCCCCCTCCCACTCTGCCGAGGACATGGAGGTCCTGGGCCTCCTTCACCGCCGCTCCCTCACCACCAGACGCCTGGAGGAAGAACGCCTCATTTTCCACCTCGGAACACTTCAACCCCAGGGCATCAATGTGTACTTCAACAGTTTCCTCATTTCCCCTTCCTCCACCTCACCCTATTCCAAACTTCCAGCTCAGCACTGTCCCCATAACATGTCCGGACTTGTCCTACCTGCCTATCTCCTTTTCCACCTATCCACTTCACCCTTTCCTCCCTGACCTATCACCTTCATCCCCTCCCCCACTCACCTATTGTACTCTATGCTACTTTCTCCCCATCCCCCTCTAGCATCTCTCTCCACACTTCAGGCTGTCTGCATTTATTCCTGATGAAGGGCTTTTGCCCGAAACGTCGATTTCGCTGCTCCTTGAATGGTGCCTGAACTGCTGTGCTCTTCCAGCACCACTAATCCAGAATCTGGTTTCCAGCATCTGCAGTCATTGTTTTTACCTCTGTCTATTTTAGTGTCATTTGCAAACTTAATCATGCCTTGTACATTCTCATCCAAATCATTGATATAGATAACAAACAATAATGGGCCAGGATCAACCCCTGGGGCACTCCACTAGTCAGAGGCCTCCAGTCTGGCAAGCATCATTCCAACATTACCCTCTGCTTCCTACCATCAAGCCAATTGTGTATCCAATTTGCTACTTCACCCCAGATTCCACGCGATCAAACCTTCCAGAGCAGCCTACCACATGGAACCTTATCAAAGCCTTTACTGAAATCCATATAGACTATGAGTGAGGTGCAGGAAAAGCACAGCCAGTCAGGCAGTATCTGGGAGGAGCAGGGCAGTCAATGTTTCAAGCATAAGCTTTTCATTGGGAATGAGGCTTGTGGCCGAAGGGGGCTAAGAGCTCCAGCATCTGCAGTCCTCATTTTCTCCACATTGACTATGTCTACCACTCTGTCCTTGTCAACGCTCCTGGTCGCTTCAAACAAATTTGTGAGGCATGATCTCCCACTCAAAGCCATGCTGACTACTTAAATCAAACCCTGTCTTTCTAAATGCATATATATCTTATCTCTCAATCTTCTCAAGCAACTTACCCACCACAGGTGTTAAGCTTTCTGGTCTACGGTTCCTAGGGGGCACTAGATAGCCTTGGCTGAGAAGATTAGAGTGAATCAAAGAGGTTCTTCAAGTATATTAAAAAAAGGAGAAAAAATAACCAGAGAGAGAACAGGGCCTCTCAAGGACCAAAATGGATGTGTCTGCGTTGAACCACAGGAGATGGATAAGGTTCTCCTTAGTGTTTACTGTGGAGAAAGACACGGAGACTTGGGAAAGTTAGTGGTGATAGCTTGGGGACAGTCCACATCACAGTAGAGGTAGTGTTGGATGTATTAGAATGTATGAAGGTGGATAAGTCTGGTCCTGACCAAATTTCTCCAAGAACGCTGCAAGAGACTTCTCTTTGCTGCACTTCTTGAATAATGATACATTTGCTATCCTCCTGTTTGCCGGGACCTCATTTGTGGCTAACGAAGATGCAAAAGTATCAGCCATGGCCCCTGCAATTGTTTTGTCTAGTTTCTTGCACTTGGGCTTATAAGTGAGAAGTGAATAGTGTGCGTATGCCCTGGTCCAATTATCCTCCACGTCAATAATACAATTGAAGTGAACTGCTCGGAGCTATTTGAAATGAAGTCAGGCATGAAGGAACTTGCTATTCAACCTGATAACTGAAAAGAATTTACATATTTGGGTGGGGACTACAGAACTGGTAAACAGTGGAATACCAACCACGTAGTGTTAGGTAAGGGGTAATGTAGGGGTATGGGTGGGTTTCGCTTCGGCGGGTCGGTGTGGACTTGTTGGGCCGAAGGGCCTGTTTCCACACTGTAAATCTAATCTAATCTAATCTAAAAATAAAAACTCAAGTTAACAAGGCTGAAAAAGACAAAATCAAATCACATAGCACTAACTGGGTGATCCATATTGGGTTTTAAAAAGATTGTAAGTTAAGCAGATGGGAAAACTGTGCACTAATACCTTTCCACCATGAAAAACATCAAGTGGAGGAAGTTTTCCATTACAAGACCTCGTCAGCATAAGGCAGTTGGAAGCTTTGGTACAACGTGAGATAGATGCAGAGTAAAGTCTGTTGTATTCCCTACAAGCGCATCTTAAACAAAAGTATTAAAACCAAATACTAAAACAATTGAGCAATTCCTCATGTTCCATTTTAGTTTTTAAGCAGGGAGAAATCAAAGCATTATGCTTAGGCAGACTCTTGTCAAATTACTCTGAACCCGTGCTTGTCAAGAACAAAGCTCACAGGAAACCCAAATAGGTTGATTACTTTGCTTAACTGGAGTGAGAAATGGGAAGAATCCCTTGTCAGTCTAGCTCTATGCATTTAAATGAAAATGTAATTTTGTTTAATGAAGTCTGAGTTGTTAAAATCTGAGGAACCAGGAAAAATACAGAGTACACAGTGTGCCTGTTATACAACAACAGAAGCTGGAGTTCAGATAAACACACCAGAGGAGAACAAAGAAGCGATTTCACAAGAGACTAATGAATGAATGCTAAAACAGCAGGAGACAGCAGTCAGCAGGGTGATACTAAGTCTGATACCAAGACTCTTATGTTCATTAACAATATTTAGTCTCAAAATCTAAAGCAAACTTGCTCAGCAAATGTTTTTGTTTCCCAACCACATGATGTACTTGAAGTACTGTACAAGTTCAAAATTCATTACAGTAGTTTGATGTTCCAACACACCATGCCAAGAACTGATCTTTTAAAATGCAGCTTTGAACCCACAATTCCTAATGCAGAGTCCTGTGAATTGTCCACGATAGACACTCAACAAAATCCAGGATTCTCCCAAGGAAGGCAAGCCTAACACAGAGCAAAAATGGAAAGACGAAAATCAGAAAACAATTATTTATTACCAAAAATATCTTTGACAGAGGTCTATGGCAGATTAAATCCCCAGTCAAAAAGGAGAATTGCATATGCTAAATGAAGTGAGAAAAAAATTACTTTAAATCTTCCCAAAGATACATGTAACCATTCTCTAAGCTAGGGCAAGGTTAAAGCAGTTTCAGGTAGCTTAAATTTTCTTTTAAATCAATTACTCTCTCAATGATGCAGCTCGCGTCAGGCTCTGAACGTCAATGCTAGGGCTGACCAAATGGAAATAAGGTCATCCCCTTGGAGTGCAGCCACATGGGTGTCAAAGTATTTGATCTTCAGATACATTTTGCAATGTGAAACAAAAGCATACTTTTGCCTAAAAAGTACGTCCAGAAACACCAAGCTATTTCAGTCAGTGATCTTCCAAAATATTTATTTAAACTACAAAACTATTTAATATAACTGTACAGTGCATGTGTTTAAAAAAATGTTGCAGCAATTCCAGGAAATAGCTCAGACAAGACACAAGACATCTGAAGACCTGCCACAGCAAGCTGTCAGAAGTCAATAGTTAATGCTGCTGATGGCTGATAGCACTGCATACAACATGTTTTGCTGAGCTGTCTTGACTGCATGAGACAAATTGGATAAAAATTACATGTGATTAAAGATGTAACAACTCAATGCACTCAGGTTGGGCTCTTTTGTCTCCACTGATTTCATGTTATAGCTCCTTTCTACATATTTATCTTTAAATTCTGCATTTGGTACAAAAAGCTTTCAGAGACCGAACTGATTATACAATTTTTGCAACAGAGATGGTTAATAATCCAAATCTTTAATTGTTGGGAAGAATTACTGTAGATGAAGATATGCATGCCCAAGTTAAATAGCCTATCAGAATAGCAAACCTCATGCAGGATTTGAAGATGAATTACTTTTCCTATCTCAGTGTAGCAGACATGTGGACTGAACCAGAAGCTAAAGCAGATGATTCTTGATTAGTATGTTAGGAAAATAAAAATGGTGAACTTATCTATTTAGGAATGGGATTGAGCATTAGGAGAGTGCTATCAAATCCTGGGTTGTTGGAATAAGGGAGTCATTACGACATGGGAGGGAACTGGCCAATGACTAAACACTGGATGAAATTTGAGGCAGATGCTTTAAAGTACTAATCAACTTATTAGAGAGAAACACGACACCAATGACATTTTAACATTGAGCAGATTGAAAAGACTATGAACAAGTATCAATAGTCTAAGTATGAATAAGTCTACATAGTGTCACACAGCTGACTTGCAAGAAAAAGTTATAGCTCAGGGAATAAAAGGAACAGTAATGTCATCGGTATATAATTGGCTGAGTTACAGGAAGCAAAGCAGTGGTCAATGGATATTTTTTTCATGCTAGAGGAATGTTTGTAGCCGAGGCCCACATAGGTCAGTATTGGTTTCCTTGATATATTGTAATTAACTTGATCTTGGCATGAAGAGGACAATTTCAAAGTTTGTACATTAAAAAAAAATACAAAAGCATTGGAAACTGATAATGGTGCAGAACTCCGAAAGGACAGACAAGTTGATGGAGTTATCAGGTAGGTATAAGGTGATATTCAATGCAGAGAAGTGAAAAGTGTGGCATTTTGGTCAGAGGATGGACAAACGAAATGGGGCCACAATATGTAAGTAGGTGCGAGTGAAGGAACTGGGTGTTTTTGTGCATAAATCACAGAAGGTGGTGGGACAGGTGGAGAAAGCAGTCAATAAAGCATAAAGTATTCTGGGCTTTGTTGATAGGGGCACAGAGTATAAAAACTAGGACATAATGCTGAACTTATAGAAGCCACTGTTAACTTCAGCTAAAATAGCTTGTACAATTCTGGGCAGCAGACAGTAGGATGGATGTGAATGCATTGGAGAGAGTGTAGAAGAGACTTACAAATATGGTTCCAAAAGTGAAATTGGAGTGATTGAGACTGTTCTCCTTGGAGAGAAGACAACTAGGGAGAGATCTGATGGAGGTTTTCAAAAATCATGAGGGGTCTAGATAGGGAAGAACTGTTGCAAATGAAGCAAATGTGATGTGACAAAGTTGCCAGCGCTTAGGAAGTCCCACCTCAAAAAGGAATTACTCTCTTCACGTCAAAGGCGCCTCAGGGAAACAACCAGTAGGAATGAAGGGCTAAAATGCTTCTGTTCCAACTCCAGTAACCAGATCTAGCTACGTTCACTGTGATGTCATTCAAGTGATTTTACTCTTCATTTTAAGTTCTAGCCACTGGTTAGATGAGAATTATTAGCTGCATATCTGGAAAAGTAGTAAATTAAAACCTGCAATTGCAAAGGAAACAGTACCTCAAGGCACTTAACATAAAATTTATAAAGCTGCTAATTTATACATTTCATTGAAATAGAAAGTGAAACCAACTTGGCAAAACAAGTCAGTTTGTGGAGTGACCATTTTCCTAAAATAAAAGTCTCTACATATGACATAACCCATTTGCTGCAGTCAGTATATTCATGTTAAATTTTGCAATGCATAAAATTTGTTAATGTCAATGCATTTATATGTAGGAGAGCACACATGCATCATTTCTCAGCAAGTTTATTTGGGACAGTGTAAATATCGCATTAATACAAGGCACAAGGAACCCAGAGTAAAAATTATATGGCAGAAGGAGACTGTAATTGACAAAGTGAAAATGCTTCATTATCAGAGCAGCTGAAAAGCAAACACTTCTAAAACCATACAGGCAGAAACTGCAGGCAGCAAAATAAAAGGGAGTGGCAAAGAATGAGAGAAATCTACTGAGGCCAAATCAAGCAGCAGGGATGATAAATTATGAAGGGCGTGGCTCACCACACACCAGAACAAACATTCAGCTCAGTGGGTGTATTTCCACCTCCAAGTCAGAAGCTATTAAGCTTCCTAGTTCCTGGCTCTGAATTCTGATTTAACAGTATTCTCTCTTCCAGAGGGATATTTGCAATGGGTAAGTACTCTCTGTTGCTTTGTCACCGTTTCAGACATAGGAGCCCCCTAATAGACCTCTTGCTGTTTAGCACCAATCATTCAACGAACTGATCATGACCATAACAGAAGCATTCAGATAGTATACTATTAAACAGTCAGTTGATCAGCCTGAAGGACCACCCTTTACATCACATCACATTATGCACCAAGCGAAGAAAATAAAGATATAAAAACACCACACATGGAAAAAAAATCAGTATGAACCGATATAAAAGAGGATATCCAAAGGAAGGCAAGAGAAACAGCATTTGGAAGGTATGTTATAGCTACAGGAACAAAACACACAGGATGGAATTTTAAAGAGATTTCAACAATACAGGCTAAAGCAAGATTTGTTTTAAAATTGGATAAGTGCAGCGAGGTCCTTCTTGATATCAGATGCATCTTTCTTCATCTTTTATACTTTTGCTGAGTGGCAAGGTGAATTTAATCAAAGGGTAGCAGCGAAGTATCAATTAATGGACATTGAGCTTGTTACACACTTTATTCATGGCACAATTCACCTCATTAACATTCAGCTTCTCATTTTACCAACTGTATCAATCATGCGAGATGTCAAGAAATCTTGTCATGGAAATGAGAGCAGTTAGCTAACAGCTTAGGCAATAACATATTTTGGCCAAAGAACTTCCATATTGGGTACCAGGCACTAATATCAGAGCACACTCCAGGGTACCAAACACATGCATCCAATGTCTATGCACATTGGCATCTGACATACTAACCTCTTAAAAACCCTCATGGCATATATTCAAGCTACTTACAAGATGCTCTTGTACTTCAACATTGCACCAGCAGATATAATTGTAATGCTGCAAGGCAATTTGCATTCGGGAGCATGCATCCAGTTCATGGACTGGACCAAGCTGTCTATCAAGAATGCAGTCATAGCATTCGCTCTCTGGGAATACATTGATGCTCTCATTCTTGCACTGCCGTCGGCTTTCAGTCACCTTGGCCAGAGTTACTGGACTCATGACATCTGTCTTGAGTTTGTCCTTTAACGCAAAGTAGGAAGCTTGTCATTGTTGCCCACAGACTTCAGTCAACAGTCATTGATTTCGCTCAGGAGGTGCCTGCATTGATTCGAGGGCAACAGGGGGGCTCAGTGGCAGTGGTTAGCACTTCTGCCTCACAGTGCCAGAGACCCGGGTTTAATTCCCACCTCTGTGTGGAGTTTGTACATTCTCCACGTCTGCGTGGGTTTCCTCCAGGTGCTCCGGTTTCCTCCCACAGTCCAAAAATGTGCAGGTTAGATGAATTGGTCATGCTAAATTGCCCATAGTGTTAGGTGAAGGGGTAAGTGTAGGGGGATGGGTGTGGGTGGGTTGCTCTTTGGAGGGTCGGTGTGGACTTGTTGGGCTGATGGGCCTGATTCCACACTGTAAACAATCTAATCTAATCTAATCTGATCTGATCTGATCTGATACCAGACTAGAGGCCTGGACAACTGTCAACCAGCCACTTGGGAGTCAAAAACTGGATTGTCTCCACATTAGAGCGGTAAGGAGATTAATTGAGCAACCCAGTGACTCTTTCTGTCCCCTTATAGGCTGTTGTCCTTCTGGAATGAGAGAATAGGCAGCACAGAAGAAATCCAAGGCTAGTGAACCAGGGATTTGGCTGGGGAGGATCATGTGCAGGAAGATATTGCAACCAATAGTGAGCATGGTACAGTATGAACCTTGGTGGGAGATGGACATAGTACCAGAGAATGAGCAAGTTAGGAATACTGTAGAAACGTTTATGCAACTTATGTCGGTGGGGTGGAGAAGGATTAACCTTCTTGTTACAATGCTGGGCAATCGTCCAGAAAGCAGAGACTACACTAACCCAGTTGGTAAATTCTGACCAGGGGGGCTTAATCTGGTCTCAAGCCCCCCTGTGGAATAAGAGGAAGGTCTCCATCTGCACTAATCCACCCAGCAGGACCTCCAGGACCCAATCCACAAAGCAAGTGACAAATTTTCCCCACCTGCCATGCACAGGGCAAGTGCCAGGAACTTTGCAGGGCTGCTCTACTGACAATGCAGGTGCGAGTGCCTAACAAACTTTAAAAGCAGACACAGAAGCAAGAAACACCAGTCTTTCAGTAGATATCCAGAGATTTTACAAAAATGCGAAGCAAGATTGGGATAAAACAGGATGCGAGGGATACCACAGTATGGGGTACATAACTAAAGAGGTGAATTTGTAATATGTGGCAAGATTCCCTCAAAGTTCGTTGCAACACACACTTAGCGATTATCCTAATGAGTAATAACTAAGAGCCTGGATTAACTATCCTTTTCACGTACGAGTCACAGAACTTAAGTAATAGAGAGTGAGATTTCTATGAAATTCAAGTCCTCAGACGAAAAATAGGCAATTCAATAATCCAAATTAAAGTTGGGGATAAGGCACAGGTCTTTAAAGAGATAAAAACTAAACATTTCAGTGCTTCTAAAAATTATATAACCCAACCCCTAGACAGCTGAAAATTCATTCCAGTAATTCCATACTGGAAACAATCATGATGTAGTGGCTGTGTTTAATGACAATGACATAGAAGTAAATACATCAAGCTTCATCACAACAACCTGATGGAACTGTTAAAGTCAGTGTCCCTTTTTTTTAAAAATCAAAAAGGAACAAAGGTAATAACTCTAACCAAATTTCAACTCTAATTAAAAGCAAATATTCTAACAAAATCTTGAAATAAGATTTTTAACATAATGTCACTTTTAAACTAAAAACAATATTGTACAAATATACACATGATGCATGTTAAGCTCTGTCCTAAAGTGAGAATTCTACATGCACCTCCTGGACAATAATCTGGTCTTTAAATAAGCATTAACCTTTGCATATTTCAGTAGTTCCCAGACACTATCCATTTCATACTTCAAAGAAGCTCATTTTAAGTTAATATGTCAGAAGTTTTAAACAGTCAGCAACAGTAGATTGAAACAGGAAGGGACAAATTAGTCAAGGAGTATTGGGCAGGATGCAGAAGTAAGAATCAGTCAGCCTGCTCTGTGTATTTCCTTGCTGCAATCAGCTGGACACAGGGCACAATGTGGAAGAAAGCATTGAAGGTTAATTGCTAATGTAGTGGGTCAAAAGTATTTGGACTTTCAGAGTTGGGAAATGTGAGAAATAGAATATTAAACAAACTTACGAAGTCTTTCCTATATACCATATAGCTAGAGATCAGGCGGTAAGGAACTGGAAACATGCTGCTACAACCTCTTTGCATCAGAACAGGAAAAGAGATCTCAAGTAGGAAGTTCCCTGCCCCAAACAAAAACCACGATTTCTCTAAAAAAACTCCATACCAACAGTACAGTGCAAGGCAACATATATTGGTCAATCTTAGTTGCACAAGTGAAACTTAGGTTCATCTTCATTTTCTTGTCAAATTGTAGAAAACACCATGTGTATAGTTGGTGCCTTGCAGAACATCACGTTCAAACTTTTTAAACAATTAAGAAAAATTGGACAAAAACATTCTACAATCCAGAATCACTCAATGCTTCAACCAGAACTAATTTCATGAATTGTCTTAATTTCAGTTGCTCTGCTTTAATTACTCATTGTCAAGTGGATGCAAAAGGAAGTTACATCAAATGTTCCACTTCATTCTTGTCATTGAGTATTTGGAAATTGTAGCAAGTGTTTTCTATTCATTGGAATATTGGGGCAATGGTGGTGTCTGCCATTAATTCACTCTCATTAAAGATCAAAAGCACTCAGTGTTTAAAGCTGGTTAACATCTGTATATATCACAATATCTCATCTTACTTACTGTCTCCTGTGCAACATTGATGGCTTCCAGCAAACCATAGAGCTTCCCTCTCACAAGAAATACACCAGCACACCATGTCACACAGTCTTCATGCATCCAATACTCGTTACTGTCCATTGGGACCAATGGAGGCTGGTACCACTCTTCCAAAGACAATTCATTCTTGGGCTTCTTACTATCAGAACATTTTGTGATTTCCTCACTGTCCAAACCTCTGCGTTTCTGGCCACGGGTTGTTGCCCCTTCCCTTGTCCTAGATTCCTGATTTTGTCCTGAAGTTTTATTTACTGTACTCCTAATAGAATTACAACTAGGGCTAGAAACAACTGTGCTGGCCTGCTCAGTCTTAGTATCTTTTGAGCGGGCAGTTTGGCTGTTTGAAGGTGCATATCCTCTGGGATAAAAAGGTCCAAAAAGATCACCTTGTTCCATTGCATTTGCAGATTGGCCACAAAGACAACAGACTAGAAAGCTTTTGTGACAGGCCTCATTAATTGTAGGACCCAATGTCAAGCAAGATGATTTTGGAACTGCACCATGTGACTGCTGTTGGGAATGTTTCTTTTGTTTAAGACTGTTACTATCCTCCTCAGCATAGTTTACTACGGTACACGTTGAATAACCTTTTGTTTCTACCCGAATGTAAGGTGAAAAACTATCGTATCTGTCTCGTCGGTCCTCCACTTTAAGAGACAATGCTCTTAGCTTTATTTCGGGCTCTTCAGGTGCAAAGAACGATGAGGGTTGGCCCCGTCGTGTTTGCCGCTTTTTTCCCACTGGTTTGCGTATTCTCTTTCTTGCTGTACCCCTTGTCCTCTGCCGCGTGGATCGCTGTCGGGAAGACACACAGTTCTTTGGCTGCAAGGCATTCTTAGTGCTTTCTAGCTGCTTTCTTCTCCTCCTATTTAAACATTTGAGGTCATCTTTACCAAACTCTTGCTTATTGCCTGATGGATGGCCCTTCCGGGAGATCTCTGTCAACTGCTGTGAAGCTGAAGAGGCACTGCATAAAGATGTAGTAGGGGAGATAGGAGCACTCAGTTTTGTTGCATGTCCCTGGCAAGAGCCTGGAATTGAGGTAGATTTATTTTTGTTCTGTTTCTCCATGGGTATTGTACTTGTTTCGCCTTGGTTAGCCTCATTCTGTTCTTGTATTTTATATTCCAAAGTCGTTTTTTGCACAGATTCCCTGATGCAGGGACTGTACCCAGCACTACCTTTGGACTTTTGTTCTGTTGTAGAGCTGCAGGATTTGTATCTTGGTGGTTGAAACCTGGTAGGAGTCCGTGCATCCCTGCTTCTTCGCAGCCTTTCACTGAGGCTTGATGTTCTTGACTTAGGCTGAGTGACGATATTTTGCACAATCTGCTCCAGCCTCATTCCTCTTTGTCTTGGTGGAAGAATCTTCCTTTCAAAATGCTTGGGCTCAGCACTATCACCACTTTGTAGAGGTTGATCTGCAAGTTTCTTCTGATTCGCATGTTGTTGACTTGCCGTCCTCCATTTCTTATTCTCATGAGCTTGTACCTGATCCTGGTGCATGTCAGTTTTTGTAACTGAACCACTTTCATCCTCCTCCTCCTCAGAAATGCAGACGACATCACTGTCATCAGGCTTGGCGACCAAGGTTTGCTTTCGCCTGTTAAAAATTTGTGGCTCTTCCTGAACAGATAAGAATTCACAAACATTGTCAGTGCTGGAGCTCTGGCCACTTTTTTCAGAGTTCTCAGCAAAATCTCCCTGCTCACTATCTTCAACAATTTTTCCAGACTTAGCCAAAGAGAGACTCATAGAAATGCTGCACGCCATCGATGCAACATTATTTTTTTTCAGGTCTAACACATATCCTCGAACGTCACATTTCCCTTCTGTTTCAAGAACGTTTAGTTTATGCAATTCAAGAGAGCAAGGCTTTATCCTAGGATGGTTACCTTCTGAAACTGATGGCCTCTGCAAAGAAGGAAACATCTGCTCAGTGAATGAAGTTGAACTTCTGCTGTCCTCACACACATTGTTAACAACCTGTTCTGATTCAGGGCTCTCCTTTAAATTCAATTTGGTTGCAGACAGTGTGCCATTTGAATCACTGATAGAAATCTGGTTTTCTACTTCCATGCAGCTATCATCACTACTCAGGGACTGTTCAGGTACTTTAAGATTTGGTGTCAGATCCCCACTACTTGGAGAAATCATACTGTCCGGTGAGTTGCAATTGCTTTCCATGAGATTGTTAGTTTGACTGCTTTCAGCATTGTTCTCTGAACGATGCATTTTTCCATTCTTTAGGTCAGATGCAAACACTACTTCTTGGTCAGGAGACCACTCTCCAGTTGTCACATGCTGTTCTGAAAGAATATTGGTTTGCTGAAAATGATGAAGGTCTGTAGAATCACTTGTACTAAGGACTATTTCTTCAGAATTTTGCAGCACATCATATACATTGGGTGCTTCCTCATAATATGACATATTGGTCCTGACACTTTGCACATATGCTCTCTGGCAATCATCTAATCTTACTATACTTGGTGACATTTTCATGGAGTTTGAAGCTAGTGCACTTGTGTCACAAACTGTGGAAACATTACGCTCCCCTTCTGTTAAGTCTATTGGGCATGTTTTATCCGATGTTTCCTCAGATTCATCTGGTACTGCAACCTCTGAACATTCATTGACATTTTCTACCTTTGTCTGGTCTTTGCAAGCCCTGCTCAAATCACAAACGGGCTGAGGCTCAACCTCTGTATACTGGTTGTTCAAGTTTTCAACATCAGTGAAGACATTAGTACCATTTTGTGTTTCACAATGTTCCACTCTGTCCAGCAGGTTTCGGTTTTCACAATGTTCCTTTTTGTTTGGTCTGTCCTCTGACATTGAAGGCTGAGTCAGTTCTATTACAATCATTTCAGAGTCTTGAACATCAGTTTCAGCAGGACTTACAACACTGTGCCATTCATTTTCCTGATGTATTTCTCCAGAAAACTGGCATACAGGATCTTGTGACTCCAACTCAGATGAAACACTTGACTGTTCATACAAGGTTTCCTCAGCAGTATCTAATGTCTGTTCGAGTGGACTATCACATGATCCAGGCTCATGAACTGCAGAAGTGGCCAATGGCAAATCTAAGTCCAGCACCTTCAGTTTATGCTGGTTAATAATATTGCAGTCAATTCCATTTTCGAGGCCTCTTCCAACAGGCTCCAGATCATCAGACTGTGTCAACACAGAGCTTTCAAATGACGAGTCAACAAAATTGGTCGGAATGGATGAATCTAACGAGACTGGCACCATCTGCTGAGACTGTACACAAACAGATGGAATAAAGAGCGATGCCAATGGCTGCTCATGCAAGGAATGCTGTAATATCCTTTGGGAAGAGAACAGGTGAGGTCGATTGACATAAGAGACTGTGACTGTAGTACTGGAAATAGCATCATCCAAGTGTACCTTATCAGTATGAGGTACAGTCGATCCGGTGTTGGTTTCCAGGTCTTCAGCTATATTTTTAGTACACAAACTGTATTGTGTATCCATGGTCCCACTGTGCAATAGTTCTAGAGAATCGTTTGCCTGCAGCCCCTCTCTCTGATTTCTTGAGCAATCAATCTGATAATCCACAGGGATGCTGAAATTAATTAAGTCATCCTTTCTAGTTTGCAAGCCATCAGCCTGATCCTGTCCTGACTCCATTACAGGACTTTCTTTGTTTCACTCTGCTTCTTGGAGAAAGAAAACAAACATATTTAGTTGTATCAATAAATAATAAATCAACATTATTCTTACATAGAAAGTTAGTTTCATAGAAGTTGCACACTATAGTTTATGAATAGCTATATCTACAGAATACGTTCCAATGAAAAACTGTCTTTATTAGAATACCTCAGGACATGTCAAATTCAAGAACTTCACCCAGGATTATTTTATAATTAAGTTTTGAATAGGCAATAAAAAGCAATTATTTAGGTGAGGAGCAAGACCACATCTGCAGAAAAAGGTACAAAATTCAAGTTTGTCTGTTTATCGTGATATTGCTCAAAAGCAATATTGGGTAGGACTCAATGCTCTGTTCATTTTAAACGTCTCATAGTACCATTCAGCATACACCCGAATATTGAAAAAGCAACAGACAGGCGTAGCTTTGCTGGTAAAGCACTAATTACTGGCTATTTTTCAAGTACTGAAGAGAGGTCTTCAATTGAATAATTTGTTTGGAAGAAACTGATTAAAAACTTTTCTCTTTCTTAAAAGTAAATTACCTGAGGCTTTGAAATGGAATGGAATGCAATGTGAAGCCGGTTATCTTTCGATTGGGAAATAATTTTTAAGGTGCGCTTTATCCAAATAGGCCAACTTCTCTCAAATGTATCTTCACACTACTAAGTAGTCATACATTCCATTTCTCAAGATAACAGCTTATATCAGAGGTATGATTGCATAGGTATTTATTTATACTATTAATATCATTCCATGTTTTTAGTTTTTAAAACATGAAACTTTAAATGATTTCTTTATCAATTTGCTGTTTTTCCCTTATTTCAAGTCTCATCATAAAATTCTCCTTTCAGAAATAATCATTTGTATGCAATCAATGTCCACAGCATACAACAAAATGGACCATATAAAGTCTGGAGTTAAGCTCAACCTTTGTGGCTATCAAAACAAAAATATTTTATAGCCATCATATTGACACTCATTTTCAAGCAATATATCTATAAATATAGTGAGAAAGATTTTTGCAAGAGAAATGTATCCACAGTTTTTTAGCTGGTTTCCAAACGTTTTTTAAAAATTATACAAAGAAACTACCTGTGTAGATTAATTTTGAAAAAAATCCAGTTATAGGCATGCACTTATTTCAAATGTGAAGCGAACAAAAAACTCCCAACCCCAACTGTAGTTACCAAATTAATAACCTTTACACTAACATTTGATGGAAGCTAACATCAAGCAGTGTTACACATAAGATTGTTCCCTACCAACAGTGAAAACATAAAGTCAGAACATCAAAAGACAGAGATCCGCAGTTAAGAGTCAAAAGTTTAGCAGTTAAATTTTGTAATATATTTAAAGATTACTAATATTTAAACAGTAGGACTATGAAACAAGAACACACCGCTAAGTCGTTATCCTTTGTCCTTAACAGGGAGCTTCATCAAGACACAAAGACCGTCGCTTCAGTTAGTGCTGAATGCAGAGTCTCATTCATTTCTACTAATTACCATAGCACACTGAAGAGTCGCATCCTAAGTGGATGGAACAAGGCAGCTCACGTGATCTCAGACAGACATGAAAGTACATGTGCTGCACCGAGAGCAGGAAATGAAGCTGCATATATCTCGATAAGGAGGCTGAGATACCTTGTAAAGTAGTGGGGGACTTCACACCTTTTGACCTACTTTATGCTTTACCCTCGCAAAAAAAAGTATTGATTTTTTCAAAAAAATTACAGAGTGGGTCAAAAATAAAAATTTAAAGAACTTCTAATGAAGTTGGCAAATGCTATTCCATGAAGGATCAAAATAAACTATTCAATTCCATAGACTTTAACTTATCATGCCCTATTTAGCAGTTCAGCTAAAATTGCTATTCTGTACCAAAGTGCATTATGACAACAGTGGATCAACAATTTAGTTGTAATTTGGGAGGGCCTCAATCCTCTGGCCTGATGTGTTCCTTTGTTAAAAGGAACTTTTCGTGAAAAACTGGACATCTGCGGCATTCTAAAGCCGAGAGGACCTGATTCTTTAAAAATTCATGTAGCAGTCAAAACGAACTTAAGATGTTTTAAAAACAAATTAGGGAAATGGTACCGCAGCTTTGAAAACCCAGCAAGAAAACAAGTCACATCGCACACAGAATAGTCTGGGGTAATGAGACATGAAAATGCAGGGATTGTAATAAAACTGTACAGATCATGTCAGGAACTCCTGTCCGCAACCGGTCTGCGGACAAGCACCACGATCCAGAAACAAAAGAGACTGGGTGACTAAGCACAAACATAATGTAGTTAGGACGTGGATAAAGACGCCTTTTAAACTTTCGTGGCGAACACTGCGAAACATCTTGAGTCAACACATTACCTTCCACAAGGCTCATCAATGAAGGCTGAAGGGTGAGACTTTATTGAACAAGGAGCCAGCGGCCTGTTACTGAATAAAGAGCAGTGAGTGGGTCAGGACTGCAGCTGCCTGCCCCCTCTTTGTGGCGGAGCGGCTTTTCCGACAAACACCGCCTTCAATGGCGAGTCCACATGGAGCCTGGATCCAAACAAAGGGGTGAAGCGCCGCCCGCTACAGAATTAAACAGCCTTGCCCCCTGCCTCCCCACCCTCTTCTCCACCATCAAAAAGATGAAACAAAGAACGCCTCGCTGCCGCTGCCGCTGCCGCCGCCGCCCCCCCCACAAGAGACCAGGCCGGTCACCAGCGCAGGCTTCGCTAACTCACTCCAGCCCCAGGCTGTATAGGCCGCCGCTAGGCCTCGCGGTGTTTGGAAACAAAGGACGGGAAGTGGGGGGAAGGGAGGCGAGGAAGGGCCGGGCTTCCACTTCCTCCCTCCCCCTCCGCCACTCCCCGTCACTGCGGCCCACCGCCTCCCTCTCGATTTTACCTGAAGCCGCCCTCCTCCGGCGCTGCGTAACCCCGGCCGTACGGCCTGTCAATCTGGAGGCGGTCGCCATGGCAGCGCCGCGAGGCCTGTCACTCTGGAGGCCGTCGCCATGGCAGCGCCGCGAGGCCTGTCACTCTGGAGGCCGTCGCCATGGCAGCGCCGCGAGGCCTGTCACTCTGGAGGCCGTCGCCATGGCAGCGCCGCGAGGCCTGTCACTCTGGAGGCCGTCGCCATGGCAGCGCCGCGAGGCCTGTCACTCTGGAGGCCGTCGCCATGGCAGCGCCGCGAGGCCTGTCACTCTGGAGGCCGTCGCCATGGTAGCGACCGGCTCCGCTTGTTGTGATTGGTGGAACTCCCACGGCCGCGTGCCCAGTCTCTCGTGGGTGCACCTTCAGTGATCGCCTTGCTCTTGGTGGGTTCATTGTTTATAGTTTTTCCTGCGTTGTTTCGGGAAGAATAACCCAAGGGCGAGAGTGAGGTCTGCAGAAGCTGGAGATCAGAGTCAAGAGTGTGGTGCTGGATAAGCACAGCAGGTCAGGCAGCATCCGAGGAGCAGGAGAGTCGACGTGTCAGGCATAAGTCTTTCATCAGGAATGAGGCTGGGAGCCTTATGGGGTTTGGGGAGTGGAGAGATTAATGAGGGGTGGGACTGGGGGAATGTAGCTAAGAGTGCAGTAGGTGGATGGAGGTGGGGGTAATGGTGATAGATCAAGGGGAGGGTGGGGTGGATAGTTGGGAAGGAAGGTGGGACAGGTCATGAGGGCGGTACAGGGCTGGAAGGTTGGAACTGGGATAAGGTGTGGTGGGGGAGGGGAAATGAGGACTCTGATGAAATCCACATTGATGCCATGGGATTGGAGGGTCCTGAGGCAGGAGATAGGTGTTCTTCCTCCAGGTAAGAGAGTGACAGTGGAGGAGGCCCAAGACCTGCATGTCCTTGGTGGAGTGGGAGGGGGAATTAAAGTGTTCAGCCACGGGGCAGTGGAGTTGGTTGGTGCGGGTGTCCCAGAGATGTTCTTTGAAGCGCTCTGCGAGTGGGCATCTTGTCTCCCCAATGTAGAGGGGACCGCATCAGGAACAACGGATACTGTAAATGACATGTATGGAAATGCAGGTGAAACTTTGATGGATGTGAAAGGCTCCTTTGTGGCCTTGGACGGAGATGAGAGGGAGGTGGGGGAAACAGGTTTTGCAATTCTTACGGTAACAGGCCAAGGTGCCGGGAGGAGTGAGTGGGTTATCGGGAGGTGAGGTAGTCACAGAGGGAACAATCTTTATGGAAAGCAGATAGGGGTGGGGGCGAATATATACCTGGTGGTCGGGTCCTATTGTAGGTGGCGGAAAAGGCAGAGAATAATGCGATGTATTTGAAGGTTGGTGGGGTAGAAGGTGAGGACCAGAGGGCTTTTGACCTTGTTGCAGTTGGAGGAGTGGGGTTCAAGGGCGGAGGTGCGGGAAGTGGATGAGATGTGCTGGAGGGCATCATCAACCACGTGGGAGGGGAAATTTCATCACCTCAGGGGATCTCTCACCCACAGCTTTCAATCTCATAGTTCAGAAACCCCGCACTGCCCAATTTCCAAGATCCACAAGCCTGACTACCCAGGCCGACCCATCGTCTCAGCCTGCTCCTGCCCAACCAAATTCATCTCCACATACCTTGATACTGTCCTATCCTCCTTGGTCCAGGAACTCCCCACACACGTTCGAGACACAACCCATGCTCTCTACCTCCTCCAAGACTTCTGTTTCCTTGGCCCACAATGCCTCAACTTCACCATGGATATCCAGTCCCTATACACCTCCATCTGCCATGACCAGGACCTCCAAGCCCTCCATTTCTTCATCTCCCGACATCCCCACCAGTACCCTTCCACTGATACTCTTAATTCATTTGGCTGAACTGGTCCTCACTCTAAATAATTCCTCCTTTGAATCTTCCTACTTCCTCCAGACGAAAGGGGTAGCCATGGGCACCCACATGGGCCGCAGCTATGCCTGTTTCTTTGTCAGTTACGTGGAACAGTCCATCTTCGGCAGTTACACCGACATTACTCTTCACCTTTTCTTCCGCTACTTTGATGACTGCATCGGCGCCACCTCGTGCTCCCACGAGGAGTTTGAACAGTACAACAACTTCACCAACACATTTCACCCCGATCTTAAATTCACCTGGACCATCTCTGACATCTCCCTGCCCTTCCTGGACCTCTCCATCACCATCAACAGTGACTGGCTCAACACTGACATTTTCTACAAACCCACCGACATCCACAGCTACCTGGATTGCACCTCCTCCAACTCTGCCTCCTGTAAAAATGCTATCCCTTATTCCCAATTCCTCCGCCTCCATCACATCAGCTCCCAGGAGTACCAATTCCACCACAGAACAGATGACCGCCTTCTTTAAAGACCACAATTTTCCCTCCCACATGGTTGATGATCCCTCCAACGCATCTCATCCACTTCCTGCACCTCCGCCCTCGAACCCCACTCCTCCAATTGCAACAAGGACAGAGCCCCCTGGTCCTCATCTTCCACCCCACTCACCTCCGTATACATTGCATCATCCTCCGCCAGTTCCACCATCTACACATGTACCCCACCATCAGAGATATATTCCCACCCACCCCTATCAGCTTTCTGTAAAGACTGTTCCCTCTGTGACTACCTCGTCAGGCCCACGCCCCCCCAACAACCCACCCTCCTCTCCTGGCACCTTCCCCTGCCACTGCAGGAATTGCAAAATTTGCACCCACACCTCCCCCCTCACCTCTGTCCAATGCCCCAAAGGAGCCTTCCATAGCCATCACCTGCCCTTCTACACATGTCATTTACTGTATCCATTACTCCCGATGCGGTCTCCTCTACATTGTGGAGGCAGGACGCCTACTCAAAGAGCGCTTCAGAGAATATCTCCTGGACACCTGCACCAATCAACCCTACTGCCCCATAGCTGAATACTTCAACTCCCTTTCCCACTCCACCGAGGGCATGCTGGTCCTGGGCCTCCTCCATCGCCACTCCCTTACCACCTGATGCTGGAGGAAGAACGCCTCATCTTTCCCCTCAGGGCCCTCCAACCCCATGGTATCAATGTGGATTTCACCAGTTTCCTCATTTCCCTCCCCCCATCTTATCCCAGTTCCAATCTTTCAGCTCAGCACCACCCTCATTACCTGTCCACCTTCCTTCCCATCTATCCGCTCCACCCTCCCCTCCGACCTACCTTCCCCCCCAGCTCCACCCCCCTCCCATTTAACTCTCTACCCCCGAGGCTCCCAGCCTAATTCCTGATGAAGGGCTTTTGCCCGAAACGTCGATTTTCCTGCTCCTCGGATGCTGCCTGATCTGCTTTGCTTTTCCAGCACCACACTCTCAACTAGAATAACACAAAGGCATATGGTAAACCAGACTTCAGATCCTCTTAATTGCAGACAGACGCTCAAATTTCTCTTATCTGTTGTTCAGATGCAAGGAATATTGCTGTCCCATAAAATACACTTCATCCATAAGATTTATAAAAGTACATGTTAACGCATGGGAGACAATGGTCAGAATAAACTGACTTGGAGGAAGCTTATGTATGACGGGACACAAGTGCCGACGATTTCAAAACCAAGGACCAATTCCACTTCCCCGAAACACCTACCAAATATGTGGTCAGATTTGTGGCTCTCGGATCAGGCTCATCAGTCACACAGGACCTAGAAAACACATGACCAGTGACAGAAATTTTCTCGGTGGGCAATCATTCTCATTAGTGAGTGATTGGAGCCACTGCCAAAAAAGCATACTGAATGACTGTTCAAAGTTGACTTTACATAAAGTTGCAAGGGGAACAGTTTCTCTCAATTGCAGTCTGTCATTGTGCTTCACCACACATAATTACATGCCAACAAGGAGCAGGAGTATGCCTTTCACAGCTTGAACCCACTCTGACATTCAATAAGATCATGGTTGTTTCAGATTGTAATGCCAAATCCACATTCCTGACTACCATGATAATCTATCCACTTGCTTAACAAAATCTATTCATATCTGAAAAAATTCAAATACTCAGCTTCCGTCATATTTTCAAGAAGACAGTTCCAAAGACTCCATGAATAAGAAAAATTGAATTAATCTTCATTTCAAATGGGTGACCCCCCCAATTTTTAAACATAGCATTTCATTGTAAATCCTCCAATCCTCTCCATATCTAACCTTTCAATATGTGTGTATCAATCAAGTCCCCTCTTATTCTTCTAAACTCCAGTGAATACAAGCCTTAGCCTATCCAACTTTTCATTTTAAGACAACTTGTCCAGTCCTCGTATCAGTCTCGTAAACCTACTTTGGAACAGTTCAAAACATTTACATTTTTCCTTAAACAAGGTGACCAATACTGTACACAATACTCCAGATGTGGTCTCACCAGTGCTCTGTATAACTGAAGCATATTTTTGTACTAACTTCCCCTCGCAATAGTTTTCCCAGTTACTTGCCTTGCCTGCAAATTAACCTCTTGTGATTCATGCACCATGATGCCCAGCTCTGTGTGCATCTCAGAGCTCTGCAATCTATTATCTTTGTGGGTGGCATGGTGCACAGTGGTTAGCACTGCTGCCTCACCGTGCCAGAGACCCGGGTTCAATTCCCGCCTCAGGTAACTGACTGTGTGGAGTTTGCACATTCTCCCTGTGGGTTTCCTCTGGGTGCTCCAGTTTCCTCCCACAGTCCAAAAATGTGCAGGTTAGATGAATTGGCCATGCTAAATTGCCCGTAGTGTTAGGTGAAGGGGGGAATCGGTCTGGATGGGTTGCACTTCGGCGGGTTGGTGTGGACTTATTGAGCCAAAGGGCTTGTTTCCACATTATGTAATCTAATCTATTTCAATAACACACTTCTTTCCATGGAGATTGTGAAGAGCACAAAATTTCTTGGAGTCCACCTGGCAAAGAGTCTCACCTGGTCCCTCAACACCAGCCCCATAACCAAGAAAGCCCAGTATCATCTCTACTTTCTGCACAGGCTGAGGAAAGCCCATCCCCATCCTCACCATATTCTACCGAGCACTTTGAGCATTACTGCCTGGTTTGGGAATTGCACCAGCTCGGATCGGAAAACTCTACAAAGGATAGTGAGGACAGCTGAGAAGTTCATCGGGACATTTACACCACATGCTGCATCCACAAGGCCAACAGCATTGTGGATGACCGCGCACATCCTTCATTCAAATTCTTCTCCCTCCTGCCATCTGCCAGAAGATGCTGGAGCATTTGGCCTCTCACGGCCAGACTGCGCAATAGTTTCCTCCCCTGAGCCATCAGGCTCCTTAACACTGTATGATCACACTCAATTCCATTTATAATTCTTGGACGACTTTTTGAATTGCTGCTAAAACAATGTTTTATTAATGACTATTCATTGTTACATTGTAATTTGTCCATCACTGTGCCGATTGTCTTGACTTGGCAGGAATCACAGTGCTACCATGCATGGTTTACACTTTATTTTCTTCCATCCTGGCCTGGTATCTATAAACTCATTGCTAACCTAACACTTCCATATCTCTTGCGCTCTGGGCTCCATCTCCACCAATCCATTTACCCCTCTCCTCCATCCTAACCCCTATCCAGCTAACTGTGGCTTCAGCATAAATACATTTTCCTAGCTGCTAACAGTTCTGATAAAAGGTGACCGGACTTGAAACGTTAACTCTGTTTTCCTCCCACAAATGCTGCAAGAGTCAAGCAGTCAGGGCAGCAGGAACAAAGGTAGGATTGATAAATTAAACTGCATTTATTTCAATGCAAGAGGCCAAACAGGGAAGGCAGATGAACTCAGGGCATGGTTGAGAACATGGGACTGGGACCAAATTAGATTAGATTCCCTACAGTATAGAAACAGGCCCTTCGGCACAACAAGACTACACCAACCCTCCGAAGAGTAACAGATACATGGCTCAGGGATGGGCAGGACTGGCAGCTTAATGTTCCAGGATACAAATGCGACAGGAGTGACAGAAAGGGAGGCAAGAGAGGAGGGGGAGTGGCATTTTTGAAAAGGGGTGGCATTACAGCTTTACTGAGGGAGGATATTCCTGGAAATACGTCCAGGGAAGTTATTTGGGTGGAACTGAGAAATAAGAAAGGGATGATCACCTTATTCAGATTGTATTATAGACCCCCTAATAGTCAGAGAGAAATTGAGAAACAGATTTCTGAGGAGATCTCGGTTATCTGTAAGAATAATAGGGTGGTTATGGTAGGGGATTTTAACTTTCCAAACATAGACTGGGACTGCCATAGTGTTAAGGGTTTAGATGGAGAGGAGTTTGTTAAAGTGTGTACAAGAAAAATTTCTGAGTCAATATGTGGATGTACTTACTAGAGAAGGTGTAAAGCTTGACCTACTCAGGAAATAAGGCAGGGCAAGTGAGTGAGGTGTCAGTGAGGAAGCACTTTGGGGCCGGCGACCATAATTCTATTAGTTTTAGAATAGTGATGGAAAAGGATAGACCAGATCTAAAAGTTGAAGTTCTAAATTGAAGGAAGACTAATTTTGATGGTATTAGGCAAGAACTTTTGAAAGCTGATAGGGACAGATGTTTGCAGGTAAAGGGAGAGCTGGAAAATGGGAAGCCTTCAGAAATGGGATAACGAGAGTCCAAAGACAGTATATTCCTGTCAGGGTGAAAGGAAAGGCTGGTAGGTGAGGGAATGCTGGCTGACAAAAGAAATTGAGGGTTTGGTTAGGAAAAAGAAGGAAGCATATGTCAGGTATAGACAGTATAGATCGAGTGAATCCTTAGAAGAGTATAAAGGAAGTAGGAGTATACTTAAGAGAGAAATCAGGAGGGCAAAAAGAGGACATGCGATAGCTTTGGCAAATAGAATTAAGAAGAATCCAAGGGTTTTAAAAATACATTGAGGACAAAAGGGTAACTCAGGAGAGAATAGAGCCCCTCAAACATCAGGAAGGCAGCCTTTGTGTGGAGCTGTAGTAGGTGGGGCAGATACTAAATGAGTATTTTGCATCAGTATTTACTGTGGAAAAGAATGTGGAAAATATAGAATGTAGGGAAGTAGATGGTGTCATCTTGAAAAATGTCCATATTACAGAGGAGGAAGTGCTAGATGTCTTGAAAAGCATAAAAGTGGATAATCCCCAGGACCTGATCAGGTGTACCCTAGAACTCTGCGGGAAGCTAGAGAAGTGATTGCTGGGCCTCTTACTGAGATATTTGTATCATCGATACTCACGGGTGAGGTGCCAGAAGACTGGAGGTTGGCTAATGTGGTGCCACTGTTTAAGAAAGGTGGTAAGGACAAGCCAGGGAATTATAGACCAGTGAGCCTGATGTCGGTGGTGGGCAAGTTGTTGGAGGGAATCCTGAGGGACAAGATGTACATGTATTTGGAAAGGCAAGGACTGATTAGGGATAGTCAACATGGCTTTGTGCATGGGAAATCTTGTCTCACAAACTTGATTGAGTTTTTTGAAGAAGTAACAAAGAGGATCGATGAGGACAGAGTGGTAGATGTGATCTGTACGGACTTCAGTAACGCATTCAACAAGGTTCCCCATTGGAGACTGGTGAGCAAGGTTAGATCTCATGGAATACAGGGAGAACTAACCATTTGAATACAGAATGGCCTCAAAGATAGAATACAGAGGGTGGTGATGGAGGGTTGTTTTTCAGACTAGAGATCATTTTCATCATTTTTGTAAATGATTTGGATGTAAGCATAATAGGTATATTTAGTAAGTTTGCTGTTGACACCATAATTGGAGGTGTAGTGGACAGCAAAGAAGGTTACCTTAGATTACAAAGGGATCTGGATCAGATGGGCCAATGGGCTGAGAAGTGGCAGACAGAGTTTAATTTAACTCAATGTGAGGTGCTGCATTTGGGAAAGTAAATCTTAGCAGGACTTATATACTTAATGATAAGATCCTAGGGAGTGTTGCTGAACAAAGAGACCTTGGAGTGCAGGTGCATAGCTCCTTGAAAGTGGAGTTGCAGGATAGTGAAGAAGGCATTTTATATGCTTTCCTTTATTGGTCAGAGTATAGAATACAGGCGTTGGGAGTCATGTTGCAGCTGTACAGGTCATTGGTGAGGCCACTGTTGGAATATTGCCTGCAATTCTGGTCTCCTTCCTATTGGAAGGAGGTTGTGAAACTTGAAAGGGTCCAGAAAAGATTTACAAGGATGTTGCCAGGGTTGGAGGATTTGAGCTATAGGGAGAGGTTGAATAGGATGGGACTGTTTTCCCTGGAGCGTCGGAGGCTGAGGGGTGAAGTTATAGATGTTTATAAAATCATGAGGGGAATGGATAGGATAAATAACAATGTTTTTTCCCTGGGGTGGGAGAGTCCAGAACTAGAGGACATAGGTTTAGGGTGAGAAGGGAAAGGTATAAAAGAGACCTAAGAGGCAACTTTCTCACTCAGAGGGTGGTACATGTATGGAGTGAGCTGCCAGAGAAAGTGGTGGAGGCTAGGACAATTGCAGCATTTAAAAGGCATCTGGATGGGTATGTGAACAGGAAGGGTTTGGAGGGATATGGGCTGGGTGATGGCAGGTGGGACGAGAATGGGTTGGGATATCTGGTTGGCATGGACAAGTTGGACGAAGGGTCTGTTTCCATGCTGTACATCTCTATGACTATGATCTGCTAAGTTTCTCCAACAATTTCCATTTCTGTAATGTCAAAACCTGTTGTGAAAAACAAAAGTTCATGGTACATGGGGTAGCATATTGGTATGGGTATGACTGGAATGGGTATGTGTATGACTGTACTCTTGTATAGTTTGTGTATTCATATAGCACCTTGGTCCTGTCTCGTTTTTATTGTACCAGCTATATATGGTAGAAATGACAAATATAATTCTGCCTGCTAAATGGGACAATTTCACATTTTCCTGCATGCGAATCAATCTTCTAGATCTTTGTCCACTCATCTAATCAAGCAATATCTTCTTGTAGGTCCCTAATTACCTCTAGATAACTAATTTTCTGATCTACCTTTGTTTTGTCAGATAATTTGGCAACTGTACCTTTCTGTCACTCGATCCAATTCATTGATGTAAATTGTAAACAGTTGAGGTCCCTGGACCAATTCCTGTGGCATTATAATCATTTAGTCTTGCCGACCTGAAAAACATTGTCTCCACCCTGCTTCTTGTGAGCCAACCAATCATCTACCCATACCAATATGTTAGCCCATATACAATGAGCTTTTGTTTTCCACAACAGATTTTTACATTACAGAAATGAAAATTGTTGGAGAAACTTAACAGATCTTGCAGCATTTGTGGGAAGAAAGCAGAGTTAAAGTTTCAAGTCCAGTGACCCTTTATCAGATCTGTTAGCAGCTAGGAAAATGTATTTATGCTGAATAGGGGTTAGGATGGAGGGGATTGCTGGAGATGGAGCCCAGAGAGCAAGAGATATGAAAGTGTTAGTTTAGCAAAAAGTTTACAGATGCCAGGCTAGAACGGAAGAAAAGCTGAATAAGTGATAATAAGAGCTAAGAGTAGGATAAAATGGATGAGCTATACTGAATGCAATCTATTCAGTGTGATAATAGGTCTTGGACTACTTGAGAGTGGGTAATTGTTCCAACGTAACCCATGTCATCACCAGATTTGGAAAGCTGGAATCAGGCTCTAAAGTTATTGAACTCAATGTTGAGTCCTAGAGGCCTGCAGGGTCCTCAAGTGGAAAATGAAATAATGTTCTTACTGCTTGCACTGAGACTCATTGGAACAATGCAGCAGGCCTGTGATAGAAATATTGGCCAGGGAACACAATGGTGTGTTGAAGTAGCAGGCAACTGGAAGCTTAGAGCTGAAAATGTGTTGCTGGTTAAAGCGCAGCAGGTCAGGCAGCATCCAAGGAACAGGAAATTCGACGTTTCGGGCACAAGCCCTTCATCAGGAATGAGGAAAGTGTGTCCAGCAGGCTAAGATAAAAGGTAGGGAGGAGGGACTTGGGGGAGGGGCGATGGAGATGTGATAGGTGGAAGGAGGTCAAGGTGAGGGTGATAGGCCGGAGTGGGGTGGGGGCGGAGAGGTCAGGAAGAAAATTGCAGGTTAGGAGGGCGGTGCTGAGTTCGAGGGAATCGACTGAGACAAGGTGGGGGGAGGGGAAATGAGGAAACTGAAAAATCTGAGTTCATCCCTTGTGGTTGGAGGGTTCCCAGGCGGAAGATGAGGCGCTCTTCCTCCAACCGTCGTGTTGTTATGTTCTGGCGATGGAGGAGTCCAAGGACCTGCATGTCCTTAGTGGAGTGGGAGGGAGAGTTAAAGTGTTGAGCCACGGGGTGGTTGGGTTGGTTGGTCCGGGCGTCCCAGAGGTGTTCCCTGAAGCGTTCCGCAAGTAGGCGGCCCGTCTCCCCAATGTAGAGGAGGCCACATCGGGTGCAGCGGATGCAATAGATGATGTGTGTGGAGGTGCAGGTAAATTTGTGGCAGATATGGAAGGATCCCTTGGGGCCTTGGAGACAGGTAAGGGAGGAGGTGTGGGCGCAAGTTTTGCATTTCCTGCGGTTGCAGGGGAAGGTGCCGGGAGTGGAGATTGGGTTGGTGGGGGGTGTGGACCTGACGAGGGAGTCACGAAGGGAGTGGGCTTTGCGGAACGCTGATAGGGGAGGGGAGGGAAATATATCGCTGGTGGTGGGGTCCGTTTGGAGGTGGTGGAAATGACGGCGGATGATACGCTGTATACGGAGGTTGGTGGGGTGTTAGGTGAGAACCAGTGGGGTTCTGTCCTGGTGGCGGTTGGAGGGGCGGGGCTTAAGGGCGGAGGAGCAGGAAGTGGAGGAGATGTGGTGGAGGGCATCGTCGATCACGTCTGGGGGGAATCTGCGGTCTTTGAAGAAGGAGGCCATCTGGGCTGTGCGGTATTGGAACTGGTCCTCCTGGGAGCAGATGCGGCGGAGACGAAGGAATTGGGAATATGGGATGGCGTTTTTACAGGGGGCAGGGTGGGAGGAGGTGTAGTCCAGGTAGCTGTGGGAGTCAGTCGGTTTATAGTAGATGTCTGTGTTCATTCGGTCGCCCGAGATAGAAATGGAAAGGTCTAGGAAGGGGAGGGAGGAGTCTGAGACAGTCCAGGTGAATTTTAAGTCGGGATGGAAGGTGTTGGTAAAGTTGATGAACTGTTCAACCTCCTCGTGGGAGCACGAGGTAGCGCCGATACAGTCATCAATGTAGTGGTGGAAAAGGTGGGGGGTGGTGCCAGTGTAGTTGCGGAAGATGGACTGTTCCACATATCCTACAAAGAGACAGGCATAGCTGGGGCCCATGTGGGTGCCCATGGCAACTCCTTTAGTTTGGAGGAAGTGGGAGGATGACAGAATATGTGTTCTAGTCACTCAGTCTGCATTTTGTTTCTTGTTTCTTGCTACAGACGTCGCCAGACCTGCTGAGTTTTGCCAGCAATTTCTGTTTTTGTTTCAGATCTCCAGTATCTTTATTTTATTTATATGACATTACAGCAATATTCATTCCATGTAAAACTTGCAACATGATGGCTTTTACACTATTTATCACTCTCAGTGCACCACAGTGGGAGAGTTGTAGACAATTGCCTTTCCCTATTGTGCCTTTGCAACAGATACCCCAAACTTTAGCATATGACTCAACATGTAGTTCTACAGATGCGAGGGAAATGCATTCATCAAATAGAATACGTTGACAGGTTCATTGCTCCTTGAAAGTAGATTTGTAGGTAGGTAGGATAGTGAAGAAGGTGTTTGGTATGCGTTTCTTTATTGTTAAGAGTATTGAGTATAGGGGTTGAGAGGTCATGTTGAACTGTACAGGACATTGGTTAGGTCACTTGTGGAATATTGCATGCAATTCTGATCTTCCTATCAGAAGGATATTGTGAAACTTGAAAGGGTTCAGAAAAGATTGACAAGCATGTTGCCTGGTTTGGAGAATTTAAGCTATAGGGAGAGGGTGAATAGGCTGGGGCTGTGTTCCCTGGAGTGTCGGAGGCTGAGGGGTGACCTTACAGAGGCTTATAAAATCATGAAGGGCATGCATAGGATAAATAGACAATGTCTTTTCCCTGCAGTGGGGGAGTCCCGAACTAGAAGGCATAAGTTTAGGGTGTGAGGGGAAAGAAATGAAAGAGACCTAAGAGGCAACTTTTTAATGCAGAGGGTGGTGTGTGTATGGAATGCACAGCCAGAGGAAGTGGTGGAGGCTGGTACAATTCCAACATTTAAAAGGTATCTGGATGGGTATATGAATAGGAAGGGTTTGGAGGGATATGGGTTGGATGCTGACAGCACGGTGGCACAGTGGTTAGCACTGCTGCCTCACAGCGCCTGAGACCCGGGTTCAATTCCCGACTCAGGCGACAGACTGTGTGGAGTTTGCACGTTCTCCCCGTGTCTGCGTGGGTTTCCTCCGGGTGCTCCGGTTTCCTCCCACAGTCCAAAGATGTGCGGGTCAGGTGAATTGGCCATGCTAAATTGCCCGTAGTGTTAGGTGAAGGGGTAAATGTAGGGGTAGGGGTGGGTTGCGCTTTGGCGGGTCGGTGTGGACTTGTTGGGCCGAAGGGCCTGTTTCCACACTCTAAATCTAATCTAATCTAATCTAATCAGATTAAGTTGGGATATCTGGTTGGCATGAATGAGTTGGATTGAAGGGTCTGTTTCCATACTGTACATCTCTATAACTCAATGACTCTATGACCTCAAAGTGGATCCCAAGTTTGTAAGAAGCAAGACAAACGTAACAGTTTATGCCTGTGCTATTTAGCAGCTTTATCTGTTCTACACTAATTCTTCCAATATGGAAGAATAGTAAACATTGAGATTAAGAATGTGAATTTAATTGCACATGAAGTTCAGGATATTTCTTTTAGGAATGGCCCAATCAAAATACAATGGCAGTTTAAACTGTTATTGTATGTTAGACCTTCTGTCATATGAAAACTAGATTTCAGGACAAGGAAGCCTGCAGAATGCAGATGATGTATAATCTTCATTATTCTTTGTTGGAAAACACAGGTAAAGGACAGTACAGATCAGCACAGAAGTTTCCAACCAGGTTCTACTTTTTTTAAAATTTTATCCAAACAAGTGAAATAAAAACTATATGATTGCGCTGAAATTGTACAACTCTCAGAAAAAAACTTGTGTCTAGTTACAGTAAATTGGTCTTTAGTAACATCATCATTTCAGTGTTGGTGGGACAGGTGGTTTGCAATGCAGAGTGATACCAGCAACATCAATTCAATTCCTGCACTAACTAAGGTTTCCATGAAGTACTCTCCTTCTCTATCTCGCCTGAGGCATGGAGACCCTCAGGTTAAACCACCCTTATTCATCTGCTTCTAATGAGGGAGCACCTCTATGGTTTGGTAGGATAATGGTGATCTCACCTTTAGGAGTATTTCCATTGAAGTTATGAAATGCATGTTTAAAGAAAAGAAGCTTTTTAACTTGTGACTTTTTGGTCTTGAGACAGCTGTTTCATAAACACCCACTGCCAAGATATTTGTCTTAAGTTCTCTGCATTTTTCTTTGCACCCTCTATCTGTCTGTGCTGGCATTGAAATAGATTTATAGAAATAATTCAACACAGAAATTGGCACTTGGACTCTGTGTGGAGTTTGAACATTCTCCCAGTGTCTGCGTGGGTTTCCTCCAGGTGCTCCGGTTTCCTCCCACAATCCAAAAATGTGCAGGTTAGGTGAATTGGCCATGCTAAATTGCCTGTAGTGTTAGGTGAATGTAGGGGAATGGGTCTGGGTGGGTTACGCTTCGGCGGGTCGGTGTGGACTTGTTGGGCCAAAGGGCCTGTTTCCACACTAAGTAAGATGTAAAACCATAACTTGATTCTGAAACAACTTTTCAATCGCACAGAACAGTTACCAGATGCACTGAAATGTTTCAGGGAGTTGCCCATCATCACATTCTTAAGGAGGAATAAGGGAGAGTCAATAAGTGTTGGACTTCTCAGCGATGCTCACTCCTAGATTTTGGTTGTGGTTTTAAATTCACTCCTAGATTTACACATAATTCAGCCTAATAACACAGTGTCATATTGAAGGAAAGCTGAACTGGCAAAGGTGCTATCTTTCTGATCAGATGTTAAACTGAGGTCTGTTTACTAAATTGAATAAATGTAAAAGATCCCATCCCACAATTTATAATAATTTTCTGTGTTGTATTAGTTCTGCTTGTTAAGAATCACGGAACTTCAATCTAATTATTACATATAGAGTCATAGAATCATACAGCACTGAAACAGACCCTTCAGTCCAACCAGTCCATGCCGAACATTATCCCAAACTAAACTAGTCCCACCTATCTGCTCCTGGCCCATACCCCTCCAAACCATTCTTATTCATGTACTCATCTAAGTGTCTTTTAAACTTTATAACTGTGCCCACATCCACCATATATGAAATGCTTTAAGAGATTTCTGAGTATTGCATGCAAGTGCCAGAAACTGCGCTGAATCTTAGATTTCTTAGGCTAATTCAAAGTTGTATCAAGGTTTTTTTGAAGGATTCTCACCATAACTTACCAAACTCACCTCATTAATAAACTATCTCATCTGCTGTGGAACCGTCACCATTGTGCCATGTGTCATTCCTGGAACAACCACTCAGCAGCTACCTGCCAGAAGACCAACATCTCTTGCACCTGTGCCATCATTAAAAGGCCACTGTGTACCTAGCCAAACACTGGCATTCAGAAACAAGTGTGATGATGTTGCTCCTTTAACAAAGTTATATTGTCTTTGTCTTTTTTCAGGAGGTCGTAAAGGCACAGGCTCCAAAATGTCTGGAGTTGAACTACTTGAGGAAGCTTTTAAGTTTTAAAAGAAACACTTGTACAATGAAAGGGGAGTGGCTAGTTCTCTGTGCTCAGCTTTCTCTGGTTTGGGTTCAGAGCTTCTAGTTAATCAGTTTTGAGACTGCTGGTCAAAGAAACAGTAGTAAGGAAGAAGGTGTTCTGTGCTGAATCCCTCTGCCATCTCTCTCTCTCCTGTAAGACCGAGTTTGATTTTACCTTTTTTCGCCAAGGAGTATTTACGGTGATTGTTGAAAGTATTTGGAACAGCATCATTAAGTTGGGATCATCTGTTGGGTTTTCGGATAGGTTAAGTTATTTTGTATTCTGATTTCTTTTGTTTGTGTTTCATTTGGTAACCTTGCAAATAAAGTCTGTTTTGGTTAAACCTAAGTGGTTGGGCCAGCTGCATAATTCCTGGAATATCCACTTTATACCTGCTTAAAACAATGAGCAATGTTAGGGCCCAGGCTACTTTCTTGAAATGTTTTGAGGGGGTCTGGCCTGGTTCATAACACAAGAGAAACGTGTTTGTATGGCATTGGGTCATACTGACAACTTTGATCTTCCTCATACATCCCTATTCTTTCACAGTCTCTGTACATGGAGGAATAGGAGATGGTGCAGGGATACCAATGGGGATCTGGAAGTACTAGTGGACAGGGTCATTTAAGGAAAAGAAATTCTTTTCCCAGAGGACCAGCAGAAGGCACCATGTCATCAGTGCCTGGCAGCTTGCTCTGAGGTCAATGCCATCTCTAGAGTCAGTAGGAATGGCCAACAGACTTGAAAGAAGGTCAATGACCTTTTCTGCTGCCACCAGTGCATTTGCCACATTCTGCTCAGTTATTTTACACTCACTCTATCTCTGCTACTGCACCAACTTCCCATCTGGACTCATGCTCTGTCAGTCTCCCACACTTGCTCTCAATCCTACGTCCTTCAAACATGACACAATACCTACTTGCCCTCTGTGCTGCCTTCACATTCCTTCAGAAACTCTTAGATTCTTTCCCTACTTGCATCAGCACTAACATCTGTGCCACACACTTTGACCTCATTCAATCCCTTGCTTTCTCTCATCATTGGAGAAGACAGCCAATAATAGGGCAGAGTGAGGCTGTACTGATGGGGGTGGGGGGGGAGGTGAGGAAGGAGGGAGGGAACCTGACATTTGGCTCTTTAGCCCTACAAGGAGAGAACCCTGGCCCTCCCAGGAGAAAACCGGGACCATTCCTACAGGAATGCAAAGACATCCATGTCTCACCTAGCGAGTGATTACCACTCCTAATTCCAATGCAGCTCTCATATTAACTCCGTGGTCAGCATCATTCCTTGTACATGACTTCCAATCACTGACTGCAGAACCTCCTCTTGCTTGTGTCTTGTAGGTACAGCCAGCAAGTCCCAGGAAGTTGACACTCAGAGCCTGCCGAAGACTGGGAACCTGCTCAACCCTCAGGTGGGAGAGGAGCCTGTGGGGACTTTGGAATTTTGCTGACATGCACAGGAGCAGTAGACAGCGAAGTGGGAGTCAATGGCCATCATTGTCCAGAAGCTCTAGCAGTGCAGCAAGTCATGTAGCCAGCTGACTGCCTCCATGGACAGGTTGGCGCTGCCATGGAGAGCCAGGTCCAGCATCCTCAGGATCAGCTGGAGAAGGGGTACCCATCCACACCCCACCACTCAGCCATTGGTCCTCAAGATACACTCCAGGTGCCCCACACTTAATTATGAGGGGCATGGATAGGATAAATAGTCTTCGCTGGGGTCGGGGAGTCGGGCATAGGTTTAGGGTGAGAGGGGAAAAATATAAAAGAGACCTAAGGGGCAACTTTTTCACGCAGAGGGTGGTACGAGTATGGAATGAGCTGCCAGAGGAGGTGGTGGAGGCTGGTACAACTGCAACATTTAAGAGGCATTTGGATGGGTATATGAATAGGAAGGGTTTGGAGGGATATGTGCTGGGTGCTGGCAGGTGAGACTAGATTGGGTTGGGATATCTGGTCAACGTGGACAGCTTGGACCGAAGGGTCTGTTTCCATGCTATACATCTCTATGACTCTGCCAGGAGGCACCCAGCTCCAGGAGGAACCACACAAAAGAACCTCAGAAGTCTCCTCTTAGGGTACTTCAGAAGTGTCTGGGCCCTCCATCACACTGCCTGAACCCCTCTGACCCTTGCAAGTTCAAGCCAATGAGGGTTGACTTCCCTCTGGCAATTAGACCTTCCACATGTTGGAGCCATCCAAACAAATGCCCCAGGGGTAGCCTGACCAAACGTCAAGGGCCACTGGGCTCCATTGCTGGGCAGGTTTCTGTCCGCCGATCTACAGAGCCAGGTGGAGTTGGAGGGAGAGGGGAAAGAAATTGTGTTGAGGGCACTTTGGTGACAATGGCTTGCAAAATGTGTTTCAACAATCCATCTGGTTGTTAGTCGTTCTGTGTGGGCTGAATGGCATTGTTACACCATTTAGTGTCACTTCATGACCACAGGTGAGGTTCCATGGATGGAGGTCTGTGTGAGAGCTTAGCGTATCATTCAAAAACAAGAGAAACATGTGTTTGCATGGCATTGAGTCATACTGACAACTTCAATCCTCCTCATGCAACATTCTTTCACAGCTTCCACGTTAAAAAGTGTTGGTGTCAATGCACAAGGGAGGGAAATGTGGTAGGACAATCAGGAAATGGGGATCCTACATGGGTCTGCGTGCCATGTTTTTCTTCATTAAGAGTCCTATCTCATTTACAACATTGGCTGTAAACTGGGTGGCTGCTCCAAAGTTCTGTAAACAGCAAACGGTGTCGAAACGCCATGGCATTGATTTCTGGTTCTGAAAGTTGCCCCCAAGACAGCCAGTGAGATAATTTGAGTGAACACTGGCTGATGCTGCATCTCCCTCCCTCACAGGTCAAGTCATATACCTCTCCCACTCCAAGTATGGTCACAACCATTTTCTTGTCCATCACACATTTTCAATTTCCAGCACAATAGAAGGCAATAGTGGGCACACTTCAAGCAGTGGCTTCCAGCTTCTGACTCTATGTGTTAGTGAGGCCCCAGACATCCACATCCACTTCCTAATACACCATTCTGTAAACCCCACAGTCTTCTCACTTTCCCAAGTTCCCACACAACCTGTCTACTTGCATCTACACCTGCCCACTTCAGCCCCTAGCCCTGGCATATGAGGTAACCGTGCCATTTATGGTCATACACACTCTTCACAACCCCAAAGCCAAGGTGCTTCTGACCCTGGATGACCCTGTTCTCCTTTCCAAACCCCTTTTCCAGCCGTGCTTTATCCTATCACCCCATTGTAGGTACTATTGCCACTCTTTCACAATTGTAATCCTGTCTTCCCCAGAGATTGCATTCCCAGTCCTGTGAAGAATACCTTGTCAGGTCTCTTCTCTCCTTGTTGGCTTGCCCTCTCCATGCCTTTGTTTCTTTGGATAGACCCAACAAACTGACTGTGGTCCACCATGTTGAGTGATTTGACTGGGCAGCCAGGAACGAGAAGGATCCAGAACTCCCCCCCGCTCACTGATTTTATTTTTCCATGACTGTATTAGCTCTGACCTTGGACTGGCTCCTATAGAGTCGCAGGAATGCAAAGGCATGGACCCTCTGACTGAAATCACACTGAGTGGATACGTGAGCAATCCTCTGGATTGGTATCGGAGACTTCCCTGAGATAACTGTGAAAGAGATTGCTTGGCTGTTGAGTGCCTCCATGGACCTCAGTGAGGACTACTCTTCCAAGACTTTGAAATGTGAATGCCTGCTTGTTGTACATGATGTGCATTTGCCTCATAAGCTGCTTACCACTTGGTGTAGATGTGTGAGTAATGTAGAGTAATACAGCATGAACCTGCCCACTAGATTGAGAACTTCTGAGCAGCAAGGCAAGCTGCTTGGCTGTATGAATGTACTCATTGGAACGGCAAGGTAAGACAGGGATGGATGCATGAGCCTGCAGATAAGCACTAAATGAGTAAGCCAAGAAGGTAAGCCCTGAATCCTTTTTTCTTCTCACACTTCCAAAATCTACTAAAGTTAGGAGTTGCTGTATGGTTTCCTACTCAAATTCCTTAGTTTTAGTTCCTTAAAACTATGGGAACTCCTTACTTCCTTAGTCTTTTCTTCTTCCAACAATCAATAACCCATGTTTATCACAACCACCAACTAAACTATCACTCTGAAGCAACTTGTCTGATTGAGTACTCCATCCAGCATTGGTAATGTTCCACAATATGTGTCTTGTCCCATGATTGGAATTCTCAATTCGGATAACTATGCCTGATTATCTGATAGGGACTTTTCCAAAGTTTCAACTTTTAAGTCACTTAAAGACCTGGAGATTATCAAACTAACAAAAAATTTATGATGTGGTGGCACACACGTCAAGAGGTGAACAGAGAGTATACAAACAAATTTTACTTCAAGCCATATAGTCAAAGAGACTTCCAGTGCAGTTGAGGATGGAATTTACTCACAGCCCAGTGGCAAGGGAGTGTAGCCACTAGATCTCTCATCAATTAGGACATAGAACTGCTAATTTTCTGTCTGCCATTTGCAGTGCCCACCTCCATTTTCCTTCTCTTGTACATAGATGGTTCATCCTGTCAGTATTTATTTACTCAATGATATCTACAATAGCATCTATATTTAACACATACAGTAATTACAGTATATACATATTTTATTTAATCATCTCTATAATCACTCAATGTTCACTCGATAGTTGCACAGTATAGTGTATATTCACAGCTACCAAAAACTTTTCTTTTGTTAGTATTTTGTCTGATACTTTGACTCCCAGACCTCCATCTTATACACATGCACAACTCTATTTGGACACTTTTGGCAGCCAAACCCTCAATTTTCGAGGCCACGAGCTCTGGAATTTCCTTCCTAAATCTTTGTGGGAGTAATGAAAAGAGATTAAGTCATGCAGACTCTCAACTCTGTTTCTCCATTCGAGTAGATGATGTTGCTGTAGTTTCTGCCTTTTCACCTTTCTCCTCCCTTAAAGCCCTCCTTTAAGTCCATCCTGTGACCAAGACTTTAATCATGCCATCCTAATATCTCCTTGTTTACCAGGTGTCAATTTTTTTCAGATTGTATTCTGTGAAAAACTTTGGTACACTTTAAAGGCTGTCCTTAAATCCATGCTTTTGATGTCATCGGTCTTAACTAGTTAAATTTTATATGCACCAAAACTGTGTTAACCAGGTCTTTATTATTTATTGATAATATTTCAAGTGTGTGGATTGTTTAATTTAACATTCCATTTATACAGCACCTTTTCTGACCTCAGAAGACTCCAAAGTATTTTAGAACCAATTAAGCCCATTTGAAGTGGAGCAACAACCAATTTATACACAGCAAGGCCTTACACATGGTAATGAGATAACAAGCAGATAATCTGTTTAAGCGGTATAGATTGCATGATAAATGTTGGCGAGGACACCAGGATTAATGTTCCTGTTCCATTTCAAAATAGGATCTTATATTGCTATCTGAGAGACCAGATGGGGATTTGCTGTAGGTGAATGAGCTACTGCTATTTTCCCTGAAGCATCAGAGGCTGAGGGGGTGACCTTATAGAGGTTTATAAAATTATGAGAGGCATGGATCGGGTGAATAGTCAAGGCCTTTTCCCCAGGGGAAAGGAATCCAAAACGAGAGAGCATAGGTTTAAGGAGATTTAAAAAGGACCTCAGGGAAAACTTTTTTACATATAGGGTGGTGTATGTATGAGCTGCCAAAGGAAGTGGGGGTGGCTGGTATAATAACAACACTTAAAAGGCATCTGGATGAGTATATGAATAGGATGGGTTTCAAGGGATGTGGTCCAAATGCTGTAAAATGACTTATTTAGGATGTCTGGTCAGCATAGATGAGTTGGACTGATGGGTCTGTTTTCGTGCTGTACATCTCAATGACTATGACTGTACAGCACTCAGCATTGTGCAGGTATGTCAGCTGAAATTTTAATGTTCAGTTCTCTGGAGTGGGACAATAAAGGAGAAGAAATGACATTATACTGTAGAAAAACATGAACACATCTTTACATGTGATAATATTTTGTCATGATTGAAAACGAGAAAACATAATGAGCAACATGTGAATGTTGCTAGCAGATATGCTTTTTCAACTTACAATAAGGTTAACCACCACAGACATGATTACGTAATGGTAATGTTGTGATTATTTGAACCACCTAAATAAATATATGTGCGTGTTAGAACTTTGAGATTTTTCTTAAATAGTTTTACTCTTGACAGGTTTTATAAAAGTTGCCAGAAATGAATCGATTTTTCCCACCCTACAATTTGATAATTGTCCTATTTGGCAAACTGTCCTTGCATAGTTGTTTAACTTGTTGGATTAAATTACTTCATTTACAGTAATTTATATACTGGATCAAACATAATCATACACTGTAAACAGTCTTTTTAATTGAATGGGAAATTAAATGTTGACCTGAGTGTTTCACAAGCCAAAGTTATAGAGCTTTTCCATCTAAATAAAGGAAACAAGTGAAGCTTGACCACATACAATAGTACTTTTGAAAACAAAGTGATACTTAATAATCTTTGTTTCTTCAGTATATAGAATAGAATAGAATAGAATAGAATCCCTACAGAATAGAAACAGGCCCTTCGGCCCAACAAGTCCACACCGATCCTCTGAAGAGTAACCCACCCAAACCCATTCCCCTACCCAATTGCTGTACATTTACCCCTGACTAATGCACTGAACGTATACATCCCTGAACACTATGGGTAATTTAGCATTGCCAATTCACCTAACGTGCACATCTTTAGATTGTAGGAGGAAATCAGAGCACCCAGAGGAAACCCACACAGACGCAGGTAGAACATGCAAACTCCACACAGACAGTCACCCGAGGCCAGAATCAAACCGAGGTCCCTGGCACAGTGAGGCAGCAGTGCTAACCACTGAGCCACCATGCCACCCTCAATCTTTCAATCCTTCCAATCCTTTATAATTGGAATTTCAATGCTTGCTCCATATGAAAAAATTACTTTATTATTGCTTGAAATCAGATTTCCTCTCTAAAGCACAACTTTAGTCTGACACTCTGTTCTCTTGCCATGCAGTTTATTGGTCGTGTTTAAGTTTGAGCATTTCTGGCTGTTTGCCCAGAAAAGGCATTGTAGTGGTTATAAACTCCAGTTACTTTTAAATATATGGTTCTTTTGCAGTTGGAAATATACACTCCCTTGACTGATTATTTTTTCAGGAACCGTCAAAAATTCTTTTTCTTGGATATTCTGATCAACTAATGCATTTCTTTCCTTTGAGTTAGCTTGGCACCAAGTGAAACTATAAGCATCATGGTGCTGAAAGTTGTTGATGTACGGTGCCAGAGGTCTGTGTTACACAGAAATGACGTGGAAACAGTTTGTTCTACCTCTTCCACCCAAATCTTTGTTGGTCACTTCAAGTTACAGTTCTGTACTTTTATCTGGATGCTTAGTAAGTTCCTCTTTAATTTACAATTCCAAGGTTTTCCCACTTACAACTTAGAGGCAAACTGGCTTCTAAGGAAAGGCGATACATTTTTGATTCTTTTCAATCTTAAATAGAGACTCTATGATCCTTTCTTATGATACAGTTCCTCTCTGTCTGGTGATTAGGATTACCTTATCAGGTTGAGCTGGACGTGTTTGGAGATGTAAAAAATAATTGCGCAATATTACAGTAATGCGAAGTTTCATTTTATGTCACAAACAACTTTTTTTAGGCTGGGATGTCTTTCAGTGGAGCATAAGAGGTTGAGAGATGACTTTATAGAGATTTATAAAATCATGAGGAGCAAAGATAATGTGAATGGCAGGTGTCTTTTCCCTAGGATGGGGGATTTCAAGGCAAGGGAACATATTTTTAAGATAAGAGGAGAAAGATTTTAAAAAGGCATGTGAAGCAATTGTTTTACACAGCTGATGTGTGGAATGAACTTCCAGAGGATCCACCAGAGGAACTGGGGGAGGCAGGTATAGTTACATTAAAAATACATTTCAGACATTTGGATAATTACATGAATAAGAGTATTTGGAGGGATATGGACCAAGGCAGGCAGTTAGGATTAGATGGGGATTATGGTCAGCATGGAGTGGTTGGACTGAAGGGTCTGTTTCTGTGTTACATCATTTAGAAACAGTACAGCATGCACAAAGTAAAATAATTAACTTATACATCAGGTGTGAACTGTGCAGTATGTACCACGTAAAATATATAACTTATACATCAGGTGTGAACTGTGCAGCATGTACCAAGTAAAATATTTAACTTATACGTCAGGTGTGAACTGTGCAGCATGTACCAAGTAAAATATTTAACTTATACATCGGGTGTGAACTGTGCAGCATGTACCAAGTAAAATATTTAACTTATGTATTAGGTGTGAACAGTGCACCATGTCTCAAGTAAAACATTTAACTTATACATCGGGTGTGAACAGTGCAGCATGTACCAAGTAAAATATTTAACTTATTCATCTGGTGTGAACAGTGCAGCATGTACCAAGTAAAATATTTAACTTATACATCAGGTGTGAACAGTGCACCATGTACCAAGTAAAATATTTAACTTATTCATCTGGCGTGAACAGTGCAGCATATACCAAGTAAAATATTTAACTTATACATCAGGTGTGAACAGTGCAGCATGTACCAAGTAAAATATTTAACTTATTCATCTGGCGTGAACAGTGCAGCATATACCAAGTAAAATATTTAACTTATACATCAGGTGTGAACAGTGCACCATGTACCAAGTAAAATATATAACTTATGTATTAGGTGTGAACAGTGCAGCATGTACCAAGTAAAATATTTAACTTATACATCAGGTGTGAACAGTGCAGCATATACCAAGTAAAATATTTAACTTATACATCAGGTGTGAACAGTGCAGCATGTACCAAGTAAAATATTTAACTTATTCATCTGGCGTGAACAGTGCAGCATGTACCAAGTAAAATATTTAACTTATACATCGGGTGTGAACAGTGCAGCATGTACCAAGTAAAATATTTAACTTATACATCAGGTGTGAACAGTGCACCATGTCTCAAGTAAAATATTTAACTTGTGTATTAGGTGTGAACAGTGCAGCATGTACCAAGTAAAATATTTAACTTATACATCAGGTGTGAACAGTGCACCATGTCTCAAGTAAAATATTTAACTTATGTATTAGGTGTGAACAGTGCAGCATGCATGAAGTAAAATATTTAACTTATACATCAGGTGCGAACAGTGCAGCGTATATAAGTTAAATATTTTACTTGGTACATGCTGCACTGTTCACACCCGATGTATAAGTTAAATATTTTACTTGTTACATGCTGCACTGTTCACACCTGATGTATATGTTAAATATTTTACTTGGTACATGCGGCACTGTTCACACCTGATGTATAAGTTAAATATTTTACTTGGTACATGCTGCACTGTTCACACCTGATGTATAAGTTAAATATTTTACTTGGTGCATGCTGCACTGTTCACACCCGATGTATAAGTTAAATATTTTACTTGGTACATGCTGCACTGTTCACACCTGATGTATATGTTAAATATTTTACTTGGTACATGTGGCACTGTTCACACCTGATGTACCAAGTAAAATATTTAACTTATGTATTAGGTGTGAACAGTACAGCATGCACCAAGTAAAATATTTAACTTATACATCGGGTGTGAACAGTGCAGCATGTACCAAGTAAAATATATAACTTATACATCGGGTGTGAATAGTGCAGCATGTACCAAGTAAAATATATAACTTATACATCGGGTGTGAACTGTGCAGCATCTACCAAGTAAAATATTGGATCATAATGTCCATGCAATCTCTAATTAATAAAGAGGAAAACAACGCACGACGCACTGGCCAATCACAAGCCACGTTACATTGTCGCCTACGGCAACATCCAATAGGAACTAGTGTCATATTTAACTCGGCAGAGGCGTGGTTACTATTGGCTGCATTTTGAGTCCCCGCCTCCCCCGCGCACGTGACCAGGTGCTTGTCCTCTCCCCGGACGCGGGCCTGAGGGTGAGAGCGGAGCCATGAGGACCGCGGGCATGTTGGCTGCTGTCGTCGCCCGTCACACCGCAGCACGGCCCTGCCGTGAGTCCATGGCGGGGAGCGGGAGGTGGAGGCGCGGGGCCCAGGGTGGTGTGGAAGCTCCTCCCTGATGGGGTTTGTGCAGGCGGCTGTACCGTGTGTGTCTGTGTCTGTGTCTGTGTCTGTGTCTCTGTGTCTCTGTGTGTGCACTGTCTCCTCAAGTGTGTCTCTGATTGTCATTTATATTGTGGGTCTGATTGATGTAGGAGCATGTCCTCCTTTATTTCTCTTTGCTGCTGTCAAAGATCCTGCCTTGTGTTGTTGAGCCAGTGTTTATTGCCCATCTCTACTTGCCCTTGAGAAGGCAGTGCTGAGCTGCCCCCCTGAATTACTGCAGTCCACATGCTTTAGCTAGACCCACTATAGTGTTAGGGAGGGACCCAGCCACACTGAAGGGGCAGTGATCTATCTCCAAGTCAGGATGGTCAGTGGCTTGGAGGTGAACTTGCAGATTATGGTATTCCCTGGCATCTGCTGCTCTTGTCCTTCTATCTGGAAGTTGTCATGAGTTTGGAAGGTGCTGTCTGAGGATCGCTGATGAAGTGAACTGTGTAAATGATATACATTGCTGCTGTTAGTGGTGGAGGCTATGGAGGTGGTGGCACTGATCAACTGAGCTGCTTTATGTTGAGCTTCTTGAGTGTTGCCACAGCTACATTTATCCAAGCAAGAGGGTAACATTCCATTATGTTCTTGTTTTGTTTTAATCAACCTAATAAGGTGTACTATGACATGTTGGAAGCAGGTGGGATTTAAATCCAAGCCTTTGGTCCAGAGGTAGGAACACCACTACTGCATTAAAGACCCCAAATCATTACACTGTTTTGACATGTGCCTTTGCATATAGTAGACAGGCTTTGGGCAGTTAGGTGAGTTACTTGCTGAAGAATTCTTAGCTACAGCATTCATACGTCTAGTACAGTTCTGTTTGTGGTTAATCTGTCCCCAGAATGTTTTTGGGAATTCAACAATGGTAATGTCTTTGAATTTCAAGGGCAATAGTTAGATTTTCTCTTGTTGAACCTAGATGTTGCTTGTCACTTTTGTGAATGGTAGTTGACACATGTCAAGCAAAACCTGGGTATTGTTCAAGTCTTACTGTTATATCTTCCTCAACTAGATTTAACTCTGAGTATGAAGCACATGTATACGTAACATGGCTGTGCTTTTCTTAAACATGCTAACTTAATCTGTTTCTTGCAATGCAAACTATTTTTGAATTCACTGTGAATTGATGCAGTCAAGTAAATCTTTGTTTTCAATTCAGGAGTCCAAGGCTTGTCTTCCAGAGCAGATACTCAGCTGAAAGTTTGTGTTGTTGGTAGTGGTCCTGCAGGTTTTTACACTGCCCAGCATCTACTTAAGGTAATCTCACAAAAGCAATCCTTATAGCTTCTTTTGGTGAATGTGTTTGTATAACGCATTTATTTTCAAGTTAGTGAAGTACACAGTATTAGCTAACAGCTTGTGTATATGTAGCATCTTTTAACGTAATAACATTTCACAGGGTATTAGTAATGGCTGGTTTGAATTAGGCTCCTCTCCAGACCAGTGGGACACCAAGGGGGTTGTGAATGGTTGGGTTGGGCCTTGGACATTTTACTGGAAGAGCGATGGAACTGGTAAGTGAGAATAGTTGTATTCTTTGCTTTCTCCAAATTCCCAACTGTACACATCCTCACAAAAATATTGATCGATGCTAACTTGGAATAGCATAGCTCTCAAAAAATCTGAGGTTGGGGATCAGTTGAAACTTCTCAAAATTTAAGGTTGATAAATCTCTTGTTAAGTCAATGTTTTTAAAGGATATTGAGCTGCGTAAATGGAGTGATTTATGGAGCCTTGAAGAGCGGAATGCCCCCTTTTGTTCCTAGTTATTGATTTAGGAAATATTGTACATAGGTTTTCACCAGAGACTTAATGGTTCGTGCTTCATCCGATGTTGTACTGATCTCTCGGATTGGAAATGTCCTTGGTTTAATCTATTGCAACTGCTTAGTGATCCTGTCACTTGTGCACCGGTAGTTTTCTATAGTTGGTGTTAGTGGCTCAGATCTACCTGGAATGGGGAGAGAATAAAATTGTCCAAGATTATTGGTCCTGGTCACAGTCTGAGATGGAAATCTCAGTATGTACATATTGAGGGAAGAGAGGATCAGTACTTGATTATTAACAGCATACTGACGTTTTCTATCATGGCTTGCATACAGAATGGAAAATCCAGAAGTGCAGGTTAGAAGATTTTGGGGCACAATTAGAGAATGCGTTCAGCCTTTGGAAAGAGTTACTCAAATAATGGCAGAGAGGTGGGAATTCAGTTATGTGAAGAGACCAAAGAAACAAGGGTCTTCTCTTTAGATTAGAGAATGTAAAGAGGAGATTAGATGAAGATAAAATCACAAATTATTTTGTTATAGCACTTTTTCTTTTCACTTGCAGGAAAGTAGGGAACCAGTAGTCACAGATTGAAGGTAAATGAACTAGACCTGTAATGACAGAACATTTTTGGCAGAGAGTTAGTGATCTGGAATGCACTGCATGAAAGTGATTTACAAGGTATATATTTATGGAACATAAGGAAAGAGTAAGGGGCTGGGATTAATTAGATAACTGACACTAAGCTGGCACAGGCTCAGTGAGTGGAATGACCATCTGAAAGGTGATATTGTGGTTCTGAGGAAGAGATTGGCAACTAAATTATGCTTAGTTCCAGTTTGTAAATGAAGTGACAATATGGAGTCATAGAGATATACAGCACAGAAACAGACCCTTGGATTTGACTCCTCCATATCAACCAAATACCCTAAACTAATCCAGTCCTGCTTGCCAGCACATGGCCCATATCCCCCTAAACCCTTCATATACCCACCCAGATGCCTCTTAACTGCTGTAAATGTACTAGCCTCCATTATTTTCTCTAGCAGTTCATTCCATACATGCACCACCCTCTGTGTGAAAATGTTACCCCTTAGGTCCCATTTAAATCTTTCCCCCCTCACCCTAAACCTATGTTCTCCCCCACCCCAGAGAAAAGACCTTGTCTATTCATCCTCCCCATGCTTCTCATGATTTTATAAACCTCTATAATGTCACCTTCAGTCTCCGACACTCCAGGGAAAACAGCCCCAACCTATTTGGCCTCTCCTTATAGCTCAAACCATCCAACCATAGTAACATCCTTTTTATAAATCTTTTCTGAACCCTTGCAAGTTTCACAACATTGTTCCTATAGCAGGGAACTCAGGATTGCATGCAGTATTCATAGAATCTACAGTGTGGAAAAAGGCCCTTTTAGCCCAACAAGTTCATACCACCTTTTGAAGAGTAAACCATCCAGACCTATTCCCCTACCCTATTCCCTACATTTACCCTTGACTAATGCACTTAACCTATACATCCCTGCACTATTGTCAATTTAGCATGGCCAGTTCACCTAACCTGCACATCTTTGGTTTGTGGGAGGAAAGAGCAGAAAATATGTTGCTGGAAAAGCGTAGCAGGTCAGGCAGCATCCGAGGAGCAGGAGAATTGACGTTTCGGGCATGAGCCCTTCTTCAGGAATCTGAACATTCAGGACGTTCCTGAAGAAGGGATCATGCCCGAAACGTTGACTCTCCTGCTCCTTGGATGCTGCCTGACCTGCTGTGCTTTTCCAGCAACACATTTTCAGCTCTGATCTCCAGCATCTGCAGTCCTCACTTTCTCCTTTTTTTGTGGGAGGAAACCAGAGTACTTGGAGGAAACCCCTTCAGACACTGGGAAAACGTGCAAACTCCACACACAATCACCTGAGGTTGAAATTGAACCCAGGTCCCTAACCACTGAGCCACCATGCCACCCAGTGACCTGTACAGCCGTAACATGATCTCCCAACTCTTTGCTCTGACTAAGAAAAGAAAGTGTACCAAATGCTGCCTTCACTATTGGTTTTAGAATTTGTGCAGGGAGTAATGAGAATTTGATATTAATGCTGTTTGATTGTAAATACAGGCCACTATTGCTTTGTATTTATTAGCTTGAATTTATTAAAATGCCTAGCATAAAATCATAGGGGGCATGGATAGGATAAACAGACAAGGTCTTTTCTCCTGGGGCGGGGGGGGGGGGGAGTCCAGAACTAGAGGGCATAGTTTTAGGGTGAGAGGGGCAATATATAAAAGAGACCTAAGGGGTAACTTTTTCACGCAGAGGGTGGTACGTGTATGTAATGAGCTGCCAGAGGATGTGGTGGAGGCTGGTACAATTGCAACATTTAAAAGGCATCTAGATGGGTATATGAATAGGAAGGGTTTGGAGGGATATGGGCCAAGTGCTGGCCAATGGGACTAGATTGGGTTAGGATATCTGGTCAGCATGGACGAGTTGGACTAAAGGGTCTGTTTCCATGTTGTTCGTCTTTCCGACTCTTATAGCCCCATTATTAATAATGGAGTCATCTACTGTTGACCATTTTTAATGAATTAAGTACAATATAGTTAATGCCTCTTCCTAATTATTTCTAAAGGATTATATGACATAATTGGGTAAAAGAGTTTGGGGAATTCATTCTGACTTGTATTTGTGTGAAGCTGAAGGAATGCGCTTATTAACCCAATGGTTTGACTCCAAATCTACAAGTTAACTCTGTTCCCTTACACTGGCCCACTGGATAAATATGCCTGGGCCTGTCTGCATGACAAAATTGTAAGCACATTGATAAAGAATAAGCTTAAAGTTCTGCGCACAAAGTCTCTTCTTTAATGCCTGTTGGGTTCAAACAGAGATTTCAATAGTTCTTGTTATTTAATTGAAATACAGATCTGAATCTTCCTCTATCAATTTTGCGGGAAAGGCTTGAATGTTTCTGATAATTGCTTCTTTCAGGATTTGGATGCCTTTTAACATTTGTGTTTTGCTTCCTAAAATCAGAAGGGGGAGTTTTACCTAAGTATTGGAGGGTGAAAGTGTGTAATTTAGTACAGTTTACTTTTTACTGTGTTATTTTCTTATCAAATTGCTGCAATATATAATTTGTTTGAATGGAGGGGGACAGTCATTATAAATGATTTGCTATCTTTATTCTTGTGTTCCAGTACTATGAATCATCTGTGGTTGACATCTATGAGAAACTGCCTGTCCCGTTTGGCCTTGTGAGATTTGGTGTTGCCCCTGACCATCCAGAAGTGAAGGTTGGTTCAGTTCAGTTTAGCATTGAACAGGATCCTGCTGCCAACCTTTATTGTACGTGGAGTAATTTGCAGCGTTGATATCTAGATGTATACTCAAAACCATTACTTAATGAAACATGATTTATTAAATGTAGATAAGACAATTGAAAGAAGATTAAAAATGGAGACGCAAAATTGCCCGAAACAACATATCTAACAAATTGAAGTAGTTTTGTGTCCAAGTCAAATAAATGTGACTGACCATTCTGATTCTGTTTCTATTTCTATTTATTGGTGTAATTAAAGAGGGTCTCTACCTCTTTGACTTTTATACTGGCTTAATTATGATTCTGTAATGTTTGCTGTTTCTTGGTGTCAAATTTGGTAAGGTGCAATCCCTACATATGAAATGTTGCCTCAGGTTATTGAATTCATTTATCTGCTCTCCATATATACCTTCCTGGTATTGCTTATATGCTGCAAGATAAACCTTTTTATGACTAGAAGTTAGTTTTATCATTTGAACGTTTTATCGTTTTGAACTTGTTATGATTAGTGGTTCAGACAAGTGTTGTGAAATTATCCAGTGCTGAAACCTTGCACCTCCCTGTCAAAACTGCTCACAAATGTAATCTGCAAGGTTATAAATAGTGATTTGCAGATGTCTACATTGACCTATAACATTTTAGTAATAAAATAAATCTAGAAAAGTTTACCTTTTTTATTTCAAGGACTTTTTTTGGAATTCATTTTAAAATGTGTGGTGCAGTAAGTTGCCTGCAATTGATTGGAGTGAGCACCAAATGCAATACAGAAGGTGGCAAGTTTTTTGAATTATTAATGAAGACCTGTGAATGTTGATCATTAAACATCTGTGCCATTCTTACCTCTACTCTTTCAAAATCTAAGACAACGATGCACAAATATGAAAATATCATAACCTAAGACTCTTTTTTATTTTGTGCTACTTGAAATATTCCTTTTATGGCCCACATTTAGTGATCAGTGTGTTCACAATATTTCCCACCCTGCAGAATGTCATCAATGCATTTACCCAGACAGCACATCATGACCGCTGCTCATTTTATGGCAATGTAACTGTTGGAAAGGATGTAAGCATAGAAGAACTGAAACAAGCATACCATGCACTGGTACTGGTAAGAAGGTATTAAATTAATGAATATTTGCCAATCTCCTGACATACAATATAAAACATCTTGTCTACACTAATTCTGAATACTGATCCTTGATGTACGGCTGTCACTTTTATTTCTTTAGATTTCAACCATTGTAGTTCAGTTATTTGTTTTTTCAATATTAAGCCTTTGTACCTGTTATTTTAGCATAAAGATGCAAACACTTTTTATTATATGCTAGTTTAAAAAAAATTTGTCATCACAGACCTATGGAGCTGAAGCTAATCGAACACTTGACATTCCTGGAAAGAATCTACTAGGTGTCTATTCTGCAAGAACATTTGTTGGCTGGTACAACGGTTTACCTGAAAACAAAGATGTAAGTTTAACTGGCAAGACTACATTATATCTCAATGTGCTGAAGATCACTATCTCTAATTGTTGGAAATTGATTTTTCAGGGGGAAGAGGGGTATTTTTCTGTTTTTTTTAATAACAAAATTTGCAAGGTAGTTGAAGCCAGGTGATGATTAAAATTAGTTGGCAGGAATTCAAGCTTTTTTTTTCACCAAATTTTAAATAATTATATGGGTACCCTCCCTGCTTTATTTGGAAAACCAAAATAAAATTGGCTTGTCAGTTGAAACTACTGAGAGAATCCAACAAGATTGGTGATCTTTAATAATGGGGCAACTTAATGGCCACTTTATATTTCTCAGAATTCTGTGTTTGAGCATTTAGCTGGCTCTGAATGAATGTCAATCAGATATGGCTGCTTGGAAGGTTAGAGCATCCCAGTGACTAATTAGTTTTGAAGGAAATCCGAAAAACTATATAAAGACCGGTGTGCACTCATTATAAAGTTTTTGAAGCATGATTTCCTTTATTGGAGACCAGTGCTGTCTGAGGCAATGGAAATATTTGATTTCTTACATATGCAATTGTAGCAGCTGTTAACATGAAATTGAACAAGGCTATTTGAAAAATGGACATTGATAAGGGCCATGAATAAAATAAATTTATGGGTTGCTTTAAATGAAGATTTGTGTAAAATCCAATTATTTAACTATCCTCCTGATCAGTGGCTGACATCAAATAAAGTCAGAGTCTGGAAAGTCATGTACTTCCGAATAGCGCTCTTGCTCAGGTTTGCCTATTGTTCCAATTTTAATTTTGTAAACTCAAACCTGTTGCTAATATCACTTTCAACCCAGCCATCATCCTTGTGTTGACCTAGAAATGTTTTTTTTCTGTTTGGTGTTGTCTGATCTGCCTGTACAGGAGGGATACTGTTGACTTATAGGTTTGTGTTTGGAAGAAAGGCAATCTAGAATTGGAAAGGCAACTTTTGAGGAATTTAACTTCGACCAAAGTTTTCTTCAGCTGCATTGTTATCCATTTTTCCAGAAGGTGGATCAGAAAACAGAAATTGTTGGAGAAACTCTGAAAATGTGGCAGCCTCTGTAGAGAGAAAGCAGAGTTAATGTTTCAAGTCTTCAGAACTGATAGTAACTAGGAAAAGGTGGTGTCAGTATATGCTGGGGAGAACTCAGTGGATAGGTGGAGATGGAGCAGAGAAAGACAGTGATGGTTAGACAAAAAAAGGATAAATGACTGTAACCCAAGAAGAAAAGTTGATAATGGGGACAATAAATATCTGAAAACAGTCCATGTCACAACAGTGTGGGATATGTACAAAAAGTATAAGTATAAAAGATATAGGTATTCTAAACCTAAAAATCCGAACCAGATTGAGTCTCAAAGGCAACTGGGTCCCAAACTGAAAATGAGCTTGTGCTGAGTCTCATTAAAGACTGCAGCAGGCCCAAGATAGGAATGTTGGCCAGGGACATAGTGGTCTGTTGAAGTGGCAGGCACTGGAAGCTTGGGCTCATGTTTATTTTTTTGCAAAACATTCACATGCTCACTGCAAAGTGGTGCCTAGTTGTGTTCTGTCTCCCCATGTGGGGAATGCAGTGGATTATGTTGAGCACATTGCAGGTAAATCACTGGCTTACCTGGTATGTATGGCCCCTTGGGAGGTATTGAACAGGCAGGTGTCATAATTTCTGTGATGTCGTGGGGGTGGCAGGAAGTGGGTCCGTGTTCTGGAGAGGTAAGTCCTTGAAAAATGCTGACAAAGGAGGGGAGGGGAATGTTCTAGAGGTGATAGAAATGATGGCTTATGCTCCTTTGGATGTGGATCTGGTGGGATGGAAAAGGAAGACCAGGAGAGTCCCTATTGGTGTTTGAGAGGGAAGAGGAGGAGTGAAGGTAATCGGTTGGGCATGGTTAAGGGCCCTGTCAACCGCGATAGTGGGGTATCCTTGGTGGAGGGAAAAGGCAGACATGTTCCATGTTCCCCACAAAGATGGACATAACTGGGGCCTAAGGGAGTAGTCAGGGCCACGTGTTTTGATCTGAAGAAGGCAAGAGGAGTTAAAGGGGAAGTTGTTCAAAATGAGGGTGAGTTTGCCTAAGTAGAGGGTGGTGGTGGTGAATGGGGACATGTAGAATCATGGGTACAGTGGGAAGAGATTGGACAAGGGGAGGAAAAAATTGCATCAAAGTAGGAAAAGGGATGTTCATGTGGGGCGGGGACAGGCAGAACCAATTAGACTGCCCAGGTAGTCCTGTTTGTGGATTTTTACACCACCCATTTCTGTCCCATCCAGTGGGATGTCACCAGAACCATTTCCTCGAGAACATGCTGGTCCACTCCTCTCTGCTCCCTACAACTCCTATGGCACCTTCCCATGAAACTACAGAAGGTGCAACACCTACCTGTTTACCTCCTTCCTCCCTCACAATCGAAGACTTTTAGACACACCTTCCAGGTGAAACAGCGACTTACCTGCATTTCACTCAATCTAGTCTGCTGTATTCACTACTTGCAATGTGATCTCTTGAACATTGGGAGACAAAACACACATTGGTATTCTGCAAAGCAATCACTTAATGTTCTGTCTGCAAAAAAAAGACGAGTTTCCAGATACCTGCCACCTCAACATACACTTTGTTCCCTGGTCAACGTTTCTGTCTTGGACCTGCTGCGATGCTCCAGCAAGATTCTGTACAAACTGAAAAAACAGTGTCTCTATTTCCACTTGGGGACCCTGCACCCTTCAGGACTGTATATCAATTCAATAATTTTACCACCTGAACACTCATATCTGTGTATCTTACCCATTCCCACACCTCTGTCATGACATGAGCTGTTTTCAGCACACCCAAACCATTTTCACTTACTTATGGTTTCTATTATTGGCTTTCCCTTCTCCCTAACATCATGTGAGGAAGGGTCACTGAACCCGATTTACTACACTAACTCTAATTTCTCTCCACAGATGCTTCCAAACCTGCTGAGATTTTCCAGCAGTTTGTTTTTGTTTCTGACTTACAACCTCTGCAATACTTTCAATTTTTATACTGTCATGCAACCTTTTTCTCTGTGTGTATGTCCTTCTCTTTGTGCGACCTTCCCAGTCTATCTACTGCCTCTTTCTAGCTACTATCAGTTGTGAAGAAGTGTCAGTGGACTCACATGTTGACTCTGTTTTTCTCTCTCGATAGATGCTACCAGACCTGCTGAGTTTCTCCAGCAATTTTTGTTTTTGTTTCAGACTTCCAGCATGCATAGTTGTTTTTTTTATTCCACCTGTTGGGTGTTGAGTTAGTATTACTTAAGGAGATTGCTTTTCAAATTCAAGAAGTTAAAAATCTTGTCATACCTTCTTTTGAAGCTGAATCCTGAACTGAGCAGTGAGACAGCAGTCATTCTGGGACATGGAAATGTGGCATTGGATGTGGCCAGGATTCTCCTATCTCCCATTGATGTACTTAAGGTTTGTGAATTCCTGTCTTAAATGTTATCCTGTTTGTGACAATTAAGAAATGATTAATCAAAATGCAGGGTTTTGTAGAGAATATTTAAATTCCTTGACACTGCTTGAGTCCTCCTACACAAAAGGAAACCAGTGGCTAGTTTTGATTTTCTGTCTACCATATTTATTGGTACCTAGCCATCACACTTAGTGTGTTTGCCTAAATAAAACCTTGGATGTGTTGTAAAAATAGATTGGTTTGGGGATGTTTTCAACTGAGCATCTGGTGGGAGGATGAAATTGCAATGCATTGAATTCATGTGTGCAATGTATGCAAATTTTTTTTATGCAGAGTGAATTGGACAAAGTTCTCCTAAAGCTTTAAGTAGTATTCCTCTTCAGAATGCTCTAACTAATCTTTGTGGTGTGTGTGTAAAATAGAATGTATGTAACATTTATATTTTTATTTATGTATTTACAGAAAACTGATATTGCTGGTCATGCGTTGGAGGCTATAGCAACTAGTAAGGTGAAGCGGGTACTACTTGTTGGGCGACGAGGACCCCTCCAGGTTGCCTTTACCATAAAGGTATGGTACTTTATAAAGTTAACATGTTTCATTACAGTATAAATGCCTTGTGCAAGCATGCTTTTACTTGCAGCCTGGTAAGCCTAGTCTGGCCAAATAACTGATGCTGTTGTCCACAAACCTACCAGTGTTTCATAATTAACTTTTTTATTTTAATTTGTGCTGACGACAAGAAGATGAGGAACAGTGTGTTGTGTTTTACAGCATAGCCAGCTCACTTACATTTATATTGATGATCACTACCCAGAGAAAGATAACCACAGTTGCCGTTCAGAGTATTTTTAGAGGCTTTTTGAGTTGCTAGAGTGAAATTTGAGTTGCAATAGCTTAGCTGTTTCCCTTTCTTCAGTAGTGGTGAAACTCGGAGATGCCCTTGACTTTGGGTCAGAAGTTCTTCCAATTTCTTTTGTTACCGGTGCTAATTTGTTGTAATTGAAATTAGAGGAGCTTTCCATATCTTTACTGTATTCCGTCTATAAGAACATAGGGTCATGAGTAGGCCATTCAGTTCCTCAAGCTAACTCTACCATTCAACTAAATGATGGCTTATCTGCCCCAGGCCTCAACTCCCACATTGTGTCATCTCACCATAGGCCCCTCCAGTTGGAAGAAGAATTTTGCTTTAAAATTCTAACCTAGCGATGAAGACCAGAATTTTCATTTGTTATCTTAATTATTTGCTGCACATTGCTTTTGATTCAAAATAACACTTTGATCTCCCTCTACTGCATTTTTTTTTTGTCTGTCTCCAGTTTTATAATAGTTTGCCTTTGATTCTTTCTGCTAAAGTGTATGACCTCACACACCTTCCAAAATGAAGCTATCTGCTAAGTCTTTTTTGCCCACTTACTCTGCTTATCCCCTTGCAGATTCCTTAATCATCTTCACAATATGCCGTCCCACCTAATTTTGTATTACCAAGTTTGATCCATTACACTCTGTTCCCCTCCTGCAAGACATCAATACAGACAGTCCCAGATTGCAAACAGGTTTTCTGCTCGAGTCCATTTGCAAGTTGTTTTACATACAAGCCGGAGGAGAATGCATGACAATAAAATAGCTATCCATAAGTACAAGGACATTTTGTATGTTGGATCTTTTTAAAATTATTAATGCCCCATATTTATAACTGTGCTCTTAAACAAGAGCATTCTTAAATTGGGAACCCCTGTGTAGATAGCAAATCATTTGAGGCCCCATGACGCATCCTTGTGGCACTCCACCATTGCATCTTTCCAACCTGAAAAAGACCCATTAGTCGCGACTCTCTCTCCTGTGTTAACCAATCCTATGCTAGCACATTACCTCCATTTCCAGAAACTCTTATCTTGTGCAATAACTTCCCATGTGGCACCTTATCAAATGTCCTCAGGAAATTCAAAAATGTTCTATCTTTCACTTCCTGCTTAATAATTCTCATTCATCATTAACTATATGCTGTTTTAATCCTCAAAAGGACTCTTGATAGAGTGCTCTATGAGCTGAAAATAAAGTTGTTGCATTCTTTTATTTCTCTTAAGGAATTGCGCGAGATGATTAATTTGCCTGATACTCGTCCATTGCTCAATCCCAGTGACTTCATGGGGCTCAAACAGGCTGTTAAAGGTAAAACTACAGTATTTTATGTTGTAACTCCTTTGACTATCTCCTTCCATCCCTAACTTTTTTTAAGCTTTCAAAGCATTTTGTTAAGTTGAAGTGTGGATAAAATTTTACCTTTCTCAAGTACACTTTTGCCCAGAATTAAAAATAATATTTTCAGGATTTAAGTTTGAGTTTGGGATTCCCAAGGAAACCCAAACACATCAATAGAAAGTGGGCTACACCACCAGTGCTTCATTTGGAGGCTCATTGCCAATGTTACCTAGTATGGTGACAAAACTTGTTAAAACAAACCTTCCAGCTCAGCCAGCAGACCCTCAACCTGAGCAACAAATCTTCTCAAAACTCGAGAATATTTCCAGTAAAAGATGACTTATCTTCGCAGCACTATTTTTGTGTGGTCCATGAGATTTTCTCACGCTGAAATTATTTGGTTTTGGTTATTAAATAATTTTAAACAGGGTTCACTGTATTTGATATGAAGGCTAGATTGCTTAGTTTCTGTTGTGTTGTGATTTTCTGTCGTGTGCTGCTGTATAGTTGCTCCAAGTGAAAATCTCCCTGCCAAGTGTTGAAGTTTGCTGTACTAATTCTTCATGAGGAGAAAGGAGAATTCACCTTTTGTGGGTATTTTAATTTTGAGAAATGTGCAGGCCAAGTGAAAAGGTTCAGCAGAGGTTCTTTAATGCCCAGGAATCCCTAAAACACTTGTATTAAACCACTCAATTTTGCATGACACACTTGCAACATCTGTTCATTTGATTCATTGAGCCTTAAAATCCTTGAATTTTGACCCTTTGTCCTAAACTCCTTAACTTTAAGCAATATTTTCAAGGTCTATAAACTGAATCAGTTTGTTTGTTAACATTGTTACCAGATCAAAAAAAATCAGATGGAAACTAAACAACCTGCACTAAAATTGTAATAAGGAAAAGTTCATTGGTAGGAGTCTGTGTGCACTTGAGTGTGCTAGGTGTGTCTAATTCCTTTGATTATACATTAATTAATGTTAGGTATATGTACATAATATCATCCCATGCAATACTGTCAATGGTTGAATGAAACTTTGCAGTAATAATGCCAGCAAACAATGACCAAAAAATGTGAACACTCCAGCCAAACAATACATTCTTGCTGCACAGGATAACGTGCATACAAAGAACAGTACTGCAGAAGAACAGGATAGATGTTAAATTTGAGAGGGTGCAGAAAGGATTTACAAGGATATTTCCAGGACTGGAAAGTTTTAGCTCTAGGGAGAAGCTGAATAGGCGGGGACTTTTATTTTCTCCCCTGGAGCGTCGGATGTTGAGGAGTGACTTTTTTTTAGAGGTTTATGAAAATCATGAGAGGCATGGACAGGATGAATAGCCAAAGTCTGTTTACTAGATGGATAGCTTATGCCTGAAGTGTTGACTCTCCTTAGAGGCTGCCTGACCTGCTGTGCTTTCCCAACACCACACTTTTCAACTTTGACTCCCCATCATCTGCAGTCCTCACTTTCTGCTAGGATGGGGGTGTCCAAAATGGGGGGGTGGGGGCATAGGTTTAAGGTGAGGGAAAAGGACCTAAAAGGACCTAAGGGGTAACTTTTTCAGACAGAGGGTGATGCATACATGGAACGAGCTGTCAGAGGAAGTGGTGGAGGCTGGTATAAGTACAGCATTTAAAATGCACGTGGATGGGTACATGAATAGGAAGGGTTTGGGGGAAATGGACCAAATGTTGGCAAATGGGACTGGATCAAATTGAGATGTCTGGTTGGCAAGGATGAGTTGGACTGAAGGGTTTGTTTCCATGCTGTATGAATCTGACTGCGCTGACACATGATGCCTTTCAAAACTAAAAACCTTTCCTACCTGTGTGCAGTCCATATCCCTCTATTATTTGCTTATTAATATATCTGGAAGAAAGTGAGGACTGCAGATGCTGGAGATCAGAGTAGAGAGTGTGGTGCTGGAAAAACCCAACTGGTCAGGCAGAATCCAAGGAGTAGGAGAATCGATGCTTCGGGCATAAGATCTGTCAAGCTGCCTCTTAAATGTTGTTATTGTATCTGCTTTGACCAATTATAATCAACCTGCCTGGTTTAAATTTAAGCAAAGATTAGCTATTATTAGAAAGCTGAAAGTAGTGACCAATTAACTGCCAGTCATTATTTCATTGGTTCATTCTCTATGACACTGCCTTTACCAGTCACAGGCCACTTGGTAACCAGTTAGCATGCTCTGTGCATATTGTATAAAATGTTCTCCTTTCATGCTAGTGTTTCTTTTAAGTATCATGATGAGTGCAGCATGCCAAACCACAAAATGGTTTTTAGCAAAATTTCAAGTCCTGGTTATGTAGTTGTCAACAGGTTTAACCTATGCTTAAGAATAAACCGCCCTTTTCGTAAATAGCGCTTGGGAAATCTTGGTGTGAATACCGGTCTTGTGCAATATCAACTCATGGCTCAGCTGAACCACAGAGAATATACATCGTGAACTAACTATTAACCTGTTCTCTGCCTGGGAGGATACAGATGTGTGCATGTTTGAAGTGAATAGTTAACTGCAGTTTGGACATTTCTGGTTCTTTGCATATTATTAAATGTAAGGGCACCCTACTGTTTGAATATTTGTGTCAAGTTTCCAAATTCATTGATTTTCATCCAGGTTTGTCTCTGCTTAATTTCTTAAACATAATAGATGTGTTGTTTCAATCAGAAGTTAGTCAATGCTCCTAAAATTTGTAGTTAATTGAACGGAAAGGAGACTGCCATGTAGCTTGAGTGAGAGATGGCTCTGGATTCAATTTCATTTGGTGTAAATGCTTTCGCAATTGAAACACAGGACCTGCTGGAGGTGTATGTCGGTATGCTTCGGGCAGGTGCCATGAGTGAATCATGAGGAAAGGCATCATCACCCTCATCTACAAGCGGAAGGGGGAGAGGGAGGAACTCAAAAATTGGAGACCAATCTCACTGTTGAATGCGGATTACAAAATTCTGTCAAAGGTAATCGCCAACCGGGTCAGGTCTGCTCTGGGGTTGGTGATTCACCCTGACCAAACCTGTGCTATGCCGGGCAGGAAGATCGCTGACAGTCTCGCACCCCTCAGTGATATGATCGCCTACATGCAGGACAGAGGGTTGGACACCTGCCTGATCACCCTGGACCAGGAGAAAGCCTTTGACAGGATATCACACAGTTATGAGATGTTCTCTCCAAAATGGGCTTTGGGAAGGGAATCTGCAATTGGATCAGACTGCTCTACACTAACATTGTCAGTGCAGTCTCAATCAATGGGTGGGAATCAGATAGTTTCCCAGTCAGATCTGGAGTCAGGCAGGGCTGCCCTCTCTCTCTCCTGCCTTGTTTGTGTGCTGCATAGAGCCATAGGCCGAGTCCATCAGGAAGGATACGAGCCTGAGAGGGGTGACTATTCCTGGCAGCGGGGGTCTGCAGGTTAAGGTCTCCCTGTACATGGATGACGTCGCCGTTTTCTGCTCCGATCTGCTGTCCATGCGCAGACTCATATGCATATGTGACCAGTTCGAACGGGCCTCGGGGGCCAAGGTAAACCGAGGCAAGAGCGAGGCCATGCTCTTCGGGAACTGGGCCGACCAATCCTTGATCCCCTTCACTGTCAGGGCCAACCACCTGAAGGTGCTGGGTATTTGGTTCATGGGGGGCTGGGGCATGCGCCAAGTCTTGGGAGGAGCGTATCAGCAAAGTGATGCAGAAACTGGGCAGATGGAAGCTACGGTCACTCTCCATCGCGGGAAAAAAACCTGGTCATCAGTGAGGCACTGTCATTGCTGTTATATGTGGCACAGGTCTGGCCTATTCCCAGAACCTGTGCTGCTGCAGTCACCCGGGCCATCTTCCAGTTTATATGAAGATCAAAGATGGACCAGGTCTGAAGGGACTCGCTGTACAAAGATCTGGGCAACAGGGGAAAGAATACACCCGATGCCACCCTCACCCTGATGGCCACCTTTATGTGGCTGCATCAAGCTGTGCAGGCATCCCCGGTACGCAAATACCTAGTGTCAATATGTACTGAGGTTCTACCTGTCCCCGGTGTTGCGAAAGATGGACCTGGCCTCGCTGCCGCGGAACGCTCCGAGTAGTTGGACCGTTCCATATCACCTGTCCTTCGTGGAGAAGTTTATGAAGAAAAACACCTTTTTGACCACAAGTCCATCAGGAAGTGGTCAGCACGTAGTGTCCTCGAGACCCTTCGGGAAAAGGAGAGGGCGGATCCTGTCGAGCGGTTCCCTGAGCAGACTGTCAAAGCCATTTGGCAGAATGCCTCATCGCCAGAACTTTCCAACAAGCACCAAGACATGGCTTGGCTGGTGGTGAAAAGGGCTCTGCCTGTGAGATCCTTTTATGCATGCCCAGACTCTCAGCCTCACCGCACGCTGCCCTCGAAGCGGCTGCGGGGGGGACGAGACTGTCACACTCCTCCTTCTGGAATGTGCCTATGCAGAGGAAGTCTGGAGAAGAATGCAGTGGTGTTTGTCGAGGTTCGTCCCGAGCAGTGCCGTGACGTGGGACTCCGTGCTCTATGGTCTGTTCCCCGGGATGCACACCGAGACCAACATCAACTGTGCCTGGAGGATCATCAACTCGGTGAAGGACGCTCTCTGGGTGGTCCAAAACCTGTTGATCTTCCAGCTGAAGGAGTTGACTCCGACTGAGTGTTGCAGACTGGCACATTCCAAGGTCCAGGACTACGTGTTGAGGGACGTGCTGGAGCTTGGGGCAGCTGCCGCCAAGGCGCGGTGGGGAAAGACCACCGTGTAACATCTGCCTGCCTAGAGAAGAACAGGGAGCCCATGCAGTCATTTGGGCTTTGCTGACTCCTCAGCTAAAAAAATGTAATTGTACTGACCTGTAAATAGGAACGATTATTCTGTTTCGGTAGGCAAAGAAATGGAATATTTACATATGTATAGCATGTCCACTTGTATAGATCATCAAAGTATTTTATGAATAAAGTATATTTTTGAAATTTAAAAAAAAACCCAGAAGCAGCTGGACATCTGATGCAATATGGGTTGGGTCATGAAATCAGTAGTGTCAATTCTTCTATGTAGGAACAGGAGTAGGCCATTCAGCCCCTTGAGTCTGTTTCACCATTTATTGAGGTTATAGCAACTCCATATACAGGTGCCTGTTTTTGGTCCATATACCTCAATTTGTTTAACAAATGCATCTATTTTTAGAATTAAAACTAACAACTGGGCATCCACTGCCATTTGTGGAAGATGGTTCCAAGCATCTACCACCCTCTTGTGGGGAGAAGCGCTTCCTAACATCTCTCCTTCAAGTCTGAGAATTGGAGCCAGATCACTGGCCCCAGGTCTAGGATCTCCACCCAGTTTATCTACCTGTCTTTTTCTGTTAAAGTCTTGAAGACTTTAATCAGATCATCCCTTAACCTGTCTTAATTCTGGAGAAAAAGGGCTTAATTTGTATAATCGCTCTTCACCGCTTAATCTTTGAAGTCCAGATAGCATTCTTGTAAACCTACAACGTAATCTCTCCAACGTCATTCTATCCTTCCCAAAGTGTGGTGCCCTGATCTGGAGTCCAATAGGATTTTGAGTAACTGCAGCATAACTTCTGCATCTTTGTACTCTGTCCTTTTAGGTTTAAAGGCCAGCGTTCTATTAGCTTTCTTAGCTTATTTTCTGTACCTGTTTGTGACATTTTAAAGATCTATGCACCTGAGATCCCAAGTCTGTTTGGACATCCACTGTATTTAACTTCAAACTATCTAGAAAATACCCTGATCTATCCTTTTCTGGTCCAAAATGGATACCCTGACACATGTTTAATTTGATTTCTGTTTGCCACGATTTTGCTCATTCTTTTAATCTATCAATATCTCTGAAATTTTTATATTATCACTTACTCTGTCCAGAATGCTGCCTAACTGTGTGTCTTCAGCAAATTTGGACTTGCTATGCTATTATCCAAGTCGCAAAAAAAATGTAAACAATTAAGGCCCTAACACAAATCTATTGGACACCATTGGCCACATCTGCCCATTTGAGTACCTCTATGCCTACTTTCTGTCACCTGCACTTAACCAATTTTCCCAGCCTTGTTAGTAATTTTCACTCCTTCCTGTGAGCATCCACCTTATGTGGGACTTCTATCAAATGCTTCCTGGCATTCCATAAAAACAACATCTGTAGGCATTCCCCTGTCCACTGCTTCAGTGACCGCTTCAAAAAAAAATTCACTTGAGCTTGTCAGGCTTGAATGTATTATGAATCCATGTTGGCTGTCCCTGAAAGTTTAAGATAAGCAGTTTCCCCATTTTTGTTTTGTGAACTCCAAACAGTTTCCCCATTGCGCAGTCTTTGCAAGCACATGTTATGAAGCACATTTGGAGCATCACAGACAAAAGATTAGTGAAGAAGAAGTGGTGAAAAGAAAATGTCACAGAGTAGGAGAAATTTCAGAACTTAAACAGGTTTCAGATGAGATAAATGCATTATGTCAGCAAGCAATCTTAGCAAAAAGGCTGAGCATTCTGACAAATTAACATTTGCCAGTCATTCAAACTGCTTAAGGAAAACCCCCAAGAGGAATCAACAGAAGTTAGACATGTCAGAGCAAGAGCTAAATGACAAACTGCCAAGAACTGCAAAAGTAATCTCTCTTGATAGAGTTGTGCTGAGTTTATTGCAAAGGAGCTGAAGTCTTCTGTTTAACAATTTACTGTCTGGCGTAATATTAGTTGTTGGAATGAAATGTTGTAATAACTCGAGACATTTGTATGGCACTGAAGGTTTAATCTACAGTAAACAAGGGTAATCCAAATGGCATGATAAGAAACACCAGCTGTGTTAAGTGGCGGGTAGATATACATGCAAGACGAAGATAGATGAAGCAATGTACGTCACTGGAATAAGCATTTAAACATTGCTTAAACATTTGTTCACCATAATCCTTTGAAATTGAGGACATTTATATAAACAGGATACTTGTTAAATTGTAACATCGGACTTCATTGGCATTTTGTATTTGATGTTTTTGAAGTATTCAGGTTTGTACTAATTGTAAAAGTGGCCAGGAGTAGTTTCCAAGCATTTCGAAAAGCCTCTGCTTGTAAGGAGAGCGTTGGCCATTTCAAGCACATGGGTATGTTTTCTGATTGTTCAAGGGATCTTTAAGTTGAAAGTGGAACTGTGCGTTTTCTAGAAGATTCTGGGATGGCTGAATACATTCACTTCATGTTGTGTGATTATGCCTTAAGGAATGTCCCTGAAAATGGTTGGGGGAGGAAAAAAAAACAGTCCTTTGAATTTAAACAGTGATGTGTTACAAAACTTGGCTTGGTAGGATGTAGAATAGAACATGTAGAAATTGTACCTTTTTTAATCAATGCCACCAAACCAGACTTTCCTCACTAGCTGTTATGGGACTGTGTGCAAATGGGCTGCTGTTTGCTGATGTATCAGTGACTATACTTCAAATGTAACTTGACATGCTTTGGTATGTTCTAAAGATGCTTCTGTAAATTCAAGTTCTCTCATTCCAATGTTATTTACTTGTAGTAGCCAACTAATGTAGTAAGCCAGCAAACTTAAGAACTAACAGACAGAAACCCAACTTCACAGATTGGTGAGAAGCTCCTCATAGATTCTGAAGACTTCTGATGTTAATTTGAAAATCTGTGCCTTGGGTTGATAATCCTACATGTGCTATGAAATTCTTTCAAGTCTGTGTCAAGTGCTCATTTTAATTTGATGCAAAGAATTCGATTTAAAATGATCTTCTGTTTGGGAGACCCGGTTACAAATCTAGCATCTCTTGTTTTTCACTATTGGTATTTTTGGCACTTGATCTGGGTAATGCTTTCTATAGGATCTTTTGTAACCTGCAAGACTCCTCGTAAGCTCTCCTCTTTTTAGAAACTAAGCGAAGGTGTGGAGGGGAGGTGATGGCCCGGTGGTATTGTTGCAAGACTGGTAATCTCGAAATGCAGATGATATTCTGGGGACCTGAGTTTGAATTCTGCCATGGTAGATGGATTGTGAATTCAATAAAAAAAAATCTGCATTTAAAACCATTACTTTAATAAATTGATTCAATAAAAATCTGGTGACTCCAGATCCAAAGCAATATGGTTAAATCTGAACAGCCTTAACTGCTCGTAAATGGGGAACAAATACTGACTTTGCCAGCAATACCCATATCGATAAAATACTAAGGAAAAAAGTTTCATTTTTAAATTCTCCCTTCTGTTACTTTCTAGACCTGCCAAGACCAAGGAAACGGCTAACTGAGCTCATGATAAAAACTGCACTTGAAAAGCCTTCTGGGAAAGAAGTTGAACGCCAAGCTGCAGCCACCAAGGAATGGGGTCTTCGGTTTCTACGGAGCCCCTTGGAGATAATACCAAGTAATGATGGCAAACGGGTAGCTGGGATTCGACTGTCTGTTAACAAAGTGGAGGTAGGCCTGGCTAGTGTTGTGTGCCACATCTAGGATTACCAATACCCTTACTTTTATTAGGTGTGAGGCAAATGTTTAAAGATTACGTGGTCTATTGCAGTTTGAGGGTAGAATAAGTGAAAATAAATGCCAGATCTTGTGAATTTGTAAATAGGTGATGCTTGCTCTGCACTGTCTCCACTATCTTTCAGTTTTGGTCTCTTTACATCCTTGATGCTCACCATTTCTTTGACTGGTCCACAAGCTTCTGAATTCCCCAAACTGTCTGCACCCCTCTATATTACTTTCCTTTATTTAAAATGCTTATTAGGACTGCTGTCTTTCACCAAACTTTTTGGTGACTTGTCCTCACAAGAATATAAGAAATAGAAACAGGAACAGGCCATCTGGCTCTTGCACTCGCATCTGTGCTTTCAATAAAATAGATCACGAATTAAAAGAGAAACAATAATCCTTGGGATATGAAGGTTACATTTGCTGGGCCAGTGTTTTTTGTTGTCCATTCTTAATACCTCTTGAGATGAATGATAGTGAACTGCTTTCTCTGCTTTGCCTTCAAAGTATTATCTCTAGATGTCTTAGTAGCCAAAATGTTTTCCTAATGTATCTTAGTGTCAAGTATAAATTGATAGCACTTCTGAAAATTACCATGACTACTTTGCTTTTTAAATATGCAATATCAATTTTAAGTTGAAATATCAATTGTTCACTTAAATACTTGTTTGATAACCAGACCATTAATGTTACAATTTAAGAGTTCTTTATTCTGCACCATCAATGCTGGAGGACAAAACCTCTCTGAGCTTCCACATGTTCAATTTGACGACTGGAGAATCTTCCTTTTTTTTCCTGAGGGTTTAGGAGAGTCTGCAAAGTTCGTTCAAACGGAAGACGTTGAAGATCTGGAGTGTGGATTAGTGCTGAGCAGCATCGGCTATAAAAGCTATCCCATTGACCCTTCCGTTCCATTTGATCATCGACTAGGAATTATCCCAAATAATTTGGGACGGGTTCTTCATGCATCAGGTTAGTTGCAAAGAGGATCGATGAGGGCAGAGCAGTAGATGTGATCTATATGGACTTCAGTAAGGCATTTGACAAGGTTCCCCATAGAGACTGGTTAGATCTGATGGAACGCTAGCCATTTGGATACCGAACTGGCTCAAAGGTAAGAGACAGAGGGTGGTGGTGGAGAGTTGTTTTTCAGACTGGAGGCTGTGACCAGTGGAGTGCCACGAGGATCAGTGCTGGGTCCACTGCTTTTTGTCATTTATATAAATTATTTGGATGTGAGCGTAAGAAGTACAATTAGTAAGTTTGCAGATGACACCAAAATTGGAGGCGTAGAGGACAGCGAAGAAGGTTACTTCAGATTACAACGGGATCTTGATCAGCTGGGCCAATGGGCTGAGGAGTGGCAGATTGAGTTTAATTCAGATAAATACGAGGTGCTACATTTTGGGAAAGCAAATCTTAGCAGGACTTGTACACTTGATGGTAAGGCCCTAGGGAGTGTTGCTGAACAAAGAGACCTTGGAGTGCAGGTTCATAGCTCCTTGAAAGTGGAGTCACAGGTAGATAGGATAGTGAAGAAGCACTTTGGTATGCTTTCTTTTATTGGTCAGTGTATGGAGTATAGGTGTTGGGAGGTCATGTTGTGGCTGTACAGGACATTGGTTAGGCCACTTTTGGAATATTGCGTGCAATTCTGGTCTCATTACTATCAGAAAGTTATTGTGAAAACAGGGAAGGGTTCAGAAAAGATTTACAAGGATGTTGCCAGGGTTGGAGGATTTGAGCTATAGGGAGAGGCTGAACAGGATGGGGCTGTTTTCCCTGGAGCGTCGGAGGCTGAGAGGTGACCTTATAGAAGTTTATAATATCATGAGGGGCATGGATAGGGTAGGGTAAATAAATGGGGTGGGGGTGTCCAGAACTAGAGGGCATAGGTTTAGGGTGAAAGGCGAAAGATATAGAAGAGACCTTTGGGGAAATTTTTTACGCAGAAGGTGGTGTGTGTATGGAACGGGCAGCCCGAGGAAGTGGTGGAGGCTGGTACAATTGCAACATTTAAAAGGCATTTGGATGGGTATATGAATAAGCAGGGTTTGGAGGGATATGGGCCGGGTGCTGGCAGGTGGGACTAGATTAGGTTGGGATATCTGGTCGGCATGGATGAGTTGGAGCTAAGGGTCTGTTTCCATGCTGTACATGTCTATGAAGAAAGAAATACTCGACTGACGTTTCGGGAATGGACATGTTGTCAGGATTAGAGTTCTAACAGGAGATCTTCTCATGAAACATCAGCTTACTGCTCAAAGATGCAGACATTTCAACATTTATTGTTCCATCATCTCAAGCATGGACCAATTTCATGGCATTGTATTGAGCTGCTTTAGAAGTTGTAAGCAAGTTTTTGTGTTGAGTAAGTACTTTCACAGTATCTTTATAACAAAGAAAGTACTTTGAATGATGACATTATTTATTGCACAAAATGGATAATGCTGCACATTATAATTAATACTGTGGTTCCCCCATTCTGCCCCAATTCTGAACAGCTTGAAATTAGTTAAAGCTCTGTGCTCCCCTCTTGTGTTTGTGCTCACTTATGGTTTACACTGAAGAAGTTCCACTTCAGAATCTTGTAGGTTTGTTCTGTAAGGGAAAATCATATCCTGAAGGATTTGCTAGAATTTCTCTAGGTTAAAGATCCAATTGTAACATACAAATCCAAGGTCTCTTTTGTAATCTGAGACCTGTAAGGTCAGAATTTTTTAAATATTCATGTCCCTTGTTGCCAATTTGCAACTGTGGGATGCAGGAATTGGTTTTTTTTAGTAACTCTGATTGAAGACCACTGCACTAGCAGCAAAATGAAAAATTCATCTTTACTATTTGTAATGAATAGGTTTGAACTGTTGACTTTGAACTGTTGTGGAAGTTACACAAGTATTTTCTGCTGTGATTGGTTTGCAATATTAGACACTGTAAAAATTTTAAGACCTTAATATTGGAAGGTGGTGTACTGATCCTTTTCACATACTCCCTGACTAAAATGTAGGAAAAAAAGTAGGCCATTGAGTCTGCACTGCCATTGAATGAGATCATGGCTGACCTGATGATCCTCAACTCTGCTTTCCTGCTTTGTTTCCTCCCATAACCCTGATTCCCATACAAATTCAAGGCTGTGATCGACAGATTGTTGATAAACTTAATGACCCAGCTTCAATAACCCTTTGCAGTAAGGACTTTTCTCCAGATTCACCACCCTGTCAGAATAAATTCCTCTTCTATATTTTAAATGGACAACTCCATATTCTAAGGTTATACCCTTGGGCTCTCCTGCAGGGAGGAATGACCTCTCTGCATGCACCCTGTCACATCCCTTAGGAATATTGTATGTTTCAATAAGGTTGCTCTTTGCTGTTCAATGAGTAGAAGCTCCAGTCTCTCCCTATCTGAGATCCGTCTAGTAAACCTTTTTCAGGACTGCCTCTAATGGTGTTGAATAAACCGGGTTCAACATCTGTTGAAAGTTGAAAATCAAGGACATTTGTGTTGAAAATCTAAGTAGCAGAAAGCATTTCAGGAAGAATGCAGCTCCAATGTTTCTTTTTCGTTCTGATGTTACTTAAGCTTTGTAATGCTGTGTATATTAGCATAGTAATTAGTCATAGAGATGTACAGCTGTCCATGCCGACCAGATATCCCAACCCAATCTAGTCCCACCTGCCAGCCCATATCCCTGCAAACACTTCCTATTCATATACCCATCCAAATGTCTCTTAAATGTTGCAATTGTACCAGCCTCCACCACATCCTGTAGCAGGTCATTCCATACACGTACCACCCTCTGCGTGGAAAAAGTTGCCCATTGGGTCTTTTTTATATCTTTCCCCTCTCACCCTAAACCTATGCCCTCTAGTTCTAGACTCCCCCACCACAGTGAAAAGACTTTGTCTATTTATCCTATCCATGCCCCTCTAATTTTGTAAACCTCTATAAGGTCACCCCTCAGCCTCCGACACTCCAGGGAAAACAGCCCCAGCCTGTTCAGCCTCCCCCTGTAGCTCAGATCCTCCAACCCTGACAACGTCCTTGTAAATCTTTTCTGAACCCTTTCAAGTTTCACAACATCTTTCCGATAGTAAGGAGACCCGAATTGCAATATTCCAACAGTGGCCTCACAAATGTCCTGTACAGCCGCAACATGACCTCCCAACTCCTGTACTCGATACTCTGGCCAATAAAGGAAAGCATACCAAATGCCTTCACTATCCTATCTACCCGCGACTCCACTTTTAAGGAGCTATGAACCTGCACCTCAAGGTCTCTTTGTTCAGCAACACTCGCTAGGACCTTACCATTAAGTGTATAAGTCTTGCTAAGATTTGCTTTCCCAAAATGCAGCGCCTCACATTTATCTGAATTAAGCTCCATTTGCCACTTCTCAGCCCATTGGCCCATCTGGTCTAGATCCTGTTGTAATCTGAAGTAACCCTGTTGTGTTACTGAACTGAACAATGCAGAGGTTTTTCACAATTCGCATCCTGCCTATATTAAAGTTTGAACTTAAAGCAGGGGTTGAAAAGCTGAATTAGTACAGGTAGCCATGAAGATGTTGCATTTTTATTTCAAGCCTGTCAGTCTCACTCTTTTTCAAGTAATTCAGCTGCCATCATCTAGCTTGTATGTGACTTCAGCCCAGAGAGCTGTTGGTGATTGACTCTTAACTGCTTCCTGAAGTAACCTAGTGGACCATTTGATTGTATTAAGGAGGCAGTCCAACACCTTGGCACACTGGCATCATCAGCAATTCCCATTTCCTGAGTAACTTACTGCAAAGTTTGTACTGGGTCCCCTGGGAGGTGTTATGGCTTTTGTCAGCAGGTTGCTAATTATGTTCAACATTACTAATTCACTGCTAGTTTAAGAGTGCCAGTTGGGTAGTTTTAAAGAAGGAAATAGACCAGGAATTTGGGGGAAATCCTCTAATTCAAGTGTTTTGTTGTTTTGTTTTCAGGCAGTGAAAGAAGCCTGGAAATTAAATAATATGTTTGAAAATAGTATGAAGCAATTCTAATCATTGGGCATTAGATAAATTAGTGTTAACTAACTATCTTTACCCTTCCCAGGTCTTTACTGCAGTGGCTGGGTAAAAAGGGGACCGACTGGAGTCATTGTAACGACAATGCATGATGGCTTTGAAACAGCTGAGACTGTGCTGGGGGATGTACGATCAGGATTACTGGATGTGTCTGCTTCAAAAGGAGGATCTAAAGTAATCGAGGCTTTACTTAAACAACGAGGTTTGTAGTTTAAAACTCTTTCGCAGTGAATTGAGAAACTACAAAGGAAATTCTTCAAATTCAATTGTCCCTAATCTGTGGAAAATCTTCTCTGCAATTTTATTTTCTTGGGTTGGGGGTTATGTCTCAATTTTACCTCTGCACTTCAGGGCAGGAAAAGATCAATTTGGTTTAGGTTATTTGTGGTTCTTTGGAAACAAAGTGTGGGTGCGTCACCTAGAGATGGGAACAGAAAAGCTGTAATGTTTGCAGAACACTGTGCTTCTGAAGGCACAGTTGGCCAGAGTTGATGCATAATATTAAAGTAGTATTCTGCTTTTAATCATAAGGTTGTGGTAGACGGGATATATGATCTACACGTTACGAATAGACCATATTTCACCTCTGAACTGTTTGACCAGTTGTTCAGATTATGGCTGGTCTGATTACTCCACATTCCCTTAATCTTCCACCCACTTACTTACCAAGAATCTAATGTACATCTGCCTTGAATATATTCAGAGCCTGCATTTCGAGAAAGAGAGTTCCAAAGACTCATGACCTTCTAAGGATAAGGAATGCACTTCTATCTTAAATTGACAGCCCCAGACATTTTGTTTTTTAAAAAAAAATCCTTGTATGCTCCCATCCAAGGGAATGTCTTTCCATGTCCCCAAAGTTCAGACCCCTCAGGATGTTGTATGGGAGATCAAGTCACCTCTTGCTTTTTTGTAATTCCAGCATTACAAGCCTAATCTGTGCAACACTTCCTCAAATGGCAACCCACCCTATTCCAGTTTTAATCGAGTAAACATTTTCTGAATTGCTGTCAACAGGTCCATCCTTAAATGAGGAGACTGATACTGCACACAGCCTTTCAGCTATGATCTCCTCAGTGTCCCATTTAACTGAATCATAATACCCTTGCTTTTGTTTTCAATTCTCCTCACAATAAGGTGATAACAACATTCAATCAGTCTTTTCTATTTTCTTTTGATAGCTGACACCTAGATTCCTCTGAATCTCAGAACTCTAATTGCTTGCCATTTAGGTAATATATTTCCTTTTATTACTCTTCCTGCAAAAATGCACTACTTCACATTCTCCCACATTATAATGCCATTACTGCCCAATCATTGCCTACTCTTTTAACCTGCCTGTATCCCTCTGCAAGTGTACTCTTCGAGCTCATGTTCCTGACTCTCTTTGCATTATCAGCAAATTTAGCAACCATACCTTCGGTCTCTTCATCCATGTCATGGAGGTAACTTGCAAACTGTTGAGGCTCCAGCAGCTATCCCTGTGGCTCATGACTCATTATACCACTCTTTGGTTTCCAAGCCAGGTATGTAGGCCACACTCAGCACAGACATTCTTTCAACTGTTTACGTACACTGAGCAGTCTGCCTGTTACAATTAGATGACTTAATGTGGAAACAAGCTCTTCAGCCCAACAAGTCCACACCGACCTGCCGAAGCGCAACCCACCCATACCCCTACATTTACCCCTTACCTAACACTATGGGCAATTTAGCATGGCCAATTCACCTAACCCGCACATCTTTGGACTGTGGGAGGAAACCCACGTAGACACGGGGAGAACGTGCAAACTCCACACGGTCGCCTGAGGCGGGAATTGAACCCAGGTCTCTGGTGCTGTGAGGCAAGAGTGCTAGCCACTGTGCCACCCAAATCTGCCATGCTCCAGGCTTAACATGATGTCCAACATTAAATGAGCTTCTGCAAATGGACAACATTTGCTAAACCAACTTAATATTATGCTGACTACCAGTTTTTAAGGTTATCATTTTAGGCTTGCAGTGTTGCTCGCTTCTCTGGCTAGAAGCCATGTATATTTATTTTCAAGGCTCTGTCCTTTGTAAACTGAAGTTTGGGGTCTGCTTTTCCCTGGTGCACCCGTATGGCAATGCCTTGACCAATAAGAGTTGATTGACTGACTTGATTTTGAAGTTTAAAAAGCCTGCCAGTTAACTGTTTCCTGATGGATTCTCCATTCTCTTAAGTCCACTTTCCATACAGTTGGCACCCACTCTTCATGCAGTCTAACTTGTAGGTACCTTTTGAGATTTTATCTTGCAATTCTGTCTTCATTGAATCCAAGACAAAACAATTCAGCCTATTTTTGTTTCAGCAACATTTATAAAACCTTTACTAGAACGACTTGTGCTATCTGTGAGATGCAATAATGTTGAAAATTGGAATCGTCTTTTGCATAAATGTGAATGCATTTTACTTTAGTATATTATTCTTAGACTTAAGAGCATGAAACTCCATTCTTTTGTTTTCTGTGTGTAGACTACTATAAGAGGCTAAGCCTTTTAGAAAGACTGTTGTGAATATCTGCATATAACCGGTCTTAACGTCTGATTTTTAGGTATTCGCCCAGTTACATTTTCTGAGTGGGAAAAGATTGACAATGTTGAAGTGGCACGTGGTGAGCAAGCTGGAAAGCCCAGAGAGAAACTGCTTGATGTTCAACAGATGATTGAAGTGGCCAGTCAATGAACATGCTGCTCCACGATGATTTCTGTACTTGATCAAATGTTGTAGAAATCGGATATGTTCTCTGTCTGACCCTATTCTCCATCTAATTTAATGCAGATCAGCTCCTCGGTTTGCGATTTTAAAGAGGCAGAATCGTTGAGATTATCATGAGTAAAGATGCCCAATTGGTTTTTCATGGGTCATTCTTGAAATTAAAGCCTGTTGTTCCTTTCACTGTGAATCAATACCCAACTGATCCTTAAACTTAAGTCAAGATTTTTCTTTTGAAACTGATCATTCCCTGTGTGAAGAGTTTAAATTTAGGACTGGCAGTGAGTTTCATCAGTATAGAACTATGCCTACTTCTACTTTAATGTTTAACTTAAAGTATTATCCCTACTTTGCTTTTAGTAATTGATTGTTTTAATCTTCAATCTTTCAAAAGGTCTCTGCTTTGGGTGTGAGGATAAAACAAAGAATTGCCGTTGTATTGTAGAACATGACCTCAAAAAGCAGCAACAAAGCATCCTGGACAGCCAGTTTATTATTAAATCTGGTCATTTTAGTTTCATGTGACTTGTCCATAATATGGCATCTTGCACTAGAATCTGCACTGCTTCAGCAATTCGAATGCTATCCTTGTGTTTTGGTGTGTAAGCATGGGCACATTGTTTAAAGTATAAGCACTATTATTTCAGCTTGACATCCTCTGACCTCCTTTTGATTTAACGGCATTGTTCAGTGTTCAATTTGTTGTTTACTGGTCTGTAGTAAATGGGCATATTGGTTACAAAATTTGCTAACAGCCTTTTAATTTTACTTGTAGCTATTCTGACAGATAGACAATGTATTAACTTGTTCCTTCATTTGTACCTCCCATTTCAATCCATCTGACACGTTTAAATCCCCCAAATTTTTATCCAACTTGTTGCTGGATCTTGGCTTCGTCATCAGACTTGGTGCCATCTCCGTTTTTAATCCAATTTTATTTAAGCTAATGTTGTAAGTAAGGGACCGTACAGATCACAATGCAGGTTCACTCTTCCCCAACTCTGTTCTCCTGCTTCAAATGAACACTACTGCCAGGCAGCTCTGAAAAAGGTGCATTTATGTCTTTAGTTATCTGCCTTGTCATCATCTACCCCTTCTCACACCAATCCAATCCTTACTGCAGCTTTTGTCCGTATAACCACGGATTATGGCAGTCTTTCCACCTCATTAACTAATCTTTTTAATACAAACCTTCAGATTTCCTCTATTACAGCCAATTGTTTAATGATTGCTGAGTTTTCCCTTCCATTCCCTTAATCAGAAGAGTGTTTCAAGTTTGGAAGACTTTATGTGCAGTAGTATTCCCTGATATCCATTCTAGCCTTGGGCATTTTTGTGCCCAACTTGCTCCATCTTTTGTCCTGTTTCGGTATGAACTGATCACTTAAAGTGCAAGTGATCTTGCACTTTAAGGCCTTTTACAGTTTTCCTCCAGTTTTGGTGAGCAAATTTTTATCCATTTGTGACTGTTTCTGTTGTAGCATCCTGTCATTTTTAACTCCCTTTCTCCCCCCCCCCCCCCAACTTAACCAGAGGTGAATCCTGGAAATCGAAGTGCTTCCACCTTCTATTGTACATAGGGAGTGGAATCATGAGAAACTGCAACAGCTCACAGGATTTGATGTGATAGATAAATGGATGAGCTGTGGTGAGCGAATAGTATTTGCACGGATGTTTCTATTAACTCACCAGAACTGAACTAACCTGTCTCGGACTGGCTGAGAATATTTACCAAGCAAGTAATTGAAAGTAATTTTCATATCTTGTATTTACTTTGCATGGCAATTGCAAACGCCTAGTTTAAAGCAGGGAAGACATTGTCTTGAAAATTATTGTTTTAAAAATTCCTGTTTTGATGCAGTTTAGTTTCATTAATCGGATTTGCCGGCTGAATTTAGGAATTAAATATTCCTATATCTTCTGGTAAAGAGATGGCGCAATGAAGTTGCCTTGTTCCTGCCCCTTCAGTATTACACAATTTAGAATAAAGGTTATCCTGCCTGCATTAGGGAGACAAACAGCAATTTGTTTGCATAAAGCTGTAGCAGTTGTAAGCATCTGATTTATGTAAAGTTGGAATGTAGTTTCTCTAAAACTTTGTATTGCAGCAACTGTACTCAAAATTGGCAGTTGTTTGATTAGCAAGTTCCAGGTCAGTGCTCTGACTCATAAGCTTTAACATTGGCCTCTGTAGGTTTCCTGCACCCTTGGGAGCTGATCTTAAAATCCACCAAGTTAGCGTTGAGGTGGTTAGTTGTACCATCAACTTGAACTGGGAACTATTGGAGCAAGTGTCCCTCTTGAGGCCAGTATGGAAACAATTTTAACATGTCTTCACCAGTTAATAATTGTTCCAATTAACCCAAAAGCAACAAACATTAGGTTTTTGAGAATAAAGGCAGCTTTTTTCAGTCAGTAATATAACTAAAGGTTAGACTTTTGAAAGCCAACAGTATGGATATGACTAGTTCAGTGAACACATTGTACAAAATGAATTTTGTTTTTTAAAAGTTGGGTTTTTGTATGTAATTTTCAACTTTTAGGTTTGGTTGGAATAATTGGCAAAACATTTTTGTGGTTTGTTCCTCCATTCTCGAGTGTGTTCATAATATGTAAAACAGCTAAAGTGTAAATAATTTCTCATGTGTTCCTGGTCTGTCCTGCTCAAAACTATAAAACAAAATCAATTCATAATTATGCACTTTGTTTCACAGCTTGTTTCTGCAAAAGTGGCCAAGTCCCCACTTCTGTTTTTTGTTCCCAAACAATAGAACATTGAGATCCCTGCCCCCCCCCAAACAAAAGCTGAGCAGGCCCACACAGCTGGGGATTGCTCTTTCATTGAGCTAGATTTCAGTGTAGCTCTGAGTTCAATCTGTTGGACATGAGTTTGTCTGCTGACTACTGTGTGGAGTAAATAGTTTTTGATACTTCTTACTGGATGTGTGCACTGTTGGCATCTATTCACTTCAGCATCAACTTGTCAGTCTAGTCCAAAATGCCTGATGTGACCTTCGTTTCTCACTGGTGCAGTGATTGAGACGAAAGTCTTCTCAAGATGTGGTTGCAACTCGGTGAAGGGTCTTTTCATCTTTATTGGTTATACTTAGTGTTCAACAGAGACATTGGATGCCTTAAATGGTCCACCGCTGATCATCATTGTTCAGGCTCATTGCCAGTTTCTGTAAGTTTCAGATTAGAGAGATGTTACTAACTTCAATAGATTTTATTTCCCAGCTGTTTTTAAAAAAAAATGCAGTTGGACCATGTGGCTCTGCCAGACCTTCAAGTGCAAGTTTGGAAAAAGTTTAGACACAGTGGGTCAATCTCTCGGTACGGTTTGAGCAGTAACAAAGCTAATTGGAACAATAAAGATTTTGACACACTGGCCAACCTGAACATATGTTTTCAAAGAAAAATAAAATGCTTTATTGGCCTTTAGTGGTGATTAGGATTCTGCTGACTTTTTTTTCAGGGGAAACTAGGTTTCTAATGTCAAAGTATTACTGTCAAAATGTTTAGTTGTGGCAGGCTACTAATCCATCTAATTTTGAGGGTGAAACATTAGAAAAGAGATTTGTTGATTAAAGTGCTGTGAAACGTAGACTGGGAATGTAGGTGACTCTCATTTCTCATTCCACCCCACAGTTGATTCTTGAGCATATCCCAGGTTTGACAGGCACAGACTGTAATCTGTATGAGAGCTCTTCCTGCTGTTGCTTTGTTGTGCATATTAACTTACTATAAACCAGACGCTGGAGTGTGGTGCTGGAAAAGCACAGCAGGTCAGTCCGCATTCGAGGAGCAGGAAAATCAACATTTTGGGCATAAGCCCTTCAGGAATGCTGCCTGACCTGCTGAGCTTTTCCAGCACCACACTCTCTCGACTCTGATGTCCAACATCTGCGGTATTCCTTTTCTCCTACATGAAACCAGGACCTACTGTTTTGATCTTTTTGATCTTGTGTGAATTGGCCTTGGCAGTCGTCAGTCATCTATGTGACATACATAGAAAAATACAGCGCAGTACAGGCCCTTTGGCCCTCGATGTTGTGCCGATCCAAGCCCCCCTAACCTACACTAGCCCACTATCCTCCATATGCCTATCCAATGCCTGTTTAAATGCCCATAAAGAGGGAGAGTTCACCACTGTTACTGGTAGGGCATTCCATGAACTCACGACTCGCTGAGTAAAGAATCTACCCCTAACATCTGTCCTAAAACTAACACCCCTTAATTTAAAACTATGCCCCCTCGTAATAGCTGACTCCATACATGGATGAAGGTTTTCATTGTCAACCCTATCTAAATCCCTAATCATCTTGTAACCTCTATCATGTCACCCCTAAACCTTCTTTTCTCCAATGAAAACAGCCCCAAGTGCCTCAGCCTTTCCTCATATGATCTTCCTACCATACCAGGCAACATTCTGGTAAACCTCCTCTGTACCTGTTCCAGTCCCTCCACATCCTTCCTATAGTATGGCGACCAAAACTGCACGCAAAACTCCAGATGCGGCTGCACCAGAGTCTTATACAACTGCAACATGACCTCAGGACTCCGGAACTCAGTTCCTCTACCAATAAAAGCCAATACGCCATATGCATTCCTCACAGCACTATTTACCTGGGTGGCAACTTTCAGAGATCTGTGTACATGGACACCAAGATCCCTCTGCTCATCCACACTACCAAGTATCTGACCATTAGCCCAGTACTCCATCTTCTTGTTACTCTTACCAAAGTGAATCACTTCACACTTAGCTACATTGAACTCCATTTGCCACCTTTCTGCCCAGCTCTGCAGCTTATCTATATCTCACTGTAACCTGCCACATCCTTCCTCACTGTCAATAACTCCACCGACTTTCGTATCATCCACAAACTTGCTCACCCAACCTTCTAGCCCCTCCTCCAGCTCATTTATAAAAAATAGCAATGGTCCCAAAACAAATCCTTGCGGAACACCGCTAGTAACTGCACTCCAAGATGAACCTTGTGTGACATTGCAAAAATTTTTTTTTTCACTGAAATGTCTGCAGTTTGAGGCCTGAGATTTGCAGCAAAGTGCCCTGTAGCTCCTGGGTAATTTTCTGTATTATAGCTACTTTATTCAAGGCAGAAACAGACCTGGACAGAGTGGATTTTGAAAGACTCAACTACTTACAATCCCAGATGAAGGTGCAACTTTTCAGTCTTATTGGCTGTGCCTTTTTGGTACTTATTCTTTTAATCTGTTAAAACATACTATTTTTGTTTCCTTTCATGAACTGAAAAGTTACTAAATTATGCTATTTAATAAAAGATAAAATGACTACTGTCTATTATTTTACATTTCAAAAAAGATCTTTTTTCAGATTTATATCATTTATAAATTTAACAAGAATTCATTTGACATTGCACAATTATTGCTTGCTGTGAAGAGATCCTTGATTTCTTTCTCCATAAACTTTGCATATTCCTATCCTGATTATTTTGTTCAGAACATGAGGTCATAATTGAGAATAGATTTTTGGTTACAGATGCATTTGAAATTGGAATTGAATGAGCATTTGCTGAGGTTGGCTCACCTTATTTGGAATATTATGTTTTGAGGAAGAGGACTACATTCCTGAGAAGTATTACATGGGTACGATCTCTTCTTGCCTGTTTGTGGTAACTATTTGAAGGAAAGGGAGAGAATTGGTCCACAGTCCTTTCTTTTAGCACCATGCTAAATAAATGAGCTTCATTTATTTTTTTGTAGATGGAATATATTCCAACGAGCAAGAAAAATCACCTTGCTCCATCTGCCTCATGTTTTGCCTCGTGTTTTCACTGTCTAGATAACTTCCAAACGATTGCATGGCTGTAATAGGAGGAATGGAAGAGTTAGTGCGATTTAAGAGGAAAATTAGTTGCATTTAACATGGACTATTGAACCCATCCCTGAGAAAACACTGACTGATAACATGCAATCTGCTTTTTTTTAAAAAAAACTTTCATTTGACACCAACCTGTTCCAGTTAAGGTGTGATCCCCATTTTCTCTGAGTGCAGAGTTAGCCAACCTGATGGGAAAGCCTTCCAGAGACTTGGTATTCTTGGAAAAGTGGTCCAGTCTATTCTTACTCCTGCAGTTTAAATTCATGACCCTTGCTTTTCTATAATCTGTCAAACTCCAGGCATCAAGCTAACTAACCCTTCAATTATTTCACAGACTTCTATTTAGTTTTTAAAGCTAGCAATCATTCTTGTAGCCTCTTCCAGTGCTATACATTTTTCCCAGCATGTGAGGAGCTCAAAACTGGGTGCACCACCGAGTTGTCATCTAATCAGTAATCTGCACAGCAGCATAATAATTTTTAATTTCCAGAGAGGTTCTGATTGTATCCTTTTAGCTTTAGTTATAGGTTCTCTAATGACTTTGTACACCGGTCACAGAGTTCACTAGCATCCAAATCTTTTCCTCTCGATCTTTTCAGAATCGGTATTGTGTTTTGCCTCCTTTTAACACCCAGAACATTGCATTTAGATTGACGGTCATCTGACAATGGGCCCCCAATCCCTTGCACATCTATATTTCTTTACATTTGATTTCACGCCTGTACTAGCTTAGCTCTGTACAAATGTTGGTATCACCTGCAGGCTTGCTGCCCATACACTGTGTGAGTGTACATTGCAGCAGACAGAGGACTGAATCTTTGGGCAATGCTATGGGTGGCTTTATTTCCAGACTAATCCACATTGCAGCCAATTTTTAGCATATTAAATATCAACAGTGATAACAAAACTGTTATGATAAATTTTGGTGTGGTATATCAGAGGCCAGGTAGACTTGTGCTATTGGATTTCCCTCCACTAGTGACTTCCTCAATAGCACTTATCAAATTTGCAAAAGGTAGACTTTTCCCTGTACTGTTTCCCAGCATCCTCTCGGTTTCTGTAGGTGTGTCTGTCTTCCCGATTTGCAGTAGGTCTTGAGTGGGCACTATCACAACTGAATCTGATCTGAATGAGATTGGGGGGGGGGGGGGGGGTGGTTTGGAGAATCTTTGATTTGCCCTCTATTTGTAAATTATACCTACAGTTTGATCCTAATATTCATAACTAAAGGTTGAATTACTCTGAAGCTTGTATTCTGCTGATTCAGCTGACCCCTGAATCTGAGTCCCTGTCCACTCGCTGTTGTAATGTGATGTAAACTTGCATTTTAACACCTGTGAGCATTCAAAGGAAAGAGAAGAATAGAATATTGGCTCAAATAGTTGTGCAGTAACTGGGAGCATTGAAAGCTTAAAATTAAACTGCAGATTAAACAATGAATAGTGTAAATTGAATGACCTGTTAGTTACTTTATGACTTATATTGTTGAAATATGAGAGTCTGGACTGTTCTGATGAAGGAAAAGCAAATTGGACCAAATCTGGCTCGCTAATACAGGATTTGCAACACAGTGAAATTGAAATAGTTATTGGTCTTCAAAGATGGCCATTTGTTCCTAATCAGACTTTATACACTTGATGTGTGATATCTGATAACTTAAATATAAATTGATCCTTTCTTAGTACGGTTACAAGAAATTCAAAGCTAAACAGCAAGGTAATTCAGTTAATGTCTATAATTTAAATGGAATCTCCTTTGATCATAGCTCTCATTCTCTGAGAAGCAGCAACTGTTAAGAGATGAACATTTTTTTAAAAAGTTGTAACTGGTTACTTTTGAATGATAGCAAAACCTTCGTGCAATCCTTGAATAATGTGTTGTTCACAGACACATGGGATGCTATTTTTACATTGGGTAGTGACTTCAGAATTCAAGCAAATAGTTCCTGCAGACTGCTAGAGACTTTTACTTATTTCTTACAGACAGGTTCATTTTCTTAGAACTTTCAACAATTTAATAACTTGAGAGCAAACAAAACTCCATAGAGTGGCTTTCACACCCACACTGTGAGAGAAGGCAAAACTTTGCTCCTTTTAACATCTAACCAGCTGCCATTCCTTGAGCATAATACAACTCCGGTGCTGAAATGTCTGCAGTGTTCTTTGAACAATAAGCAACCTGTAATTAACTTCAGGCCAGTTTCCAGAAACAAATATCAGTTTGTTTGTTCTTTTTTAAAACAGGCTGTTGCTGAAAGTCTAAAGTTCGACACTCAACTTCAGCTCCCAGTTCTAAACCAAAAATGAGAAAAATAAAGAAAACACTGGTTTCAACAATTGTTATACCATGAGATAATTTACATTTTTATAACAACGTATCACACATCTTTATGATGTTCCTGTCCACTTTGCAGCTTCAGAGTTGCTTTTGAAGTATGTTCACTATAGGATCCGAATCTACAATGTGGAAGCAGACAATTTGGCCTGTTGAGTCCACACAGACCCTTTGAAGAGCATCCTTCCCAGATCTGCCCCCGCAAGCTACAGGTCTGCACACAAATGCAGAGCCAGTTTATGCACATGGTCCTGGAAATAACAAATATGTGAATGCCAAGTTAATCTGTTTTTGATAATGTTGGTTGAAGCAAGTTGTGTATTTTTGTCAGGTACTGCTGCCATCTGGAAGCTCCCCATTGAGCCACTAATGGTGCTTTCATAAAAACAATGGGATTGTGCAACTTAATTAGAGCAGCATTCCTGCTGTGTAATATTTGGTGTTGATTTTTTCATGCTGTATATAGAGCAGTGACTCTGTATGTGCCAACAAAGAATAGTCTCCTGCTCGTTTCCATTGCATTGTTGTGGTTTCACACTATTTGTATTTTCTGCCTTTAATTTCTCTTCCAGGATTCATTTTTGCTCACTCAATTTAATTAATCACATCTTATGAAGATATTTGGGATTGAGCTTAACTTCAAGTCTGGCTCAATGATTTCTGAGGTTACTGATCAGTCCAAATGCACAATCTATGAACTCTGCCACAGGTGAGAGCTGGTGCTTGAGGGTCACTTGGATTGGTCATTTGGAGGTTAGATTAGATTACCTACAGTGTGGAAACAGGCCCTTCGGCCCAACAAGTCCACACCGACCCACCGAAGCGCAACCCACCCATATCCCTACATTACCCCTTACCTAACACTACGGGCAATTTAGCATAGCCAATTCACCTGACCCGCACGTCTTTGGACTGTGGGAGGAAACCGGAGCACCCAGAGGAAACCCACGCAGACACGGGGAGAATGTGCAAACTCCACAGTCAGTCGCCTGAGTCGGGAATTGAACCCGGGTCTCAGGCGCTGTGAAGCAGCAGTGCTAACCACCGTGCCGCCCTTTGTACCTCCTCCTAACATCTCATGTTCACCACTGCACATTCCCAAAGAAATCACTTTGAGTTCATTATCTGCCCAAGTGAATCCTTTAACTTTTTTTTGGGATGGCTAAAACATACCCACGGTCTGACTAGGAATTGCTGCCCAATGGAACTTTGAGTAGAGCCAGTGTTTGGGAATTTGGTGTCAAGCAAACGAATGATGACTCTGCTTAGTGGAGCTGGTTTGAGTAATAAACTACTTTCTCTGATTTCTATCCTATGCTTGGACCATTCAGTTCAATATTCTTTAAGTTTGCTGTTCAGCTTTGGAGGAATGTTTCTGAGCTCCTTCCAAATTAGATTGTAGAATCCCTACTGTGCGCAAGTTGAAAGTGAGGACTGCAGTGCTGGAGATCAGAGTCAAGATTAGTGGTGCTTGAAAAGCACAGCAGGTCACGCATCATCCGAGGAGCAGGAAAATCAATGTTTCAGGCAAAAGCCCTTCAGCAGGAAATCCCTACTGTGTTGAAGCAGGTCATTTGGTCCATCAAGTCAACACTAACCCTCCAAAGAGCATCCCATCCAATCTCTGTAAACCTGCATGAGACATGATGAATTCACCTAGCCTGCACATCTTTGGACTGTGGGACAAAACTGGAAAACCCAGCAGAAATGCCACATGGACAACCAAGGCTGGAATTGAACTTGGGTCCCTGGTGGTGTGAGGCAGTAGTCTAACCACTGAGCCACCTCTATGTCATGTGCAGCACTAGATCGTGACACAAGCTTCACTAATGCAATTTAAAAAGCCATCTCCAACTAACAGGAAATGTATGTAATTGCTGTATTGCTCTCCTTCTCTCTTTCATTCTCACATGTGAAAAACTTGTTCTTTCTCACAAGATGGTGCTGTTAACTCACTAATACAACCATTGAAAAGTTACTGCCAGCCTGATCATGTTCGGCAAACCGATAGCGTGTCCGTACAGTTGCGACAGTAACACAAAGTCTTTGTCTGCTGTATTTGTAACAATTCCAATCCCCAGTGAATCTTGTACTTCTCAACGAGGTGAATATTGTAAATAGTGATTACTGCAGCTGGGACACAAACAATATTCTGTGAAATGATACATTGAATTGAATTAAAATTAACTTTATTGTTTTACCAGTTACCACTTACAGTGCCATCTTAGTTACAAGGTACCCAGGTACGGATTCTTCATGCATTGGCATATGCACCAGGACTGATTCATTCATACGCTGCATGTATCAGTTCATCTTCTGAAGCACCATTGGTTAGGTCACTTTTGGAATACTGCATGTAGTTCTGATTTCTGAGATATAGGAAGGATATTGTGAAACTTAGAAGGATTCAGAAAAGATGCACAATGATGTTGCCAGGGTTGGAGAGTTTGCGCTGTAGGGAGAGGCTGAATAGGCTGAGGCTATCTTTCCCTGGAGCATTGGAGGCTGAGGGGTGACCTTATACAGGTTTACAAAATCACGAGGGACATGGATAGGATAAATAGACAAGGTATTTTTCCTGAGGTGGGGGAATCCAGAACTAGAGGGCATAGGTTTATGGTGAGAGGGGAAAGATTTAAAAGGGACCTAAGTGGCAAATATTTCACACATATTTCTGGAATGTACTGCCAGAGGAAATGTTGGAGGCTGGTACAATTACAACATTTAAAAAGCATGTGGATTGGTATATGAATAGGAAGAGTTTAGTGGGATATGGGCCAAATGCTGTAAAATGGGACTAGATTGATTTAGGATATCTGGTTGGCATGAACGAGTTGGACTGAAGGGTCTGCTTCCATGCTGTATACCTCTTTGACTCTATGTATTAATTTATCTCTGAATTGTGTAAGGATAAATTTCAAGATAAAGCTGATAGTTGGAATTAAGGGATTTGCCTATTACTAATCCAATTTTGAAAAATGTAATTCTTTGAGTGAACCTGGCAAGGTTAGTGCCTGTTAGCAATTGTTAGCTAGTGAGAAAGTGGGTCTTCTTACACCACTGCAGGTTATGTAAGTGAAGATGCTCCCATATTGCTGTCAGATAGGGAGGTACAGGACTGTGACCTGGTGCTGATGAGGGAATGGTGATTGTGTGTCCAAGTTTGTGGTTTACTGGGGAATTTGAAGTTGATGGTGTTTTCATGCATCTGTATTTGTATCCGGAATGGAGGTAGACATCGAGGAGGTATTGTTGTAAAAGTCTTGATGAGTTGCTGCAGTGATGTAGCCACGATATACCAGTGGTGTTGGCTGTAGATGTTTGAAATGATGCATGGAATGCTGACAAAAGGGAGCTGTCTTGTTTAGAATGCTGTTGAGCTGCTTGAGTGTTGTCACAGCCACAGCCATGCAGGTAAATAGGGAGTATTCAACCAGACTCTTGACCTGAAGATGGTGCAGGTGCTTTAAGAACTGAGGAAGTGAGCTACTTGCCACAGAATGCCCTGTCCCCCTGCTATTGCGTCTGTGGCAGCCTATCAGGTTGCAGTTCGGTTTCTGGTGAGTAGTGAGCCCAGTATATTGCTGGTGAAGGATTTGACAATGGTAATGTCATCTAATGTTAAGAGTTAGTGATTAGATTCTTGTTGGAGATCATCATTGTCTGGCACTTGTGAGATACAAATATCATTTGACACTAATCAAACTAAATATTGTCCAAGTCTTGTTGCATTTAGGCATGGATTAACTCATAGAGTCATAGAGTTATACAGCACAGAAACTGACCCTTCGGTCCAACTCATCCATGTCGACCAGATATCCTAAACAGATCCAATCTCTTTTGCCAGCATTCGGCCCATATTCCTCGGAACCTTTCCTATTCTTGTACCCATCCAGATGCCTTTTAAATACTTTAATTGTACTCATCTCTATCACCCCCCCCCAGCTTATTCCATACTCGCACCACTCTCTGCATGAAATAAATGCCCCTCGGGTCCCTTTTAAGTCTTCCCCATGTCACCTTAAACCTACGCCCTCTACGTTTGGACTATGGAAAAGAGACCTTCAGTTTCAAAGAATTGCAGATGGAATGATATGATCATTAATGGGAACAACCTCCCCTCTGATATTATGATGGAAAGGTATGAAGGATATTACTGCAGCAGTTGAAATGTGTTGACCTTGGACACTACTTTGAGGAACTACTTCAGCAAAGTCCTGGCGCTAAGATGTTTGGTAGGGAACAGTTTGCCGAGTATCTCAGCTGGGCCTGCAGGGGCTGACCAGACCGCCCAGCCACTGCCCATTTTAATTTCCCTTCCCACTCCCATTCTGACATGACCATCCTTGTTCTCCTCTATCGCCACAACGAACCACACTGCAAGTTTGAGGAACAACACCTCATCTTCGCCTGGGCACCCTACAGCCTGGAGGACTCAACATTGAGTTCTCCAATTTCAAATAGCCTCCCTTCCCATCCCCCAACTCCCTTCCTGGCCCCACCCCCTCCCTTCTATTCCTCCCTGCCACCAACTGGATTCATTCCTCCCATTGACCAAGTCGTACCCTCTACCTGTCTTCACCTATCCCCTCCTCACCACCCTGCCCCTACCACTCCCTTTATCTGCAGCTCCCCCATACCCACCCCCAGTTCTGAAGAAGGGTTACACCCGAAATGTTGATGGCTCCATCTCCTGATGCTGCCTGGCTTGTTGTGTCCTTCCAACCTCCTGCCTGTCTACCTTAATAACCACAATCATCTTCCATTGAGTCAGATGGGACCTCAGACACAGGAGTTTTGTCCTTGATTCCCATTAATTCCAGTTTTACTGGGATACCTTGGTGCTACATTTGGTCAAATGTTGCCTTGATATCAATAGGGGTCACTCTCACCTGGAACTCAGCTGGCAAAAGGACCAAGCTTATACTTGGATCAAGGCTGTGATGAGCTCTAAAGCTAATGGTCAGTGCAGAACAAAAACTTAGTATGGATGACTGAGCAGCTTATTTGTTGGGAAGTAAAATTGTTGAAATCAAAATAACTTGCAATTAGAGAGCACGTTCAATGTGCTGAGAGTGTCCCAATTTAATAATGAATTGCATTTGAGGTGCAGCACTGGTGTGAGAGTAAATGCAACATTTGAACTAAGTGATCATTTTGCTCTTTAGGTATTGGTCAATGGAGGGCTGATAGGAACAGCTTGCCTGTTCTTCAAGCAGTGCCACATCATTGTGTAAATTTGTCAACAAACAGCTTCAATCAACCAGAAAGGGAGTGCAGTAACCCCCTTGTCCCACCCCAAATTAAAAGAGCATGGTGAGATGCTGAAATACCAGTCCAGTTTCTACGCTGGAGTGAGCCTTGGAGCTACAGCCTTGGAAACAGGAAGTGCTACCTCTGAGTCAAGTTGGCACTACTGGAACACTTTGTGTCAATGATATTGGCAAGGATACTCAGGCACATGTACATTTTTATTCCTAACATGGTTGGTACAAACATTACTAATTAATATAAGATTTTATTTGTTGCACATTAAAACATGGCATTATTCTTGCTGAGATTGGTAAAGTTCTTGAGCCTTGAGAGGCCTGGTTTCTGCTCAGAAAGCACAATATACCAGAGAGCTCAGAACGGGCTGAAAATATTAGAAACAATTTTTTTGAAATGAGACCCTGAGGGGTTAGGTACTTATGGAAGGCAAAACTGAGATGAGGCAAAGTGTTTCTGAAACTTTGGAACTGTTTTCCGTAGAGACAGTGGAAGCAGAGTCCTGAAATAATTTGACAGCAGAGGTAGATAGGTCCTTGTTAATTAAAGGGTGAAAGGTTATCAGGGTAGGCAGAAATGCTCAAGTTATGATTAGATCAACCATGAATGATATTGAATGTTGAGGCAGGTTAGAGGGACTGAATGGCCTTCTTGGTATTGTGATTTTAAATGAGTGCTCCAATTCTAACCTCCTCAAAGGCAAATCTGAAGAGAACATATTACTTGGGGATAGAGGCAGGAATTCTAAACAGTTGCAAAGTTAGACCCCACTCCAGATAGTCCCTGTGAGTGGATGTTTTACAGCAACTTACCCGCTGCCTCTGTGTCTGTACTTTGTAAAATGTCCTTCTTGACCCTTCATTATCTCTGTCTATCCTGAGTTCACCCAAAGCCATGCCTCTGGTATCCTAACATTTGCTAATTCTTGTTTACACAACAACCGGTCAGGCTGATCAACTTGCTCATCTAGCTTGGCTCCTGGTCCACCAAGACCTTGATTTTAAAATGTTCATCTTGGTGTTAAAATCCCCCATGACCTTGTTAAAATCCTCCATGGTAAAGCCTCCTCCAGTCTACACTCATCTGCAATCTTTCAACTCTATCCCCTTGTGAACCTCCAATTTTGGGGCCTTAATATTGTCGCAAAGCCCGCAGTCAAGTAGATACTTCAGAGTTCCCTTTAAAATTAATTCCACTAGATCAATAAACCAGGGATTTCATCTTTGTCAGAACTGATTTTATAACATTGTCTCACCATTTCCTGTGGAACATGAAGATATCAAGGGAATGTTGAGAGATCTTTTTCTTACGAATAAAAGCTGTAATAAATACATTCAGATGCAAAATAAACCATAAACAAAACAGAAATTGCTGGAAAATCTCAGCAAGTCTGAAAGCACCTGTGAAGAGAAAGCAGAGCTAATGTTTTGGGTCCAATAACCCTTCTTCAAAACTCAATACTTCAAAACCATTGAGCACTGGCTTATTGATACTATGTTAAAAAGCCACATTTCCTGCACACTTAAACTTTATTGCTGACACACACACAAATTCACCAAAGAAGTCAACACTCTCTTCAAAGCCATTAAACTACTTCACTTTCACTTTCTCTCCATCACCATCCTTCCCCTCCCACCAGCCAGCCTTCTCTCTTTTTCTTGATTTCACTGCTATACTTTCTTGTCACTATATTTCTATCTTAGCCCTTACCCACTTCTGCCCTCTCGCTTTCCCAAAGCATGAAAACTAAACACGTTTGATTCCAGTTCTCAAAGATATCTTATGGTTGATGCAGAAGGGGCGGTTCCCTGCTGGTTCTCACTATGGTGATCCCTCACCAGGCTGCTCTCCTCCTGCTGTACTTTAGGGGCTGCAGATGAGAAGTTCATCCAATGGGCATGTCTTGTCACCTTAACGTGCAACTTTGATTTCTACTGTGCTTCGTTTCAGCTCCTATGAAATGTAAGGCATCTGATACCAGCTTTGGGGGCTGTATATAAGATGAGAACAAGTCAAATGAAAAATGCTTGGTGTGTGTTGTAAGTGTTGCTTTCATGTGAATCTGATTTACCTGCTTACTTAGTGGGACTCATTTTACACTATTAATGAGATGTGGTTTACCATAAGGCGTGGTTTATTAATGTTGAAACACAAGATATATACATGTAATTCTATTAAACCCATCTTCCTGAGTAACTTTAATGTTGTTAAATGCCTATTGCCTCCCAATGCTTTGGAAGCACAAGATGGTTTATACTAGCCCGATTGCAGCTGGCCAAACTGAGGTGGAGATTGTCCTTCCTGCTTCCAAGATTTCCGCTTTTTGCTGGTGATGTTCACTCTGCTGTGTGAGTGAGCGATCCGTCTTATTTGAGCAGCCGTTTTAAAATAGTTCTTGGGGTTATTCCCAAATACAGTGGCTTACTATCATTTAGTAACGGCAGTTCGATGCAATAATGTGATTGCCATAATCCAGTTACTACATGTAAATTGAGTTTCTGTACCAGGAAGGGTGTTACAAAAGACAGTATTGGGTATTACAATTTCTCTCTTCATTGAGCTGACCCTAGGAACTGGGCTGTTTCAAAAACCGTCCCCTGAAACTGTTGTTCCACCTGAAACCTGACCAGCATTGTCTCATCAACAACTATTCAATCATCAATCAAGGTGAATGGCTTTCAAGTTTCCTGCCGTGGTATGTCAGTTCCATTAATACCTAATCAATTCCTTGAATACCTTATTTGGCCTGATCGAATTCCCAGCATGCTGTTCAATTGGCCAATGTTGGTTTTTTAGTGTCCCAAAAGAGTTGTTTTTTTTGTTAAAAGGCGCATTCCATGAGTTGCAGTGTCAAATTTTGCCTGATACTGAGGATCAAAGAACAAAAATTACAGCACAGGCCCTCCAAACCTGCACCGATCCATATCCTCTATCTAAATCTGTCGCCTATTTTCTAAGGATCTGTAACCCTTTGCTTCCTGCCCATTCATGTATCTGTCTAGATACATCTTAAATGATGCTATCATGCCCGCCCCTACCACCACCGCTGGCAGTATGTTCCAGGCACCTACCACCCTCTGCGCAAAGAATTTTCCCCACATATCACCCTTAAACTTTTCTCCTCTCACCTTGAACCTGTGATCCCTGGGAACTGATCCATTCTGGGAAAAAGCTTCTTGCCAAACATCCTGTCTATACCTCTCATGATTTTGTAGACCTCAATCAGGTTCCCCCCCTCAACTTCTCTCTTTTTAATGAAAATAATCCTAATCAACTCAACCTCTCTTCATTGCTAGCACCCTCCATACCAGGCAACATCCTGGTGAACCTCATCTGCACCCTCTCCAAAGCATCCACATCCTTTTGGTAATGTGGTGACCAGAACTGTACGCAGTATTCAAAATGTGGCCAAACCAAAGTCTCATACAGTTGTAATATGACCTGCCAACTCTTGTACTCAATACCCCGTCCACTGAAGGAAAGCATGCCTTATGCCTTCTTGACCAGTCTACTCACCTGCGTTGCAACCTTCAGGGTATAATGAACCTGAACACCCAGATCTCTGTACATCAATTTTCCTTAGGGCTTTTCCATTTACTTTATACTTCGCTCTTGAATTGGATCTTCCAAAATTCATCATCTCACATTTGCTCAGATTGAACTCTGCCATTTCTCCGTCCAACTCTCCAATCTATCTATATTCTGCCGCATTCCCTGTCAGTCCCCTTCTTATCTGCTACCCCGCCAATCTTAGTGTCTTCTGCAAAGTTGCTAATTAGACCACCTACCTGTATATCTTCCTCCAGATCATTTATGTATATCACAAACAACAGTGGTCCCAGCATAGATCCCTGTGGAACACTACTGGTTACAGTTCTCAATTTTGAGAAACTCCCTTCCACTACTACTCTCTGTCTGCTGTTGCCCAGCCAGTTCTGTATGCATCTGGCTAATACATCCTGAACCTCATGCGGCTTCACTTTATCCATCAGCCTACCATGGGGAACCTTATCAAATGCCTTACTAAAGTTTATGTATATGACATCCACAGCCCTTCCCTCATTAATCAACTTTGTCATTTCCTCAAAGAATTCTATTAAGTTGGTTAATTCACAAAGAATGTTGCCTATCACTAAAAAGCCCATTTTCTTCCAAATGTAAATAGACCTGATCCCTCAGTATCTTCTCCATCAGCTTCCCTACCACTGACATCAGGCTCACCGGTCTATAATGACCTGGATTATCCCTGCTACCCTTCTTAAAGAAGGGGACAACATTAGCAATTCTCTAGTCCTCTGGGACCTCACCCATGTTCAAGGATGCTGCAAAGATATCTGTTAAGGCCCCAGCTATTTCCTATCTTGCTTCCTTCAGTAACCTGGGAGAGATCCCATCTGGACCTGGGGACTTGTCCACCTTAATGCCTTTTAGAATAAGCAACATTTCCTCCCTCCTTATGCTGACTTGACCTTGAGTAATCAACTATCTACCCCTAACCTCAACATCCATCAAATCCCTCTCCTTGGTGAATACAGATGCAAAGTATTTGTTAAGAATCTCACCCATTTTCTCTGACTCCATGCATAACTTTCCTCCTTTGTCCTTGAGTGGGCCAATCCTTTCTTTCGTTACCCTCTTACTCCTTATATACGAATAAAAGGCTTTGGAATTCTCCTTAACCCATTTGCTAAAGATATATCATGACCTCTTTTAGCCCTCTTAATTCCTCATTTCAAATTGGTCCTACATTCCTGACAGTCTTCCAAAGCTTCTTCTGTCTTCAATCGCTTGGATCTTATGTATGTTTCCCTTTTCCTCTTAGCTAGTCTCACAATTTCACCTGTCACATGTAATTCCCTAATCATGCCATTTCTATCCTTCATTTTCACAGGAACATGTCTGTCCTGCACTCTAATGTGGATTTACCTACAAACAGCTGCTCCCAATCCACATTCTCCACCTCCTGCTGAATTTTGCTCTAGTTGGCCTTCCCCCAGTTTAGCACTCTTCCTTTAGGACCACTCTCGTCTTTGTCCATGAGTGTTCTAAAACTTACAGAATTGTGATCACTATTCCCAAAGTAATACTCTACTGAAACTTCAGGAACGTGGCCGGGCTCATTCCCTAACACCAGGTCCAGTCTGGCCCCTTCCTAAGTTGGACTATACTGCTCTAGAAAACCCTCCTGGATGCTCCTTGTAAATTCTGCCCCATTTAGAGCTCTAACACTAAGTGATTCCCAGTCAATGTTGGGAAAATTAAAATCTCCCATCACCATCCTGTTGCTCTGACATCTTCCCATAATCTGTTTACATATTTGTACCTCTGCCTCACACTCGCTGTCACGAAGCCTGTAGTGCAACCACAACATTGTTACCGCACCCTTCCTATTTCTGAGCTCTGCCCATATTGCCTCACCGCTTGAGTCCTCCATAGTGCCCTCCTTCAGCACAGCTGTGATACCCTCTCTGACCAGTAATGCAACTCCTCCACCCCTTCTACCTCCCTCTCTACCCTGCCTAAAGCATCGATACCCTGGGATATTTAGTTGCCAATCATTCCCTTCCCTCAAAAGAACAGAATGAAAAGACCCAAACTGTGCAACTGGATGGAGGGAGAAGACATAAGTGCCACACTAACTCTTGTATTTAGTTGGAGGTCTCATGTTGTGTACACTGTATTTAACGTCATGGCCTGAATTGGAGAGGGAAATCTTACCAGCAGAGTATGCAATTCTTTTGTGATTCATAAATGTTCAAATAAAATCTTGGGGTCAGAATATAGAACAGTACGGCAGAGTACAAGCCCTTCAGCCCTCAATGTTGTGCTGGCCTTTTATGCTACTCTAAGATCAGACTAACCTACATACCCTTCATTGTACTATCATCCATGTGCCTATCCAAGAGTCGCTTAAATGTCCCTAATGTATCTGACTCTACGATCACTGCCGGCAGTGCATTCCACACACCCACCACTCTCTGCGTAAAAAAAGCCCATCTCTGACATCTCCCCTAAACCTTCCTCTAATCACCTTAAAATTATGCCCCCTCATGATGGATATTGCCGCCCTGGGAATAAGTCTCTGGCTATCCACTCTATCCTATGCCTTTTATCATCTTGTACACCTCTATCAAGTCACCTCTCATCCTTCTTCGCTCCAATGAGAAAAGCCCGAGCTCCCTCAACCTTTCTTCATAAGACATGCCCTCCAGTCCGGGCAACATCCTGGGAAATCTCCTCCACACCATCTCTAAAGCTCCATATCCTTCCTATAATGAGGTGACCAGAACTGAACAAAATATTCCAAGTGTGGTCTAACCAGGGCTCGAAAGAGCTGCACATAACCTTGCAGCTCTTAAAGTCAATCCCCCTGCTAATGAAAGCCACACACCTATGCCTTCTTAATAACCCTTTTAACATGGGTGGCAACTTTAAGGGATCTCTGGGCATGGACCCCAAGATCCCTCTGTTCCTTCACACTGCCAAGAATCCTGCCTTTAATCCTGTAGTCTACATTCAAATTTGACCTTCCAAAATGAATCACTGTACAGCTTCCCAGGCTGAACTCCATCTGCCACTTATCAGCTCATTCCTGCATCCTGTCAATGTCCTGTTGCAACCTACAACTGCCCTCCACACTATCCACAACTCCACCAACCTTTGTGTCATTGGCAAATTTACTAACCCACCCTTTCACTTTCTCATCCAAGTCATTTATAAAAATCCTGCAGAGTCAGAAGTAGAACAGACCCAACTTATAGCTACTTAAATGTCTGTTGAAACAGCTGTGGATGGATGCGGAGAGCAGAATTGATTGGAAACAGTGAAGCTGGAACCAGGCTTTCGATCATGGAAGCTGTGAAAAGGTGGAGGAGGCTAAATTTGTTCTCATTGGGATAGAAATACGATCCAAGTTTCTGAAATCATGGCGTCAAGAATCGAGGTGTTATTCAGTGTTTCAGTGAGAATGAGAAGCAGTGTGCGCTTGTGAGTATCTTATTTAGTTTAAAGTACAAATCGAGTCTGCAAAGGCAGTGGAAAACCAGGAGGCATCTTCACACTGAAATGTGGTAAATATGTGAAGCAGATTACGGGCCAACGTGATGGAATAAAAACCTGAATCAGTTTTGAGAAGGAAGAAGACAATCTTTCAGTGTCAGTGGCAATCCTGCTCTGTTGGAAGTTGTATCTTTCTAATGAGGCATTAAACATAGACACTATCTGCTCTTTTATGTAAACATAACCGATCCTGAGGCACTTTGTAAAGAAGAGTAAGGAAGATTTTTTCTAGTGGCCAGGCCAATACTTATCACAACCAAAACAATTAAAATAGCTGATTTGATCATGCATATCCTTGCAGTAGTAGGACTTTGCTGCCATGTTTCCCGGCAACAGGCAAACTCCAAATTACTTAATTGGCACTGTGGAATTCCCGGGGGTCAGAAAGGATGTTATACGACTGTTCTTAACTTTTTTCCTATCTACAACTGGGATATGGAGTTATTTCAAAGTACAAAAGATGGGCTAAATGAACCAAAACTCTTCTCTTGTCTAAAACTGCAATGTTATTATGTCTTTATTTAGAATGGCTCAGCAATGCTGTTTAAACCATGTACAAGACATTGGTTCGGCCGCATTTAGAATACTGTGTACAGTTCTGGTCGCCACATTACCAAAAAGATGTGGACTCTTTGAAGAGGGTGCAGAGAAGATTCACGGGGGTGTTGCCTGGGATGGAAGGTGCTAGCTATGACGAGAGGTTGAGTAGGTTAGGTTTATTTTCATTAGGCAATAAAAAGATGGGGGAGGGACCCGATTGAAGTTTATAAAATCATGAAGGGTATAGACAGGGTGGATAGAGACAAGCTTTTTCCCCAGGGTGAAGGATTCAACAACAAGAGGTCACACTTTCAAGGTGAGAGGTGGAAAGTTTAAGGGGGATACATGCAGCAAGTTCTTCACACAGAGGGTGGTGGGCGTTTGGAACGCGTTGCCAGCAGAGGTGAGAGAGGCAGGCACAGTAGATTCATTTAAGATGCGTCTGGATAAATGCATGAGTAGATGGGGAGTAGAGGGATACAGATGCTTAGGAATTGACTGACAGGTTTAGACAGTATATTTGGATCAGCTCAGGCTTGGAGGGCTGAAGGGCCTGTTCCTGGGCTGTAAATTTTCTTTGTTCTTTCCTGATTGCTGGGCAGACTGATTATTGTCTTGTCCTTTAGTCCCCAAAACATGCACTGGGGTAAAACGGAGCTTTCCTTATTGTTCCCCTTAATCCAACCAATTGGGAACCTTGTTGAGTTTCAGAAAACTTGCAGTCTGCCTAAAACTGTGAAGATCAATCTAAGATTCAATCTCAGTTTTCAAAGCAATAGACACAACAAATGAGGGCACCAGTGACACACTGAGAATCTTCTCTATTTATTTTAAAGCATAATTTAAATTCATTTTCAAATCTACATAAAAGTAGGGCTACTGCATAAACATTTGAGAAAATTAGGACACTGTTTATCTAAAAGGAACTATGTTTTGCACAAGAATATGGAGCAAAAATGTGGTAATACAAGACATTTTGCCACTGAACACACATCCTTTCTGCTTTACTTTTGAAGGTCCCCTCATTCTCTTTCAAAACTGCTGTAAAAAACAGTGGAGAAGCTGGTTGGATACTGGTCCATTCAGAGTGAATTTGGACATTTTCAGACATTGCTTTCAGACAGTATTCTTCAGATGCTGCAAGTGCTAGAGATCTCTCTTGCTTACAAGCCAGCAGGAAGAAGAGGAGTAGGGAGTGATATTTTACACCTACCCTGTATTGGCTATCATACAACACATACCTTCTTCTGCATCAGTGTCTTTATTGATTCATCCCAAACATTGCACATTGACTATAAAGGATTCAGTTCATGTCGGTAACAACAAATATCTAAATATATATTATTAATATGTTCAATTTTCCAGAATGTACTTGACTAAAGAGATGTACATCAGACTAGCTACTATTCCATGTACAGAAATAGAATTTACAGGAGATTGGTGACATTGATTCTCACAGGTTTTAATTGATAAAGAAACTTAAACCAATTTTAAAAAATGCTATTGAATCTTGACAATTTTGGGAGGATGGTGGTGGGCAGTGCTGAGCTGAATAATCTATCACTAGTTATATTATCGAACTCACAATGAACTCCAGTTTGGTAATGTTTGACGAATATAACACTGTCATTTCAAAGGTAATACTTCTTTTGTTGTTAATTTTAAATTCTCTTCTTCCCAAAAGTAAAACCTGATTGTGTGACCTGAATATCACATGACTTGAGAGCACAATTACAATATGGAATATTCTAAATCTCATCCCTGCTGGCTGACATCAGAATACAATTCTCTCAATTCACATTCTTCACTTTTTGGTAAAATACTACTTTTCGCACTGATAGCAGTGTGCACTTAACTTGAAACCCCCAATGACAACATTGATTATTCTAATGTCTGACTGGAAAAAGATGCCTGAAAGCAGAATTAACACTTCTGAATGACCTTCCTATGAAATGGAAGCATTTTGTTTTTTGGAAAATACAACAGCTCTGTCATGAAGTAAGTTTTTCATTTTTTTTCTTTATTTTTTGCAAAAATAGTCTCTTTGCAGCTTCAACAATTTTCAAAAGATTTTTTTTTAAACAGATGTACAAATCTGAGAGCAAGAATCTTTCCCGGGTTTGGTTTCTTTGCTTGTCCTTTTCAAACTTTCCCTTGGTACAAATTTTGAAAGGATTTAAAAAAAACACATCCTTTTTCTGCGAGTTTTAGTAATGAAGAAAACATGGTTTTAAAACAAAGATGAACAAGGCTACTAAAAACCTTGTTGCTGTTTCCAGTTGCAGAACTGTAATATTTTCAAGGGCAGGTTTGATGGAAAAAATCTTTGACATTCACTCATTCATTCAATTCATCCATCTATCTGTTAAAACCAAGTGATTTTCGCAGGGGACGTTTTTTCAAATGTAGGTCTATCTTTGGCAAAATCTATTAACATGTATCTATAAAAAGAAAAAAAATCAGGAGATTCTTCACATTACTTTTAATAGGAGCCAACTCAGAGTGTTCAACGTGTGCATCTTTTACAGAACTCTTTGCATTAAAGTAAAACCAATTGTCAGCAACCATCAGCTAGTAACACTTCAGAGTTATGCCAACTATTTTTCCTCAATTTCTCTTAAAACTAAAAGGGTGACTTTACAAAACAGCTATTTTTAACCATGCAAGTGTTGAATGGAGCAAATGAAAAGAGTTTAGATGCATTGAGTATAGAGGCCCTATGCTGCTTCAAGCTTAAAACTTGCCTATTTCTCTAACTGTGAGCTACATCAAAAATGAAGCTCTGGCTTTTAAGATTTCAGGAACCTGTTATATGGTTAACACAATTCTCTGTGAAGTATTTTGGTGAAATAAGGTCATCAGCCAACTGAAGTAATAATAATGGGACTATTCATTGGAGGACTGGGCTGGACTGAGGAAATGATGATTCGGGTAAGGAAAATGCGGATCAATAAGTCACCATTTATCTCTTACATTTGATCTTATTTTTTTGCTTTCCTTCCTAAAGGATTACATTAGGATCTCGGTGGTGGGAGGAAAGGTTGGCATTTGTCCTCTCCAAACTATTCTGCCATTCTTTGAGATCATGGTAGGTTTACATCTTTGGCTATGACGGTCATTACCTTGTAATACTCTTGCCTAACAACAAGCTTCATGAGCTTTTCTTTTGGAGAGTGAGTTCCAGGTTTTGCAGGACTTTGTTCCAGACTCCCCCACCAAAGGAATATTTTCTCTTTATGTCCTCTTGGGAAGCAGAGGCCTTCCTACCCTTGGCAATCCAACCTCCACTCTAAAATGAAACATCTAGGTTGTGTATTGATTTAAATAAATTGACAGAAAATCACTTTTCAAATCGCTATGTGTAGCAGGTGACAGATTCTGATAAATTATGTTGAACTTTAAAAGATTGATTACATTTTTGTAATCTATCCAAGTATTCAGTATTAATAGCAATCCTCAGTGCCTGGTCTCGGGAAAGTACAACCCTCAGTCAAAGCAATAATGAGGTCAACAAAATTGCATACGTAATAATTTTTGGATGTTTAGGTGATCCCTAACTTAACTCAGAAGAACATCTGCCCTATAAGAATCCATTCGTCTTACTTTAGTTTCTTATTGAAGAGCTATTTGTTTTGATGCCCTGATCACACAGACCCACTATATGGTCCAAAAAAAATACCTGAATAAAGCATAGAATTTGACAACTATTAAATACAATTTCTCTATAATATATACTACATAAATATTAACATTGCACTGCACTGTGTCTATTTTGATCAGTATTTTCTCTGCAATGTAATCTATATGGAAGATAGCTGGATAGGAAGAAATAGGTTGCAGCAGTGGCTATTTTTAAACCTTTGACGTTTTACATTGTCAACAATTTTTCCCTTGTGCAGGAGTGAGTTCCACTCAAGCTCAAAGAATGTGTTACAAATACTTACATTTAAATAAACATTATTTCTAGCTGGTAAGATCTTAACAAGAGTGGTCCTATAAAGTATGTGCAATGGCTGTAGATGGATAACCTACAGTATTATGACAAACATTTCCACACTTATTCACATACACACACTCACTCATTCATACGCACACAAACTAGCAATGGTCAAGATCACTGTAATGCTCAGACTGTCTTGCACACAGTAATCTGCAACGTTAAAGTGCTGGTGTGCTTTGAACTAACCGAATCAATGTGATTGAGCTACAAGGGTACAATGTAGAATGCTCTCGAACAAAGATCTTGCACACGTGTAGCACTGGAAAGCCCGTGACTGGGAATGTGCCCGATAAAAATGAGCGCCTTAAAATACTGCTCCTTACATTGGACATCAGTAGAACAATCTGGAATATCAGAATTCGTTAACATTCCTACAAAAAACATTGGTATTGTTTTTGGTGAGATGACCCAAAAAGTGGGCCTTGCCAGCTTGTTCCACAAAGTGCAGTCGAGGTGACTTGTGTTATAAGGGCCTTCAGGTCTCCATTTCTCTGGCCCCACCACATAGAATAAACCTTTACCTGACTGTCTCTGATGGCATTAGCTCTTTAAGCTTTCTGCGGGGAACAGCCAATGTAAATGATATTGCTGTGGGGAATTACTCAGAAAGACATTTCTCTGAGAGACCATACACCTGCTACGATATAGATCTCTAATTAATACAACCGGAATCATTGGATGCTTTCTTCAGGTGAGTGAAAAAAAAACCTTCATCAAAAATGTTGATTTCCTTTTTGGAATTAATCATTGGTCCACATTTTTAATTACATAAAGCTATGAATAGGAATCTGGTTTGGTATTGGTGATGGAAAATTTCATAATCTCTGGACAAATGTAGGAAAGGTTGCCTGAAGGAGACGCCTCTTCCTACAAAATAATTGAACTATCCCATGCCTAATGAAGGTTGAATTCAAGAAATCATCTTTTATTTTCCAAAAGAAATATAATGATGATTATGAAAGAAAAGCCACGGTCATCATCGGCAAAGATTAGGGGCTCCACATTTAGTTTCCATTCCACCTCCCCTCACTCTATTTCTGTTTGATATAGCAATCTTGGATATAGAAGGTAGCAAAATATAAAGACGTATGGCAGGTGGAGATAACTTTCTCAAAGTACAGAATATGCCTGTTGAGGAAATTTACTGATTCATTTGAAACTTATGAGAGTTTTGGGTTGTGGCACCTTGCAGTGATTAACAGAATCTTTCAATCTAACACAAGTTCCAGTTGTTATTAATCTTTGGAAATATCATGGCACCATCCAGGGGCTCCCGTGACAACATATCTCACTGCACAACAAAGTTGACATAAATGGGAGTGAACCACCTTCCCTTAACTGCTTGAGCATCCATTAGTTTTGCAGAATGAATTCTCTGCAACTATCCTACAGAAGTCATGGGTGGCTGGAATTTTGTTTCGGAAAAAAGCTATTGAAAATGGACCAATTCACCAAACTTAACTGATGTGAGTGTTAGTAGTTCCACCAATGTCCTGAGGAGCAAACAAATTGATAAATTAAAAATGTAAAAGACATCAGGTGAGGAAATGCACATCAGAAACAGCAAAACCCTGCGACAGGATGTAACCCATATGACTGCTACAGTATTAAAGTCACAACTTGGTTATGCTAACTTTCAAGATTGAGATGACCCCTCAGTCATGGTTACAGTGGAGTGCCATTTTTTGATGCCAGGCAACCAAAAATTTCAGTTAAACACACAGATTGAGTAAATATTGTAATTCATTTTATTTATAAATATTACTTTTTTTTTCTTCTAAATATATTAATGGCTGGATCTTTGCTTTGTGCCTTTTCGGAGAGTAAGGAAAATGCCCAGGCCAACTCAATTGAAATCTGATAAATGGATGTCAATTAACAATGTTTAGAAAAATAATAATTCTGGGGATGTGGACATCACTGGCAAGGCTGGCATTTACTGACCTTCCCTTGTTGCATCAAACTGAGTTACAACAGCGAATCCTGGAATGTTCCAGTACCACCGCTTGGCAGTCTACCTCCCAATTTCAAAAGGGGAAACACCTTTCACATTATAAAAAAGTGACGCTCCACTGTTCAGAACTACCTGGGAGAATGGTCAGTCAGTCACCTGCTTGAGTGCAAGACAGGGAAACATCGCAAGGACTGCAGTAACCCTTGTTACTGTCTGGATGGTAGAGAGGGCGATTGGCGGGGATTTGACCTCCAGTGCCAGTCAGAATGCAGAATTCTTCATTAATGTCAGGAAAGGATGAAAAAAAGTTGTCTTTTTTTGGCAACAAAAAAAACAATTCAACAATTCAGTTCAGTGGTCCTCCTCGGTCTGATCCAAGGAAAAACTGGAAAGAGTCAGCAAATCCTTCGCGGGAGAAGGAGAGGTGGGAGTGCTTTCAGGAGGCAGTGGGTCTACAAGGTCCACGGACTCCTTGTGAGGGGCTGAGTCACAGGATGGGGCACGCCTTCTCAAACACATGTCACTGGATGATGCCTGCCCACGAGTGCCCTGTATCGACGTGTGGTGGTCCTCTGGTGGCTCTATAGAAATGCAAGGGGGGCTCATTTTCTGCTTCGGCCGTGCTGTATTCTGACTGTCCAGTTCCGTCACTGCCTGGCCAATGGCCCAACAGGACGCCGATGAGAATTGGTGCTGTGGAGCTGTGTCAACGGACGAGCAGATCTCAATTGAATGTCTCCGAGGGTCGTCCAACCACGATGTGGGCTTGGCCAAGAACCCTTGAGTATCTACGCTGTAGAACTTTTTGATATCTTTCATGGAGAGGTTTCCTGTGCTGCTGCACATTTTCGTGGGTAGTGTAGGGCACATAGGAGGTTTGGAAGCTCTCTTGCTGCCACTGATGATTTGAGAGACTTCCTGGTCCGCTGAGTTAGGAAGTTCCCTGAAGGGGTTCCGAACATGACGTGGTGACGTTGTCACAAAGTTAGTGATGTTGCACTGGTTACGGCTGTGCTGTTGAATGTGGACACTATGCTTGGTTGGTGCATTTGGTGAGGCAGACACTAAGACCACAGATGGTTGCACAACAGACACATGCGGCACAGACACATTCAAGAATGAAGGTTCGTTAGTCTGTACCTGCAAATTTTCCTTGGACTCCATACATAGTGGATCCAGAGAGTCATTTGTTACAGCAACCTAAATGGGGTGTTAAAATTGTGGGGAGTGGGAGGAACAGAATAGGCCAAAGATATGTTAGTGTGCTGACAATTCTTAAATCTACTTGGTGCTTTGGTAGATAACTTTAAAATATGCTGCTTTTGTGCAAAATCAAAAAGAAGCAAAAGATTCAGTGCTTAAAACAGCCATACCTAATTTCACATGTGCTTGTCAGTTCTGGTTAATTACTAAATAAGGCAGCAATGATTAAATACAGGCAGGACATCATTCTACAATAAAGGTATCTCTGACAAAAGCGATTCAAGTTGAGGGAGTTTAAAATCTATACTGTTGGAAAAGTATAGTGTTTTTAATTTGGTATAGGTGCTGTGGTAATATATTTCTCCTCATATCCTGATGCCAGCGAGCTTTTATATCCAACTGTTCCTTTATGTAGATAATCCCTTCATGCTGATGTCCTCTTTGTATGTCTCTGTGATTTAGTTACCTGCCATGGGAGGATGATCAGATTCACTATCACTTCTTTCCATGACACTGGGGGTAATTTTCGCCTTTGTATTAATGGCAGGTATTCTGTGTGGCTGGGTTTGTAACTGCATACACCTGTTTAGTGGCTGAGGAGAGCAGAACTTACACCCATCTCCTCTCACCAAGGGCATGAGATTGAACAGCCAACAAATAGTTCCTGTAAGCACTTCCACTTGAGCAGAGGTAATCCATGCAGTTAGAGAGTCTAACCCATGGAACTACCAGTTTCTACAGAATTTTTTCTGGCACTCTGTGCTATTGTATTCGTAGGCTGTGCTGAGTCCATGACATTCCTCAGATTTTCCAATCTCCACAACAATAGACTGTGTGCCTCGAATAAAGAGTGCCAGTTCCTGTTGTTGGATTGAGACAGGGTTGACATGGAGTAGAGGGGCCATCATGGTCCATTCTGTCAGTATTCTAAAGCTCTGTTTGCCTTCCTCTATGGGATTGCTATGGGATTGAACTGGGTTGCTGACCTTATTTGCCACACATTATCAGTAATATGGACATGGATATGGTAAGGTAAAATCATTCCAACTCTTTGTTCACACTATGAGCATTATAATCGTGTAATACAGAGTGCTGCTTCTCTAACAATCTCTATCTCAGACTCTTTATTACAGTGGACTCCATGTTTACATTGTCATGTCAGACTGACTCGCACTAACCTTTCGCTGCACAGTTAGCACCTCCCAAAGACATCCCCAGCCTTTCTGCAGCTCTGTGTATGAATCTCCACAATCCTGTGTGACTGATAATGGGGCACTTTCCCTCCTCATCTCTTGGACTTTGATATGACCTTTGACAGCCAGCCGCACTGTCCTACTCCTATACCTCTCCCCTGTTGCACAGCTTCAATCCTTAGCTTTCAACCACAGCATTGCCAGCAATAGTTCCTCTTCTCACCCTTGCATCATTTCCTGTGTAATCCCTGAAGAAACTGTCTTTGACTTCCTCCACTCCCTCTCCTACAGACTGGCCCTTGGTGGAACAGACTCGAGAGGTTGAATGGCTTACTTCTGCCCTTAATTCTTGTGTTCCTGTGTTGCCCTTGATGATACAGCTTCTTTTAGCCCTTCACTCCCCTTATGCTGTTAGGCTGCTTGTCTAATGACCGGTCTTGGGTGAGCTACAATTTGTCCAGTTAAATGTTGGGGAAGATTAAAGCCATTATCTTCACTTCCACATCATTACCCGGTCTCTGGTCACTACCCCAACTTAAAGAAGACCTTGCTCCTTCTTCAACCCCAGCTGAGCATCTAACCCCTCCTTCCCCAAAGTAAAACCAAATTTTCCCTTTGGAATATCACTCACGTGCTCCTCTTTTTCCACAGATTATTGCTTGGAATTCTCAGCCATGCTTCCGTACAGAATATTCCATTGCTGTCTGGCTGTCTCTGACTCTGCATTGCCTAATGATCTTCAGCTCATTTTAAAAAAAAACTCTGCTGCCAATATTTTATCCCACAAGTCTCATTCATCTAACAGTCCTGTCCTTACTGACTTGGATTGGCGTTTGATCTGTGAATGCCTTCATATTAACATTCTGAAAGGGCTGGATTGTGACGCTAAGGAGCTTCCTCATCTATTCTGTACCATTCAGTCCCAAAATGGACCAAAAGAGATCAGAATCATAGAATCCTGACAGTGTGAAAGCAGGCCATCTGACCCACTGAATCCACACCAACCCACTAAATAGCATCTCAGTCAGATCTACCCACTTTCTCTATCCCTGTAACCCTGCCTTTCCATGGCTAATCCACCTTACCTGCACATCCCTAGATACTATGGATATTTTAGCATGGCCAATCCATCTAAACCAAGCTGAAAATGTGTTGCTGGAAAAGCGCAGCAGGTCAGGCAATATCCAAGGAACAGGAGATTCGATGTTTTGGGCATAAGCCCTTCTTCCTAAGAAGGGCTTATGCCCGAAACATCGAATCTCCTGTTCCTTGGATGCTGCCTGACCTGCTGCGCTTTTCCAGCAACACATTTTCAGTTCTGATCTCCAGCATCTGCAGTCCTCACTTTCTCCCATCTAAACTAAGAGCCTATAACACTCAGTGTCCTCTACTAGACACTGACCAGTGATTTTGCTGGCTGAGACCAACCGGCACAGACACCTCCAGGGTCAGAGAAGACTGTTAAACCTGCACCTAAAATTTGAGGGTCAAGGAGGAGAATAAGATGGAAGCCTGACCATCATCCTAACTGAAACCATCTAAGTAGCTGAGGCTGGGACTTAACTCCAGATATTCTTGTTTTGTTGACCTTTTTCCCAATGGGCACTGCATTCATCCATTTAGTCAGAAGGAGATCTCAATCCCATATTCTTAATGATGTAAGACCAACCTAGTCACTGCCATTTGGATGAAGGTAGCTTCAACATGATGTCAGTGAGGAGTAAGATTTGATCTTGACAATCTCAATAAGCCAGCGATATTCATCTTTCAATGATTCCTGTCCAGCAATTAGGTAGAAAGAGAACTGGAGCTCCCACTGTCAATTACGTGGTCACCATTAAGAACTTTCCAGGTTTTTGATGAATTCAGGTTTCACTATCTGTTGTGGTGGGGGTTGAACTATGTCGCCATCAGCCCGGGGTTCTGGATTACTAGTCTGGTGATATTACCTCTACTCTGCCAAGTAGCACATATGGAGGTTATAGGTCAGACCCGCATTTGGGCAGACAACAGAGAGAGAAGACAGCTCTCAAAGTGAAATCAATGGGAACCTAAAGAAATGGATAACACAGGTGTCTGAATCAATATTCTTCATTCTACACCATCACAGAAAGTAATAATTATCCTCATTCTTTTTAGACTTCTAATGACAAAAGGCTCCATTTCTCTCTAGTGGTTCTCGCTGCACTCCCCCTATTCAATAGTTAGATCATGTGTGTCACAAGATTGTTGAAACCCACACTTCAAATCTAAATATTTTAAAAAATATATTTTCAAAAATAGGCATTTATTCACATGAAAATCTGAGACTATCTCCATAACAATAGAGGTGAAGTGCAGGCCTGTTAAACACTAGTTGTACTGAAGAAAACAGAAGGCCAGTGTTAGTGTTCGTGCAGGAAACCCATCTTCAACACAGAAGGAAAACAGGCTCCACACAGATTCACTGTGAACACTCCTTGGTTAAGAAGGTGGACATGATGGCAGGAGGGTAAGTCATCCTGGGAGTAGGGTAGGGAATAGGTGATGAAGGTATTAACAAGAGTTTCTATGATGAATAGGGCTTCTGCCAAGACACCGAGGGTGAAAAAAGCTCAGCTACATGTTGTCAAAACAAAAAGTGGAAAAAAAAATCAATTAGAATTGAATCAGCAAGGATAATGCAAATAATGTAGCGCAAGTTTCAATAAATGCAGTGCGTTTCTACAATAATATGTCATCTTTTACAGAACACCATTATTAAGATTTTTCAGATTATAAATCAAATGTTATGCAGGAATGGGCTGCACATTATAAGTAAGGCAGAATATGGTGACCAAGTAAACCTGGACTATTCTGCAAATAGAAGAATGTGAGGACTGCGGATGCTGGAGATCAGAGTCAAAAAGTATGGCACTTGAATATCACAGCAGGTCAGGCAGCATCTGAGGAGCAGGCGAGTCGATGTTTCAAGCATAAGCCTGAAATGTTGACTATTCTGCAAATACTCAGGTAGTGACTATGAGAGAGATACTGAGTTAAAGTTTAAGCAATTGCCTTTTATCAACACTGACTCATTTATGTTCATTCATGGATGGGCATGTTACTGCCATGGCCAGTATTTATTGCCCATCAACTAAGTAACTTGCTCAGCCATTTAAGAGTCAACGACATTTCTGTGGGTCTCCAATCACATGCAGATCGGACCAGAGAAGATTTGTAGCGTTTTCACTGATAGTTTCATGGTCACTGACAAGCATTTCAATTCCAGATTTTATTGGGGGGTTTAAATTGGTGGGATTTGAACCTGTATGTTGTCAGTCTGAGCGACTGAATTACTAGTTCAGCGACAGTACCTCGACAACAAAATCTCGACTTGAAAGCACAGCTTTTAGTAATTTCTATTTCAGATTTGCAGCATCCACAGTATTTTATTTCAGAAAACTGTTAGCACCTGTTCTGAACAGCTGGTACTGTGTGATGTTCATAAAACAGCTTCTGTATCAACCTTCACCCTACAGTGTCTTCTTTCTTTCTAATTGCCCTGGAGATGTTGGTAATCTGCCTTTTTAAACCGTTGAAGTCCTTGGAGTAAAGGAACACTTGCAACTAAAAGGGAGTTCCGGGTTTTGACTCTCTAACACTGAAGGAACAGTGATGTTTGTGAGTCAGGATGGTGGGTGAACGTGGTGGTGCTCTCATACATCTGCTAGTCCTTCTAATGTGATAGATCGACGTTGGAAGGTACTATTGAAGGATGCTCGGTGAGTTGCTGCAGTGCACCAAAAAAAAGTGGTAGAGGGAGTGCCCATTTAATTTGGTGGATGATGGGGTGGCGATCAAGTGGGGCTGTTTTGTCCTGGATGCAGTGCAGATTCTTCAGTGTTGTTGGATCTGCACTACAAGGGGAAAATATTCCGCCTTGACTGGTACCTTGTATAAGGTAGGCAGGCTGTGGTTAAAGTTAAACTAGAACTGCTGAAGGAAATGGGTAGTTGATCACCTTCTTAATTAATGGTATAATTAACCCCAGATTCTATTGGATCAATTCAAGTGCTGAACTTGACATCCTTGTCAGTGTCCTTTCTGAGATGATTTGACAGTGTAGTTACTGAAAGGCTGTCTCTCCTGGAAGTACAGTCTAGAATTAGGGATAAAGCGTGAATTTTGTTGAAGAGACAAGCATCTTGCCTGACGGCTGGAGAGCTCAGTTAGGAACTTGCATTGCTTCTTTTGGGAAGGGCTGCCAAATCATGGGCCAATAAAACAATTGAAAGGCCTTTCTCTGGGATCCTGATCATAGGGATAGAGTTCCGACTTACTGATGGCTGCCAGCCAATAAGGAACAGGAAGCTCTTTTGCTCAGTAGTGACACTGGGAAGACGGTGATTGCTGTTGGAATGACAAGCACCAGCGATCTGAGGTCATGGGCCAACTACGATAACCAATGGAAGGAGGGGATCTCAGGGTGGTGATCGTAAGAGGGCAGTAGGGAAGAGGTGTAAGGGTCAGCAAAAAGAATAGGGGCTGCCATTTAGCAAGTAGCTCCCTTCATGAAGCTTCATCCCTCGATCAGTTTCCTCAGCCTCCCCCTTTCACGGGAGATGGAAAGAAACCTGCACGTCACATGGCCACCGACCTGCTCTTTGCTGGGTTAATACCTGTGATGATGGTAATGACCAGTGGCCGTTAAGTGTCTGTTTGGCTCAGTTGGTGGCAAGTTGGGAGTCTGACCATAGACCATCCTGCCTCAGAATTAATCAGGGTGGTCATGGGAGTGTGGGGAGGTTCCCTCTTACTGCCTCCAACTGGATTTAATGCCCTCTCCTCACCTCCAAATGTACCACTAGAGAGCAGAAGGTTTCATGTGCTCAGGATAAGGGGATACCCACTGAGGATTGAGATGAGGAGAAATCTACTCTGGAGAGCTATGGATGCTCAGCATGTTCAAGATGTAGATTGAGATGCCGAGGCATGTGGATATGAGTGGGCAAATAGAGTTGAGTCAAGATCAACGACGATCTTATTAAATGGTGAAACAGGCTTGAGTGGGACAAATAGTCCACTTGTGGTCCTGTTTGTGATGCTGTCACACAGAATCACTGTGTTACCAAGCAACAAGACAGGCTTGTGTGAAGGAGGAGGAGGAGGAGGACACAGAATGGGAGAGGCACATAATATTAGCAAAGAAAACAGAATTTGTGTCTGACAGAACATAGAAAGATTGGGCAGAGATTACAGACTGCAGCATAAACTTGCTAGGAAGTAATGTCGATGGGATTGACTTACAGCACCAGCTACAGGCTGAGAGAACTACAAACCTTGATTCAAATGTCAATTCCCAAGGAGAGCCAAGCTGGATTAGTTTACGTTTCAAAATGAAAACATTTTCAAAACCAATACTGGACACAGATGCGTTGGAATTAAAGGCATAGACAAATGTAAGAACAATGAAAGTGCAAACACTGCCAGTAGGAAAGAGCAAGAAGGCAGTCTTGGTTTGAGACCAAGTCAGAAGTCCCACCCTGCCCCCTGTACACCTCCTCCCATCCTGCCCCCTGTATACACCTCCTCCCACCCTGCCCCCTGTATACACCTCCTCTCACCCTGCCCCCTGTATACACCTCCTCCCACCCTGCCCCCTGTATACACCTCCTCCCACCCTGCCCCCTGTACACCTCCTCCCACCCTGCCCCCTGTATACACCTCCTCCCACCCTGCCCCCTGTATACACCTCCTCCCACCCTGCCCCCTGTACACCTCCTCCCACCCTGCCCCCTGTATACACCTCCTCCCACCCTGCCCCCTGTATACACCTCCTCCCACCCTGCCCCCTGTATACACCTCCTCCCACCCTGCCCCCTGTACACCTCCTCCCACCCTGCCCCCTGTATACACCTCCTCCCACCCTGCCCCCTGTATACACCTCCTCCCACCCTGCCCCCTGTATACACCTCCTCCCACCCTGCCCCCTGTACACCTCCTCCCACCCTGCCCCCTGTATACACCTCCTCCCACCCTGCCCCCTGTATACACCTCCTCCCACCCTGCCCCCTGTACACCTCCTCCCACCCTGCCCCCTGTATACACCTCCTCCCACCCTGCCCCCTGTATACACCTCCTCCCACCCTGCCCCCTGTATACACCTCCTCCCACCCTGCCCCCTGTACACCTCCTCCCAACCTGCCCCCTGTATACACCTCCTCCCACCCTGCCCCCTGTATACACCTCCTCCCACCCTGCCCCCTGTACACCTCCTCCCACCCTGCCCCCTGTATACACCTCCTCCCACCCTGCCCCCTGTATACACCTCCTCCCACCCTGCCCCCTGTACACCTCCTCCCACCCTGCCCCCTGTATACACCTCCTCCCACCCTGCCCCCTGTATACACCTCCTCCCACCCTGCCCCCTGTATACACCTCCTCCCACCCTGCCCCCTGTATACACCTCCTCCCACCCTGCCCCCAGTAAAAACGCCATCCCATATTCCCAATTCTTTCGCCTCCGCTGCATCTGCTCCCAGGAGTCTTCTTTCCAACCTCTCCGCCCCCACCCCTCTCTGGCCTATCACCCTCACCTTAACCTCCTTCCACCTATCACATTCCCAACGCCCCTCCCCCAATACCGACCAACCCAGATGGCCTCCTTCTTCAAAGACCGCAATTTCCCCCCAGACGTGGTAAATTATTCTCTCCACCGCATCTCCTCCACTTCCCGCTCCTTTGCCCTTGAGCCCCGCCCCTCCAATCGCCACCAGGACAGAACCCCACTGGTCCTCACCTACCATCCCACCAACCTCCATATACAGCGTATTGTCATTTCCACCACCTTCAAACAGACCCCACCACCAAGGATATATTTCCCTCCCCTCCCCTGTCAGCATTCCAGAAAGTCCACTCCCTCCGTAACTCCCTCGTCAGGTCCACACCCCCCACCAACCCAACCTCCACTCCCGGCACCTTCCCCTGCAACCGCAAGAAATGCAAAACTTGCGCCCACACCTCCTCCCAAGGCCCCAAGGGATCCTTCCATATCTGCCACAAATTCACCTGCACCTCCACACACATCATTTACTGCATCCGCTGTGGCCTCCTCTACATTGGGGCGACAGGCTGCCTACTTGCAGGACGTTTCAGAGAACACCTCTGGGACACCCGCACCAACCAACCCAACCACTCCCTGGCTCAACACTTCAATTCCCCCTCCCACTCCACCAAGGACATGCAGGTCCTTGGCCTCCTCGATCGCCAGACCATGGCAACACGACGCCTGGAGGAAGAGCGCCTCATCTTCCACCTAGGAACCCTCCAACCACAAGGGATGAATGCAGATTTCTCCAGCTTCCTCATTTCCCCTCCCCCCACCTTATCTCAGTCCCAACCCTCGGACTCAGCACCGCCTTCTTGACCTGCAATCTTCTTTCTGACCTCTCCGCCCCCACCCCTCTCTGGCCTATCACCCTCACCTTAACCTTCTTCCACCAACACATTCCCAATGCCCCTCCCCCAAGCCCCTCCTCCCTATCTCTTATCTTAGCCTGCTTGGCACACCCTCCTCATTCCTGAAGGGCTTATGCCCGAAACATCGATTCTCCTGCTCCTTGGATGCTGCCTGACCTGCTGCGCTTTTCCAGCAACACATTTTTCAAGTCAGAGGTCACACAACACCAGATTTATTCAAAATCACAAGCTTTTGAAGGAGCATTGCTCTGAAAGCTTGTGATTTTGAATAAACCTAGTGGACTATAACCTGGTATTGTGTGACTTCTACTTGGTCCATCCCAGTCCAAAACCAACGCTTCTACATCTTGGTTTCAGATGGGTAGAGGAAGCTTGGACCTATGGGTGCTGACACTTACCTGTCTTCGCAGCATTCTGTGAGCGCTCACAGATCTCCGAGGGGGAGGAATCTTCGGGATAGTTTCAGAATCAAAACTGCTCTGACGGCTGACAGGAAGGAACAACCCAATGGGAACCTGGAGGTGGCCCGTGGCCCCCGTGGGTTGAGATTGAACTGAGGTGGTGGAACCTGGGGAAAGATGAGCAGTGATGGTCATTTGTCAGGGTTTGAACCACTGGACACTTATTTATCAAGTTTGCCTATGCATGATAAAATATTTTCACTAATTAATGATCAAAAGAACATGAATTTACATCAAATGTTTAACATCTGGAGGTGCACCACATTATAATTGAATTGTAATCATTATTATTTTGTAGAAAATGTGGCAGCATTTTGGAAAATGCCATATTCACAACCAGCAACCTGATAAATTACAAATTTATCTGTTTTTGATGGTGTGGTTCAGAGATAAATATTGGTGAATCTGTCAGGAGAGGTTCCACGATCATATTGCCATGTGTTTTTTATATTTACCTGTAAGTTTAACAGTTTAGCAGGTCATTGAAGAAACAGCACCTACAATAGAACTGCTGACCCTTAGTACTGTACTCAAGTGTCTCACCAATTTACCAGCTCAAGTGTGGATTAAACCTACAAGCTGTATACACAGTCATCAGTAGAATTATTGGATGAAAATTAATCAGGGGACTCAGGTAAGTATAAATACTGCTGGGCAAACAAATGGGCTGCTTTGTCCTGGGTGGTGTCAAATTCTTGAGTGTTGACAGAGCTGCATCCATCCAGGCAAGTGAGGAGTATTCCACAACACTCCTGACTTAAGTTTTGTAGGTGGTAGACAGGCTTTGGGGAGTCAGGAGGTGAGTTACTCACTGCAGGATTCTTTGTCTCTCTTGTTCTTGTATTCACTATATTATTGTTCAGTTTCAGGTAAATTGTAACCCCAGGACGTTGATAGTGGGGGATTCAGCGATGGTAATGTTATTGAATGTCAAGGAGTAAATGTTAGATTCTTTTGTTGGAGATGGTGATTGGTTGTCAATTGTGTGAATGTTACTAGCCACTTGTCAGCTCAAACTCCTACAGAGATGACCTTGAGCTGAGATAACTCACGTCAAACACGGACAATCATCTTCCTGTTTATCACGTATGACTCCAACCAATGGAAGGTTGCCTCCAGATTCCCGATGATTCTAGTTTTTCCAGGGCTCCTTGAGTAACTCTCCTGCTCCTTGCCCAACCAGTGCCTCACTTTTCGACTGATCTGCAGTCCTCACTATTCCCAGGGCTCCCTGATGTTACACTCAGTGTAATGATGCCTTGACGTCAAGGGTTGTCACTCTCAACTCACCTCTGGAATCCAGCTCTTTTGTCCATGTTTGAACTAAGACTGTAATGAGGTCAAGAGCCAAGTGGCCCTGGTGAAATTCAAACTGGGCGTCATTGAGTAGGTGTTGCTTGATTGCACTGTTAACCATCCTTCCATCACTTTACAGATGACAGACTAATTGGCTGGGTTGGATGTGTCTTGTTTTCTGTTAACCTGACAAACTGGGGCAATCTTCTACATTGCTGGGTAGATGCCAGCATGGTAACTGCATTGGAGGAGCTTGGCACAGCTGGGTGTGGAGCACAAAACTTCAGAATTTTGTCAGGATTCACAGCATTTATAATATCCTTGGCCTCCAGGGGAGTGAAGACTCAAGAATCATCCACCCAGCACTTAGAATCATAGAATCCCTACAGTGCTGAAGCAAGTCATTTGACCCATTTGATAATGAGTCCATGCTGACCTTCCAAAGAGCTTCCCACCCAGACCCTCACCCCTGCCTTATCCCTGTGACCATTTCCCATAGCTAATCCACATAGCCTGCACATTCCTTAACACCATGAGCAATTCAGCATGCCCAATCTATCCAACCTATAGATCTTTGAACTGTGGGATGAAACAGAAGCACCCAGCAGAAACCCAAGCAGACACAAAGAGGATGTGCAAGCTCCACACAGACTGTCGCCCTGGGCTGGAATTGAACGCAGGTCTCTGTCCTTGTGAGGCAGCAGTGCTAACCACCATGCTGCCCATTTCTGGCTGAAAATTGCGCAGTGATGAGCTGGACTCCCCCACTGGTGAGGGTTTTGAGGGCTGGATTAATGCAGAAAATGTGATCGATTTTCAACTTAAATTCCCTTTGCCAGAACTGTTGAACATAGTCAGTTCTTGCATTGAGTAGATCAGATGAGTGGCTGATAATTAACCACATCACTTCCACTTGGTTCCGATGCATGAGTCATACCTGATTGTAACCTGTGACTGCTCTCTGATCTCTGTAGACCCTGCAAGGGAGCGGGGTCGACGGGCTGAAACATGTAGCTGTCATTGGGCAGTGAGTGTGTTCGACCCACAAAAGGCTTCCTCACAGTCAGCAGGTTCTCCTCTGGGATCTTTTCCTTTGCCTCCTGTTCTTGGATTTGCTCAGCCTGCAGACAGAAAGGGCGCCATAAGGCTCATAGGCACAGAATAGGATGAGAACTGAACAAAGCTGAGCTGCTGATAATATGAAACACACTCATGCAGAAGGTCATTGACACACAGAAACATCCTACAGTAACAGCAACAGAAATGCAACAAAACAAAAAGAGAAAGTTTAAAACATTTGAGCAGGACATGTTACATCACTTTGCTATTAGGCAATGATTTACAATCTCATTATGCTGCAACACAAAACAGACAGTCATGTGTCACAGATCGATAGGTCACAATACTGGGCACTCTGTGAGTAGACGAACCATGACAATGCCAATTCCATCAGTCAGCTGCTTCATGCAAACATATCATCCTCTCTGCATATGTGCAGTATTCTTTGTTACTGAATACAGTGTCTTCAAGTGAATGACTACAGGTGGATTAGCTGTTTTCACTAGCAATTTCTTGAAGTTACTGACAGGAGCTATCACACAAATCAGGAAAGCTATACTTGATAGCGAAGGGTGATGAGTAAAAATATGCTGTAACTGAAAATCTGGGGAAAATTAAAATTTAGAATCAAAACAATGGGCGAGAAACTTGCCTTGCCTGTCATTAAACCATGACTGCCAGATAATGAGTTCTATTGAAGTCACTGGTGGTCTTTTGCCTGAATGGCCAAGACAAATTCCTACCCCAAGTGGTCCTCTTCTCCTTGTTTACGTCACTTCAGAATAAAACTGAAGTTGCATGAATCAGAATCAATGACTGGAGTGCAGGTTAGATTTCAATGAAATACTGTAGAAGAAGAAGTTAATATTTTCAATGCTTTCCACAGAATGGCCTCAATCTACAAAGGGTTGGGCTAAAGACAGAGTTGGGATTGAATGTGCTGGGCTGTTAGAATCCAGCAGAATTGTGGAGAAGCCAAAGAAGCCATCAACCAAACACTTGACTCAATGGTGACTTTGCACAGGAAGGCCAGTCAGAGAAAAACTGGCAAAATGGTTACCTCCACATCTTAAATGGTAACTTCCTTCCATTGGTGTTAGTTGACCCAATGTGGTAGATGATGCTTTCCATTCTTTAGATTAAAAAGTGTTAACCCCAATTTGTTTTGGTCCCTAAACCAATTCCAGGATAAGTCGCATGCTACTTCTTTCCATGAAAATACTCCTTCTGTAATGGCTATCCCATGCATCTTCATCTTAACCATTTGATTATCCAATTCAGTTTAGTTATCAGATCGGGTTTCAGCTTTGTGGCCTTATTTGGGAATATATTCAGCAAAACTTTGTCCAAAATGAACCATTTTGCACATAGTCAATTCTCTCCAGTCCTCAAAGTGTGACTCCATCCAGGAGCTGATTTCATAGGGGCTAGTTGCTCTCAGGTATCTGATTCAACCAGATGTTCATGTATGACCGGGAAGAAAATAGGGCTCTCTGACCACAGTGTAACATCACAACCAAGCCTGTGCTTGACTTTACCCACTGTTGACAGCAGGCGAGACCTTCCATTGCAGCATTATGGTTTAATGATGAACTGATTCTTGAAGCCATATTTTGGACGACTGGTGAAAATGTCTAAGAGAAGGGGCAGTAGAGGTGACAATGCTTCATTAACTTCTCCCACCTCTTCATAAAAAAATTGCCCCATCTTTCAGGCCAGACTGAGAAGCTTTAACCTATAAAATTGTTAAAATATACAGCAAAAATACAGAAGAACCAGAAAATATATTTAATAGTCATTCTCCCCCCCACCCCCATTTTGGATAAAGCATCATGTGAACAATAATACTTGCTAACATCTAATGCTATTTTTGTTCACATCTACCTGCCATTGTACATCTGTGCCATGACATTAATAAGAAGAATTGCATATGTACACATTTCTCTGTTTAACACAACCCATTAATTCCAAATAAATTGGCTACTGGAGCCAATGGCAATCCTTAATCACATGCTCTTGCATGAGGCATGATGGGAATAGTATTCATTGTCATAGGCAATGGCTACGAGATAGCACAATAGCACTTCTGTGCCACTGTACCATGGAGAGACAGTCAATGATGGGATGACATCAACAAGAAGCACAGACAGACCTAACAGAAGACAATTACAAGATCCAGAAATGTTGGCTTGAGATAAAGGAACTGTTGCGCGACAGTTGAAAGCATTAGTCTACACATCAGCCTGGAAATGTCGAATGCTTGGGCAACGGAGAGGAGCAGATGGTTTTATATAAAAATCAGGGCTAGAAATACTCTTCCTTTGTGCATTTCCCACCAAAGTCAATGCAAAATAACCCAATAAAATAATTTGATGTCCATAGATCATTCATAAAGTGTAATATTTTGTGTTTAGTTTTAAATGCCTAGAGTCTTGTTAGATGTCATAGTTTTACAACATCCTTTTTGTGGTTTTGTAAAGTGCAGGACATTCATGAATGACTGACGCAATACTGTCTCTGATTGGAAAGCTTAGCTTGGGACGTATCATTCATGTTTACCAAATTGAAAAGATTCGAATTTGTCATCAATATTCTAAACTCTGTTTCTCTGTAGTGATCATCACCCTATAATCTCAGAATATTTAGCTCATTCTTTATGAAGTGATTTATGTTTCTTGGAATAAATGTTTGAAGTATCCTTTGTTGCTGGTCCCACAATATCAGTCAATTTATCCATCATAGAACCAGGAAGAGAGGATAGATAATCCCAGATAGGAGGCTCAGGATGCATCTAATGCCTGACCTCTGCACCTCAGAGAGGTTTCTTTCCCCTGCTTGCTGTCCAGAGGAGATGCCTTCATCATTGAAGACTGGCTGACACTTGTTATCATAGCTCAAGAATGAATGAAATGGTGGGCGGGTGGATCCAGAATTCAGCAAGGAGATGCCACCTTCAAGAAAGGAGGAGATGGAAAATCTTTTTAACAACATTTACTGATCTCAAGAGTGTTGTGTGCAGAGAATTGTCAAAGGAGCAGAGCATCTCACTGAAAGCCATTCACTTATCTTCTCCCAATAGTGATGCACACTTCCCTGTCAAATCACAGTCTAACTCTCTTCAGTTGAACCTGCCCTCATTATACTCTTGTGCAGTAGAATCCAGACTGTAACCATTCGCTGTTTGAAAACGTTTCTCCTCATGTTGCTTTTTCTTCTTTTTACTTTAAATCTGGGCCCTCACCCAGCTCTGCATCTTTATGATTTTGAAGACTTCAATTAGATCTCCACTCAGCCTTCTTTGCCCCAAGGATGCAGTACTTCAACTCAATTAATGTTTTATTCAAGTTCAACATAACCTTTTTGCTCTTGTTCTCTGTACCTCTACAAATAAAGCTTTGGAAGCTGAATGCATTAGCCACTCTTTCGACCTGTCCTCTGACTTATAATTTGGTCTTTATTCTCCTCTCCTGATTCCCTTCTATTCTTCCCTTACCTGGAGTTTGCTCCCTCCCTCTCCTGAAGGTGGTGACTAATGAAGGGAATTCCATGGGTGTTGGGTCCTTCCCAGACCATCATGTGCAAATCTGCACAAGAAATGATGGTCTGATCTCCAATAATTGGTCCACCATTGGGCAATCCAGTATAGTACTCAGCAAGTCTGAGACTTCCCAGCAGGGACCAGGATTCAGAGTCAAACCAGACTCAAAACATTCATTCTCTTTCTCTCCACAGATGCTGCCACACCTGTTGAGTTTCGCCAGCATTCTCTGAATTGTTCCAGGATTAGGAGCTCATTTCTGTGCTGCCACTTGGCTCTGGGAAACTAAACCTAATTGTTATGCTCACAGTGCTGGGCTGCAAATTAATAAGGAGTAGCTTGGGATGCATCCCTCCAGGATTGCTGTCGAGTTTGTAGGAGTTAAAGATTAAGCTCCCTAACACTGTGGCGAGAAAACTGGTAGAAAAATTGACAGGCCATTAATCAAAAACTTGATCATTTTCTTTGAACAATTTTGTTCATTAGTTAGAAGAAAAAGGCTGCTTGACTGTGCAAATTTGTAGGAGGTTTTGCAATGAAATTGCTAGAATATGTTTAATCTGAACTGGTGACTCTACTGAGGTGCAATTATTCAGTAATGCAGGACTATGAATGTCTGTCTAATTTGAGCCATAAAATATGCAGACATGTATAGTGCAATAACTGAGCCAAACTGTGAGAGCTCAGGCCGGTTTACTTTATACACTGTTTTGTCAGAGTCAGTGTACTCATAAACTGCAGAGATAAATGATGAAGAGCTTATGCCCGAAATGTCGAATTTCCTGTTCCTTGGATGCTGCCTGACCTGCTGCGCTTTTCCAGCAACACATTTTCAGCAATAACACCAACACACAGTCAGTGCTCTAGCCAGCTCCAAACAAGGCTAAACATATTAAATATAACTCTTAACCTAAAGCAACTTATAGCCAATCCATTTTTAAGGTATAACTGGGTGTGATACCTATACAGCAACATTGTGTGTGTTTGGAAAGCATTAGATGTGAGTCTACTATCTCATCAGTAACAGACCTCCACAAAGGTATAGAGGAACGGTCTTGAGATGCAATGGGTAGTAAGCAGAAACTCTGGTCCTAATACCCATTGCAGAACTTGATGGTGGGCAAGGAAAATATATTCATAATGTAGGCAAACAGGGTGAGTATGCACCTCTGAATCCTTCCAACACATGCTGATGACAGGAGGTAACAGTGGGAGACCTTTCTGGTCAGCCGTGTGTTGGGATCTCTGCTCTCACTGTGTAGCTCCAGGATACAATATACACATACAGTTACACATTGCCTCAGCAGCTTAGTTGGTTGGTGGTCAGTATGAGTCCAGTTGGTGTTTCTGGCTGCTTTGTGTTAGGGACGTGCTTCCTTGTCCAATCCATGGTAGAGGTCATAACTCTGTGGGCCATACCTGGTTTTGGGCAGTGAATATGAGGGAAAATAATATGCACAGATCTCCTTGCACTCCAACTGAGTTTACAGGACATAAGAATGAAAGTATAATTTAATGCTTCCCAAATGTTTTCACACTGTGACCCGACTTCAAGGCCTGGAATTAGCATGGCCCCTTTGTTAGAATGGGAGCAAGGATGTTGTAAGTTGATTCAATTTCATTGACAGCTATCTCTATCTGGGGTCTTGTGACCACAAAATTGTAACTCCTCATTCATTCCCACCACCTAAACACACACACATTTAGGAAGCTCTAGTATGAAGTGCATTGAATCCCTTTTCTGCCGCAAGGACCATGCGATATGGAATTTACAGACAGGGCTAGAATTTGAACTGATGATTTTAAGTGCTGTTGCATAAAGCCTTTCAAAGAAGGACCCAGCTTTTAACCATGTGCTTTGTCTCCTCTTGTTTCTGGTGCTGACTTCAAACAGCATGAGAATGATGTGCTAATTGCTTCAAACCCTAGAATGACGAAGTACTGAGGTGGAGGTCAATCAGAGTTTAGTGCAGGTTTGTTCTTTTGAGTGCATTATAAATGGATAAGATACAGTTAACTGGATGAGTATTTCGAGCCCTGTTGTAAGTGGAGTACAGGTGTGAAGTATGTACATTGCTTTCCAGCGTATTTAGTAAAAATACGTTAGCATCATCGGGTAAAGAGTCATCCGTCAGTGCTAACGACCACGATTTCTCAGACTGAATATCAGACGTCAGAGAAACAGCCTCCATCTCAGCTAGAGGGATCTAAAACAGGGGAGAGACGACCAGTTGTGAGAAACTAGGACAACAGTTCATAGATGGACTTTACACCTCACAGTCTGCACACTCACTTACCAGTACTCTCTCAGAGTGGTAGCAGGTTTTTAAGTACAGGTCCACTACAGCATCTGGACACTCATTTTGTTTTCCAACCCCAGTTTATTCTCCCCAAATTCTTTCCCAGCGTGTTATCTCACTGATGGGATATTATTAAAGGGGCTTGCTGGCCAGTGCTTCGATTGGGACTGCCAAACAAAGTTTAGTCAGCTACAAGCCTTGTAAATAATTTCATGGGTTCAATTTAGTTCTGGAAAGGGATCCATTTTCCTTCCCCTTGTTGTTTTAAAAGTGCACTTCGGAGTCCGTCGGCTGCTTTGAAAATAGGAAGTGAGACTCCAAAAGAGCAGACAACACTGCCTTAAAGTGTGAAACTATTTAAAAATACGAACACACACTCACCAAGTCTGCCGGCACACATTCCACACAAAAGGGGGTAGGCTATTCATCTCCATGGGCTTGCCTACACATTCAATTAGATTGCACCTGTTCTGAACTTCACTCACATTCCTCTGAAAACTATCCCTACCCATTTGCTTCAGTCGTGGAGATCTCCAATTGAGAAAATTCAGAGCCTGCTAATGGTATTCTGAGAGAAACGAGCTGACCTGGTGATAAAGGGAAAAATGCACTTACAGTCAGGATGAAAAAAAGGATACAGATCATATCCCACAGGGTTTTGAAAAGGCTTACTTTAAATCCCCATTTGGCAAAAAAAAAGAAGAGAACAGATAAATTGATTCCTTTGTACTCATCTCAGCTGCAGACAATGCTCATGTGCAGTGTTAGTTTATAGTTCCCTCTTTTCACTTTTCTGTTAAGGTGATGGAGAGCAGTAACATCACTGACTTGTAATCCAGGGGCTTCAGATTAATGCTCAAGGGTTGCAGGTGGAATTTAATTTGGCTGAATTTAAATCTGATTTTGGCTAGTTATCAGTGATAATGATCATCAATTAAATACTTCTAAGGAAAATAAAATCTGGTTTATTCATGTCCTTGAGGGGAATCTGGCCTACATGTGACTCCTGACCACACTGGCCCTCTGAAATAGCCTAGTTGGCCACTCAGTTCAATACAGAATGGGTAACAAATGTTTTGCTAAGGTTTAAGGGCTATTGCTGAAGTCAGGTTCCTTGGTATTGGCAGCTCTCACTTTATGATGCACCAAGTGACTATTCTTCCTGTGACAGATCTTGGGCCAATTAAAATTGGACAGAGTTTGGAATGGGTCACTCATCGAGGTTCCCCTGAGCTGTGTTGGCAGTGCGCAGCTGGCTGGTTGTACCGTGCAGTCCCTTTAAGAGTTATACTCAGAGGTTCATGCACACACCTTAAAGGGGGCATTGTTTGCAAACAATTTGTCCCTATGCAATACATTTGTGATGGCTGCGTCAAGAGCACCTTCGAGGGAACAATGCTGCCAGGATTGTCCTGGAGTCTCCCAGACATTACTGCAAGGAAACCAGGAAGTAACTTCACAGACCAACCAAGCAGTACCCTCTTTTCCTGTAATGTGAATTGTTGTTCTCATTTGAAATTTGCCATCCTTGCATTTCCCTGATGAGAGCAAGGCCAGAAGAAAAAGCTTCAAAAACATATCGCCCTTCTCAGTATCATTTACATTCTGTCCAACCAAGCCACTGCATCATTTATTGGAAAAATACTAGAAATGGGAAACAGTGGCGATTAAAGGCTCTTTGCTCGGGCAGGGTGGTTGCAGGAGGGAAATTAGATGTTAAAACTCTGGAGGTGGCAAGACCAAATGTCATGGATCCCAGTTCATTACTCAGGTGAACTGAGGTCAAGAATTATACTTTTGGTCTTTCAAAGAAAATCATTTGAAAAGATGTGTAATTGTCTACATAAATTCTGGAGTAAGATTTAATCGGAATAACACCCTCTGAGAAAATAGATGGCGTCTCTCACATTGACTGGAGCTACTTCACACAGTTGGAACCCTTGTTGGCACGTATTTACAGTCATAGGGTCATGTAGGTGTACAGCATGGAAACAGACCCTTGGGTCCAACTCATCCATACTGACCAGGCACCCTAAATTAATCTAGTCCCATTTGCCAGTACTTGGCCCATATCCCTCCAAACACTTCCTATTCATATACCCATCCATATGCCATTTAAATGCTGTAATTGTACTAGCCTCCACCACTTCCAGTGGCAGCTCATTCCATACATGCACCACCTTTTGCATGAAAAAAATTGGCCATTAGGTCCCTTTTAAATCTTTCCCTCTCACCCTAAACCAATGCTCAATCCAGACTCCCCAATCCAGGGAAATGACCGTATCTATTTATCCTATCCATGCTCCTCATGATTTTATAAACCTCTGTAAGGTCACCCCTCAGCCTCCGATACTTCAATGAAAACAGCCCCAGCCTATTCAGCCTCTCTCTATATCTCAAAGTCTCCATACCTGGCAACATCCTCGTAAATCTTTCTGATGCCTTTCAAGTTTCACAACATCCTTCCTGTGGAATGGAAAACCAGGATTGTACACAATATTCCAAAAGTGGCCTAACCAATGTCCTGTACAGCTGCAACATGACCTCCCAACTCCTTGTACTCGATGCTCTGACCAATAAAGGAAAGCATACCAAATGCCTTATTCATCATCAACCATCTTTCTTTTGGATAGGTGGGTGCTTTTGCAACCAGAAACCCTTCCTGCCGTTAATCTTCCCCATTTGCAGGGCTACACCGATAACTGCTGGCCTACCTACATGAGTGGCATCCCTTAAATTGACTTTAACTTTGACTTTCAACAGATAAAATACAGTAAAAACCATTATGGGATTGCCATAGACACCATAAGAGTCTGCTCAGCCAACCAGCAAGTCAAGGAACTGCTAGATGTAAAACAGACCGGCTTCATCTTGGGTGAACTTCAATGTATTAACTTGAGTGTTTGAAAGTGCATACTGCAACCTTTCTGTACAAACTGGTTGTGCAACTGCTGCGCAATTGATTCTACAATCCACAGAGGATGATGCTAAGTGCATCATCAGTAGAGGAAGAAAGGTAGAAACCAATAACTGCTGGGTATTTCAAGCTTGAGCACATGTTTAGCCAAGTGCAATGGTGTATTAACATTTCTGTTAATCTTCCTTAAATGTATATAAATCGAGTGGGAAAGAGGAGCCTATCATAGTTATGGTTATGGTGAAGAGGAAAAATTGCCTGTCCATCCAAATACATTTCTGAAACAAATACTGCAGTGTTAAATAAATAATAAATGCATTTAGTTGCTGTTTTTATTCACTGCTCAATGTGGACTCTGTTGAGAGATCTTTGTGCCTCTTGAACTCTGCAATTACAAGTACACACTGCTGAAAGCTCCTGTAAATTCCTCATGGGATACAGGCATGCTCTATAATTGCAACAATCACTAACTTTTACCAAAAGACAAACCGTATTTGGTTCAACCCCTGCACTTCTGCACAGAAGGTAAAAAACAGAGAATCACAGCATCGTCTGGATTGGAGGAAACAAGTGGAGAGTAGCACGGGTCATTTATCGTCCATATCTCTGCTTCAGAAAAAACTCCTGCCATGGAAGTGACAATTGGACAAATTCTAGAACAACTGATTCCTCTGCCTAATTGAGGGTGATGAAGATTTACCTTCCTCCTTATACAGTCTTACTACTGCTGCAACAATCGGGATACTTGAAGCTCTTTTCAATGCAAGACAAAACAGCTTGCTCGGCAATTTTGGAATAACGCTGTGATCTCCAACACATTTTAGCAAGAGTAAACATGGAACAAAAATCTGAGATTGTGAGTGAACCTTTCAGTTTCAGTCCTTCCTATCAGCCGTCAACAATAAATTTACCCCCAATCTGCAAATATCAAGTTATTCTGTGGTCACTTAAATTCAAATGTTTAAGAGCAATGACCAATTTAATTTGGAATTATATGCCAGCAGGATCTCCTGCTCCTCAGATGCTGCCTGACCTTCCCTGCTTTCACACTCTTGACGAGGATTAAACACAATGTTGGAGCAAATCACTGCAGGCGCTGGAATCTGTTCCAAAAACAAAAAATGTTGGAGATCACTGTGGGTCAGGCAGCATCCATTGAGAGACAGCAAGCTAATGTTTAGAGTCTAGATGACTCTTCATCAGAGCTGATGTGACTGCAATACTGGGGAGGTTGAAGTACTGGGGGAGCAAGGATGTTGATAGCTCAGATTAAGTGGCATTTGTATCATCGATGGTCACAGGTGAGGTGAGAAGTGGCAGATGGAGTAAATGTGAGGTGCTGCATTTTGGGAAAGAAAATCTTAGCAGGACTTATACACTTAATGGTAAGGTCCGAGGGAGTGTTGCTAAACAAAGAGACCTTGGAGTGCAGGTTCATAGCTCCTTGAAAGTGGAGTCACAGGTAGGTAGGCTAGTGAAGGAGGTGTTTGGTATGCTTTCTTTATTGGTCAGAATATTGAATACAGGAGTTGGGAGGTCATGTTGCTGCTGTACAGGACATTGGTTAGACCACTGTTAGAATATTGTGTGCAATTCTGGTCTCCTTCCTATCGGCAGGATGTTGTGAAACTTGAAAGGGTTCAGAAAAGATTTACAAGGATGTTGCCAGGATTGGAGGATCTGAGCTACAGGGAGAGGCTGAATAGGCTGGGGCTGTTCTCCCTGGGAGGCTGAGGGGTGACCTTATAGAGGTTTACAAAATTATGAGGAGCATGGATAGGATAAATAGACAAAGTCTCTTCCCTGGAGTGAGGGAGTCCAGACTAGAGGGCAAAGGTTTAGGGAGAGAGGGGAAAGATATAAAAGAGATCTAAGGGGCAACTTTTTCATGCAGAGGGTGGTACGTGTATGGAATGAGCTGCCAGAGGAAGTGGTGAAGGCTAGTACAATTGCAACATTTAAGAGGCATTTGGATGGGTATATGAATAGGTAGGGTTTGGAGGGATATGGGCCGGCTGCTGGCAAGTGGGACTAGATTGGGTTGGGATATGTGGTTGGCATGGACGGGTTGGACCGAAGGGTCTGTTTCCATGCTGTACATTTCTACAAGTGGTCGGAATGTGAGAATGACAAGAACATAGTTTCTCTGTCACCATATCCTCTCTCCCCATCCCCCCACCCAAGTGGGGCTGTCTGTTCTTCCTAGTCTGGCAGTTAGACACACCATTGTTTCTGCCATTCCCATATTCTGATCATTTAATCTGAAATATCAACATCATTTCTCCTCCAGCACTCCAACCTCTCCCCTTCCACTTTAGCATAAATGCTGCCTCCTGCACACTTCACTTCACTTCAGCTCTGATGAAGAGTCACCTAGACTTGAAATGTTTTTTAGCTTTTTGTCTCTTCACGGATGCTCCATGACCCATTGTGATCTCCAGCATTTTTGGTTTCATGATGAGGATTCACCAGATCATCTTGTGGCCCCTTTGTGAGGGCTTGTCTATTCAAACACCCTGCTCATACCTTGACAAGATAAAGAATAATTAGATTTAAGGCAGTGATTCTTACCAAACATGCTGCTAGTAAGCTATACAATATCATTACATATTACATATCACTATATTCAAGCTATACCATATCAGATTAGTCAGCATGCAGAGAGAAAAGCAAGTCAGTAAATAAATGAACATTAACATCATTGAATTAAATACCACTTATGCATCACACACATACACAAGCTCATTTCACTGTCAACAATCAGGTGTGATGCAGTCAATGCAATTTCACTGTCTACAAAATTGTTTTCATTTTGTGTTAAAAGGCATAGTTCTTGCATCACAAATAGCATAATTTTACTGATTAACTTACACTCTCGCACTCCAGTTGACGATGAGGTCAGTTCCACTAATGTTAATTGCCCATTTTTCACATGTGACCCCAGGCAGCACTCATCACTGGGCTGTCTGATCAAGGGCTTATACCTGAAACGTTGATTGTCCTGCTCCTCGGATGATGCCTGACATGCTGTGCTTTTCCAGCACCACACTCTCGACAAGGACAGCATCGTCCAGTATATCCTCACTGTCAGTCATGTGTAGGCACTATTCAACAGTCCCAGAAATCAGGAGCTCACGCCCGGGTGAACCTCCCTCCCCACAAAAACTCAAAATATGTGCAGCAAAGGCCAGCTGGAGACTCCCCAGGGGTGCCTTGGCTGAGACTTGGTAGCTCAGCATAAAAATATACGATAGCCTTGAAAACTGCTCTGGGCCTTTTGATACTATTGAATAGTATGGAATGTGCTGTTCTACAGAAACAATCATCAAACCCAGAATTCTGTACTGTTAGGGTGAACAGTACAGTAACAAATTCTTATAATGAAGGTCAAATAAAACAAAATAAAACACATTTGCGACAGCCATAGCCTGTGAGTTCCTTGCTGGGGTCTGAGAATGGGAGGTGGCATAAGTCTGAACTAAATTCATGAATAGAATGCTTCTAAACTGTTAAAATGGGGAGAACACAAAATTGGACATGATGGAACTTCATCTGAATGTTGCTTTTTAATCCCATTCATTGATTTGACACCAATACTGACATACATTAAGTTCACTCTTCCCAGTCTCACTCCCTGTTTTCAAATGCAGTTTCCATTTTCAATGGACAAGAGGCATTGCCATTTTCCCAGGTATATAGCCATGTACATAAGGATTGAAATTCAATCAGATGGGATGAATGAGACTGAATGAAATAGTCATTCCTGAAGAAGGGCTCATGCCTGAAACGTCGATTCTCCTGCTCCTTGGATGCTGCCTGACCTGAATGAAATAGTCCCAGATGTAACCTGCCACCGCCTAACCAGCTGTAGCGATATGTACTCTACCTTGCTACCTTTATGAGTAAGTCATGGCAAGTTCTCCGGATCAAAGGTAAACCTTTAGCAACATAATCACAGTTAGTCACTTGATAGCACAGAACTTGAGTATTACTAGAAAAAGAGATATGCTCTCAAAGTGTTTCATCTTACATTCATCAGGATACACACAAGAAAATCAAATTCAAAAGGAAAATCAATTTACCTACCATGTGGAAAACTGCTGATTGGTTGGCAAGTGAATTCTGATTGATCAAGACGTGGCTGTGCAGAACCAGGTCAGGAAGCAACTACTATTTCCCACCCTTCCGTGAATGCAAGACAAAAACTTCAACAACACCTCTATTTTTTCAGCAATAGACAATAACAGTTCTTACTATTAGCTACCATTGTTACCACCTGATAAAATGCAATCTACAAAGCAAATAATTTGGATTATACTACCTGAAATGAAGAGGGTCACTGAAAGAAAGGAATTTGATACATGATGCTAAAAAATGAAAAGTTTGTAGAGTTATTGGGAAACAGGGGAGGAGTTGGATTGATTAGATAATTCTTTCATAGAGCCGTTGCAGGCATGGCTGGTATTGCATGATTCTGTGGTAATTTATCTGCTGTACCCAGGAACTGTTTCAGTTGTAATGTGACTTATTATACTTTGCTGTTTTCTCAAATGGTAGACAATGGTAGAATGAGCGGGTGAATCACAAGACTAGGGAGATCTCAGGTATTCTAGCTCAATGCAAATAAAGTAGTGGGGAATGAAAGTTGGCTTTAATGGGTTACAGAGAGAAACAGTTCAGTTTCCATCAGGAGAAATGTGAAACAGGCTACCCAAACAATGTCACCCATTTTACATTGCCCCATGGTATTGAAAATAGCCAATATCACATCCTTCCCCATCCTTTCCTCCTTCCTACCCCAATGCCCAAAAAAGCTATGTTACCAATGTGAAAGATATATTGTATCAAGTTTCACCAGGCCTGGACATGCTAGTACTGAACAAAAATTGCTCATTGCATGTCCCATTATTGTTTCTGGCAGAGTTCTCATCAAGGCAACATTAGCCTGTGAAGAATGGACCTTTCTTCCTCATGAGGTAGCCGTGAAGAAGAAATTACAAAAATGAGAATTTCAAATACACTGTTTTGCTTGAAGGCATTCCTTTAAGTGTTTTCACTGAAATAATTTACATTTTCTTGTGCCTTACCAAAACAATCAATGGCATGTGAATTTATTCAGTAGTTAAAGGAGATAGGTTACTGTCAATGACGAGAGAATAGGTTAATCGTGGAGACCTGGTAGCAAGTTATCTGTCTACCTTCAATCACAAATGGTTGATGCCATGCAAAACTGGGAGGGAAAACGATTTTTCCAATGGCTGTCATGACCTTCAGGGTGAGTCTTTTACCTGGTTAGGTCAGTCTGAGAAATTATAATTATTCATGTCCGGTTTTGTGCTGTGTGTAATATCTAATATTCAAAGTGATTTGGATGCAGTATGTTCTGGGGCCTGTGAGGACTGAAAGTATTAAATTAATCACATTAAGATGGCACCAGTCTCTGACAAATCTCAACATGACCACTGAGCCCAGCAGAAGGAAAAAGGAAATGGTATTACAACAACAAACAATGCAAGGCAAATAATTCCATCTCCAGATCAGGAACCTCAGTTAACTTTAAGACAAGACCTGAAAGGCTTGGACTGGGCAAGCTTTAGGCCTAGGATTTGAAAACATGGAATATAAAAGTTTCGTTTTTGTAGAATCAATTGTTTTGGTAAGTTCCTTTTGATTACACTCCCCCAATACTCTAACATCCAAAACAACAAATTGACTATTATATCTTAATAAAAGTAAGGGGGTGACAAAAAGTATTAAAACACACTCACTGTTATAGCTGAAGGTTAATGAGACTGAAATACTAAAGAGAGCCTTTTTAAAATTTCTCCTTTTGTCTTCTCTTCGAAGGGTGCCAACCATTGCCGAGGAAGCCGACTTTCCCTTGTGTGAGTCTACACTGAGAATGTCTGTAGGCTTCTTTTTTAACATAGGGACTGTCCAGTTCACCCACACAACACACATGTCCCAGCAGGAATCAATGAACAGCAATGAGTGCAGGAATCTGAATCCTATTGCATAAGGGTGTGATTACAAACTGAAGCCACTCTAATGCTACCTACCCAGATCCATTCAGTCCTGATTGATCCTAGAAGCTCCTTAACCTGTATGTATTGGTACCATACCCAAAGATTGAATTGTTCTGTCCTTTTATCCTATAATGGCAATTTCAACTCCTGTCTTTTTCCTACATGACAACTCCATTCAGCATTACTTTATTTGCTGTCATGTGAAGTGGGACATCCCAAGATTGTGAAAGGCACTATATAACAAAGTTTTACTTTTTTTGTTCCCTACTAGACAGGATTAGGTGGTCTACAAGTGTACGATTGGAAGTATGCATCTTAGGCTGACTCTATTTTAAGTAAAGTGAACCACTTTTACACCAAATTGAGTTAGGCCGGTGGCAACACCACTTGTCCCTTGTAGGCTCTACAGTTGGATATTCTGTAATAATTTTGCCAGGTCTCTCATGGTAATGGAGTATCCAAACTCAAAAATATTCCTATTTTTATGTATCCAAAATTTCTATTACATACAACTAAATGGCTTTTTCTGTTGACAAATCACCTGTGGCAATTGTCAACGATTGCATCACCTATGTTTCTAGTTGTTCAAGGGACAGAGGCAGCGAGCTAAAGCAAAATGGAGGTGGATGGAGAGATGAAGCATTCTACCCCTGCAGTGCCGATCTCTCTCTCTCTCTAAAGCCATTGAGTGCACTGGTGGACACCACATGCTCCTTCTTCAAGGATACACGGACACAACTGTAGCTGTGGAAGAGGGGCAGACAGTGGACAGATATGATCCGCTCCACAGCATGCTGCCTGGACCTGTTTGTAACCAGCTTGGTCAGGCCCAAAAGCAGATTCTCTGATCTGCCTACACTGGGTACCCAAAGTGCAGTAGCGTGAGGCTAAAGTGCAACCAAAAACACAACAAAAGGTCTCTCAAATAACTAAAAAGGGGATGCAAAACCCACAACCAACATAGACGTGGTCTACAAACTCTCAGAGCCACAGAATAGACAATTAGGCTGTGAGTATGTAAGCGCGGGTGGAGGTGGGGGCTAGGTGGGCAAGGCAGAATGCCCTATCTCCCTAACCAATTTAGCTCTCTCCCTGTCACTCCATCGCCTTCACCTGCATTGTCCTTAACATGCTCTACACATTAATTGGTACGTGTATGGAGTGAGCTGCCAGAGGAAGTGGTGGAGGCTGGTACAACTGCAACATTAAGAGGCATTTGGATGAGTATATGAATAGGAAGGGCTTGGAGGGATATGGGCCGGGTGCTGGCAGGTGGGACTAGATTGGGTTGGGATATCTGGTCAGCATGGACAGGCTGGACCGAAGGGTCTGTTTCCATGCTGTACATCTCTGATTCTATGAATTGGAAATATGGGGGATGTAATGGTGGTAGTTCACAGGTGAAAACTGTCACAAGTGATTTGCTGAAGTCATTCAGCTATGTGTGATCCCACTTCCAGATATAGAAGAAAAGGAACATTTAGGAGTTTTGATACTTGATTATGATGAGGAACCAGGCAAAATTAACACATAGGACTACTGTGTGTAATTAAGGGACTCCCACATAGAGACGTTTCCACGGGGTAAAATATCCCTCTATTCTTCCACCTCCAATACTGAGCAAGTGAAGAGATTCTGGACCAATTTCACACTGCCAGCTGGGATTCTCAGTGGCTGAATAATGCATAACAAAGGACTTGCAGGCACATTAAATGCAGCCAATGGATGATGCGCCTTGTTGGCAGGGTCGGGTCCTATAATCTCCTACAGTGCAAGAACATGACCAAGTAATGTTGCAATTAGCTGTAAGACTGATGAATGTGCAACAGAATTTCAAGGCATCGTCCACATCCCAGTTGAGTCCCTTGTTCAGGATTTATAATTCTCTGTGCAGTCCAAAGCTGTCCAAAAATGGAATACTGCTCACATAGCAGAGAAGTGGAATCTCTCCAAAACCTGAATACTTGCCCATCCAGCTGAATAGGCATAGCTTTGCCCCAGCTCCAACATCTGTCAAACTCATGCTGCTCAAGATGTGAATATTGTTGCCAGGTGCACTGAAGTTCTTATAACAATCGTCTCGCACGATTGGGCAGAACACAGCAAAAAGTAATAAATGGCCTGTCTTCCAACTTCAAATCCTGGCCTTTCTCTCTCTGAGACGTCCATGCATCTTGCCATAGGCATGATAGCAGGCTTGCCTCGGAGTCAGAAAACTCTGGATTTGAGTCCCACAGGCTTGAACACAAATGCCATGTCGTAAAGCCCATACAGAACTGAGCACCCCAGTGCCTGGATGCTGTCATCAGTTGACATTTTAGGAGGCCCTGTCTGCTCTCTCTGGTTTATGTAAGAGATCCCACACCTAGTTTGAAGAGGAACAAGTAGCAATCTCTTTGGTCAATATTTATCCCCCAACCAATACGACGAGGAAACTGATTTTGTGGTTATTGGTTACACTGCTGCTTGGGCAGCTTTACTATGAGAAATTTCCCCAAATACAGCCATGAGTGTGTTTCAAGGTCATTGGCTTTAAAGGGCTTTGGAATGTGGTGAGGTTGTAAAACCACTGTCTAAAGTTATCCACCTTTTTCTTTAAGAATTTTTAAATGTTAAAGTATAAGGCAGCTTGTCCTTGAGGGCACATTCTTTCATTTCCTTCAGTAGGTGATACACTTCCAAAAGAGTTGAGGAGCCTGACCTGATGGAGACAGGATTTGAAATTTGCAAAGTTAGAGCTTGTCTTGGGTTCCTAATGCCACTGGGACAGTTTAACACAAGAGTCATGGAATGGGAAATACTCAGAGCTGAGAAAAAAGCTATTCCTTCAGTTCTTTAATAAGCTTGAAATTTTGAAATCTCTAATTCGGTGAAGCCAAACAATTTAGTGCACAATGGTGTGAATTCATCTTTGAATTCGCTATTGGGTGACCAGAAACAATCCCACCATTTATTCAACACTGACCTTTCTGGACTTTCTTGTGCCAGTTGCAGTTCAGCTCTGTTTTCAAGCCTGCACGACCCTTTCGTTGCCATGGATGCTATTGGCACTGTCTGCAGAAAGGTCACAGCAGGCTCCAATATGGCTGCTGCCACTCACTGATACCACTTAACACCCGGGGGCATTCATACTGTAGACTCTAGATGATGAACTCACCTCATCGTCAATTAGGTCACTTGATGTTCAAAATAGGACTGTGAGAGCAAAGTGGCTCTTGGAATTCATTGGGCTCCCAACTCACATTGAAAAATTGGTCTTTAGGAAGTGGGGAGATAGATAGAAATATTTCCCATATGATGCCTATTAATGTAAGTACACTCTCTAAATGTCCACTCATGCAGAATACGACTAATTGCAGTCAGGAAAAATGCCCTTCATAATGCATTGGCCAGAATGACACTTTTGCAAAGCACCTGTTGTATTCTCGTCAATGGATTACCTTTGCCTCATTTAGCCTTAGTCTTTTGAGCCATTCTTAGGTTCCCGATCTGAACAAGGGACTTTGGTAGAGAAGCTAGAATTATTAACCTGTTTCTCAGCACAGCATTTGTTTTGCTGGGAGATGGCGTAATTGTGGCAGACAGAACCTGAGAGGTTGTCCATGAGGGTTAACTCTCCTTCCAGTGAACCTTGGATCAGCAGAGACACGTTGTCGAAAAATTGCTTGTCCTGTGTACACAAGGCACGTGGGAAAGGAGGGCAAAGAGAATGGAGGGGTTAACCAAGGAAGGGAATGGTGGATTGGGAAGGATTGCATCAATACATTACAAGATGGATAGGAGATGGAAAGGAAAAAAAACACATCATTAAACAAAATTCACACTTAGTAACGGTGAAAGTATTGGTGTACAACATTGGAAAACAACTGGATTAATTGTGCTCTGGAGGTGTACATTATAAAGAATGGATGTTTTCATTAGGGATGCAGGATGTTGATATGATTAAACTTATAGCTATTTATTTTTGATGGCATGCGGTATTAAATAATTATCTGATTCACAGCAACAGGTCTGAGACAGATTGGGATTAAATTCTTTTTGATGGCAGAATAGGGTCCTAAACTGGAGCTTATCCACTCCATCTGTTTCTTTTCTTCTTTTTCCTCTTTTTGTTTCTTTTCTTTTTCTTCTTTTTGTTCCCTCTACTTACCTCCAATTGGTGATGGAGAGTTAAGGCGGTGTGAATTTGAGGGATTTCCAGGTTTGCGGGTAAGCCTGGGGAGGTCTCCCTGCTTTAGAAAGTCTGTACTGCTGAACTTCTACCTTATTTTTCTAATTTATACTTAAGATTTTGTACCTCCATATCTTTGCACTGAGCTTTATAAGGATTATGGTGCTGATCTTTTAACATTATTTGATCATTTTTCTAATTTATACCTAAAATTTTGCACCGAGGTATCTTTGTACCTAAAATGGTGCCATTGACACTGTACATTTTTCACTTTATTCCTGTATCCTTGTACTTGAGTACATGTGACATTAAATCTAATTCTAATTCTAAATTTGTTCATAGTTCTCATTATTTAAACAATGATTTCTCAATCTAATGATTTAAAAATTAATTTCTGTGTGTTCACAAATACCTCATTACCTTACCCATTCTTGTAGCATACAATCATATCAGATTAATGCAAAAGAGGGTTGGAATCCAAGAATTTCAGTCTCCTTCACGCACATGTTTAGGAAGGAGTCAGTGAGGTACAAATTGATTGTACTTCAATCCTGGGATTGTCAACATTTCAGACCTGTCCTGGATTCCCCAAGAATTAAAGGTTAATTTCTGGGATGTTCTTACCAGCAAGATTAGGACACAATTTGCAGATTAAACATATTATAGGCTTTTATTTTCCATTTCCTTCCAGCCCTTTCAATTATTAGCTGGGCATATTGGCTGTTTGACAAATCAATGTGCTTGGTTTATTCTGGTTAAAGGAGGGCATTGTGCTGTGGGAATAGTTGGTGTTTTTGGGACCAGATTAGTTGGGTAACAAGCAGGGGAGAATGGGCAAGGGGCCATTACTGATGGGAGATCATGTGATCAATCCTCCAGGGATACATCTAACTGTGGAGTTGGCAAATCAACCTCTGAATGAATAATATTGGGAGCCAAACCTGGACAGCAGATTGTTATGTTTGTGGCCTCTTTAACTCGTTCAGAAATACTGGGCTGGATATTAGGTGCTTCAGCTGGCCTCTTTGGCAGGAGGACAGCATATAAAATAGGTTGACGTGCCCAATCCATCATCTTCCTATTCATCCTGAGGTCACATTCTAGTTAGGGGTGTCTGGGTGGGCTCAGCCTGCATAACATATCTAAATAAACAAGGGTCAATCAAACCTATTACAGTTCAACTTGCCCTGAAAATATACTGCTTATATCAGAACACATTGGTGTGGGCAGGCGGGCAGGAGTAGGCAGGTGATGTTTCATTTACAGAGATCAGCAGGAGAGTATCTTCCATTTAGAAGATGCCTGCAGTACCAGCAATGCTCTCTACTGAGATAGTGGCGCTGCTGGGACCACTGAATCTATTGGTCACTCAGATCAGTCTAAGGGTGGGGTCTGCATGCAGAGTGTTGTTGTTGTCAGGAGGTCCTTTTTGTCTATTTTTGCTAAATTTTGACCAACATTTAATTGGGAAGGGGAGGGAAACAGAGAGCAGGGACCTGTAGACCAGTTAGCCTAACATCTGTTTTTCAGAAAATTTTAGTGTCCATTGTGAAGAATAAGATTTCTGAATACTTGGAAGTGTATGGTAAAATAGGGCAAAGTCAGCACGGTTTCATTAAGGAGAGGCCATGCCTGACAAATCTGCCAGGTTAGACCAAGGGGAGAGCCAATGGATGTTATCTATCTGAACTTCAAGAAGGCCTTTGACAAGGTGGCACACAGGAGGCTACTGAGTAAGATAAGGTCCCATGGCCTGAGAGGCAATGTACTAGCACGGATAGAAGCTTAGCTGGCTGACAGAAAGCAGAGAGTGGGGATCAAAGAGTCCTTCTCAGGGTGGCAGCCAGTGACAAGTTGTGTTCCACAAGGCTCAGCATTGGGATCACAACTTTTCACTTCATACATTAATGATCTAGATGAAGGAACTGAGGGCATTCTGGCTAAGTTTGCAGACTGTACAAAGATAGGTAGAGGGACAAGTAGCGTTGAGGAGGCGGGTAGGCTGCAGAAAGATTTGGGCAGGTTAGGAGAGTAGGAAAAGAAGTGGCAGATGGAGTATAACGTGGGAAAGTGTGATGTCATACACTTAGGTAGGAAGAATAGAGGCGTGGACCATTTTATAAATGGGCAGAAAATTCAGAAGTCTGAAATGCAAAGAGACTTGGGAGTTCTAGCCCAGGATTTTCTCAAGGTAAACTTACAGATTGAGTCAGTAGTTAGCAGACAAATGCAATAAAGGCATTTATTTTGACAGAACTTGAATATAAAAACAGACATGTATTTCTGAGGCCCTATAAGGCTCTGGTCAGACCACATTTCGAGTATTGTGCTCGGTTTTAGGCCCCATATCTCAGGAGGGATGTAATGGCCCTGGAGCGTGTTTAGAGGAGGTTCACGAGAATGGTCCAAGGAAGGAAAAGGTTTAACATATGAGGAATGTTTGAGGTCTTTGGGTTTATACTAGATGGAGTTTAGAAGGAAGCAGGAGGATCTAATTGAAACATACAGAATACTGAATGGACTGGAGAGAGTGGATATTGGGAAGATGTTTCCATTAGTAGGAGAGACTAGGACCGGAGGGCACAGCCTTAGAGTAAAGGAAAGACCGTTTAGGAGAAACTTCTTCAACCAGAGAGTGGCGAACCTATGGAATTCATTATCGCAGAAAGTTGCGGAGGCTAGGTCACTGAGTACATTTAAGACTGAGAAAGATATCAAGGGGATCAAGGGTTATGGGGTGAAAGTGAGAGATTGGGGTTGAGAAACTTATCAGCCACGATTGAATGGATTGAAAAGGGAAATTGAATTTGACAAATTTGCTGGAGTTCTTTGAGGAAATGACAAACAGGAATGGGTATGTAGTGCATTTGGATTTCCAGAATGCATTTGATAAGGTGACACATTAGAAGGTTATTGCACAAGATAGAAGCTCATAGTATTGGGGATACTACAAGTGTGCAGCACAGATGGATCTGGGTGTTCTTTTGCATGAATCACAAGAAGTTAGCAAACTGGTGCAGCAAATTATTAAGAAGGCAAATAGGACCACTTGGGAATGGGAGTTTAAAACTAGGGAAGTCTCATTCTAACTGTATTTAAGAAAGGATGTACTTGCTTTGGAGGCTATTCATAAGAGACCCACTAGGCTAATTCTTGGGATGAAGAGGTTGACTTATCAAGAACGGCTAAACAACTTTGGCCTTTACTCATTACAGTTTAGAAGAATGAGTGGTGATCTTATTAAAACAAAGAAGATTCTGAGGGGGCCTGACAGGGTGAATGTTGAGAAGATGTTTCCGTCAGTGGGAGAATTTCAAACTAGGGGACATAGTTACAGAATAAGGGGCCACTCATTTACAACTAAGGTGTGAAGGAATTTCCTCTCCCAGAGCTGAGAGAATGTCTGGAATTTTCTAGCCTAGAGTATTGTGGAGGCTAGTATTTAAAGAAGAAGTAAATAGATTTTGAAATATTGAGGAGGGCTATGATGAGCTGGCACAAAAGAGGAAGTTGAGGCCTGGTGCAGATCAGCCATGATTTTATAGACTGGCAGGGCAAGTTTGAGGGGCTGAACAGCCTACTTCTGCTGTATTTTTTTATGTTTTCATGGGCATATTTGCAAGAGGATCTTGTGGTACACTGGTATTATCACTATCAGGAGGATTAATTTTCTTCATTCCGAATGAATCACTTTGGGACATTGTGGATTTTTATGCTCTGAGGCCCATTACCATTGACAATCACTTTCCAAACCCACAACCGCTTTCATCTAGAAGGTCAAGGGCACCTTCACGTTCCCCTCCAAGCCACTCACCACACTGACATGGAAATACCTCACTGTTCCTTCAGTGTTGCTGGGTCAAAATCCTAGAACTCCTTTCCTAATGGCAATCTGGGACTGCAGCAGTTCATGGCATGCTGTCCATGATTCATGAATCATGGCATGCTTGCCTTCATTGCTCAGACCATTGAGTATTGACCACTGACCATTAGACTGATGAACGGACTCTCTAACTTCAAATAATGCTGATCTTGTTAACGTGATCTTGCCTAGTGCATGTCCTGTGTGGTGTGTACCTTACTCTGTCCAAGTCTTTTTTCAACCTATGATCCATATGTCCTTGCTTACTCTTATCTGCCTGTATTGCTTGCAAACAAAGCTTTTCATTAGATACATGTGACAATAAATCAAATCAAACCAAAGCAAATAGCAATAGGGAAGTCATGTTGAGGTTGTACAGGACATTGGTGAGGTCACTTTTGGAGTACTGTATTTTGGTTGCCTTGCTACAGAAAGTTCATTATTAAATTGGAGAGGACTCAGAAAAGATTTACCAGGATGTAGATGGTGCTGGAGGCTTTGATTTATAGGGAGTGATTGGTTAGGCTGGAGCGCAGGACATTGAGGGGTGACCTTATAGAGGTTTAAAAAATCATGAAGGGCATAGATAAGATGAATAGCAAAGGTCTTTTCCCTGGGGCTGGGGAATTCAAAGCTAGAGAGCATGTTTTTAAGGTGAGAGGAGAAAGATTTAAAAGGGACCTGCAGTGCAACATTTTCACACAGAGGATGGTTTGAACTGCCAGAGGAAATAATAAATGCAGCTTCAGTTACAACATTTAAAAGACATTTAGACAGGTACATGAATAGGAAAGGTTTGGCTAGATGGGGACAGAGAGTGGTGGAGGATTGCTTTTCGGTCAGGAGACTTAGGACCAGCGGTGTGCCACAGGGATTGGCACTGGGTCCATTGCTTTTTGTTATTTATATAAATGACTTGGATGTGAATATTGGAGGTATGGTTAATAAATTTGCAAAATTGGAGGTGTAGTGGACAGAGAAGTAAGTTGCCTCAGAGGACAATGGGACCTTGATCAGATGGGCCATTGGGTGGGGGAATGGTAGATGGAGCTCAATTTAAATAAATGAGAAGTGCTGCATTTTGGAAAGGCAAATCAGTCAGGTCTTATGTACTTAATGGTAAGGTCCTGGAGAGTGTTGCTGAATAAAGGGACCTTGGAGTACAGGTCCATAGCTCCTTGAAAGTAGAGTCGCAGGTAAATAGGATAGTGAAGAAAGCATTTAGTATGCTTTCCTTTATTGGTCAGAGCATTGAGTATAGGAGTTGGGAGGTCATGCTGCGAATGTACAGAACATTGGTGAGGCCACTTTTGGAATACTGTGTTCAATTCTATAGGAAAGATGTTGTTAAACTTGAAAGGGTTCAGAAAGATTTACAAGGATGTGGCCAGCATTGGAGGGCTTGAGCTGTAGGGAGAGGCTGAATAGGCTGGGGCTACTTTCTCTGTCGTGTTTGAAGCTGAGGAATGACCTTATAGAGATTTATAAAATCATGTGGGTCATGCATAGTGTGAATAGTTAAGGTCTTTTCCCCAGCGAAGGAGAGTCTAAAACCAGAGGGCATAGATTGAGGGTGAGAGGGGAAAGATAAAAAAGGGACCTGAGGGGCACCTTTTTCACGCAGAGAGTGGTGTGTGTATGGAATGAACTGCCAGAGGAAGTGATGGAGGTTGGTACAATTATAACATTTAAAAGACATCTGGATGGGTATATGAACAGGGAGCGTTTAGAGGAATATGGGCCAAAAGCTGGCAAATGGGACTAGATTAATTTAGGATATCTGGTCGGCATGGACGAGTTAGACTGAAGTGTCTGTTTCTGTGCTGTACAACTTAATGATTCTATGACTCTATGTTTAGAGGGGTATGGGCCAAACGCAGGAAAATAGGACTAGTTTAGTTTGGGAAACCTGGACAGCATGGATGACTGAAGGGTCTATTTCTGTACTGTATGATTCTACAACTCCATTAAAAAAAAATGAGGCCGAATGTAATACAAAATTTGCTTTATTTTGCTTAAGCTGGGAGCTTAAGTTTAGGGTATCCCGCCTGGAATCACAAAAATTAAGGAAGGACACCCTGTTTGTAACAAGGGGCAGTGTTGAATGGTGAAACGGATTGGATGTGAAACAGAATTCAGCAACAGGGCTTTGCTGAGTTGGCATTTATTGGACACTTTATGGAGGATGAGAAGCTGTCTGGGAAATCCCTGGAGTCTGAATGTGACAAAAATATCAAAGAGGAAGTCAGTGGCAGATAAATTAAGAATGGAACAGGAGGCAATGTGACAAGGCGAAATTGGTGATGAGGAGGACATGGGAAAGGAAGCTGACCTCTTGGCCAAGTAAGATTCTGAGGTTTCAAATAATTTGGTTGAAACTGAGACAGTAAGAAAGGGAGGGAATGTGATCACTGGCAAAGAATACGTACTATGTTTGTGACAAGAGCTGAGGTTATCCCAACATTTATATGTATGAGACTGAAGTTCAATAAAAATTGGATTTCTGACAGTCTGACAATATAGAGGTGGTGAAAGGGTTGAGAGAAAGGATGGACAAGTAGAGATGGATGCTATCAGCATACTTTGTGGGCAGCATGGTGGCACAATGGTGAGCACTGCTGCCAGGGGCACAGGTTTAATTCCAGCCTCAGCAGAATGTCTGTGTGGAGTTTTCGCATTCTCCCTATGTTTGTGTGGGTTTCCTCTCACAGTCCAAAGATGTACAGGTTAGGTGGATTGACCATGGTAAATGTAGGGACAGGATGGAAGATTGGGTTTAGGTGGGATGTCGTTTGGAGGGTCTGTGCAGACTCAATGGGCTGAATGGCCTCTTCCCCCACTGTAGGGATTCTATGAAACATGTGGAAGCTAATCTCATACCTAATAGCAATATCACTAAATGACAGCATAGAGGTGAAGGTTAGATCCTTGGGGATAATGTCACATCATTTGTTAGAGAAACCACTGCTTTGGCTTTGAGTGGTTTCGTAAAAATGGAGCTGAAAAGGTGTTGCTGGAAAAGCGCAGCAGGTCAGGCAGCATCCAAGGAGCAGGAGACTCGACGTTTCGGGCATGAGCCCTTCTTCAGGAATCAAATGGAAGCAAAAATGGAAGCAAACAAGACCAACAAACTGAGTTGATCAACAGAGAGGTTTTTCAGGAGAGAAGTGTGCTCCACCATGGAGAGGTTGAGGAGAATGTGGAAAGATCGTGTCATAGTCAAAGAGAGAGAAGGAGGAGGGATGGTGCACTATGGAAACAGTCATATAGGATGCCATTTATGACTGACGAGGGTGGTAGAAATCTGGTTGGAGTGATCCAAAACATGAAACTGTGGAAAGGATACACAGGGACTTGAAAAGAACCAACACCTCCATGAATATTGGAGAGGAGGAGGCTTTAGAGATGGGGCAGTAAGCTACAAGAACAGGGTAGGTGATTTTTGAGTTGGGAGTGACAACATGAATTTTAAAAGGAAGCATACATCATTTGTGGGGAATAGCTACCAGGGAAGCAGTAAAGAAAGTCTGCTAGTCAGACTTTGTTTCTATTGGGGACCACTGGCTGCACCTGAAAAATGGTGCTGATGGAAAAAGGAAACAATCTCCAGAAGATACGGGGCCACAGATCTGACTTTGAATCCACTAATTTTACATTGAAAATCTGGGATAAGAGGACACAACCTTACAGTCAGAGACAAGGCAGTTAAAAATAAATCAGTAAAGCTTCAACAGAGGTTCTCAAATGAACTGCTTCAGAAGCTGATAGATGAAGAATTGATGCACATTGTTAAACTCTCTTCATCGTTTTAAGTCGTCAAATCAGATTGTTCCTTTATTTCTTGGGACAGAATCCAAATCCACACAGTCTCATATCATAGCTCAGAGCCTCCACATCTGATGCATAATTCTTGGGAATCCCAAAGACCTCCAAATCAAACACATCCTTCTTGAAGTGAGATAGCCAAAACAATGCACAAAACACTAGTCTGAATGCTGGGATTGTTTACAATTTACACAGATGGTTTAAGAGTTCGGGGATGACACTAAAATGGGTGGTATGCAGAGGACACTGGAAGTCTGCAGAGGGATAGAGGTAGGTTAAGTGCGTGGGCAAAGGTCTAGCAGATGGAGTACAATGTTGGTAAATATGAGGATATCCATTTTGATAGGAATAATAGCAAAATGGACTATTATTTAAATGGTGAAAAATTGCAGCAGGCCGCCGTGCAAAGGCACCTGGGTGTCCTTGTGCATGAATCACAAAATGTTGGTTCACAGGTGGAGCAGGTAATTAAGGCAAATGGAATATCGTCCTTTATTGCAAGGAAGGTTATGCTGCAGCTGTATAGGGGTGCTGATGAGACCACATTTGGAGTATTGTGTATAGCTTTGATCCCATTACCTGAGAGGGCATTACAGGGGGTGCAAAAGAGGTTCACTAAGTTGACTTTGGAATTGAGAAGGTTTTCTTATGAGGAGACATTGAGTAGACTTGGACTATACTCATTGGAATTTAGAAAAATAAGGGGGGATCTTTTAGAAGCATATAAAATTATGAAGGGAGTAGATAAGATAGAAGCAGGGAGGTTGTTTCCACTGCTGGGTGAAACTAGAACTAGGGGGCATAGTCTCAAAATAAGAGGGAGCAGATTTAGGACTGAATTAAGGAGAAACTTCTTCACCCAAAGGGTTGTGAATCTGTGGAATGTCCTGCCCAGTGAAGCAGTTGAGGCTACTTTGTTGAATGTTTTTAAGGCAAAGATAGATGGATATTTGCACAGTAAAGAAATTAAGGGTTAAGGTGAGCGGGTGGGTAACTGAAGCTGAGTCCACACAAAGGTCAGCCATGATCTTATTGAATGGTGGAGCAGGCCTGATGGGCCAGATGTCAAGAATAGTATGCCGCTAGAAAAGTACAGCAGGTCAGGTAGCATCCGAAAAGCAGGAAAATCGACATTTCGGGCAAAAGCCCTTCATCAGGAATAAGTGTCATCAGGATGGGCCAGATGGCTTACTCCTGCTTCTCGTTCTTATGTTCTTTTGGCAGGAGGGATGTATGGAGACAGACCAGATCGGGTAAGACCGTGTTTGCTGGTGTTTAGAAGAATGAAGGTGTCATAGAAACCTATAAAAGTCTAATGGGGTAAATACGTTCCCAATGACTGGGGAATCCAGAACCAGGGGTCACCATCTAACAATAAAGGATAGGCCAGTTAGGACTGAGATGAGGAGACAATGTCTTCAACCAGTGTGCAGGGAGTCTGTGAAATTCTTGGCCACAGAAAGCCATTGAGACCAAAACATTAAATGTTTTCAAGAAGGAGTTAGATGTAGTAAGAAGTCACATGACACCAGACTATAGTCCAACAGGTTTATTTGAAATCACAAGCTTTCGGAGCACTGCTCCTTTGTCGGGTGACCTGAAGTGGCAGTGCTCTGAAAGCTTGTGGTTTCAAATAAACCTGTTAGACTATTATCTGGTGTCATGTGACTTCAGACTTTGTCCACCCCAGTCAAACACTGGCACCTCCACAGCAGAGTCAGATAGTCTTTAGAGCTGAAAGGTTCAAAGAATATGGGAAAAAAAACAGGAACAGGCCACTGAGTTGGATGATCAGTCATGAAAGGACTGAACACTCTACTCCTGCTCCTATTTTCTGTTTCTATTATCGAAATCTTTTCTGATCAAGGTTCCATATGATTGTATAGCATACCACTACTTTTAATTCTTAAACTCTTGTATCTCTTTCACTTTTTTAAGTCACTTTGAGCCTGCATTCTAGTTTCTAATGATTTTTAGATCAGCGTCCCTAAATCACACCCTCAACATTTGCCTGCTTACATTGTATTTCCATCTGCAATTCATACTGTCAAATTTTACAGTGAATATAAGCTTGGCAGATTGGAATATGTAGAAATACATCTGTTTTCATTCTACCCACACAGTTTTGTCCTTATGTTCTACTATTGTCATATCTAAATTTGTCCTTTCTTGATGTACACAAAAAATTTCTATTGAGCATACAAAAAATTTCTATTGAGCATGATACCATCTGCAAGTGGATTTAGCTTTATTCTCCTTGTCTTCTTTTGTTGCTTCCCATAATTTTCAATCTCGGCATTCCAGCCTTGTTTTTTGACTGTAAATAAGCTTTTCCTATTTTATCTAACATTGATTCTGATCACTCGTTAAAACATGCTTATTGATTTAGGATTAGAAGCCCTTCTTTGTCAACCACAAGGTCTGCTGTTGATCTGTCAAGTTGCCACCAGGTAACGTCTCCCCTTTGATTCTGGATTGTAATCCTCAGAGTAGAGGGTTGGAGACCTTGTGGGATTACAGGGGGTCCTCAAGACAGCCCATTGGATCCAGGAAGTAAGTGTAAAAGCCAACACCTTCTGGACCTGTTAAGTACTCATCTGGATATAGATGCCATGTTTCCTGAGGCTCTGTCCAGAGTTAGAGTTGGATAATAGTAAGAAGTGTGGTATCACTGTCATACTGAAATACCAACTCCCCTTCTCACAGCTGTTTGGTCATCTGCTCACCATTCCACCTCAGTTAAAGCCAGAAGTTGGCGAGATAGAGATAGGTTTGATCTGGGAATCTGATTTTTAAGACTTTAACCACCCCACTTTTTAAGCCATTCAACAGCTTAAATAAAATTCCCTCCATGATAACTTCAGAGGATCATAGAGGTTCTGTATTATAACCATAGGGCAGTGCAAAATAAAAACTGCTGCATGAACAGGTATGTTATCTTTTGGATGAAATGTTAGACTGAGGCCCCACCTACTCTCTTGGATGGATGTAAAAAAAATCTTATAGGACCATTCAACATGAAAAGGGGATTTCTCCTGACCAACATGGTTCCCTCGATCTAAAACAGCTTCCCTAGTTATCTATTTCATTGCTGCATTCGAGACCTTGCTTTGCAGTATACTTCCCTGCATCAAAACAATGACTATACTTTTCAATGACTATACTCTGACTGTGAAACACTTTTTTCTGGAGTGGGGGTCATCCTGAAGTCATGAAAAGCGATATAAAAATAAGACTCTGACTTCTGGATGTCTTCTTAAAATAGAAAACAATGAAGATATCAATAATGAGCAAAGCACTGAATGTCTAGGACTAAAATAGGGAATTATGAAAGGGATCTTTGAGGAGCAGGAGGAGGGCATTTGGCCCTGAAAGCTTGCTCTGCTATTTGATGGGATCCTGGTTTGGTCTCAGCTCCATTTTCTTGTTTATCATTTGAAATACCTGACTTCCTTGTCTATCAAAAATCTCTCCAACTTATCCCTGAATAACTTCAATGACCCAGCTCCAATGTTTTCTGGGGTAGGGAATACTGCAACATAACAACTGTCTGAAAAGTGAAACCATTTATATTTTTCAGCTATGTTCCCTAGTTCTAGTGTCTCCAGCAAAGGAAAAGATCTTCTCAGAATCCACCTTGTCAGGTCCCTTCAGGATCTTATTGACTCTTTAGTGCACTGTTCTTTTATATGCATTCTACTGTGTACTTTGGCAATTAGAAATTCTGTATGGTGTAATCAATTTCCATTTTAGATCTATGGATGAGAAGTATTCAAACTAATGTACTGTATCTTACCAATGGTGGCTCTAAAGAAAATGGCGAATCCATCTTGATTTGGAGTGACTCAGATGGACTCCCAGGGCTGTCACCTGCATCTCCACCTTCACCACCTCCCCATGTCACACCGTCCACATTCCCTTGTCCAGTATTCAACATTTTTAATTCGAGTTCCAGCTCTGCTTCAAGTTCGGCTTCCTCCTTCGCCTCTTTGTTGCTCTCTTCCAGGTGTTTCATCAGCACTGCGATGACTACATTCACCAGCACAAACTGAGCTGTCAGTACAAACGAGACAAAGTAGATTGGGGACACCACTGTGTTATAACAGGTGCCCTCTTGGCTACAGTCTCGCAAAGTATCCTGCCAATGAGGGAGAAAAGCAGTTAAAACAAAACAAACGAAAACAGAGTCCATTATATGGATGGCAGTAGTGAGAAAACATGATGCAAGTCCATGAAGATAGAACAAATAAGCTTTTTCAACAATGGAACTAAATTAATGTACTTTAAACAGTCATATCAGTAAACTGTCCCTGGTACAATGGACATTTGACTCAATTAAAACACTTACTTTAATTTTATGTAGAAATCTAAATTACAACTACTAGGTGTTTCAGTTTAGAAAGAATGTTAAAGTTTTTGAACCAAGATTCACCAAACCGATTTTTGATTTTGGGCAGAAAAATTCAAGATGAGATTTAATTATAGTTATTAATGGGATTTGAATGAGGAAGTATTCTGATGGGGACATTGGTTGAAATCAGTAATTTAACCTATTGAATGGGTGAGGGAGAAGAGAGATGGGGTCAATATTTTTTACATAAAATTGTTCTGAATAGAAGGGAATAGTTGAGGTCAAGAGAGCTACACTTTGTTTTTCAGAAAGGGAGATGATATTTGAAGGGAGGTACAGAAATCTGGGGAGAGAGGAGCCTGATAGGATTAATTCAGCCTCTTATCTTACAAAATTTCACAGGCAAACAATGAATCGTAGGCAGGAAATGTAAAAAGTGCTGTATGATTGAGCTATAGGGAGAGGCTGAACAGGCCGGGGCTGTTTTCTCTGGAGTGTCGGAAGCTGAGGGGTGACCTTATAGGAGTTTCCAAAATTATGAGGGGCATGGGTAGGAAAAATACACAAAGTCTTTTCCCTGGGGTTGGGGAGTCCAGAACTAGAGGGCATAGATTTAGGGTGAGAGGGGAAAGATATAAAAAAGACCTAAGGGGAAACTTTTTCACACAGAGGGTGGTACGTGTATGGAATGAGCTGCCAGAAGAAGTGGTGGAGGCTGGTACAATTGCAACATTTAAAAGGCATTTGGATGGGTAAATGAATAGGAAGGGTTTGGAGGGATATGGGCCGGGTGCTGGCAGGTGGGACTAGATTGGGTTGGGATATTTGGTCGGCATGGATGAGTTGGACTGAAGGGTCTATTTCCATGCTGTACATCTCTATGACATCAGTTGCTGATTATAAGCTTCCCTGGAACTGAATACTCGCTGGACCAATGTGATACTTTGTGTCCAGCACTCCTACCCAGGACACCCTTCTACCCTGATGCTTTTATTTTGTAATATCTTCTTTCTTAATTCATTCATGCAATTTGCAAGTTTAGTTGATTCTGCAGTTGTGCTGAATTTTGACAAATTAAAGACATTCAAAATAGCAGCTTCTAAAGCCGTTGTTGGAAACAGATAGTGCTTGCTATGTCAGAAATAGGAGAGAAATCATACGAAAGAGAGTTACTTGAAAGTTATTAGCTGGAAGTTAGAAAATGATCAATGAAAAGGCAAAAAAAAAGGCTACTACAGATTACTCGGTTTGTTAAAAACTGTTCATCTTCAACATCTTCCTGTTCTGGTGAAAGTTTATCTAACTGACTGTTTCTCACTCCACTGACGCTGTTAGACCTGCTGAGTGTCTACAGCATTTTCACCAAAACAGAGGAATTGGATATTTCTGTCTTTGATGTTTATGCAAACTTTGTGTGTGTGTGAAATAGCAGCTGAACTGTCTCATAAAACAAGAGACTTCACTCCAAAAATAATTAATTATTGCAAATTAGTGGGAAACATTCTTTTGAGGATCTGCAAAGTGCCATATGAATATTGGTTATGTTTCCTTCCTCAAAGATGGAAAGACAGTAGAAAGACTACTAGCAAATTATATTAAATCTCACTTTCAGCAGGGAATGGTATCAAATCACATTTGCTGAACTAGAGACTGGTGACTTTCAGTGAAAGCTTCTGTAGCCGAGAACAAAGGTTGTCAAAGCCTTGTTCTGAAATGTGTCAGACAACACAATTTCTGTTTGACACACCAGGAGGGGATACATTTCCTTACGCAATGCTTCCCAAACTTTTTCCCTGTGTGACCCTATTTTAATGCCCGAGACTTCATGTGACTCCAGAGTGAAGGTGTTTGTGAGAGGTTGTTGAGTGGTGGGGAAAGGATTTTGTTGGAGTGGTTGATGGGGAGAGGAGGAGTGAGATTGACTCTGCTGTAATGGGTTTAAACTGAATTTTGTTTTTAAAAAATCACTTAGTTTCCAAGTTCTTTTTGTCGTGGAAACAATCAGGCTTCAAAAAATATCTCTGTTAATCTATTATTGAAGGAGGCCTTGTGGTTGTTAGCACTCAGTCCAAATTCCCCCTTCAGCCACTCAAGCTTACAACCACAAAATCTGGTTTCATGGTTCCACTGCAGGTTACAGTTTGGGAATGTTGTTAGGAGGAAAAAGCTTACCTTCATGATCCCATTCCAGTTATCTCCGGTTGACACTCGGAATAAAGTGAGGAAAGCCATCCCAAAGTTTCTGAATGTGGCATGTCGCCCTAACCCCTCACAGGGATGATAGTCGTCACATTCTACAAAGAAGATATTAAAAAATACCATTGACTGAAATAAAATTACTTCTGAGGATTGGGCACAAATATTCTGTTTATGTTGTAATAATAAATTATGTGGTAACGTTGTGGGGACCATACTTCAGAATTAGACATTTAAATTGACCAACAGGTCAAAAGAACAAGAGCAGGCAATTCAGCTCCTTTAGCCTGTTCCACCGTTCAATTATATCATGATTGATCTGTATCTTAACTCTATTTATCCGCATTTAATATCTTTGCTTAATTTCCCAATCTCAGTTTGAACTTCATCACCAGATATTGCAGAATTATGATGGGGCCATTCAGTCTTCATGACTGCACTGGCTCTCCGAATGAGTAACTCACTTAATGCCGTCCCCCTGCCTTCTTCCTTTAGTTCTGCACATTCTTCCAGTTCCTAGTAATGTTCGAAATCCCTAGTAAACTTATCAACTTAACCAAGGAAAAATTGGATTTTCAATTTAAAAAAAAATTCTGTTGCCTCTCAACTACAACAGCTTTTTAGGGGAGGAGGTTCCAGTCTTCTACCACTGTTCCTGTGAGAAGGTGACCCTGACATCATCACTGAGCGACTTAATCTACTTTTACAGTTGCGTTTCCCTCAAAATTTTCTTCTGAAATCCCCCACCAGAGGAAACAGATTCTCTTTGTTACCCTACCAACTTTTTAATCATTTGAAGATTACATTAAATCACCCTTTATCTTTAATCTGCTCAAAATATATTGGCCTATGTTTTACAGTCATCAGTGAAGCAAGGGTGCTCACCTCTGACCTTGAAGAATGCCACTAACTAAGATCTGGTGGTCTTGTTGATGTGGTTTCTAGGTAGTTTAAATGTGGGGCCAAATCAAGATATCAAGGCACCTAGCAACAATGATATATCAGCAAGATAATAAGAAATGAATAACATCGAATTATTCACATACAGCTAACTAGGAAGTTAAAAACATTTACCATGCTTCATTTTTAAGATAGATTCTCACACGTAAATGATAATGATTCAAATAATAATGAAGCTAAATTCAGGGTAAATATTCTTTTAGAAAAGTTAACAACGTTTCTATAAACATAAATTAATCTTTTTTGGGTAATATAGGGTTTAGCCATATTGTGATGTTGGTACACCATCAAAACACAGCTACATTTCATTGAAAAAGGAGTAACTCTTTCAGGGAATTTTACACTAAGATTGACACTATAGCAGTGACAGGTTGATTCCCATTGAGAGTTGCCTGATCACTGTAGCTGGGAGGAGGACTGCACCTTCTGGAGATGTGCAGAATCACAATCAGGACAATAATGATGGCAAATGTGAGCGGCTTCACGGTCATTGTTACTGCAAGATTTGAGTGGTTATACTCAAGGAGGGGCTGTAATGGGTAGCATCACTCCTTCTAAGCCAGAAGCACAAGGAATTGATGGCTAAGGAAGGTGCCATTCATTTGTCCAAAACAGTCAAAGCCAGATAGTAAGAATGGGAGAGCCATGTGATGGAAACAAGTTGGAGTCTGTATTGGCACTTTCTATAGCTCCAGCCCACAACAAGCATGGAGTTTGATCCTGTTTCAGTGGGACTAGATTTGGGACCTGCCTCTCAGCCTTATCCATGGAAGAGGTCATGTTACAACTACTTTGGGCAGAGAACCTGTCAAAAGGATAACTTGGGAAAACTAAAGTTTCAGCAGTGGATCATGCTGTGTTACGAAGCTGAGTTCTGAACCTCTGTTCCCAATTGGATAGATAAATGTGACCAACACAAATTGTCTTTGATGGTGTGCTCTGCTTTGATTTTTCATTTTGAATGAAAATATCGATTATCACAAAATATAACTCTTAGTACTCTTGATACCAAAATATATCTACACCCAAACTAATGGAAAATCATCTGAAGATAACTCAATTTGGTTTCAATCTGATATTTTCCATTATCCAGAGCTCCAATGTCAATACAAGGTTGACATGGTTTGGGATATATCGCAGATTCTATTTCATAATCAAAATTAAGATTTATTAATTGAAGACCCAGTAAATTATAGTGTCTGCAGATAATCAGACAGGATTAAAGACTCCTATATCACCTTCTGTAAAGGGTTAATGTAAATCAGTCTATGAAGTACTCAATTATGCAATCACATATAGATGGAGCACTCAGAGAGAGAGTCTGAGCTGGAGACTGATGGAGAAACAACACAGTGTACTCAACTGCAATCATGTATATCACGTTAATAAAGAGTTTCATCTTTCTTACCATAACTACGTTTGAATTACTGGTATGATACAGCAGATAGGAACAAGCAAATCAAGAGTACAACTCTATAGAGGACACAGACAAACTGTCTAACAGTAAGGACAGCTCAGTCCATGCTGCAGATCTCCACTCCAACACCATCCCAAACCACTTTCCATTGTAATGTTAGCAGCTGGAAGCCAGTTTTTAGACTACCTTGCTCACATAACAATAAGGCAGCAGATTCCCTAAATTTTGACTGTAATGAATCCATATAAGAGATTTCACTGACAGGTTACCAACCCTCTGGTCATTTTCATTATTTAGGAAAATAACATTTTGGGCTACATTATGTGCATACTTTGGTGCATAAAATATGGTAAACATAGCACATTTGAGAAGAACAAGTGATTTTGGACTCAGGTTCCCAAAACTCTCTCAGTGTTTACTCCCCTCGCATCTGGGTCTGTTGCAGACTAATACATAGAGATTGAGAGGTTGATTGCTATGATTATCACCCACTATGCTCTTATGAAACCTCTACGTACAAGAGCTATAATAAAATGAGGAAAGCCAGTCAACAAATGAGCATCATGAAGTAGAAAGGAATATTAACTCAAAATAAATTAACTTGTCCCTGCTGTATCTCACCTAGGTCCCCAAAAAGTTCAACTCCAAGAGCTGCAAATATGAAAAATAGCAGCATGAACAACAGTCCGAGATTTCCAACCTGAAAGAGACAGAAAGATCATGAAGGATTCTTCCCCTGGTGTACATTTGTGGTACTCACACATGGAATGGCTTCAGATGGACATGTCATTTTTTATTTTTGATCTATAACATTGGAATAGTCACACATGATATTTTTGTTCAATTAATACTGCAATCTACTACCCTGAAAATCCTTCAACAAGCATTCCAGAATCAATTATGATAAATACATTTTCATTCTGGAGGGTTCAAGTTGAGACTATAGACCAGAAGCTTTTGATTAGAATATCTGCTGTAATATATGTAAAGTGTTCACATGACATTACTTTTTAATTTCAAAGGAAGCATGAATTTGATTTTAAAAACAGAAAATTGTCACAAGTCATTAATTAATCAGAAGCTGACATCACAAAAGGTAATTTCAACCTGTAATTAATATTTGACTGAGCTGCCGAAAAAACAGAGGATCAATAACATTTGCATGAAGTAACACGACTCAGTCATTTTACAGTTTCATCAAGTTTGAGATTATGGAGAGAGACAGATGGCATGCTTTTGAGATGTTAGGACAAGCCCACCTTCTGGGGAGTGTGGGGTGGGGGGGCGTGGAGATGTGAAAGATTCCATGGTACTCTTTGAACAAGAGTTAGGGAGTTCATCCTGACCAACACTCATCACTCTAATTACAAAGAACGGAATCATAGAATATTTAAAGCAGAGAGAGAGGCCATTTAGCCCATCGAGTATGCACTGACCCTCTGAAAAGCATTCAACTCAGACCCACCGCCCCCTGCATTATCTCCTAATCCTGCATTTCCCATGGCTAATTCACCAAGCCTGCACATCCCTGGAAACTTTGAAGCAATTTAGCATGGCTAATCCATCTAACGTGCTCATCTTTGGATTGTGGGCAGAAACCAAAGCACCAGAGGAAACCCACACAGACATAAGGAGAATGTGCAAACTCCACACAGCCACCCAAGGCTGGAATCGAACCCAGGTCTCCAGCGTTGTTAGGCAGCAGTGCTAACCACTGCGTTGTCTTCAGCAGTCACTCCAATCCCTTCTTGTCATATGGTGCACCTCCCTGCTCCTGAGTCTCATCAAGGTGGTCCCTAACAGATACAAGTAGTAAGCAGGAGGTTGAGGCACTCATTTATCTCTGGAAAAGGGACACACAATTAGTAAATGTGAGGCCTTCCTTGAGTGGCGGCAATCTACATGACCAAGACAGATTACCTGATGACACCAACATTCGTGGAGGCTTGATGTACTCAATTGGCACGTTTCTTTCATTGTAAAAAAGAATGCATTTCAAATAGTCATTCAGGATCTGTGAAGCACTTTAGATAGCTAGCAGTTGTGAAGGTAATTACATTCTGGCAAGCAGTTTCTTTCTTTCTTAGATCAAAGAGATGCAATGCACAGAATGCCATTGAATTGGAAAGTGTTGAAGTAAAGTCAAAAAGAATTGCCTAAGTTGAGTTAGTTCTGATTATTAAAAGCCTGTATATTGTTGGCGTATGTATTTAATGTGGTCGGCAGGGGTCTTGTGTATCAGCTGGAAAAGTGTTGAGAATCCCATGACATTTCTTTTGGAGAAGGTCTGTATTGACATTCTTGGTGTTTTCTAAATGTAATACAAGTGAGGTTACTGGAAGATCTCTGGTGTGTTCATTTACACCTAAACCAATGCTCAGTGGACAGGGTATTGTCCAGGCACAGTAACTAGAATGCTATATGACAAACAGCCTGCAGTCACGTGATCACATCCAGGCACATGGCTATTTGCATCATGAGCCATTAAAGCGTCATCACTTCAAAGGTGGTAGTACACAAGGCCCACTACATAAGTGCTAATCTGGCACTCAGTGGGGCAGTTGTGAGCATTCTTCAGGGTCAAGGAATCTGGACTGGGGGTGGAGATGAGGGAAGGATGTCCTAACTGCCAACAATTGACAGCCAATCAGAAGCCATGGAGATGGGAACAGCTACTGGTAATGGAGCCACCCACAGTCCAGGAGGAGACAGACCACAGGAGAGTGATGGTGGAAGGGATTGTGGGTGGGAATCATGGGAATAAAGGGAGGGGGATTGGCACTGAGGGCAGGTGTGGCCCTCAGTGAAATCTTCCCTTCTTGATGCCAGAGCCCGTGCTCAGGCACTGTGTGCTTCTGACCCACCCTCCCCCTCCCCCTCCCATTCTCAGAAGCTGGCTAACAACCCCAGTAGAGTTTGCTATTTGAGCTTTCTGTATGATAAATCTCCCCCCTCCCCACCCCGCCCCTTCCCCCCCCATTGCTAGCTGAATACCACACGGGGTAGAATGAGATACTTCAGTGGTATTAATTACCCACTTAGGGGCTCCAGCTGGTGATTGGGTGGGAAGACTCAGAGCTAATCAGGGCAGAAGCAGGATGAAGACAAGGTCCTCAGGCATGACCTTTCTGTCTGAAGTGAAAATGTTCATGTCCAAGTGAAAGCGGACCATTCACAAGAACAAATCACTTGTTCAAGTTGCAGGAAGAACAGGGCATGCAGAAGTAAACATTAAAGCAACTAAACGGCTTCTGATTTCTCAGTTTCATACAGTGCTTTATGAATCAGATTAGTTCATTGACGTCATTCTCACTAACTTGTGCTCCATTCATTGGCTGCAAGTCAAAATGCAAATTTCATACCTTTTAATGCCTTTTTTAATTTTCAGAACATCTGAATAAAATTTCTAATTAAAGGATGATTACATGGTTCTACTGAAGGTGCAGCAAATTTTCCGTCTGCTATATTCATGTACTTCCAAAGCTATAGGTGATAGCCCCAAAACTGTCTACAATTTATCTGACAGTTTCCACACCATCAATTGCCCTCTGCATTCAACATTAAATACCATCTTGATGGTAAAGTCTTTCAGCCCAGTCACCTCTGTGCCAAATTTAAGAGTTGAGACTCATGTGATGTATTTGGATGAGTGGGACTGTCGTTGGCTGCTCTGCACCAGATTTTCAAGCCAAGCTCAACACCTTCAATTCTGCAGACAAAAGACTTGGCCTGTCATTGAATGTCATACAGTCACAGGGTTATAGAGTTGTACAGCATGGAAACAGACCCCTTGGTTCAACTTGTCCATGTAAATCAGTAGCCTAAATTAATCTAGTCCCATTTGCTAGCATTTGGCTCATACCTCTCTAAACTCTTCCTGTTTGCATACTCATTCAGATGCCTTTTAAATGTTGTAATTATACTAGCGTCTACTATTTCCCATGGCAGCTGTTCCACACACTCACCATCCTCTGCCTGAAAAAGTTGCCCCTTCAGACCCTATTAAACCTATGCCCTCTAGTTTTGGAATGTCCTACCCTGGGCATCAATACCTTGACTATTCACCCTATCCATGCCCCTCATGATTTTATAAACTTCTACAAGGTCAGACCCCAGCCTCTGACGGTCAGGAAAAAAGTCACAGCCTGTTCAGTCTCTCCCTGTGGCTCAAGCTCTCCAACTCTAGCAACATCTTTGTGAATCTGTTCTGCACCTTTTCAAGTTTAACAACATCTTTCCTATAGCAGGGAGAGCTGAATTGAATGCAGCATTCCAAAAGTAGCCTAACCAATGTCCAGTACAGCTGCAACATGATCTCTCAACTCCTAAAGTAAATGCACTGAGCAATAATGACAAGCGTACCAAACACCTTCTTCACTCTCTGTGTACGTGCGACTCCACTTTCAAAGAACTATAAACCCGCATCCCAATGTCTCTTTGTTCAGCAACACTCCCCAGGACCCTACCATTAAGTGTACAGGTCCTGTCCCAACCATAACTCATATCAACCTGGACCTGGTTGGTGAAGTACACCATCTATTGTAAATGTCAGTAGAGAGACTCTGGAACATGTTGAGCATTTTCCAAACCTTGGGTGACCTTCTCCCTCAAAAGGCCACTGTAAGACCACGAGAGAAATTCTACCAGCAGAGCTGCTGCTGCACTTGTTGGATTTAATGAGAGAATTGTTGACCAAATGATCACGTCCTTCTTGAAGTCAGCTCTACAAGCATTCAGGCAAACTCTTGCAAAATCAATTATGTTGGATTGTACATCAAGGAAGGTTGGCTAAAAAGCATCTCTTTTGCAAGGATCTTTTTTTCTGTTAGCTCTCAGAAGATCAATGTTCAAGGGGAGGAGAAAGGAAATGCTACAGAATACTCTGAAATTTCCCATAAAGCAGAACAGCATTGATATTAATGACTGAGGGGAGCTCATGGCCAACCATTCAGTATTGTTGTAAAATAAAACAGCAAGCACCACATTCCCAGTATAAATGCTGAATTGAGACAGAGCAACAGTACAGAAGGAAAGAAAAGGATGGAAGCCTTAACTCTGGAAAAGGAAGGAAATCCCACTGCCTCATGGAACATTCCACCCCATGTGCCCAAATATCTGTTGATCACAAATCAGCCTATTCAGTCACGAGGACCCTCGACAGAAACACCCGACTCTTGTACTGAAAATTGAATCAGGCTGGGGAGATGAGACAATTAAAATCCTCACTTCATCCAGTTTGAGAGGCAGTGTTGAATGAGTGTTCAATGCCAGAGTGTCAGTATTGAGTGAGTGTTCAGTGTCAGTGTGTGTCTGTGTTGATAGTCAGTTATAATTTGAATGTTCAGTGCCAGTGTGCACCAGTTCTGATTGAGTATTCAGTGCCAGTGTATGCCAGCATTGAGACTCAGTGTTGAGTCTCATTGTTGAATGTCAAAGTGATGACATTTTGAGTGCTGCAACAATAGCCCCCATGTAAACCCTGCCATCGGATTGTGTTAACGTTGGGCTGTATTTCTGAACATGTCCTGTACCAGGGTCATAACACTGGGTGAGTTATGTTGGAAGCAGTGATCTCACAGCTGTAAACATTCCACACAATTCATCACTCGCTGACATGGCAAGCTGTGAAATTACAGCATTGTGCTTACCTGTGGTAGAGCCTGGATCACAGTGTTCAGCAACGCTCTCATCCCCACTGCCATCTTCAAGAGCTTGAGAACTTATTGGGGATATAAGTAATAGTTATACATACTACAAAAATGCAATGTTGCAGATATTTCCTGGCAATTTGCTCTGGTGTTGCAAGCAACACCTTGCATCTTCTAATAATGTTCCACTTTAAATAATTCAAATAATAACCCTTATTTGATGCAAATGCCAAGATCCTTGGATAGGGTTTATGACATCCTTCTGCAATTCAAGAAAAAATAGTTACTCCTTCAAGCCAGTCTGGTGCTGGCCTTTTAAGGAATTCTAACTTTATTCAGTACTCAATATTTGAGAGTGTGGTGCTAGAAAAGCACAGCAGGTCTGGCAGTGTCTGAAGAGCAGGAGAATCGACGTTTCTCGTCGATTCTCCTGCTCCTCGGATGCTGCCTGACTTGCTGTACTTTTCCAGCACCACACTCTCAACGCTGATCTCCAGCCTCTGCAATCCTCACTTTCTCCTCAGTACTCAATATTGTTCTAAATGGGACAACCTGAATACAGCAAACTCACAGGGAACATGAGTAAAAAGTGAGGTCTGCAGATGCTGGAGATCACAGCTGAAAATGTGTTGCTGGTTAAAGCACAGCAGGTTAGGCAGCATCCAAGGAACAGGAAATTCGACGTTTCGGGCATAAGCCCTTCGAAACGTCGAATTTCCTGTTCCTTGGATGCTGCCTAACCTGCTGTGCTTTAACCAGCAACACATTTTCACAGGAAACATGATAAAGGATATAAGAGAGGCAAAGAGAAAGTGTGAGGAGAGACTGGCAGCTAAAGTAGAATGGAACACAAGAGTCTCTCAAAGGCATACCAATATTCAAAAGGAAGCTGAGGGGTGAAGACCTAACAGGAATCTGAACCAGGAGACTGAGGCTGAGATATTTGCAATCTTCTATTATAGAAGGAGATACTGCTGAAGTCATAGTGAGAGAGGAGATTGTCAAAATATTGGATGTGTTAAATCTTGATAAAGAGGAGGTGTTAGTTGGTGATAAGTGAACAGTATCGTATGGGTTGCATCCAAGAAGGTTAAGGAAATAAGTGCGGAAATTGCAGAGGAACTGGCATCTTCCAATCCTCCTTAGATACAAGGTGGCTTCAGAAGACTGGGGAATTGTAAACATAATGCTTATGCTTTAAAATGGATAAAAGGATAAACCCAGAACTTAGGCTAGTCAGCCTAACCTTGGTGATGGGGCAGGTTTTCGAAATGCTAATCTGGGACAAAATCAACAATAATTTGGGAAAAGTGCACATTAATGATAGTAAGTCCACATAAATTTGTTAAAGGCAGAGTCTGGGAAAGGGGTGTGTAGACAGTGCTTGTCATTGGAGCCTAGGATCAGGCAGCACCGTTCCTCTGGGACCAAATGGACCCAGGTTAAACCCATAGGGGTGGGGGAGAGAGAGAGAGAGAAAGAGAGAGACAGACAGACAGACGGAACGTGAGGAGCTGCTGCTCTGATCACAAGTTATTTCTCACCCCCATTTTCTACTAATAGGCCGACTTATGAAACAATTAGTTGTAAGCACGGGAAAGAGCCCGTCTCTGATTGGAGAAGCAGCTGGGAAAGTGGATTCACTACAAGGAACTAGGACTGCTGATCTGAACTCAGGCTGGGCTTGGGGGCTGAGAGGGTGCAGGGGGTGTGAGGGCTTGGTGGGGTGACAGCGTGGGGTTGGTGCTCAGTCGATGACAGTTTGAGTCCAGCCCAGGACAGGTTGACGTGTGAGTGCACATTTTCCCAGAGTTTCTCAGGGTAAGCAGATGTTGGTGACCATAAGACACAGCAGCAGAAATTAGGCCATTCAGCCCATCAAGTCTGCTCTGCCATTCAATCATGGCTGTTAAGTTTCTCAACTCCATTCTCCTGCTTTCTCCCCATAACCCTTGGTCCCTTTGACAATCAAGAACCTATCTATCTCAGTCTAAAATATATTCAATGACCTGATGTCGACAGCTTTCTATGGCAATTAGTTCCATAGATTCACCACTCTCTGGTTGAAGAGCTGGGATGTCCAGCAGAGTTTCCTGTTTGAGCTGGTGGCAGGGAAGGAATGACATACTGACTATACAAGGCCCACAGCCCGTCAGAGACTTCCTCAAGATCTTTTGCTCCCACCACTTCTAGATTTATTTCCCTACCCCGCCACCCTGCTCCCTTGGCCTAACCATCCCTGCCACCACTGTCTCCCAAGGACCCTTATCTTCCCAACCCACTCCAGCAATTGTCACTGTTGGAGACAGGCTGGAGTCCCAATTGGCGATACGATTTGGAACAGATTGGGTTCAATTTCCACACTGGCTGAGATTTCATGACGGAGTCTCCTTCTCAACTCTCCCCTCACCTGAGGCATGCTAACCCCCAAGTTAAACTCACCAGCAGCCGCCTCTATCTAATGTGAGAGCAATCCTATGGCCTTCTAGGGCCATGGCAGCTTTAAAGCTTAGGAAGTGGACAACAAGTATAACCAATAATTCACTAATATTTTTGTCTGGCAACTCTTGGGTTGCAGGGAGATGCAAAACTGGGCTCCCAAATTTTGTGTCACCTGGAGAAGGGATCCTCAACAGCAACAACCTTGCTGCAGGTCGGTGTCTCAAATATTTAAGCGATATATTTTGGTCATTATGAACTGGTTTGAGCCAAAGGGCCAGTCTCCATGCTGTAGGACTCTATGACACTACCCCTGCAATTGGAAGGGTAAGGTTGGTGGAGGTAGGAGGAGGTCTCAACCTAATGTTTTATCCCTGGTGTTTAGAACAGAATTGCTAGGCCACCATCTGTAACAATAACATCGATTATGCCTATTCATTTTGTGGCATAGTCTGAAAAGATTGATTCAGCATCCTGATGATGTAATCAGCCCTGGAGTGAGTGCTACAGGGGTATTAGACCAAGTAGGGCTTCATCGTATTATCTGACCCTAATCTATAGTACTACAGCAGCAGTGATTGTTTGGCTCGTTCGTCCTCAGCTGATTCTTTGAAATGCTCATCTAATTAGACCTGCACTTTCCTCTGATTTCATTTCTTTCAAGTATTTATCCTATTCCTTGATGAAAGTTGCTAATAGAAACTGCCTCTGCCAATGTTTTAGACAATGCATTCAAAATCACAACAACTCAAGAGTGTAAAAGTCAATTCCTCATCTTTGCATCGGCTCTCAACTCACCTAATCTCCACAAACACACGCCTAAACCACTAGGGACTTGAATTTTTTTCCATCCAAATGGAGTTTTACTTAAACTCCAAGGAATAATGAATACCAGTTTACTGACCTCTAGCAATGCGGAGAACTCTCATGATTCTGATGATTGTAGGGTTGATTGGTAGGGAAGCATTCACTTCAATCTCTTCAAGGGTGATCCCCATAATAGACAGCAGGACAATAGCTAGGTCAAGCTGGTTCCACCTGTAGATAAACCATAAAGGAGGTATCACAAGCCATCTTCAAAACTTAGGAGTTATAGTGGCTTTGGGAAACTGCCTTTGTCCTGTGGCCATTTCAAAACTAACGTGCTTTTGAAACTCAGAGAGCAGGAAACACATTATAACATTTAGATTATGTCTTAATTTTTCAGGGTGATGTGGCATTATGATATCAAGCACCTAGATGGTTGACACCTCTAGTTAGCGTCATCAAAACCCGATGAAATATTAAAGATTTAGTGAATTTCCTTGATGGTTTTAAGATGCTGATTTCCCTGGCAACAGACTTTGAGGGGAGAGTTTTTAAAATCTCCAACCTTAGCAACATCACGTTGAGGGCTAAAGGAGTTTAATTTAATCAATAATAATTTTAAATGCTGTCCAATTTCCACATGCAATATTAAATTGATCACAGTCCATAACACAGGGGATTTGACAAAGTATAAAGAGGCATTGATCGATCTGATGTTTTAGATGGTTACGTGTTTTGTCTTAGACAAAGACTCTGTCAAAATCTCCTCCAAATTTGAAGATTTCAAGAAAGTGCTTTGCAAGCTGGTTGAACGTTAGTTTTAAATAAGTTAATACATGCTGTAGCATCAAAGAGTTGAGATTTGTTTGTTATATAACTACTGGCAGAAGTAAATGAGAGCAGCAATTCTACAGCTTATTGTGAGTTTGCACACTTCAAACCTTTAAATGTTCCTTCAAAATTGGCACTAAGGCTTTTTATTTAAAATAAGCCATTCACATGATGAGGGCTTCACTGCCTCGGCAGCATTTATTGCCCATTCCTAATTGACCAGTGGGCAACTGAAAGCCAACCACTTTGCTATGGTTCTGGAGTCACATATAAGCCAGACCAGCTAAGAATGACAGTTTCTTAAAGGGCATTATGAACCAGGTGGATTTTTAAGACAATATATGGTCATCATAATATTTTTAATTCCAGATTTTTGTTGCATTCAAATTCCAAAATCTACCCTAATGGGCAATTGAACACAAATTCCCAAATCACTACATGGCTCTCTGGATTATCAGTCTCAGTAGTGGCAATACCATTAGGCCATCACCACCCCTTAAGGCTAATGATAGGTTGAAGGTATTCCAAGATTTAGGCCTCAGTCAACTGGAGACAGTGAGCTGTCTGACTTCAAATGGGAAATACCCTTGCAGCTGTCCTGAAGTTCAGTCCCGGTTTAAGTATTGGATGGCCTTGGTTGCTAACAATGCAAATCCAGGAGGGGGAGCATGATCATTCAACAAATCTGCTCTGGATGCTGGTAGAGCACGCCTCCTTCTGACTGCCGAATGACAGAGGAGGAAATTTGCCTTGACCTCTTAGCGCTCCTTTTGTTCCCTAGCCCTGTAACTTCTATCCTTACACTGTAATTCGTGTCATGTATATACCATAGATCCCAAAATTTGCTGATATGAAGGGGGAATCTACTGCCTGAAACAGGTAGATGTTTTTAAGCAGCAGAGATTACAGTGTCATTGATTGACAGGTTCTCGTGGTGCATGGTAGTATCCCTACATTGAGGCCAGGAGTCACGTCCCACCTGCTCCAGAAGTATGTCATAATGTCCCTGAACACATTGATTTGAAAATATCCAGGTCATTATTATTAACAATCTAATTTAAAATGAAGATGCTGGAAATCTGAAAAAAAATTAGATTTTTTTGGAGAAACTTAGGTCTGACAGCACCTGTGGATAGGAAGCAGAGTAAAATTTCAAGTTCATTGACCCTTCTTTTGAACACTGACTTGTCTATTGGTCACAGTTTGAGGCCATTGTCGCCTCATTGGAACACTTGGGTTATGAAAAGTCAAACTGCTCCTTAGTGGGTGGCACAGTGGTTAGCACTGCTGCCTCACAGCGCCTGAGACCTGGGTTCATTTCCCGACTCAGGCGACTGTGTGGAGTTTGCACGTTCTCCCTGTGTCTGTGTGGGTTTCCTCCGGGTGCTCCGGTTTCCTCCCACAGTCCAAAGATGCCAGGTGAATTGGCCATGCTAAATTGTCCATAGTGTTAGGTAAGGGGTAAGTGTAGGGGAATGGGTTGGTTGCGCTTCGGAGGGTCGGTGTGGACTTGTTGGGCCGAAGGGCCTGTTTCCACACTGTAAGTAATCTAATCTAATCTTACTTGATGTTACAATGAAATGGGGGCCTGAATGTTATACAAACCAATTGGAAATCAGGGGACTCACGACCTGTTGCAATCGCTATATCTGCGTTTCTGAGGCAGGGACATTGGGATTGGTGTTGGGCACAACCTTTGGGGCCTGGATTGGGGAGGGCAGGCCATGTGCATTGGGGGAGACTGGAGAGATGGTGGGGGGAGGGGCAAGCTGGCATGTGGATGGGACACCTGGGTGTTGGAGGTGGGGGAGGGGGCACTTCCTCCCTCCCCTGACTCTCTGCCGCTGAACACCTTACAAAGGCAGTGAACTGACGCAGTCCGGTACTGTCTGACGTCACACGCACAGTCACGTGATGACGTATTACCTAGAGCCGGGTGTGCGCATGTGCATCTCTGGATTAGCGCGTGCCGAATGGCCCTCGCGGGAAAGGTGTCGACAAAATCTGTGTCAGGTAACTCTGAAGGAAAACCAGCAAATGTGGTGAATGACACATACTGGCCTGTTTTGTATACTTCACATTGGAGGAGCAGAATGACCAGTACCTTCGTTTCCAGGTTTTACAGTTTCTTTTGCTGGATTTGGAGCATGCCCCAATTGAGCAGCGCTTGAAAGATAAGGAAAGGCCTTCTCCCCTGGGCACCAACTACAACAAACTGTCACTCAGGGAAGTGTGAAGCACTCAGCTTCCCCACCGCACCTCTCAACTTTGGTACTGCTGTCATATTTTACCTATCCTTGAAGAATCGGCGAAAACCAAAGGCAACCAGTTTGAATACAGACTCCAGGACAAAGATAATGGTGAAGATGTAGTTACAGATCTTCAAAGCCTCATCCAGGACCTGGGAACATTAGAGATTAAGATTAAACATAGAACATTACTTTAGAACAATTATAGAATTGCCCTTTTGTGGATACCAACTGATATTTGACCCAGTAAGGTAAAGTATGTATGGAGGCCATTTGGCCCATTTCATCAATGTTGGCTCTTTGGTTTTGCGACTCAATTAATATTGCAGCTTTCCCATTCCCTTGTAGGATTTTCCTTTCTAGTTTCTCTTTTGAACATTACTACTGAATTTGCTAATTCATATTTTGTTCTAATTTATTTTGAAACTCGCCTGTTTTTGTCCTGTTAAAAATTTACATTCAGATGTGCACATTTTAACTTGATTACTAAGATATATTGTGAACTTACAGTGACAGAAGGATTTGTGAATCCATTGAAACTGTTATACTGGAATAGTAGGTGCTGGTTTATTAAACTATTCAGGATTGCTGCAAAAATGTTCTCTTGGAAGACAGCAGAATTTGGGAATTGAGTGACAACGGGGTGAGAAGAAACCAATTATGGGTTCAAAAGTTGTCACAATTATGTTATTTAGTAAGTCAGATCTTACCACTTCAATAGATTCCTCCTCCAAAATAATTGCTACCGTTTATTTAGGAATCCTCTGAGTTTACCATGTCAGTCATCAAGGGTTGGGATTGTGTTGTTATAAGCAAGAGAGATGACAATGTGGATTTTCAATAAACGTGGTAGCTGTTTTTTTCTTCGGTTTTCCGATAAGTTATATCTCAAACCCTGAGTGATGCACTGTGTATGTGAGTACCCAGCACTACACGTCACTGCACTCATATCAGTGACCAGCTTTCCATTGGATGGTTTTGTTCCATGAACTCTTGGAGCGGGATTGGATACATCACCTCCAAATGTCGTCAGTGGCAATAGGACCTTTTGTGCTGTTCAGTCCTAAAGATATCTTGGTGTTTGAGATGAGTTGCAATTTATTGGTTCCAGTCATATCCGCTGCCAACACTTTAAAAGCAGTCAGTGTTAGGAAGCTGGGGGCGGTCAGCTTCATAACGGTGACTAAGGCAATTTTTACTGTTTGTAGTTTGATGAGAAAACAATCATCCTTACCTTTGGTTGCCGATAATGTTCCATTGCCATGGTGATTACATTCAGTCCAATCACTACAGTGATGAACAAATCCAAGTAATGGCTTGTGCACATTTTGTGGATGATAAGCCGAGCAGTGGAATAGTCAGAGTAATAAGGTTTACACTGTGCTTCTAAATGGAGGCAAGACATTAAATAAAAAAAAATTAAGGTTTCAAAACCATGACATTTTCTGCGGGTGTTATTTTTTTTTCCATGCATGATTGAGCTAATTTCCTGCAAGGATAGCTCCAGACTTGTTCAGTGTCGAAAGCAGCCAGCAAAAACAGAAAGGAATAGATCCATTTCAGGTCTGCAAAATTAATCAGTTTGAGATCACAGGAATTCATTAAGATCTTTTGTTAAGACCACTGTTATGTGTGTTCCAGGAGGTTTAGCTCCTTGCATACGTTGCCATGACCCAGTGATGTAAAGGTGTCCTGAACTTTTGTTGTCTAGTCTCACTACCTCAGCTTTCAAGAAATTGGGGCCTATTCATATATAGATGATTCAATATTTTAGTCAACCACGCGTTGAAACCAGAAAGCAAATTGATTTCTTAGTTCGCTCGGGCTTATCAGTAATTAAGAATTTCTCATGTAAACTGTCATGAATTATGTCATTTGAGTATTCTTGCATCTCCTTTTAATCATAGTTTTCAGAAAATTATAGTGCAAGCAACCAATGATTAATAGGACAAAAATATGTGAGGCATTTTACACTAATGAGTCGAAAACTATTAATTTTAGGTTGGGCACCTTGCTTTTATGTTATTTCATGTCTGATAGAGTGAAAAATTCCTTTTCCTCACAAGTACTGAGCACAAGACACATTTTATTAAATAAATTCTTCTATTTATGTATAATATTTAACTGATCAGCTCCATTTCTCTTAACAAGAATTTTGCAGACCAATTTTATTTTTAAATCCCACGTTTAGTCAAACACTAATGTTGATAGGACTGTTCTTTTGACACTGAAAGTCTGAAACCGTAATCATGAGTAATATGCAGGTATAATTAGTCTCACAAGAGACCTGACTGTAGCTCGTTAGCTTTGTAAAACTCACAAGACTTTAAGCAACAGTGCTCTAATTCAACGTTTTACAAGGGACTGCTCAATACAATCACCAGCAAAATGTACAGAAAGGGTAACTCCAAAAAATACATGGTCACCAAATATACTTCAAAAGCTATAATGGAAATGTATTGCTATACTATCTTAATTTGCTTCAAAATTACTATAAATATCAATTATTTGAATTTGCCTTCCTGTTTATTTCTCTTTCCAAAGTAGATGACCCCTACATTACAACAGATGGATCTAAGTTACAATCTGTCATGATCTAATAAGTGATGGGACAGGCTCAGGAGGTTGACTGAATGTTTCTAATACCTTTTAAAGTTTTCCTTAGTCAGCAGAGAGGTTAGATTCAGCACAGCGTGGGAAAAGGCCATTTGGCCCAACAAGTCCACACCAACCCTCCGAGGAGTAATCCACACAAATCCATTCCCCTACCCTATATTTACCCCTGACTAATGCACCTAACACTGAGTAATTTAGCATGGCCATTTCACCTAACCTGCACATCTTTGGATCGTGGAAGGAAACCAGAGCACCTGGAGGAAACCCCTGTGGACACGGGGAGAATGCAAACTCCACACAGTCACCTGAGGCAGAAATCGAACCTGGGTCCTTGGTGCTGTGAGGCAGCAATGCTAATCACTGAGCCACAGTGTGCCTTGTCCCTCAATACCATTAATGCTGCTCCATGGATAAGCCACCACAGGAACCGTCAGGACTGGGAGGTTAGGTTTGCATAACTGGTAGACAAGATGGATAAGAAGGCATTTAGCATTCTTGCCTTCATTGCTCAGAGCATCATGTATAGGAATTGGGATGTCATGTTGAGTTTGCACAGGACATTGGCAAGGCCTCTTCTGGTCACCCTGCTAAAGGAAGGATATTATTAAATTGGAGAGTGTTCAGAAAAGATTGACAAGGATCTTGTCAGGAATGGAGGGTTTGACTTATAAAGAGAAGCTGGTTAGCTTGGGACAGTTTCACTGGAATGTAGGAAGTCGAGAGGTCTATAAAATCATGAGGGGCATAGATACGGTGATAGCAAAGGTCTTTTCCCTAGGCTGGCTGAGTTCAAAACTAGGTGGCATATTTTTAGGATGAGAGGACAACGTTTTAAAAGGATATGAGAGGCAGTTTTTTGACACAGAGTGGTTCATATGTGGAATGAACCACCAGAGGAAGTAATGGATGCAGGTGCAGTTAGAACATGTAGAAGACCTTTGGATTAGTACATGAATAGGAAAGGTTTGGGGGGAATATGGGCCAAGCACAGGCAGGTGGGACTAGTTTAGTTTGGGAACATGGTAGACCTGGATTGGTTGGACCAAAGGATCTGCTTCCATGCTGTATGACTCTGTGACAAGAGCAATGTCATTGCGTTTGGACCCTTCCACAAATTCTACTCCCTAGCCAACAAATGCATTCCTCTCCCTGCAGCTGTCTGAGGCTGAACCAGATTGTTCACAAGTTTAGTGCCACGTACGATGGGAGGTGAGCTGCTCCATTACTGACACCTCTTATTGCTATCTCCATAACCTCACCTGACTCCAACTCTCCTTCACTACTCCAGTTGAAACCCTTTGCCATGTCTTTGTTACCTTTCAGCTTATATGGTCCACTTATCCCCTGATTGCTTTCTTCCACCCTCCACATAAACATGATGTCATTCCAAACATTTGCTGCCATTTTCTAACTAATAACAAGACCTAATCAACCACCTCCCTAGTGTTTGCTGGCCTACAATTGCTAATAGTCTCCTTCTTATTTTCAAATAACTCTGTGGTCTTACTCTGTCCTGGGCCTCTACAAACCTTTATGTTCTCAGCCCATCTCCATTTCTGGCCTCTTGTATGCCACTAATTTTAAATCACTACACCATGGGGACTAGGTTTTCATCTGTCAAAGTCCTAAACATTTGAACGTCTCCATCATGCTATTGCTCTTTATGACACCCCTTGAAACAAAGGTACTGGTGACCCCGTAATGAGACTTGCCATCAAAATTGCTCGATACGGTTCGATTGAGGTGCTTCGGGATATTTGTTGCATTAAAGACATTAAGGAGGCTGTAGTTATTTTAAACTATTGACAGATTTTTGCATATCTCAAGTCACCATTCCTTAAATATTTAGATTTTAAAAAGATTTTTTTCTCAGTGGTCTTAAAATATTTATGGTATTTCCAAATTGGGTCCTTGGAGAAATACAGTTCTCTGTATACAACAAATTTAATTAACTTATGATGTTATTCCTAGAAGAATAATAATATTGAAAGATACTATTGCAGATTTAACACTACGACCAAGAATTTATTTAGATCGAATGCCAACATCCAGAGAATATTGGATGATGTCTGTACTGGAGAATTTTAGTCATGTCTAAGATTGCTTAGGGTTGGGGTCGCTTTCTTTGGAACTGAGGACCTGGTGGGAGATCGGATTAAAGTTTAAAAAATTGAGTGCTCCAAGGATAGGGGGTAGAATTAGTCTATTCCCCTTCATTGAGTAATTGATAACCATTGTGCATTATTTAAAAGGATTTAGAAGGGATTCATTGGGGAATGTTTCCACCTAAAAGGTGGTGATGAGTTGGCACTCGTCTAGCACTGCAGTTGATACAAAAACCCTTATAACAATTAAACAGGGCTTTGGTTATATACCTGAAATGTTGTAAGTCATTTGGCAGATGTCCCAAGAGCTGGACACCAGGGATAGGCTAGTTGTTGTCAGCATGGACTCAAAAGCTGAAAGGCCCCTTACTTTGCTGTAAACTTTTATAAGTGCCATGGAATTTACATGATCTTCAACAGTACTACATAAACTTGAAACTTTCTATAATAAACGGCAGGGTGAGTAAGAATGTAGGTTAATGTAATGGACATAAAACATCCATGACGGAGCGACATAATCTTTGCTATCTTGTGATATTAGGCAGTCACTGCATGGCAAATGTAATACATTTTGCTAATCAGTGAGGTGGCAAACATTTTATGATGGCAGCTTGCTACTACCCAGTGCTTTCCATGGTAATAGAAAACTAATGCTTTGAGGTGGACTGTGCAACTGGACTATTCCACACCTTTTTGATACCCATTTTGAAAGAGAATGTGCGGTCCGAAGGAGATCAACATAGTAATAAGTGAAGGAAATCAAGCAATTAAAGGGAACAAGATCAGTAAAATAGACACAAAAATCATAGTTTTACCCAAGAAGTTCCATAATATCTTGTCTACCCTTCTAATCTTTCTGTACAATGTGCTTTGATCAACTGAACAGTCCCTTCAGTCACATCCAGAATTATTAGTACTTTCAGTTTATCGATCTTTTTCCTTTATAATTCAAACAGTGATTGGCTAACAAGAAATAACTTGTAAAATTCACCAATCCAATGTAACATGCTGAACATGCAACAATATATAATTAATAGCAACTTCTCTTTTGGCAATTAACAGCAGAATATATGTTCATGCAGTTGGTAAAGCTTAGATTATTATAAGACAATATTCATGGACAGTCTTTAATAAGGAGGCATGGATTCATTTTAAGTTGAACACAGGATCAAAAGCATTCATTTTGCAGTGTGGATGGACTAAGATTGGGTTTGAAGTAGTTTCTTTAAACTTTACCCATGTAGTTATTTCCTGGCAATTTGTAGAAATAAATGCAAAAAGACCAAAGAAGAATTTAAAAATCACTGGATAGACCTCAACTGGGGTATCCTGGACAATTCTGGCATTGAGCTTCAAGACAGAAGCCTTAGAAAGAGCATGGAGGAAGATTCACTGGGTTGTTACCAGGGCAAAGGCATTCCTTTAAGAAGAAAAGTTCAAATTGTTTGCCAACAGGTGACTTTGCAGAGGTTTCCAACTATGTCCTCTTGTGAGTGGATCAATAACACATAAATTATAGATTTAATATGATTGACAAGCAGTCTAGAGGGGAGATGAGGAGAAATCTTAACTGTCAGAGAATTGTTAGGATCCAGATCTGAAAAGTTGGTGGAAGCTGATTCCATAAATAATTTTATAAGAGGCTTAAACTATTTCTTTTGAGGATACAGAACGTGGAAGGTTACAGATGGAAAAAAAGTGAGGATGTAGTGCTAAGCACAACAGGCAAAGTGCTAGAGGATGCACGACAAGCCAAATGGGCTCTTTCTGTGCTCTATGTTTCTATGATTCAATGAATCTGGGAAAGACTTTGGATTAGGTCTTGGTGATGGGAGAAGGGAAACTATATCGAATAAACTGCTTATTTTAGGTATTTGAATGGGATGCACAATGTAATATGGCTGCTAATTTAGTTATTGCCCATTAATGTCACCCCCCTTATTGGGAGTCCACACCCAACTACTATTACTGTCACCGCTGTTTTAGTTTCCCTTTTAAGATCCAATACTAGGTAACAGTGAACTTGATGGCCTGGGTATAAATAGTGTTTAAGAAGAAAACAGTCATGTAGCTCTAGCTGATCATTTTGCAAGTATCACGTCAGCACTCAATCGATAGTAGAATGCTATTATTGTTATTCCAAATGATGCTTTTTATTCCCAGAAGAGGTGAATCAAGAAGTCAAAAAAATCATTCTGACTGCTATGAAATCGTTTTTCTTATTTATTATTCAGTCATGTGATGTGGGCATCACTGGCAGGGCTAGCATGTATTTCCATTTCCCAGTTACCCTTAAAAAGGTTATGGTGACTTGCTTTCTTGAATCCTGCAGGCCACTTGGGATAAGGTTACCATAGTAATGTTGGGAAAGCAATTCCAGGATTTTTGATTCAATGATGCTGAAAGAGGGGCAATTTAGTTCCAAGTCCGGAATTGACTTATTAAGAAGAAATGTTTTAAAATATTTTTCAGACATTTTCTTGGGGTAACTAGTTTGAGCCTCAACTTGGAAGCCTGTCTGAAATTGCATGGATCTCTCAAGCCAGCTCTGTACCATTTGCTCTTTGAGCCTGTTTGATCGACAGTGCCAAACGTGGGTATTTTTGGACAGCACTGCTTTAACAGCCTAGGAAAGGAGCAGATTCCCATCCCGTTCACCCATCCTGGTTTCAGGTGCAGGGTCTCATCGGGCAAGTCTTAGCTTCTGCAGGCGTGTGCCATAATACCTCGGGTTGATTAAAATACCTATACAGTCAGTTGGCCACTGGGAGACATTCTGCTGTTCAATGCACTAAAACAGAACCATCCAAATGAAATCAAAATATGTGCAATGAGATAATTCTCTGTTTGAAATTCATAAATAGTTTTTGACTGTGGTCCATGACTCCTTATTGTTTGTTCAGCAGTTAAAACAAAACAATATAGTCTTGGGAAATACAGACAATTTCTGTGTCCTTTGTCACACATCAGAATACACACGCTGGCACAGCTAACAAAAGATACTACAAAGAACAGAGAGTTGGGATCAGAATCTGGGGGAACCACATCGATGTTCTCAAAGCTCAGATTGGACTGGATTAGACTGACTGACACCAAACCTAACAGATAATCAAACGCTAGAGCACATGGCCTGGAACATATGTGGGGAACAGGATACAAATTAGCAAAAGAAAATTGCACAGTTCGTCATAACTTAAATGTTGGACACAATCAAGCTGTAAATCCAGCCATAGACAACAAAAATAGACAGTTGACTTTTTTGGCTTGATATTCTGAACACAATTATTTGAATGGTGGCTCAGGAAAAGAGGTAGAGGTTTCTTCTACACTCTCCCTATACAGCCATCAGCATGTACTGTTAAATTCTGAATTTATAGTGAAGCAGTACATCAGGGATATAACTCACTGCTTCTTATATTGTGGGAGTAGGCGCCTCTATTTATTTGATGAACAGGTACATCTATTGTAAAAACAGTGCTGGTACATCCATTGACTCCTTGAGAATTCGAGGGATCTAGCTTGCTGATGGTGGAGGGGGTTGATGAGGTGGGTGTTGTGGATATGACCAAACTCTCGACAATATTTCCTTAGGCTCAACTGAAAGGTGAAAAAAATTCAAATTTCTGTACTGCACAGGCTTGAACACTTGGATTCTTTTAATGTGTGTTCAGGTACATCTTCAAAATAGGGACAGGTCATTTGAGCCTGCTTATTGTGTGTGTGTGTCAATAGCCAGGTAGGCTGTAAGAAAGAGGAAACAGCGTGGTTTAAGATTAAGGCTAATTTTACAGCTTTTTGCAGTGACACATGAGCAAAATGTCTTTTTCAGCCAAAAAATCCTTCAGCAACATTGCACCACATAACACATCATGACGGAGACTTGAAACCACACACAATCCTTACAATTGTAAAATTTGGTTACCGTAACATTTTGAGAGTATGATGTATGTGAGTATGTAAGCACCTTGGATGTTTTTCTTTGTCAAAACTATAAAGATAAAGGCAATTTGTTGTTTGGGTGTGAAACGTCTTGCAATATACTTAGAGCATTGGTTATGTCTTTGTAGGTCTTTGATCCGATAGTAATTGGTAAAGCCTAGACTTCAGAATATGGTTTTAGACAAAACTCAGTCACAGCCCATTGCCAGATAGTAAGAGTGTAGAATGATGGCTGTTTCTTGACTACCTCTTTTCTCATTTTTTACCTTACAGATCTGTATAGGTGCCTTACATTTTTACCATTATTTTCTCAAAACTGAAAAACTTTCCCCAAAATAAAGCAGATTTTCTTGCATTACCATATCATGGATGTCCTTATGCCAGTGCCTAAAGGAAGGAAACCTCGATTTTATAACATGTAAAAGATGCGCCGTAGATATAGGAATTTGTAATGTCAAAGTAATTTATGCTGTGTGGGTCAAATTTTGACTTATTCAGCGTGTAATGCTCTGAAGGCTTTGGGGAAAGAGACATTTGCATTGATAACAACAAAATGTGTTAGTGTTTTTACTGATAGTCCCTAGTTTCAAAAATCATTAGTAGATATTGGCGAGGGGATACAAAACATTGCGACACAACAGACAGTCAAACAAATTATGAAGAGTCAGTACAAACACATATTTCACACAGACAACAGTAAATAATTAAAAAAGAACCTGACAAATACACATGGAGACAAACCACAGTGGTCTTTCTGAGTCTGCGTTTGAAGAGTGGGAATCTTTGGAATGAAATAAATGGAGGTAAATTATGGAAACTTTATACTTTTTAACAGATCAAGTAGTTTTCCAGTTGGCGGATTTTATCCTCTTGAAATTTGCCTTCTAATGAGAGGTTTTCTTGTCCAATATGACTGTTCAGTCTTAACAAACATAAAGCTGTTTTAAGTTGACTGCAAACTCTGCTTGATGCCTATCTCAAAGAGCAGTACTCTACTTAGATACAGAATTTTTGCACTATTAGTTTGTCATTACTGACATTTTTTATGGTTGATTTTTAAATTACAATTCAGCAGCAGCATCAGTGCTGCCAACCTGACTATCAAGAGCAACTGCAACCAAAGATGTGGATTCTTACAAACATTTTTCACAGAACCTTGTATTCATTTCTGCCTATGTATGGCAAGCTTTCTTTTTACTCTTTTGATCTATTCTAATCTTAAAGAAATTCCTAAGATTTGATTGGCATTGGATTAAGCCAAGGCAGGGAGTTAGGGTATAATAATGATTTTAATAAGTTCAATGGTTTTATGCTAATTGAATCTTACCCTACTGAATAAAGACAAATCTCTGCGTGGCTGCAGCAATCTGTTCTGTGACTAATGATGTACATGTTTATTTGTGTTTACTCCAAAGTGAAGCTTTGTCATTTATTAGCAGCAACACAATGCCACATGCATGCTGCTCGATAGCACAGGGCTCAACTTTATATAACGCCAGCTTGGTTAACCTATTAGTTAAAGAAGCAGATTTACCAATGAGTTAATGTTAATGGAGCCCTCACTCACAAGAAACAACTGCCATGCATTTCCACCTGGGTGGCTCCCAATCTTATGGGAGAAATGGCATGAACAGGCACCTCCAGATTTCTGCTGAAATTACAGGGGAGAGATGGACACCCTCTCCACCAACTGCCTGGGCAATTCTACTCCAACTTCTATCCAGGGAAAATGTAATCTGACAAACCTATATTGGTTGGGACATTGACAAGAACTGGAAAAGCCTAGCTGTCACACTAACATCACACAAAGGTGAACAAAATGAGATTCGATGCGTATCTTTGCAAGTGAGAAAGGATTGTCAAAGAAATTCTTTATCACCCTCAAAATGGTGACCTTTTCTTTCTCTATGATAATTGAACTTGAAAGTTCTAAACTCAAGTGTCTCACTGGAGACATAGGAAGGTCACTGTCTGGTACCTTAGGAGGTGACTTCATTAAGATACAGCATCACCTTTTGAACTAGGACCTTTCTAACAACTACCCTAGCACAGTCCTTTTGACAGAGAGAATTACACTAGTCTGTCTTTTAATTATGTTTTACTTGCTTCCATAGCCATTGGTAGAAGTACACACATCTTAACATACCCAACAAAACCCTCAGAATAAGACTGAGAAAAAGAGTTTCCGACCTGATTCCATTAATGAACTGAGAATATTCACTTCATTAGTGCACTACTCCCCAGGTTGAGACTTTTCCAATTAACATCGATTTGCCAAAACAGACAAGAAAATCAGAACTATTACAGAGAGAGCTTTTTTTAGATTTGAGATGACATTCCTAAGACTGCCAAGTGCTTTTTGTCACGAAGGGAACAGGAAACAAACTCAGTTGTGAGGGTGAAATTAACATTCAATCTTCTAACAAAATAATTTTCTATATCAGCCAATGATTGAAAAGTAAAGTATCCAACAATCACACAGCTGCCGCCTTAGATTTGCCAGAAATTTTAAGTTAATATTTATTTAGATCTTTGTTGAATAAAATCCACACCTATTTCTTACTTTGTAAGGTAGCCTTGTATTGCACTATTTAATTTCAATAATGTCTGCCACTGGGTATATGAAATCTTATTCCCTATTCATACCGTGATGTCATTGAACAGAAAGCGTATGAACATGATGTTACCAGTTGAGTTTTGGAGAAGTGAGTATTATCTTCACATAGAACACTGTTATCAAAGCCTGTTATCAATCTTCATATTGACTGACACAGGGGAAAAGGATATATTGCCACAAGAGCAACAGACAGTACTCTTATTGCAATTGCTTACCAATCGGTTAAGTGTACCAGGGCAGGCTAGTGGAATACCTGGCAGGCCAGAATATAGTTGAATTTGGTACTAACTCTTTAGATTATACTAAACAATTAATTTTGGTACTTACAGACACTGGCTTTGTGTCAATGGTACAAGCCCAAAGCTTAATCTTATTGATATGACATCAGTTAAGCCCAGGTGGCTCCCTTTCCTGTAGCTTTCTTTGTCTGTGTACAATTAAGGGCATTGATTTAATTTTTTTTGAATGATATGTATTATAAGTTTGAGAGGCTGCAGTTAAGTTGAAACTTAAGCAAGGAAAGTATTATCTGCAAAAAAGTGCAGATCATTGATAAATCACAAGGCATGGAAATGAACATTTTTTTAGTGTCCATCTTAACCACTTTTGGTTGTAAGGATGGAATTATGCATGATTTTCCTCAGGAAGCTAAATGTGCAGAGCTGGCAGGGCAGATTGTACATATCGTTTGGAAAGAGCAGCCTTAATACATCAAATTACGTTTCATTTCTGCACTTCTTAATGTTTTTAAATTTAAATGGGCCATTGGAAGGCTATTTGTAAATATGACCTCTTAATTCCAATTATAATGGCCAGTCAGAGTGGAGATTGATTATTTTCCTGACTGATGTTTCAATCAATAACAATGAAACAACATCCAGTTACCTGTAGAATACCACAATCCTGTTTTTTTTTAAAGAGTACACCTTTTGGTTGAATAACACATATTGCAATATTAGATCAGTATCCTTGAGATTGTACTTGATGACCAGGGGAATGAGAGAAATTTCAAAGCATCAAGAAGTTAGTAAATTGAACACAGAATGCGACTTTGTAAACTCTTGGATAGAAATGGTCTTTCATTGTATAACATTTTTAAAAGAATTTATGTTGATATGCTTATTTGTAAGCAAATTGTACAGGGACAGTTTTAAATAATTAGCTAAATTAAAGAGCATTTAATGATCAATTCAAATTATATGCAGTAAAGAAGCTGAAACATTAATAAGTGTTTGGTATAACTAGTGTGATGATACTATAGCTGTAAGAGGTATATTTTGTCCTGAATTTTTATGAAGAAAGTTTGAGACAGAGGTGTTCAGTAGTGTCCTCAAATCTAGTAAAGTAAACAGTTTGTGAGGCCTTGGGTTTTTTTTAAAGGTTGGAACAATAGAAGCAACCTGAATGGGTGGGGTCAAGCTCCCACAGAACCAAGATTTTTAGTTTTACCTTTCTGTAGTTGCTGGGGCCTCGAAGCTGGACATGGAAGCTCTTATTTCTCTCTCTGTTCCAGCTGAAAGCTGGGGTCCTCTTTCTGCTGCTAGAATTACATGTGAGACAATTGATTTTACTGAATTTGCCTTTGCCAAAGGTGTGTTTATGGAATGTTACTATATTGAAAGAGTCAATTAGTAGTAGTTAATATAGTTAAGTATTTCAATAGTTACAATTAAGTCTATTCTTTTATTTTGTTTTTATTTTACCTGCATTTTAATTGTTGGGTAAAAAGTATATTTTGTATGAGGTTGAATAGTTTGGCCAATCAAATTGCATCTGGAACACAAGGCCTTATACTTACCTTATAAAATAAGTAAAAGTTAGGGTCTAGGCTACCTTTCATATATTTGCAGGGGCTTTGGTCTGGTCCATAACACTACTGACTCCTCTGTATCAGACTGGGCTAAAAAATTCAGAGTCCAGCTTCGATTCCTGTTGATATTTGTATTTTCTTCATCAGCTATTTTCCAATTTTGGCAGACTTGTTTGATGGAATTCAGTGTGATGGTTGTGTGTTTGGGGGGGAGCAGTAGTGGGGCGGTGATGGGGGAAGGGAGGTGGACAAGGTAGAAGGAAGGATAAGGAGATTAAATGGGGACCAGACGTGTCTGGCAAAAATTTCTTGGTGGATCTCTGGACATGGGTTAAACTGGTTTCTTTACATTAATTCTGAGGGTGATCAATTTTCAGGAAGTCCGGCCTTTATTATCATCCTGAGTTACCCTGAGAAGGTGGTGGCAAGCTGGCTTCTTATGATGGGGACAACACTTTTAGACAGAGTTCTGATAATTCTAATTTCACTTAGATGAGACCAGGTAAGGAAGGCACACTTGCTTCCATAAAGGACACTATTGAATCATTTTTAATTTTACCATAATTCATCATTAACAAAATCCTATGACGATACTGTAAACTCACATTATCTCGATTATTAGTCTGGGATGGTAATCGCCACATTACTATAGTATACCTTTATGGTTCAGGAGTATAATGACACAATTGGGAGTGTAGGTGAAATAAAATTCTCTGATTTATTTTATTATGTTATCAATCTAATTTGGCAGCTGTCTTTTATTTGATGAACACAACTTATTCATTGAGCCAATTATGTTCTTCAATTTCACTGTCAATGCAAGGAACAACTCTCCTCACACTTGAACATCTATGAGAGGAACATCTGATCCTGAAACATAGATGTTACAGTCAGTTTTACATTAAAAAAGTCAGACTTATGTGGATTCAAGATTATCTGTTATAAACAATTTCTGAGATTTTTTAGGATATAATGTCAAGGATCTGCATTGGCAATCATTTTTACTCTTTTACTGTGTTGCATCTCACGCGCTAACTCCAAACAAATTCTGCAGCCATCCCTGTGTATTTGTAACGTAAAAGTCTTGCATATGGTGACTGACAGAACTTGTGTCAGAATATTTTCCCAAATGTACTTGATCGTGCTTCAAAGGACTGCTCCCCCCAGTGACTCTGCCTAATTCTCACTGCTGAATCAGAAGGTCGTGGGTTCAAATCGCACTCCGGGGATCTGCACACAAAATGTAGATCTGGCAGCCCAGTTTATTTCTGAGTGAATGCTATACTGTTGAAAGTTGCCTTTTAGAAATAGCATTAATATGAAGCCTTATCAACCACCTGAGATGACACCTAAGATCCGGTACAATTCTGAAGAGGAGCAGGGCAGTTGGCATTGATGCTTTGATCAGTATGTAGCCCTCAAGCAACATCACTACAGCAGATGATATGATCGTTATCATTTTGCTGGGCGTAAACTAGCTGTTGTGTTCTGCTGTGTTATAGCAGTGGCTACACTCCCAAATCACCTCCTTGGCTGGAAATGTTTTTGGACGTGACCTGAGTGAGAGTACACTAGATTCAGGTGACAGTTCTGGTATGTATGTTGGGGGTCTGGGGTTTTTAACAGACTGGGCTCTCCCTTTGGTTAAGTGTAAGTACCTGACCTTTGCTCAGACCATCCCTGCGGACTGTGTGGCTGGCTCCCTGACAGCAGGCCCACAGTTCTCCTTTTCTTTCCGGTGTGTGTGTGCGCGTCTGGCTGTCTACAGATACAGCTGGACCGTAACCAAATTAAGCTCCACAGCTTATTGGTGCTTAACAGTTACCTGCTGCTTGTTTCTTTGGGACCACTCGATCAGATACAGTGTTCCTTAGGAAGGTAATCTGTAACTTAGGGGAGAGAAGGTCAGTTCCACAGGATAGGAGTCTCCTATTTGCCACTGATGAGTGCAGTTAAAGATACCGTGGAGTATTCGGAACCTTGCCTAATGAAGTAGCAGATGACCAAGTCCCTTATGGGCAGAGAATCTTGGATCACCATCATCTTGAATCCACCCTGTGTTTCCTTTGCCCTCCAAGTCGGTTGTTGATGAGCACAGGTTTCAGATTTCGGACAGGAACCTACATGTATATTACACCATCATCTCTTAACCTGGGCCACACTGAAATCTCACTGACGGTTAGGAGCAGAACCTTTTTTCCTTCCTGTAACCAAATCATGAGCCAATGTAGTCTAGATAAAAGAGTTTTATGTCCAGCCTCCAGCTGTTGAAGGGTGGAATTCTTTGCTGTCATTGTGGACAGTTTGCAATGTCCAAACTATCCTAGACACCTAAAGCATGTAGAGAGTCATTTCCCAACTGTTCAAACTGGGTTCTTGCAGCTTGGTGGACCTTCTCACTCAAGGTTTTTTCTTTATTGATTCACAAGATGAGGGTGCCACTGGCGAGGTCAGCATTTATTACCCACCCCTAATTGCCCAGAGGGCAATTAAGTGTCAAGCACATTGCTGTGGGTCTGGAGTCACATGTAGGCCAGACCAGGTAAGGATGGCAGATTCCTTTTCTAAAGAACTTTGGTGAACCAGTTCGGTTTTTCTTGACAATGGATCCATGGTCATCACTAGATTCTCAATTCCAGATTTTTATTGAATTCAAATTCCATTTATCATGGCAGGATGAACATTACCTGAGTCTCTGGATTAACAGTCCAGTGATGATACCACTAGGCCATTGTTGCCTCTTAGATGCTCAGTGACAGACCAGTACCGTTTCCCACACTGTGAGCCCACTGGCTCTGACTGTGCTCGAGAGTGGCTAGCAAGGCCCAAGGATGGGGCAGATATAACGATACATTGAAGTAGATAAACACCTCAGCAAAAAGACCGACATAAATCTGACTTAATTATTTTCTGTAAAATCACTCACTGTTCCCAAGTGAATCAGAACTAAAACACACTGGCAGGCTCTCTCTGGAATGTGTTACAGGTAAATATGAAATTTCAATGCTGACACAGGAAAAGAACAGGAAAAGATAGGTTCTGGAAAAGTCACAAGAGCAGAGATAATATAGACATGTAGAGAAGCAAAGAAGGCTGCCTGCATTTCACTAAACCTGTCCTATATTTAGTTATTTAATGATAATGTCTAGGAAAGACTTCTATTTAAATAGTGAATTTGATGCATCGACCTATCAGTCTTCACAATATATTTTGTAAGAGGCCACACCCCCCTAGTAAATACGTATTGAAGGCTTGCAGCCTGACTGTGGTTCGGAGACTAAAATTAGCAGTGACGCATTCAAAGGTTATCAGGAATCGGCAGAAATGTGATATTGAGTTAACAATCAGATCAGACAGAATCTTATTGGATGTCGGAGCAGACTCGAGGGGCTGAATGGCTTACTCCCACTCCTGATTTGTATGTTTGTACAGTATAGTATAGTAGGGAGAGGGGCAGGAGGGAAATCTCTGCAATGGGGCTGCATACAGCCCAGCTGGAGGACAGCAGATTATCAGCCAAACTGTAAACTCCGATCGAGGTTCAGTCCCTTCAGGAACTTGGAGTTTGTGAAATCCCACTGGGTTCTATCAGGGCCACACTGATTGCAGAGTGGAAAAGTAACCTATCAGCACTTCAGTATCCATCTAGATTCTACCTGGCCATCCTCAGATGATCAAAGGTCTATCTTTCATAACCTTATTCCATGCCTATGTATTTCTTCAAAGGTGTACCACTATCACCTTGTTAGGTAGTGTTCCAGTTCCCCAATGCCCTCTGGGTGAGAGCACGTTTTCCTCAGCTCTTTGCTACTACTTCTAGTTTGCTTTGTGAATATTTTGTTTGCTGGGACTGGCTTTGGTCAGGGGGATTTTGTGGAACAGTGGGTAGCACTCCAGTCTCCCAACCAGAAACTCGGGGTTTGAGTCCCACGTCAGGACGTTTGGCCATGGAAAGACAGAGGTTTGGCTGTGTGGGCAGGGAGTTGGCTCCCAATGCCACGTTGTTTGATCAGGCACTGAGTTCAAATTGAATGAGGGCACCAACCTCTTAGAAACTTAGAAACAACTTCCTGCTTAGATCTGCTGGTCGTGTTCGTTGCCTGGTGAGCCCCTTTGCTGCTTATTAAGGATCTCAAATTAACCGTCGAGCTGCCCTTGGATAGCTTCTACCTTTGGACACACTGGTAAGCTGAATATTCAGGACTAATTCAGTGCACTTTGTGACTTTCCCCCTTTTTTGCAAACAGCCAGAGTATGATTAGCCTTTTAACAATTTGGCTTACTTGGCTATTTGACTGTGGATTCAAGCAGCGTACTGAATGGCTCTTGAAAATGGAGTCACAGGTAGACTGAATAGTGAACGAGGTGTTTAGTACGCTTGCCTTTATTGGTCTGAGCATTGAGTACAGGAGTTGGGAGGTCATGTTGCAGCTGTGCAGGACATTGGTGAGGCCATTTTTGGTGTGCTGCATTCAGTTCTTGCTATAGGAAAGATGTTGTTAAACGTAGAAGGGTTCAAAAAAAATTACAAGTATGTTGCTGGGATTTATCTACAGGGAGATGCTGAATAGGCTGGGGCTATTTTCCCTGAGTCATCAGAGTCTCAGGGAGGACTTTAAAGAGGTTTATATAATCATGAGGGGCATCAATAGAGTAAATAGCCAAGGTGTTTTACCTATAGTAGGGAGAAGTCCAAAACTAGAGGGCATGGGCTTAAGGTGAGAGGGGGAAAGATCTAAAAGGGACTTAAGGGGCAACTTTTTCACGCAGAGAGTGGTACGTATATGGAATGAGCTGCCAGAGGAAGTGATAGAAGCTAGTACAATTACAACATTTAAAAGGCATCCGCATGGATATATGGATAGGAAGGTTTGAGAGGGATATAGACCAAATGCTGGCAAATGGGACTAGGTTAACGTGGGATATCTGGTCAGTATGGACAAGTTGGATGAAAGGGTCTCTTTCTGTGCTGCACTACTCTCTGACAGCTTAGTTGGGGGCAGACAAAGCTAAGGATTATGTTTCACAATAAAAACTGGAATCAAAGGGGGGAAATGCAGTCAGATATGAGATAGGGCACCTTGTACAGTGTATATCTATATATCAGCTTGTGCTACTTGAACTGCCCACAGTGAGTTCCTCCAGCAAGATATGTACTTGGAGCAAATTTGTCAAACAAATAACCCTCTAGATTAGTAGTTGGAGAACTGCAACACTGCTGAATTAATTTGATATAGCTACCATGCTTTTCCCTGCAGCTTGAAAGCTTTGCTTCTTTAAAGTTTCATGCTTTTTGAGTGAACACTTTAAACTATTCAAATTTAAAAGCAGCAGGCTTGAAGCACTGCTTTCCTTTTTAAATATTCCAGTTGCCACACTACAGATTCTTTTTCAGGGGAGAGCAGAGATTAGCTCCAAGTTCAGGATCCAAGTTTGCTAATTGTGTTGAACAGTGGAAGAAGTGAAGGAAAGAGAGCAAAGTGCTGAAAGATGGAGAGGATGGAAAGAGACGTAGACTGGAGAAAAGCTGAGCGGACACCAGCAGAAAGGAATCGACCATAGATAGAAAGGAGGAGGAGGAGGAGGCATGCAAAGCGAAGAGACAACTTTTGACTTGCAGGCAAATCAAATTACAACACGCCCTGCAGAAGCACCTCTACTCTTGGAAAAAGCTAATAAAAACAAGGAACTTTTTTACATCTCACTTCAACAGCTGTCAAAAATAAATTTAATATCAATGCAGAAATATCTGCCAGACTACGATGCACTTTATAAAAAGGTAGAATCTGTTAATTTTAAAAGAATTTATCACCAATGAAAAGCAGCTTGCTGTGTCTGACTGCAACAGATATGTGACATAGCAGTGTTGCCACTAGATTAGCTGTCACAAATGTGACATTCCATGCCCTACTTGAATATTTAGAAGTATAGTGAGCTGTTGCATCTAGAATATGACCTTTATCTGTATTTCTCAAGGGTATTTGGTAGATTTTAAATTCTGTTTCTTATTTGCACTGTTTGACTCATTGAATTCTTGAGTTACCACCTTGAGCACAACTGCTTCAGTATTGGAAGGTGTCCTTCAATTCCCTCATGCTGTGAAATTACTTTGAAAAGGGACAAGGCACAAAACAATTTGTCTTTCTGTACATGAGGCTGTGGGACAGTGATTGCTAATCCACAAACATCAATTATTCGAAGCCATTTTACCCAATAGACTTCACCTGAACACAAGACACAGTGTAATGCTGGTGCCTGCCTATAGTCTACAGTCATAAAGTTCATAAATATTTTTGCAAGAGACTGCTCATAAATCTGGTGAGCCTGACTGAGCAATAACAGTATGGACGTCACAAAGTTGGAAGAGAACAAACACTAAACATTAACTTCAAATCTAAGGTCATGGCTTTTTTTTTAAACACTGGAAGTCTGACGTTTTGACCAGGTTCTTGAAAATCAACTGAACTATGAACTTGATACTGAAGACATTATGAAAGAAGCCATAGTTCTAGTTCTAGTGTGTCTAGTCCATGACTCACCCATGTGTCTTGCTGATAATTGCAGTAAAGCACAATTGTGGGGTCATACTAATGTTTCTAATCCTATTCTATCAAAGTGCCACAGTATGTCCCTTCAGTTTCCTCGTGCCACACATTACTTGTCCCTGTGCTATCTTGCTTTGATCCTGTGTTACGCTGCTATTAGCTGAGTTAACCTGTTATTTGTGACCCAGAGTTATCCTGGACAATAAGACTGTCTCAACATTCTAATATCTTGGAGTGCAGCATGACATTCTGCAGGATTTACAGCACCTGGCATAATCCCTGCTGTCTCTTAAAGCAGGAAAAGCAAATCTACTGTCCAGTTTCTGACTTGGCCATGGCCAAACATAGCTCTGTTTGGGCTCTGAATGAGACAGTTCAGAGTTTTTACATTTGAATCTTGGTGCAACCAGGTTTTAGGTGATGCTGTTTTGTCCAGTATAAGATGCTCAATGTTATCTGTGAATGGGGGTTCGGAAGGTGATTGATCTCCTGACCTGACCATAAAGAGGTGAAAGAGCTGCTTAATGATCAGAAAATCACAACCTGTAGGTGTCATTTTAGACCCAGGTATGTCACTGTCCTGAGGGGGAGCATATTCCTGGTTCCCTACCATTGCTGTATGTTTTGTGTTCGGATTTGTGCTTTTGCTATTTTTTAGTTGCCTTTCCCAGTGGATTACACACCTGGGAATGGGTTTGAGGGAGGGGCACCGGATATGCTGGGGAGGGATGAAGTAGTCTAGTCATTGAAGTTTGCTGCTCAAACTGGTCTTCTCCTGTTTGTCATATTTGTATATTTGTGGAACTGAAAAGTGACTGAGGGTTAGGACGTCTGTGCAGAGGTCTGGTAGAGTGGAGAGGCCACAATTAATTTAATTATGTACAGACTGTGGATTGAGCTTGGCTGGCTTTTTTTTTTGGGGGGAGATTTGATAGCGTTCTAGAGGAAGCTTTGCCAGCTGGATGGGAACTTGAGCGTGATTTCTGACAGGGGATATAAAAAGAAAGCCAGTTATGGGTTTTGAAAAGTTGCAGAGGTAAGTGGTAAGCAGCAGAAACAAATTCTAGCATCAACCAGAGACAAATTATGGAATAATGTTACAAAGTTAGAATGAGAGGCACTCTATTTGAATGTATGAATCATTCACAACAAAGGATGTGAATTAGCGGTGCTAGTGGAAGTAAATCAGTTTATGGGTTGCAGGATCTGTAGGAGAGTGATGTTTGTTGACAGGAAGCCAAAGGAAGAGTGTTTCAGTCCAACAATCTTGCTAGAAAGCGGTTCTTTTCAAAACTGCAATCTGTCAAGAATTAGAAATGGAATGGGAAATATGTCCACTGGAAAGATTGTCATGTATATTAGCAATGGCAGAGATGATGAATTGATGAGTTACTGATTTTTCTACGTGCTCATTAAAACAACTTGACTAAAACTGACCACCATAAGGTTTGCAGATTATTAGAGAAAAATGTTGTGTTGTATGATTGTTAATACACTTTAGAAACCTCAAAGCACAATATGACACCAACCATATGACCTGCTGTTCTAAGTAAAACGTAAAGTCACCATATTCCTGCTCTCTTATTAGACAGAGAGAGAGAGTCATGGAGATGTACAGCATGTTCAATCCATCCATGCTGACCAGATATCACAACCCAATCTAGTCCCACCTGCCAGCACCCGGCCCATATCCCTCCAAACCCTTCCTATTCACATACCCATCCAAATGCCTCTTAAATGTTGCAGTTGTACCAGCCTCCACCATTTCCTCTGGCAGCTCATTCCATACTCATACCACCCTCTGAAAAAGTTGCCCCTTAGGTCTCTTTTACATCTTTCCCCTCTCACCCTAAACCTATGCCCTCTAGTTCTGGTCTCCCCGACCCCAGGAAAACATTTTGCCTCTTTATCCTACCCTCATAATTTTGTAAACCTCTATAAGGTCACCCCTTAGCCTCCATTGCTCCAGTGAAAACAGCCCCAGCCTACTCAACGTCTCCTTATAGCTCAAGTCCTCCAATCCTAGCAACATCCTTGTAAATGTTTTCTGAACTCTTTCAAGTTTCACAACATCTTTTTAATAGGAAAGAGACCAGAATTGCACGTAGTATTCCAACAGTGTCCTAACCAACGTCCTGTACAGCCGCAACATGATCTCCCAACTCCTGTACTCAATACTCTGACCAATAAAGGAAAGCATACCAAATGCCTCCTTCACTATTCTATCTACCAGCGACTCTACTTTCAAGGAGCTATGAACCTGGACTCCAATGTCTCTTTGTTCAGCAACACTCCCTAGGCCCTTACCATTAAGTGTATAAGTCCTGATAAGATATGCTTTCCAAAAAGGCAGCACCTCGCATTTATCTGAATTAAACTCCATCTGCCACTTCTTAGCCCATTGGCCCATGTAGTCAAGATCCTATTGTAATCTGAGGTAACCCTCTTCACTGTCCACTGCACCTCCAATTTTGGTGTCATCTGCAAACCTACTAACTCTACCTCTTATGCTCGCATCCAAATCATTTATATAAATGACAAAAAGTAGAGGACCCAGCACAGATCCTTGTGGCACTCCACTGGTCAGAGGCCTCCAGTTTGAAAAACAACCCTCCACCACCACCTTCTGTCTTCTACCTTTGAGACAGTTCTGTATCCAAATACTAGTTCTCCCTGTATTCCGTGAGATCTAACCTTGCTAGCCAGTCTCCCATGGGGAACCTTGTCGAACACCTTACTGAAGTCCAGATAGATCACCTCTACAGCTCTGCCCTCATCAATCCTCTTTGTTACTTCTTCAAAAAACTCAATCAACTTTGTGAGACATGATTTCCCATGCACAAAGCCATGTTGACTATCCCTAATCAGACCTTGCCTTTCCAAATACATGTACATCCTGTCCCTCAGGATTCCCTCCAACAACTAGCCCACCACTGAGGTTAGGCTCACTGGTCTATAGTTCCCTATCTTGTCCTTACCACCCTTCTTAAAAAGTGGCACCACGTTTGCCAACCTCCAGTCTTCCGGCACCTCACCTGTGACTATCAATGATACAAATATTGTTGGTGAGTTTAAACTGAGGCTCACTACACCTCGGGTAAGAGATAAAGTTGAGAAGGCGGGACTTTCATGGTAACCTCAGCTGGTACACTTGCAGTTAGCATCACTCTACTTAGCAAACCAGCTGTCCAGTCAACTGAGGTAATCTCATCTATTGAACTACCACAGTAAGAGGGTGTTTGCTACACAGCTTCAGGACAAGCAAGGGGCTCTGAGCAGCTAGCTTACAGTGTATGGGTCTCAGTACCAACTCCTTATCCAGAGTAGACAAACAATAATAGTGCACACTACTGAGGAGTGTTCCCTTTACAGACTGAATGGCAGACTAAGCGTCTTAAGCTTGACAATGAGGTGGCTATTGCCTAGTTTCTGAGATTTGCTTTTACTGAACAAATATTGCCTGACAAATGTGCCTAGTTAAGGGTTGAGAAGCAGTCGTGATATGTGGTAACTCCAAAACCCAATAAAACAGTGATCATACCTTCCAGGTCAATTGTGCAAGACATTGGGCCCTTCAGCTGGCAGAGTATTGTGCAGCAGGGACAGCCATCTGATGGCAGAATGGAGCCACTAATATCTTTGCACTAGTGTGTACTATACTCATGAAAATGCTTTGGGTAAAAGACAGTTTGCCCTCTGGAGGAGTTGCTGCCAAAACATGCAAGCGAGGTAATGACAGGGCAACTGTTCACTGGGCCAATGGCATTTTACTTCTGTACCATGCAGAGGCCTAACAGGCATGCTATAGGATATCCCAATTGTCAGGCACTGAGGGAGTGGTGTCAAAGGTCAAGCACGACTCAGAAAGATACAGGAAGGACTACCGACCAGCCAGCTGTTTCTCCTTACTCCGTCTCTTTTTCTCCATCCGTCTGAGGCGCTTCTCCTCCCGCCGCTTGGCCTCCTCCACCTCCTGGTGTTTCCGGCACTTGTGGAAGTTCTCCACAACCACACCCACAAACATGTTGAGCACAAAGAAGGCGACGATCAGCAGGAAAGAGATGAAGTACAGCAACATCCAGGGGTTGTAATTCATTATTGGCTGGAAACATGAAGACAGTAACTTAATAAGACACTTAAAATCATGGATTCACATAGCACGGGAAGAGGATGTTTGGCCCATCGTGCTGGTATCACCTCTTTGAAGTATAATCCAATTAGTCCCACTCTTCTGTTCTTTTCTTTTCCCTTTCAACTATACATCCAGTTCCTTTTCTGAATCTTATTATTGAATCTGCTTCCATCACCCTTTCATGACCAGACCATGATGATCTGTTGTGTAGGAGAAGTAATCCCAGCAAGTCTTTTGTTCTTTTAGCTATCAGTTTAAACCTATCTCATCTGGCCATCGACAATCCAGAGTCAAAAAGTGTTGTGATGGAAAAGCATAAGATCAGGCAGCATTTGAGGACCAAGAGAGTTGATGTTTCAGGCATAAAGCCTTCACCAGGAACTCTCCTGCTCCTTGGATGCTGCCTGATCTTCTGTGCTTTTCCAGTGCCACACTTTTTGACTCTGACTATCCAGCATCTGCAGTCCTCACTTTCTCCTCACTGACAATCCAACCAGTGAAAACTACTTTGCCATCTTTACTCTTTCAAAGCTCCTCAAAACCTTGAACAAAGTTAAAAATCACACAACACCAGATTATAGTCCAACATGTTTATTTGGAATAATTATTTGGAATTATTTGTAATTTTAATCTGGTGTTGTGTGATTTGTAACTTTGTCCATCCCAGTCCAACACTGACACCTCCAAATCATAACCTTGAACAGTTCTGTTCAAAATTCCATTAAATATCTCTGCTCCAAAAGCAATATTAATTCCTATTGAATCATCTCCTCTAGCACTGATTCCTGTTCTGGTTCTTTAGCTATGATAAAGGAAGTTGTGACAGCACACTTGGAAGTGGGAAATCTGTGTATTGCATAGAATATTACTTTCAATCCTCTTTCTTGGGATATGGGCATCTGACAAATTCCTAACTGCCCCTTCACTGTCCAGACACAGTTAAGAGTCAGCCACATTGTTGTTGGTCTAAAGTCACATGTAGACCAGCAGATTCTTTCTCTAAAGGGTGTAAGTGAACTAAAGAGGTTTTTTTAACAGTCAGTTTTATGGTCATGATTTGGAGATGCCGGTGTTGGACTGGGGTGTACAAAGTTAAAAATCACACAACACCAGGTTATATTCCAACAGGTTTAATTGGAAGCACACTAGCTTTTGGAGCGTCGCTCCTTCATCAGGTGGTAGTGGAGGGCTCAATCCTAACACAGAATTTATAGCAAAAATATAGTGTGATGTAACTGAAATTATACATTGGAAAATTGATTGTCTGTTAAGCCTTTCATCTGTTAGAATATCATGGTAGTTACACTTCTTTCATGTGTAAATCACAAAACCTTTTTTTAAACAGTTGCATTCTCAGGTTAGGTGTTAACAATATGTTGAAGGTGAAAATGTGTTGCTGGAAAAGCGCAGCAGGTCAGGCAGCATCTCCGGAGCAGGAGAATCGACGTTTTGGGCATGAGCCCTTCAGGATTCCTGAAGAAGGGCTCATGCCCGAAATGTCGATTTGCCTGCTCCTTGGATGCTGCCTGACCTGCGCTTTTCCAGCAACATATTTTCAGCTCTGATCTCCAGCATCTGCAATCCTCACTTTCTCCTAGAATATGTTGAAGGTGTTGGCCCCCTGTGTTCTCAGTCTATGCCATGATGTTTAGATCGATTCTAATCTAAAAAGTGACATAACGGAGTTTTACATGAATTCATGCAGTTTTTGAGTAAAGTACAATGTAACCCTGCAAGTACAAATTCACCCCACAAAATATGTGTGCATATGGGTCTTTGTCTGTCTGTGTGTGTGTGTGTGTGTGTGTATGTATAGTGCAATGGTGGTCATCTGTGATGTGACATGAACCCAAGGTCCTGGTTGAGGCCCTCCCTATGGGTACTGAACTTCGCTATTGGCCACAACCCCCAACCCAGGCAGACAGACAGACACACACAAAGACCCACATGCACACATATATTTTGTGAGATGAATTTCTACTTGCAGGGTTACATTGTACTTTACTCAAAAACTGCATGTATTCATGTAGAACTCCATTATCTCACTTTTTAGATTAGAATCAATCTAAACATCAGGTCATAGACAGAGAACGCAGGGGGCTAACACCTTCAACATATTGTCTAGCTATCATCATTGTTAACAGCTAACCTGAGAATGCAACTTTTTAAAAAAGGTTTTGTGATTTACACATGAAAGAAGTGAAACTAACAGATGAAAGGCTTAACAGACAATCAATTTTTCAATGTATAATTTCAGTTACATCACACTATATTTTTCCCATAAATTCTGTGTGTTAGGATTGAGCCCTCCATTACCACCTGATGAAGGAGCGATGCTCCTAAAGCTAGTGTGCTTCCAATTAAATCTGAGAGTATAACCTGGTGTTGTGTGATTTTTAGTTTAATGGTCATTATTACTGAGTCTAGCTTTTAATACATGATTGTTTTCATTGAATTTTATTTACAATCCACTTGCTGCTGGGGTGAGATTTGAATCCGTAATCCCAGTAATATTCTGGGCCCCTGGAATTACTCAACCAATGATATTACCACTCCACCACCATCTCCACATTCTAACCTTGTAGTGATATTGTCAAGAATAGTGGGGACGTCCAAACATGAGGACAGAACAGAGAACATTATTGAGATAACAGTACAGGGGACCTAATGGTACAGGAACCATTAGGGTCAGCTCATGGCTATTTCCAATTGCTGTAGATAGCAGTTTGGATCTCTGGAGCCCTTATAAAGTCATACAGTACGGACACAGACCCTTCAGCCCAACTTATCCATGCCAACCAGGCATCCCAAACTGAATTGGTCTTATTTGCCTGCTTTTGGCCCATATCCCTGTAAATCTTTCCCTTATCCATGAACTTGTCTAAATGTCTTTTAAATGTTGTAACTGTACTCACCTCTATCACTTCCTCTGGTAGCTTGTTCCATATGCACACTAACCTCTGTGTGAGAAACTTGCCCCTCATGTCCCTTTTAAATCTTTCCCTCTCTCCTTAAATTTATGCCCTCTAATTTTAGACCCTCCTACCTTGAAAAAGGACCTTGGCTATTCACTTTATCTTTACCCTTCATGATTTTAAAAGTCTCTGTAAGGTCTTCTTTTCATTGGAAGATTTTAGCAGTATCTATTGAAGAGCCTGTCGCCCAGCTTTCAGCATTTGAGGCCTGATGTGAGGACACAACAATACTTTCATTTTGACTTTGTATCTTATCCAATGCACCATCAAATTGGAGTAGAACACCAACAGCATTTCCAAGTAGGAGATCAAAGCTGGCTTCACATTATTTCTGGAATCACTAACCACCAAAAAAGCATGGAGAAGGGACACATTTAAAATTTGCTATGGTTATGTGGACACAATTTCTTTTCCAATTGGAAGGTGGCTTTACCCTCCTTTAGGGCTGGATTGCATAACTCCTCTTACAAGTGTTGATGATTTGAGCATTATGAATGGGGATGCTAAACCATTGGAAAGATTCATTCCTGTTTATGGGGATACAGTATATCTTGATGCACTGTGAACAGCGATTCCTGGACTACTGGGAATAATGTTTCAAGGAGCAGCCAGAAAGAGAACAACTTTCTGAGATTGGGATTGAACCTTGAACAATCATGAGATTTGAATTCAATGTTACCTGTTGATCTATTCCCACTGCATCCAAACCATCATACATAATGTCGACCCAGCCATCCTTCGATGCAAGAACAAACAAGGACATCAGGGCCTGTTAGAAGAAAATAATAAACTTATGAGTTATGTCAACATGTTATTAATCACATGCTATGCAGGCATGATCACTGAAATGAGTACTGACAGCAAGATTAATCAGTTTTATTTGGAGAGAGATAAACATCAAGTTGTCTGACCCAGGACCGCACAGGTCAATGACACTGGCTTTCAGCAAACTTGATCTCTTACTGTCTAAATAAATGCCAAGCACAGTGAGATTTGCAATTCTTTCATTTCCAAAGCAGAGCGTACTAAATATAAGAACAAAATTAATGGACAAATGATGAATGGCTCAGAATTTAAACTTGTTCTACATCGTGTTTCACAATTTGGACAACAAATGTTTTAGGTTTGTTGACAACTGAGGAGAAATGGGCAACATAGGGGCTCAGTGGTTAGTACTGCTGCCTCACAGCGCTCGGGTCCCGTGTTCGATTCCTGCCTCGGGTGACTGTCTGTGTGGAGTTTTCACATTCTCCCTATGTTTGCGTAGGTTTCCTCCCACAGTCCAAAGATGTGCAGGCCAGGTGAATTGGCCATGCTAAATTGCCAATAGTGTTATGTGCATTAGTCAGGGGTAAATATACGGGACTGGATCTGGGTGGATTCCTCCTTGGAGGGTCGGTGTGGACTTGTTGGGCAGAATCGCCTGTTTCCATACTGTAGGGAATCTAATCTAAATACACGAATGATGTGAGGTTAGCAGCACAAGAATTCTGCTCCTGATTTTACTTGGATCATGCATCATTAGTATTGGAGAATCAGAAAACGACTGTTTATGTTTTGAATTTAAAGAAATGTCAGAAGCATGATGCAGACAATTGTTTACAAGCCTCCTAAATATTCGTAGTAGGAAAATAATTGGACTTTGTAAATATAGATAGTTCAGAATAAGCAATAAAAAGCTATAATTCCAACCCAAAGTCAGGTTGTGCTGAACAAATTTATTATATATCAGCTTAGCTTACTGGTAGAGAGCTTTCATTTCTGCATTAGCCCTCCATCAAGACTTGAGCACATAATCTCGACTTGGCATGGCATTACAATCATGAAGCATTGCAGCTTGCCAGGAAGACTTCCCTTTCATAAAAAGTCAAACTGAGGCCTGTTAAAACGAATGCTAAAACTGCTACAGCACTAATTAATATGAACGTTAGATTGGTTTCTTGGTCAATGTACCCTTTTCCCCAATAGGAATCATCTCACTGGGGGCCTGTCACATGCAGCTGATACAAAATGGTGGCTGGGGGTGCAAAATGTCTGCTCATATTACCTCAATCAATGCATTCTAAATTAGCTTGTGTTTTGAGGCTTTAAGATAAACCATGTGAATCACATGATGAACAGCCTTTGATGGTATAACATGAGGCATTGATGTTATAGATCTTAATTTCTTAAAAGCTGTCTGACAACATTCTTTGCTTAAATTGAAAGCACCTAAAATAAAGAATGCCATAACATATCGGTTACCAAATTGACTTAATAATAAGTAAAAAGGCACTGCTCCAACTTAGCAAGTCTAATTTGATATGAGTCATTAGTTGAGTCTCACGAGATCAGTTTTGGAATGTGCTGTTCGCTGTAACTATTAATGATCCAATGGCCATTAGATATAGAATGTCTAAACCTATAGTCAGAACCAAATTATTAAGAAAAGCAATGTTCAAAGTACAGGAAATTCATAAAATATGAGAAATAAACAAATAGCACTTAATATTCATAAGTGCTAAAAACAAAAATGTGACTAAAAACAATAACCAAGTAGCACAGTGCAATTAAATGATGAAAGTAATTTAAGTGCTATGTTGACCAAACTTTGAAGGAGTAAAAAGTGAGGACTGCAGATGCTGGAGATCAGAGCTGAAAATGTGTTGCTGGTTAAAGCACAGCAGGTCAGGCAGCATCCAAGGAACAGGAAATTCGACGTTTCGGGCCAGAGCCTGGGCTCTGGCCCGAAACGTCAAATTTCCTTTTCCTTGGATGCTGCCTGACCTGCTGTGCTTTAACCAGCAACACATTTTCAGCTCAAACTTTGAAGGAATCAGGTAAGGCAAATAAGACAATGGGATGTAACAGTAAATCTACAGAATTACACTGAGGAACTAATACTGCTCCTGTGAATTGTTTGCAACATTAAATATCCATTAGATTCATCTCTCAGTATGCTACAGGACCAGCAACACCACAACTGTCTTATAGTTGGGGCCTGGGTTTCTGGTCCCTGCTACTCAAATAATCACGCATTAGCCAGACAATCTAGTGTAGGCCTGGATCCTGAGCTCAGGACTCTGGAATAAGGTTTGAACCTACAATTGCCAGATCAAGAGGGGAGGGGGCTAGCTGCTGACCCATGTCTGACACCCATATATAAAATGTAATTTCACTTAACACTCACTCCTATACACTTAACATGCCCTGTGCAAATAGTGTGCAAAACACACTAAAGCCCTCTCAAGTATATCAATACACTGATTTGTCTTTAATATAGCTGATTACTGTCTCATGCACAGTGTGCACTACTTCAAGGACTGAACAGCAAGTCTTCCTTAAAGATTTGTTCTTTTCCATTTTTGGGGGGTGAGGACATCTCTGTGCACCAAAAGCCTGACTGAGTGTTCTCCCTCTCAAAAATGGTCAGAACTTTCCAGGTCCCAATGGGACCACAACTTTTCGTGCCACTTCTGGGGCATCACTGAGATCCCTACCGTCACTCAGCCTTCAGCTGAAGGTGTGCCCCCTGCCCAGTGAGGGCATTGTCAGCCCCAGAACCTCTCCGGCCAGTTTGGAGAATGAGCCTGTGGAACGTATCTTACACTTGCTGCCATACCTGCCCCAGGTTGTCGAAGTTGTACTTGTGACGGGTCCACTTATAGTTGGCTTGGAAGCAATCTGACTTGTTGGTGATGTTTCTTGTATCTTCTCCAAGACAGATGTAAAACTTGCCTTTGAAGAGCTGAAATAAAAATGGATGCATGTACTTTGATTGTGTTTCTATGTCAGGGTTGTTTCATTGGAGAAAACAACCTTCACCACTAGATAGAGCTAGGCTCTAACCTTTGGACAGGGAGAGACCTAAGTCAAGGACACACAGAGCCCACAACCCAGACAGAGTAGCCCATCCTAAGACAGTGAGAACCAACTCAAGAACGCAAAGAAAGCCCACAAAGAAGGAGCAGAGAGAGCCCCATTCTAGGCCGCACAGAAATCCTACCCTCAGATGCACACAACCCTTACCTTCAGATACACAAAGCTACCCCTCAGCAATCAGGCCTGTTATTGGTTGAAGATACAGACCTGTACTCCCAGGATGCCAAAGATGATGAAGAAGGCGCAGCAGATGACCACAATATTCCCAATGGGCTTCAGAGATGACATCAATGTTTCGACAACGAGTTTGAGGCCTGGTGCTCGGCTGATGACACTGATAGGAGCAGGAGAATTTCTATCAGTCTGGCTGAGCTGAATGACTTTTACACCAATATGACATTTACACTTTACACATTGGACACAGGAGGCAGAACTGTATCCAGTTCCCAAACATAGGTCTTGAGACAAAAATCTCCATGGGAACAAATTAAAAAGCACCCACATTGGCAAACACTATCGTTGTAAATGTGGCTACAGCAGACTGCTCACTAGATAAGCTGCTATAAAAGCAAAAATGGCAGCAAGATCATATTAAGGCTAACAAGGACAAGAACAGCAGGAGAATGTGAACCACTTCACCTCTTCTTCTCTTCCATGTTGCACATTATCCAGACTGAAAAATATATCACCACCTTTTACTCCTTGTTAGCTCAAACTGTAATTTCATACTCAAAGCACTGTGAGAGCACCCTGCAAGATCAAGAGGGCTCATCACCTTTTCAACTTGGATGAGCCACTGTAGTCAATGCAACTATAACACTACAGTGCTGAGTGGGGTTTAGAAAAGTTTAGATTGATAATAATTGAATATCAGCAAAATGGGTAGCACGTTGACTCAATGGTTTGCACGACTGCCTCACAGCACCAGGAACGCAGGTTTGATTCCAGCCTTGGGTTCACTGTAGGGGCTCTATGGTAAGTGTAATTTACACTGGATTCAAAATAACTGAATTTAGAAATTGATATTATTACAAATAGGTAATTGTTAATGCACTTTGGTAAGGTGTTTGTCCATTTCAAACAATAAGTTTTGAAATTGTAGGCACTGCAAACAGAGCAATAACACCACATTGCCAAGTGTAGCTCTCCCTTCCTCAATTTGATGGCATTCAATCTGGCTGCTACCTTAGATTAGAAGGGGAGCATCTCTTTATGAATCATGTTGAAGGATTGATGTGGAGTCTCCTCTGGCCTAGTGTAGTCCCTGGTTTACTAAACCAGGTCAATTGTGAATCATCTGCAGTTTTGTGGTTTTTCTATTGAGTCAGCCTGTGCTCTGGGTATGGCAGTAGAAGATTGCTGTCACCAATTTCAAAAATGCAGCTGCCTTCCCCAGACAATCCTTTCACTAGGACAATCTTGACTAAAGACTCATAAAGTATCCACTGAACAATTCAAGATTCATAGAATTATACAGAACCTATAGCACAGATATAGGCCACTTAACTGGTCAACATCATTGCTTATAAACTGTATGAATCTGTTACATCTCACTGTATGAGTATATCCATCTATTCCTGTCTTCCTTATATACTAGGAGAAAGTGAGGTCTGCAGATGCTGGAGATCAGAGCTGAAAATGTGTTGCTGGAAAAGTGCAGCAGGTCAGGCAGCATCCAAGGAGCAGGAGATTCGACGTTTTGGGCATAAGCCCTTCTCCTGAAGAAGGGCTTATGCCCGAAACGTCGAATCTCCTGTTCCTTGGATGCTGCCTGACCTGCTGCGCTTTTCCAGCAACACATTTTCAGCTTCCTTGTATACTATCTAGCTTCCCCTTCAAGACATCTAATACATCCTGCACTCGTTGTTACGTCACAGACAACTAATGAACTGTCCAGTGATCGAGAAAGCTAAAAGTCACACACGTTCATAAAATTAGCTTTAGCACAGTTAAATTGCCATTGTACCTTTGACTGAATTGCTAGTGGCTCCAATCCCAAAAAGACCCAGTAAGCTATGGGAATGCTTACTACTTAGATGAGAGGAGAGGCTAAAAGGATCAAGATGTTCAAAGGTCACTTGTTTTGGCAGAGAATGTGTTCTACACCTGATGACTCAGCTGAATAATGTTAATTATATAATTCTCTAAATCTGGAATAAATGTGTAATTAGAATGCATGGTGAAGACTAAGGAAGTTGCATTTCTGATGGAAAGTTTGGAAGTTGTGATGTTGTCTTGGAAAATTTAAACTGATTGATGTATATTTCTAGAGGTAAATGACTTTCTACACCCTCAGTATAGAATAAGTGGTTGGCGAATATTTGAAAGCATTGTTCATATGCTGACAATTACATTTAACAGAATAATGTGCCAGCTGTAGCTCAGTAGGTATCACTCTCACTGCTGAGTCAGAAGGGCATGTATTAAAGTTCCATTGGTAAACAACAATTAAGGCTGATACTCCAGTGTAAGAATGTTGCGCTGTTGGAGGTATGATCTGTTAATGAGATATTAATCAATGTCCCTACCTTTTAAAAGCCTTTCAATGCCTTATATTAGAGTCTTTACAGAAAATATAAAGAGCTGGGTTTGTGTGTGTGTGTGTACGTACACACATCTGTAAATGTTAGGGGCACAGTAGCCCTAGAGCTGCCTCCAACAAGCTCTGTCTTTACTCTGACCAAGCGTCCATTATATCATCATAGCAGGTAGCACTTTCTTCACTGAATAAAATATCAACCAGTTCAGATTAATTTATGACTGTCCACCCAAGTCTTTTTTTTCCTCATAGTACACTATAATTATGCATTTGTTTATATATTTCTATTTACCGCCATCCTATCTCCTCACAAGTTCTCTCTAAAGTATTAGTTAGTTAGTTAGTTTGGTAGAAGCCCCTGACTTGGACAGTACCCCTGATGGTCTAAAGTCTGTACTTCTCTAGGTTTTTAACATGTTGTATTTCTTTTGCAGTGTACTTCATTGGTGTACATCTATTCTTTGTAACTACAGAAACTACTATAGAAAGTGATTTTTAATTCCGGCAATATCATGGTAAAGACTTCCTATTTATCCATTCTTAGTGGTGTCTTCTACGGTGTTATTGGCACCACACCTAAATTTTTGGCAGTGGGATTAATTTCTCATTTTGCCTGCAGATCTGTGCTGAAATAGGCGATGTCAACTTTTTGAATGTTTTGGGTTTTCTCCTTCCTTCTCAGTAAATTCTTGGTGAAATCAATTTGTTTGTTCAATTGTGTCATCTGTAAGATTCATTATTGCTTGATGTGATACCCTTTACTTTTTGTGGGGATTCTTCCTTGGGAAGTAGGAGGTTGTACATTTTTCTTGAGCTTATGTCTTCCTCATCACCTTTGCCACTAATGGCAGACTTTGATTTGGAGTGGATGTTTATTACAATGTGTAGAAATTCCATTCACTTTAGTTGCAGATGCTTCCATTATCCAACTACCCCAAAATACCCTTTTGAATGGGGTGGAGGGTTCTGTTGCTGCCTCTTTGCTCGCACTTTGCCTCTAACTTTGTTTCTACTCGGACTCTAAAGTCTCTTCTGTTTTGGTGGAAAACGTTTCAGACAAACCATCTCATTTACAGAATGGAACAATATTTTTTGACCTGATGCAACTAACCTTCAAATATTCTGCTTTTTGTTGAGGTTTCATAAAGAACTAATGGAGTCCAGCAAAATGTTTGACCAGCTTTTCCCTGACATTTTGTTGTATCAACTCTTTCACCTTTTGAATGAAATTGAAATTGAAACTGATACAACTCTTCTACACAGGAGGACAAATACTTAGTTACAAAGTACATGGGATTTCTATTATTTGGTGTCCACTAAGTTGGAGAGTTGCTTTAATGTACGCTTAACATTAAATGCTATGCCCCTAGACCACATTGCTTAGAGCTGACAGAAGTTAAGCTGTGTATTGTTAAGCAAAGCTCATTCTCTGATAACACTATAACACTAGCTCTCATGTCTAACTTGTAATTTGTCAGTTGCCCATTGAAACATTTGCATGCCAAGAGTTTTGGTTTCAAACATTGCTTTTGTCTCAGAAAACCTTGGATTTATCTTCTACCGAAGACTATTCTACCCCGTTTATCTCTTAGTGCAGGTAGTTATTTGATGTTTTGCTTTTTTTGTACTGTATCCTGCTTTGTCACGTTTTCTGAAAGAAACCTACATGTTAACGATATGTGATTTCAATGAGGTATACTGTTTGCAGTTGTGATGTATCTTTGGCAAGAACTATGATGTCTCTCCTACCTGCTGCATTAACTTGTCTGGTGTGGCCTTTGTGGTTTTAGTTAAGAAATTAATAAATTTGATGATTTTCTCGGATCAAAGATTATAGACTCATACAGTTCAGCTCTTTGGCCCATAAAGTCTGTATCACCAAAGCTACACTAGCCCCAACTTTCAGCTAGGCCCATATCTTTGAATATAATGAGGTTGTGAGGTTACCCGCTTCAGTTAACCTTCGTGGCAGTGCATTCCAGTTCCCTCCACCTTCTGGGTGAAAACAATATTTCTCCAATTTTCTGTAAACCTCCTGCCTTTCACTATTAAATTGTGCCTCCTTGTTATTGACTCTCCAACAAACAGAGGAGAAAATGAGGTCTGCAGATGCTGGAGATCAGAGCTGAAAATGTGTTGCTGGAAAAACGCAGCAGGTCAGGTAGCCTCCAAGAAACAGGAGATTCGATGTTTCGGGCATAAGCCCTTCTTCAGGAATGAGGAAAGTGTGTCCAGCAGGCTAAGATAAAAGGTAGGGAGGAGGGACTTGGGGGAGCGGTGATGGAGATGTGATAGGTGGAAGAAGGTCAAGGTGAGGGTGATAGGCCGGAGTGGGGTGGGGGCGGAGAGGTCAGGAAAAAGATTGCAGGTTAGGAAGGCAGTGCTGAGTTTGAGGGATTTGACTGACAAGATGGGGGAGGGGACATGAGGAAACTGGAGAAATCTGAGTTCATCCCTTGTGGTTGGAGGGTTCCTAGGCGGAAGATGAGGCGCTCCTCTTCCAACCGTCATGTTGTTATGGTCTGGCGATGGAGGAGTCCAAGGACCTGCATGTCCTTGGTGGAGTGGGAGGGGGAGTTAAAAGTGTTGAGCCACGGGATGGTTGGGTTGGTTGGTCCGGGTGTCCCAGAGGTGTTCTCTGAAACGTTCCGCAAGTAGACGGCCTGTCTTCCCAATATAGAGGAGGCCACATCGGGTGCAGCGGATGCAATAGATGATGTGTGTGGAGGTGCAGGTGAATTTGTGGCAGATATGGAAGGATCCCTTGAGGCCTTGGAGGGAAGTGAGGGAGGAGGTGTGGGCGCAAGTTTTGCATTTGTTGCGGTTGCAGGGGAAGGTACCGGCAGTGGAGGTTGGGTTGGTGGGGGGTGTGGACCTGACGAGGGAGTCACGGAGGGAGTGGTCCTTTCGGAATGCTGATAGGGGAGAGGAGGGAAATATATCGCTGGTGGTGGGGTCCGTTTGGAGGTGGCGGAAATGACGGCGGATGATACGCTGTATATGGAGGTTGGTGCAGTGGTAGGTGAGAACCAGTGGGGTCGGTTGGAGGGGCAGGGCTCAAGGGCGGAGGAGCGGGAAGTGGAGGAGATGCGGTGGAGGGCATCGTCGATCACGTCTGGGGGGAGTCTGCGGTCCTTGAGGAAGGAGGCCATCTGGGCTGTACGGTATTGGAACTGGTCCTCCTGGGGAGCAGATGCGGCGGAGACGAAGGGATTGGGAATATGGGATGGCGTTTTTACCGGGGGCAGGGTGGGAGGAGGTGTAGTCTAGGTAGCTGTGGGAGTCAGTCGGTTTATACTAGAAATCCATGTTGATTTGGTTGCCCGAGATAGAAATGGAAAGGTCTAGGAAGGGGAGGGAGGAGTTTGAGACAGTCCAGGTGAACTTGAGGTCGGGGTGGAAGGTGTTGGTAAAGTGGATGAACTGTTCAAACTCCTCGTGGGAGCACGAGGCAGCGCCGATACAGTCATCGATGTAGCGGAGGAAAAGGTGGGGGGTGGTGCCAGTGTAGTTGCAGAAGATTGACTGTTCCACATATCCTACGAAGAGGCAGGCATAGCTGGGGCCCGTGCGGGTGCCGATGGCAACTCCTTTGGTTTGGAGGAAGTGGGAGGATTGGAAAGAGAAGTTGTTCAGGGTGAGGACCAGTTCAGTCAGTGGAAGGGTACTGGTTGGTACGGCAGGAAAGGAAAAAGCGGAGGGCTTTGAGCCCTTCGTGATGGGGGATGGAGGTGTACAGGACTGGATGTCCATGGTGAAGATAAGGCGTTGGGGACTGGGGAAGCGACTGACTGACTGACTGAACTGGTCCTCACCCTGAACAACTTCTCTTTCCAATCCTCCCACTTACTCCAAACCAAAGGTGTTGCCATGGGCCCCAGCTATGCCTGCCTCTTCGTAGGATATGTGGAACAGTCAATCTTCTGCAACTACACTGGCACCACCCCCTACCTTTTCCTCCGCTACATGGATGACTTTATCAGCGCTGCCTCGTGCTCCCACGAGGAGGTTGAACAGTTCATCCACTTTACCAACACCTTCCATCCCGACCTCAAGTTCACCTGGACCGTCTCAGACTCCTCCCTCCCCTTCCTAGACCTTTCCATTTCTATCTCGGACGACCGAATCAACACGGGCATCTACTATAAACTGACTCCCACAACTACCTAGACTACACCTCCTCCCACCCTGCCCCCTGTAAAAACGCCATCCCATATTCCCAATTCCATCGTCTCCGCCGCATCTGCTCCCAGGAGGACCAGTTCCAATACCGTACAGCCCAGATGGCCGCCTCCTTCAAGGACCGCAGATTCCCCCCAGATGTGATCGACGATGCCCTCCACCGCATCTCCTCCACTTCCCGCTCCTCCGCCCTTGAGCTCCGCCCCTCCAACCAACACCAGGACAGAACCCCACTGGTTCTCACCTACCACCCCACCAACCTCCGTATACAGCGTATCATCCGCCGTCATTTCCGCCACCTCCAAACGGACCCCACCAGCAGGGATATATTTCCCTCCCCTCCCCTATCAGCATTCCGAAAGGACCACTCCCTTCGTGACTCCCTTGTCAGGTCCACACCCCCCACCAACCCAACCTCCACTCCCGGCACCTTCCCCTGCAACCACAAGAAATGCAAAACTTGTGCCCACACCTCCTCCCTTGCTTCTCTCCTAGGCCCCAAGGGATCCTTCCATATCCGCCACAAATTCACCTGCACCTCCACACACATCATTTACTGCATCCGCTGCACCCAATGTGGCCTCCTCTATATTGGGGAGACAGGCCGTCTACTTGCGGAACGTTTCAGAGAACACCTCTGGGACACCCGGACCAACCAACCCAACCATCCCGTGGCTCAACACTTTTAACTCCCCCTCCCACTCCACCAAGGACATGCAGATCCTTGGACTCCTCCATCACCAGACCGTAACAACACGACGGTTGGAGGAAGAGTGCCTCATCTTCCGCCTAGGAACCCTCCAACCACAAGGGATGAACTCAGATTTCTCCAGTTTCCTCATGTCCCCTCCCCCCACCTTGTCTCAGTCAAATCCCTCGAACTCAGCACCGCCTTCCTAACCCGCAATCTTCTTCCTGACCTCTCCGCCCCCACCCCACTCCGGCCTATCACCCTCACCTAGACCTCCTTCCACCTATCACATCTCCATCGTCCCTCCCCCGAGTCCCTCCTCCCTACCTTTTATCTTAGCCTGCTGGACACACTTTCCTCATTCCTGAAGAAGGGCTTATGCCCGAAATGTCGAATCTCCTATTCCTTGGATGCTGCCTCTCCAACAAACAGAAACAAGCTTTTAATTCACCCTCTCTGTGTCCGCCATAGCCTCACACACCTCTATCAGGTTTCCCTTCAACCTTCTCTGTTCCAAAGAAAATAAAAGTTTGTGAGCAAACTGTTGGGAATTATGGGAAATTGTGAGACTCCGTTATTAATTAGTTAACAACAGGGGATTTGCAAAGTAAAACCTGAATACATCAGAATCAGCATGATTTTTTAAAAGAAAAATGTGGGCGGCATGGTGGCACAGTGGTTAGCACTGATGCCTCACAGTGCCAGAGACCCGGGTTCAATTCCCTCCTCAGGCGACTGTGTGGAGTTTGCACATTCTCCCCGTGTCTGCGTGGGTTTCCTCCGGGTGCTCCGGTTTCCTCCCACAGTCAGAAAGATGTGCAGGTTAGGTGAATTGGCCATGCTAAATTGCTCGTAGTGTTAGGTGAAGGGGTGAGTGTAGGGGTATGGGTGGGTTGCGCTTTGGCAGGTCGGTGTGGACTTGTTGGGCCGAAGGGCCTGTTTCCACACTGTAGGTAATCCAATCTAATCTGAGCTTATCTAGCCTCTCTACCTCGCTGAAATGCTCCATCAGACAATATTGTGGTGAATCTCCTCTGCACCCTCTCAAGTGCATTCACATCCTTTCTGTAGTGTGGTGACATGAACTGCACCCTAAACCAAAGTCCTGTACAGATCAACATAATCTCCCTATTCTTATAAACTGTGCCTTAACTGAGAAAAGCAAGTACCCTTCTTGCTTAGCCCTTCTTAATCACCGTTTAAACTGTCTGCCACCTTCGGGGATCTGTGGACAAACACCTGAAGAAACTCTGTTCCTTTTGCGCTTCCTAGTCTCTTGCTGGTAAGGTCCTGGGGAGTGTCGTGAACAGAAAGACCTCAGAGTGCAGGTTCATAGTTCCTTGAAAGTAGAGTGGTAGTTGGATGAGATAGCGTTTGCTATGCTTTCCTTTATTGGTCATTGCACTGAATACAGGAGTTGGGAGGTCATGTTACAGCTGTTCAATTTGTTAGGTCACTTTTGGAATATTATGTGCAATTCTGGTCTCCCTGCTATAGGAAGGATGTTGTAAAACTTGAAAGGGTTCAGAAAAGATTTATAAGGATGTTGCCAGGGTTGGAGGATTTGAGCTATAGGGAGAGGCTCAATAGGCTAGGGAGTGTTGAAGGCTGAGGGGCGACTTTACAGAGATTTTAAAAATCTTGAGGGCAAAGGATAGGATACATAGACAAGGTCTTTTCCCTGGAGTGTGGGAGTCCAGAAGTAAAGGGCATAGGTTTAAGGTGAGAGAGGAAAGATATAAAAGAGACCTAAGGGGCAACTTTTTTACACAGAGGGTGGTGCGTGTATAGAATGAGTTGCTAGAGGAAGTGGTGGAGGCTGGTACAATTACAACATTTATGAAAACATCTGGATTAGTATATGAATAGGAAGGGTTTGATGGGATTTGGGCCAATTGGCAAATTGGACTAGATTAATTTAGGATATCTGGTGGGTATGGACAAGTTGGACCGAAGGGTCTGTTTCCATGTTATATATCTCTTTAATTCTATGAATATCAGGATTAGATTCCACCTGCCCATCTGACCAATCCATTTATATCCTCCTGTAATCTATGACCCGCTTCCTCGTCAATCACCTGACCAATCTTTGTGTCATCTTTGCTTACAATGTCCCCTGCACTTTCATCTACATTGTTTAGATATATCACAAACAAACAACAAACCAATTCCTGTGGTCCACCACTGGACACCAGTCTTCAATCTCACAGACAACCTTCTACCACCCACCCTTTGTCTCCCTGCCACAAAGCCAACTTCTTTATGCAACTTGTCAAGTTACTTTGGATCCCTTTGTGCTTTTAACTTCTTTATCAATTTCCCATGTGTGCTTTGCTGAAATACATAAAAGCTACAAAATCTACACCACCCTGATCCATTGGTCACCTGTTTTAAAAAAAAATTAAGCGGATTTATTAAGCATGACCTCTGTCTGACAAAAGTATTCTGACTATTTCTGACCGAACCTTGCTTCTCTATATGGAGATTAATTTTCTCATTCAGAAATTTCTTCCGTAGTTTCCCTGCCACTGATGTTTGTCTCACTGGCCTGTAATTCCCTAGTTTATCTTTATCACTCTCCTTAAAATATGGAATCACATTAGCTGTCCTGTGCCAAGTTTTATCTTATCGTCTTAGGATTAATCTATTTCACTTCTAGACCACTGCTTCATTCACCACACGGATAGCTTTGTCTAGAGTTAGGTCTTCTTTGGAATACACTAAATCTGATAAAGACTCCTCTGTAATGCATATAAAGGTTTCCTGTGAGTTCTGATTTTAAGCCATCACTAAGTCACATCTCTTTGTTAATCTGTACATATCATTAATGAAATCATCTCTGGGTTCATGTGGCTGCTGCATTCTTCAGTTAAATCTTGCTCTTTAAAGGATTTCATTCATTCTGAGGCTGAAGCAATTGTCAGACCCAATACCTCTTCAAATTTGTCTGATATTTCATTTACATCTCAGCTTGCAATAACATTATTTGCTATCATTCAAATTGTGTTCAGGAATGTATTTACTTGTTTAGCTTCTGATTTATTATCAAGTTTACATGCTATTGTATATGTCAAAACTTATTTTCTTCAGGATGTCAAAATTGATGTTCTGTTTGGCCCATCTCTGAAATTAAATCTCCCTGGCAATACCATTTTTGATGCCTATACTTCCTAATGTGATTTAGAAGTTTATCTTTTTGAAGGGATTTTTTATTCTGCAGTATTGGAAGTTCACCCTTACTTTGCTGCTGTAATGTAGGTTTTCCTGTGCTTTATAGGCTCAATAAACTCCTCCTGCATTTGCCTTGCCTTACAAACATATTTCTGTGTTCAACCACATTTGAGTATTTTAAATTGCCCATGACTTATCTGCTTTACTCAGCCAATGATTTCCCAGCTCTCCATTCCTGGAATATTTGCAGACTCTTTTGGTTTCAATCTTTCAGCCTTATCTTGTCGTACCTGTGTATTTGATCAGAGCCGCAACTTATTTTTCCTAATTACTATTACTTCAGCCTGAATTAATGCATTGTTTAAGGTTTCTTGTTTTGTACAAGGGATTCTCTAGAGTTAACACACACATACAAAACCCCAAATGTCTGGACTGAACCTGGGCTTGAGCCTACTTCCACAGATTATTGCCTCATAGTGTAGTTTGTATCTCTGCATTAGAGCTGCAAATTTCATCCGAACATTTCTGTCAGCTCTGAAATGCTTCCTGTGTTACTCTCTGGGTATTTTTCTATGTTGAGTGTTGCTATGGGGCATTGCTATTAGCTGTAATCTGTTAGTCTTGCAGTATTTTAGGTGACCAGTATGTTTTAGTTTCCGTTTAATTTCAGTTTCTTGAAGGCCTTTAGTCTAAATTCTCTCTGTTGGCACCATTTAGAAATAATACTGGTAACCACTGCTCACTGTGTTATAGCAAGGACCTGCCACTGGCCCCACACTGCTGCTCACCATGTTATATCTGTGGGCTGTTTCAAACCCAATGTGGTCTTGAATAGATGAGAATAGCAGAAATGTTTTAAAGATATTCGCAACCCTCATCAACCGTGGAACAACCAATAGGCTGACTCATGACACATTGCATTAAAGAATACTCCCTACCTCCCTTTTGGACTTTTAACATCTTATCTTAACTCTGTGATTGTTGCTTTCTGACTCTCTTGCCATTGCAAACAAGATCGATTTACTTGATCAAAATCCTTCAGCATTTTGATATGTTTCTATTCACCCTTCTTCAGGGATATCTTTGGTGCCATGAGTGGAGTCCCTGTTTCTGAGCTGGAAGGTTTCCAGGTTTGAGCCCCACTCCAGAGTTTGATGGGCACAGAAGGTACCTTCATAATGTCGCCAAACAGGCAGAGTAAAGAATTTGTAAATCATTCCACTACATCTGCGGCAGGCAGTGAGAGTGAGAATGTACCTGATTAGCAATGCTTGATGTCCAGAAGCAGATATCAGCATACCCCTCATCATAAAGAGAAATCATAAATCAAAAATCAAAAAGCCATGCAGCCCAACGAGTCCACACATATCCTCTGAAGAGCATCCCACCCAGACCTATCCCCATAATCCCTTATTTCCCATGGCTAACCCACATAACCTGCACATCCCTGGACACTTTGGGACAATTTAGCATGGTCAACCCACCTAACCTGCACATTCCTGGACACTATGGGGCAATTTACCATGATCAGTCCACCTAACCTGCACATCTTTGAAGTGTCTTACTTATGGATATTAGATGTGGGAAGCTCTTAAAAGCATCTCTTCCAAGGGGAGCAATCTCTGTCTCTCTATGTAAGTGAAGATTCCCCAATCCTGTTAAGAAAAATAGGCAATTTTATTTTTCAACTTTGTAGAACCCTTCTCTGTTTTAAAATTTTTCTGAGCAATTGCAAACTACAATCATATGCAGCCTTTATAGGGAAGATGCTGTCAGGGTAAAGCCAAGAACACATCAGGGTTTCCTTGGCGATGATGGCTAACACATTGCTTTAAACTAGATGATGAGATGTGATTGCAATTGATTTCTGAAACTGACAATGTGAATGCTTCAGTTTCCCAACATTCCAGATGGTTTATTTTATTTTTGAAAAAAACCTTGACGTTCTTACCTAGAAATCTGCTCTGAGCTATTTGCCCTTTGTTTTATGCAGAGTTTGCATGTGTCGAGGGACACAGAGAAAGTGCAACCCTCCTAGATTGGTCTTACATGGTGCAGGTGGTAGAATCATAGATGCTGGTGATCTACTTCACATTAAAAATGGGTAAATTGCTCTACTAAATTGCACCCATAGCAACCAACTCATCAGTTAATGACATCACCATGGTTTCCAATGAAAATCCACAGCAAGCTACTAACTGGAGCCCCTAAAATGATGCTTTTCAAACAACTACTCAGCAACTCAAACTGAATGATCAGAATCTTCAATAACAGCAAAAAGACTTGTTTGTCCTCTAACTAAGTCATAGGGATGTACAGGACAAAACAGATTTTTTGGTCCAATTTGTCCATACCCACCAGATATCGTAAATTAATACCTAGTCCCATTTGCCAGCACTTGGCCCATATCCCTCTAAACCCTTCCTATTCATATACCAATCCAGCTGCCTTTTAAATGTAGTAATTGTGCCAGCCTTCACCGCTTTCTTTGGCAGCTCATTCCATACACGCGCCACCCTTTGCGTGAAAAAGTTGCCCCTTACGTCCCTTTTAAATCTTTCCCCTCTAACCCTAAACTTATGCTCCTAGTTCTGGACTCCCCCACTCCAGGGAAAGAACCTTGTTTATTTACCCTATCCATGCTCCTCATGATTTCATATAAGGCAACCCATCATCCTCCGAAGCTCCAGGGAAAATAACCCCAGCCGATTCAGTCTCTCCCTATAGCACAAACTCTTCAATCCTGGCAACATCCTTGTAAATCATTTCTGAACCCATTCAAGTTACACAACATCTTTCCTGTAGGAGGGAGACCAGAATTGCACACAACATTCCAAAAGTGGCCTAACCAATGTCCTGTAAAGCTGCAACATAACCTCCCAATTCAATGCTCTAACCAATAAAAGAAAGCATACCAAACACCTTCTTCAATACACTATCTACCTGTCACTCCACTTTCATGGAACTATGAACCTGCATTCCAAGATCTCTTTGTTCAGCAAAACTCCCCAGAACCTTACTGTTCAGTGTATAAATCTTGCCCTGATTTGCCTTTCCAAAATGCAGCACCTCATATTTATCTAAATTTAACTCTATATGCCACTCCTTCGCTCATTGGCCCATCTAATAAAGATCCTGTTCTACTCTGAGGTAACCTTCTTTACTGTCCACTGCACCTCCAATTTTGGTGTCTATCAAAGAAACATAGAATTTAGAAGTAAGAGTAGGCCATTCTGCCCTTCGAGCCTGTTCTGCCATTCAATATTATCATCCAACTCAGTACCCTGTTCCTGCTTTCTCCCCATACTCTTTGATCCCTTTAGCCTTAAGAACTATATCTAATAAAACATTCAATGTTTTGCCCTTAGCCACTTTCTTTGGCTTCACAGGCTCACTACTCTCTGGGTGAAAAATTTTCTTCTCGTGACGTCAAACGTATTTTCATTAAGCTCCTCCCAATCCCTTTACTCTCTTGTGATCCACTGGGGTGTCTCCAGATACATTAATACCACAGAAATGAAGATTATTCCCAAACAGGAGCTGTTAATTTTCAGTCGACCATTAGACTTTTCAAATTTCTTTTGTCACTCGATTCGACCATGGTTGATATATATATCTTAACTCCACTAATTCGACTTGTTTCTGTAATACCTTTGTCCAAAAAAAATTATCAATTTCAGTGTATATGATTGACACAGCCTTAACCACCTTCTGGAGGAGATAGTTCCAGACTTTACTCCATGTATATGAAAACATGCTTCTAGAATCAACCCTGAATAACCTGAGGAGAAAGTGAGGACTGCAGATGCTGGAGATCAGAGCTAAAAATGTGTTGCTTCCCCTTGGATGCTGCTTGAATAACCTAACTCTGATTTGATGGTTATACCTCGCCTTTGTTCTGATTAGAGAAAATTATTTATTTCCATCTACTAAACCTTTAGTTTGTTAAAACAGCTTAATTAGATCATCCAATAATCGTCAACACTCAGGGTTGTTTGACCTTGTTCAATGTCATCATTTTGCTGTCCAATAAAAACATGTGTATAAATAAATCCTGTTACCCAAAACTAATTAAATAAACCACGGGTGTACATTTCCATTCATGGATTCTCGCCTGCTGACCTTCATATGAACTAACTCCTTCCCAGTTAGATTAGCTCTCTGTTCTTTTTCAAGAGATTATCATGGGATCCTTTACATTGACCCAAGAGGGGCAAACATCGCCAATTCATCTGAAAGACAATAGCTCTGAGTGTCGCACTCCTGCATTATTGCTCTTCTGACAATATGGCTCTCCCTCAGTACAGTGTTCTCTATAAATTATAAAGCAGTTATGATCATCTATTGCTCAGACCCAGCACAATTTGCCGTGTGTGTTACTGCCCGTGCAAGAGCTACTCAATTCATCTTAAAGGGCCCCCATACTTAAATGATCAGGCCACATAGAAAAGCATTAGAAGGAATATTGCTTGACATTGTTCTGAAGCTTCAACCTAGATTTTATGCTCAAAATCTCTGAAGTGGGGCTTCAATCCACAACCTCTAAGCAGAAACATGCAAATTACCCCTGGGCTGATGCAAACACATAAAGGTACAGGAAACCTAAGCACATTCCTCACTGATGCTGTTGATCAGTGCATCATTCTTCCTGGCAGCTATGTGTTGCGATATAACCCTTCATCCCATTGAGGTTTCTACAAGGCCAGCTCTGCTTTTCATCAGGTCGCATTCAGCTGGGTCCCTGGGGTCAGAAGTGGTGGGTTTGATTACCGGAGTGGCCGAAGGGTGCGCAGGAGACGGAGGACTCGTAGCATTCCGAGGATCTTTGTCCCGCTGTCGGAAACCAAGGACACCAGAATATCAATGACAGAAATCATCACCAGCAGCCCATCCAGGATATTCCAGGAGCTCTTCAGATAGGTCCGCTGACCGAAGCAAAGGCCCATAGCCACCAACTGTAAAGGAGAGCAGGAAAGAGGTCACTACTGCCAAGGCATTACTGCAGTGGTCCATACTTTATTTGACAATCAATCCGAGGGCATGGGGGCCACACTGGATTTAATAGCAGGGTCACATCTGAGGAATTCCAGGCAGCCTGTCCATAGGCTTATTACAAGACAGAAGTAGTAAGTAATGTTGGGGAACAGTGAGATAATCCAGAAATGGTCAGTGAGGGTTTTGATGAAATGGCAGAGGGGGACAGGTCTGGCCAACGGTCAGGAATGGGGAGAGGTCAGTGCAGTGATGGCAGTGATTTGATAGTTACAAAAATCCATCAGTTCATGGAAATCTGCTGTAAGCCAAGTCTGTTGTCCAGATTAACTCATAACTAGCTGGGTGACTATTCAAAAGCCTAGCAAGTTACTTCAAAGGGAATTGGTTGGGTGTGTGGGGTTGGTGTAACAAGTGCTGGGAATGCCCACAATCCATGAAAGAATAAATAAAAAGTACAAAGTCCCATTAATGCTGTATCATAGTAACCAGGAATGAGAGATGAATGCAGCCTTGACAGTGATCCACACAACAGTTATATCGCCAGCTGATAGCTCCATTTTTGATGGTCTGCATATCAGCATCTTTTCTCTAAGGAGATCAGAGAGGATGTGTTTCAGAGAAGGGAGTGTGGAGAGAGATTCAATTGGTACCTCACCCATGCTGTAATGGGTCACAGGGTGGGGGGGGGTGTGGGGGGAAGCACGGGAGGGTGGGTATGGGGTGCTGAATGCCTGATGGTCATGCCATGTGTTGGATAGTTTTGCATTCCTAATACAATGTGATCTTGATCAGTCTTGCCGGTGGATGAAGGAATGGCAGATGGAGTTTCATTTAGTTAAATGTGAGGTGTTGTATTTTGGTAAGACAAGCCAGGGCATGACTTGCACAGTCAATGTAGGGCCTTAAGGAGTATTGTCGAACAGAAAGACCTAAAATAGACAAGCAGGAGGCTGTAAGAACATAGCAAACAGGCAGCATCAGGAAGTAGAAAAGTCAATGTTTCGGGTGTAACCCTTCTTCGCTCTTAAAGAAGGGTTATACCTGAATTATACTGAAACATGCTGGTACATAATTCTTTGAAAATGGCTTCACAGATAGATACGATGGTGAAGATGGCATTTGGTATGCACGCCTTCATCAATTAGAGCATTGAGTGTAGACATTGAGACATCATGTTATGTCTGTACAAGAACTACAAGATTAGTATGGCTACATTTGTAGTACTGCGTACAATTCTGGTTGCCCTGCTAGAGGAAGGATATTATTAAACTGGAAAGGGTGCAAAAAAGATTTACAAGGATTTTACCAGGATTAGAGTATTTGAGTTATGAGAAAAGACCAGATAGGCTGGAACCTTTTTCCCTGGAACATAGAAGATTGAGGGGTGACCTTATAGAGGTTTATAAAATCGTGAGGGGCATAGATATGGTGAATAACCAAAGTCTTTTCCCCAGGGTAGGCGAGTTTAAGACTAAAGGACATAGTTTTAAGGTGAGAGGGAAAATTTTAAAAGGGACCTAAGGGGCAACATTTCCACACAGAGGATGGCGAGTATATGGAATGAGCTGCCAGAGGAAGAAGTAGAGTTGAATATAATCACATTATTAAACGACGTGGACAGACACATGGATAAAAATGTTTCGAGGCATATAGGCCCAACGCAGGCAAACGGGACACGTTCGGTTTAGGAAACTTGATTGGAATGAAGGAGTTGGGCTGAATTGATCCTAATCCCGGTTGAGCTAGAATGGACAGCAATGAGCAGATTATATAGTCAGGATTAGAGGAGTTCAGTTATCACATTAAAGGTGGCATTCTTCTAGCCTTTTCTTAAAATAAAAGTCTCATTCTGTGGTTTACCTTTACTGCCATCTCAGTCAAGAAGATCACTGTGAAAATATAGTTCGAAAATATCAAGAAGATTCGCTCCTTAAAGAGAAGAAAAGTTTCAAGATTAGAATAACGGCAAAATAGTGCAGAATCTGAAATAACAAATAACCAAAAACAGTCCATGAGTGTGTCATAATGTGCATAAAGAGAAACAGTGTCACTGGCAAGTTATAGGAGGCATGCATTCACTGCACCCCCCTCCCCAATTAAGATGTTCGATGGGAACTGCGACATGGGAAATCTGCAGACATTTTGTGGGGATTTAGTTGACCAATGGTGAGGATTCCTCTCTCATCTGTGCTGGTTCCTCCTTATGGGGCTGCCAAGTCAGTCTGATTGGCTGGCAGCTGTATCATTCCAGTAGAGTTGTGATCAGAGGGAGTCCTTGAACAAGGTGGTCAGGCAGTATCCAAGGTGCAGGAGAACCAATGATTCCTAATGAAGGGCTTATGCTCAAAATGTTGATTCTCCTGCACCTTGGATGCTGCCTGACCTGCTGTACTTTTCCAGTTCCACACTTTTCGACTGCTGATCTCCAGCATCTGCAGTCTTTAGTTTCTCCCTGGGAGATCAGCAGCAGAGTGTATTTGAGATTTTGTTTGAGGGGCCAGTGGATGAGGATTAAAGGGGGGGGGAGTTTTGACTTTGAGAAGTTTTGGGGTAGTATGCTTCTGATGGGCACAGGGGAACACCCAGAAGGAGCTTCCCATTAACCCTCACTCCCCACCTTTTAATCTGTCATCAACTCACATAGAAAGAGCTGTTGGTCTATGTCCTTAGCCTAAGCCTGTCCTGTTATGGGTAAAATAGTGAAGGGGTGGGAATGAGGTGCTTACTTGGCCAATAGAGGTTTCAATATCTTGCTGTGATAATAGCTAATGTTACCATTTGACACATTAGATCCCAGAATGAAATCTGGCTTGATCGATCATATTTTAATGTGGCAGTCTTTTAATATGAAACATAGACACCCAAGGTTGTAGGTTTTGTTTTAACAATAAAGCTGAAGATTATTACACAAAAGGAATAGAAAAAAACAAACCCATGCAATCTAAATATAAAACATATAAAGATTTTATGAAACACAATAACACAATCCCACTTACTCTCAACACCATCACTCAGAGTTCATCAAAATCCACAGAAATTTCCCTTCCCTGCCAAATCTAGATTCCCTATCAATATTAGTTAGTTGCTTCTTTTATTTTTGGTCCTGTGAAATGTGAAGTCTTTTTCCTTGAAAACTCTCACAACTGAGACTATAAACTTTCTCAGCTTTGAAAAATCCAATACAGTTTAACCAAAAAAACTCCTGCTGTGGAAGTAACTTATTCCCTAACTAGTCTGAATAATCCCCTTTTTCTAGGAGAGACTATACTGGCATCTGGATTTAGTTTTGAACTGTCCAAAAGCTTTCCAACTTCTGGGTTTTTCTAAGCTAAAATCAATCTATGATTATTCTAAATCCAAAAGTAAGCCAATCTCTTTTCTCTTTCCTGTCCTAAAACATCTCACACACAAAAAAAATTCCATTAACACCCCAACAGATACATGCTGTATTAAAAACATGGTTCCAAAAAGACTGGCCTAGTTAATAATTAACTTCTTCAGAAAAATACCCATATGCCACAAGTCTAAAATCCAAAATCTCAATAAAAATTATATTAATACATATAAAACACATATCCAAGTATGAGAGGGCCACATAACATTTTTACCAAACCCCTTTAGGTGGCAAGAAACAGAAATTAGGATTAGGAGTAAACCATTCGGCCCTTCGAACCTGTACAGCCATTCAATATAATCATGGCTGATCGTGTAATTCAGTATCCCATACCCAACATCTCCCCATACCCCTTCAGCTCTCTAGCTGCAAGGGCCATGTCCAGCTCCTCTTGAATGTATCTAAGGAACTGACCCCAACAACTCCCCGTGGGAGAGAATTGCACAAGTTCACAACTCTGTGAAGAAATTCTTCCTCATTTCAGTCCTGAATGGCTTCGCCCTTATTCTTAGACTGTAACCCCCTTAGCTCTGGCAGATTGGTCAGGTGCTGCATTTTAAGAACACCCAACTTCAAACTCATTGTCAAAGGGACGTAAAATCCAGTCCCATGTTTCAATCTAGTGAACCTTCATCATGATGGAAAAACCACAGGTGTTGCAGCTTTTCAGAGCAAGACAGGGGCAGAGGGAAGGAAAGAGCAATGGAGAAGGTTTGAGATAAGGTAGATAGCAGGAGTGATTCAACTACGAAAGTAAGATGGCAACAAGACTTGTAAAGAAACAGAGGGTGGAAGAGTTGTTCATGGTAATAGCTGAATTATGACATATACTTGCTCCACAGGAAAATGGGAGGAATGGCTTTGATTCCTGCCTTTCGCTCTATCACAGGCCCTCTCTTATGTTCACTGCCTCTTGATGTGGTAATACTGCCATTAAGGATAGCCATCTTTCTGGTCTAACTTAAAGAATCTTGCTGGATAAATAATAGTAAATTGATTGCATTTTACTTTCTCTTTACTTCTTTATTCTTCTGCTGTTATATTCCATATTTTGGTTTTTTTTCTGTGTCTTAAGATGGTGCCAGAAAGTGGTGTCACTACAACACTTTTCACTGTATTTTGTAACAAAGTACATGTGACAATAAATGAATCAAATCAAATCATTGGTGCATCAATTTACAGATTACATGATGACAGAGACTGTTAGGAGCACACCTGATCTTGCTATCATCACAGTTATGATAGTGATCGTTGCCATCTTTAATCATCACTGTGCACATGCACTGTCAGTCTGAAGCTGCCCTGCATGGAATCTGATATGTGCCCTGGACATGGCAGACAAAGGGAGCTGGAGCTGCAACTGGACCGGGTGGTACAGAAACAGGATTTCCTCTTACCCCAGAACCAGCAGTAGAGACCACAACATCAGACCATGCCCAGCCTGCTCCAAGGTTGCCACCCGGTTCATTGCAGTCTCAACCATCTGGAGGAATACTCAGCAATGCAGGAAGAAGATCAATGTGCTTCTCCACTCCATTTGCATAAATGCCATCTTTTCTCTGGTATCTCAATTTCTGCTACTGTACCCAGCTCCCACCAAGGCTTATGCTCTACCACTCTACTGCCTGTAATATCTTCCCTCAGTCACATTCACTCACCCTGCATGCCCTCTGCACTGCCTACTTACTCACCCAGACACCTCTCCTCTGCTCAAAGTACCAGCTGTACCATCTACTTTCATTTCCCTCAATGTTGGCACTAATTTCAAGAGGGCTAGAATACAAGAGCAGAGTGATGTACCACTGAGGCTGCATAAGGTTGTGGTCAGACTGCATTTGGAATATTGTGAACAGTTTTAGGCTATGTAAGGAAGGATATGCTGTAGCTGGAGGGGGCCCAGAGGACATTTACAAGAATGATTTCCAGGATGAAGGGTTTGTCATACGACGAACAGTTGAGGACTCATGTTTAATAGGATGAGGGAGGATCTTGCTGAAACTTACAGAATATTGAGAGACCTGGTTAGAGTGGAGATGGAGAAGATGTTTGCACCAGCAGGAGAGATGAGGACCAGGGGCACAGCCTCAGAGTGAAAGGAGACCCTTTAGAATTGAGATGAGAAGGAATTTCTTCAGCCAGAGGATGGTGACTCTGTGGAACTCATTGCCATAGAGGGCAGTGGAGGCCAAGTCATTGAGTTCCTTTAAGACAGAGATGATTGAATGATGGAACAGACTCAAAAGGCTGAATGGCCTAATTCTGCTCCTATATCTTATTGTCTTATGGTAATACCAGCTTCTCTGTCATTCCAGAAGGAAAACCGATTAGGACCCGAAATTTTGTTCCTCACCTTTCATGTAGATAACATCTTGATTCTGATCACCCTGAGGCTCTGACAGTGTCCAATTCCTTGGACTGGTATTAGAGTTTGCCCTTGACCTGCTGTCCAGTGACTCCCTGATCAAAGGCTATATCCTGGACCTGTCTGAGGCCTGCCCATAACCTTGACAAGCTTCTTGGCTTGGTGTTTGCTAAATGGCATGGCAAGGCAGAAATAATATGAATCTCAGATCTCTGGCTGAGGGGCAAAGCCCTAAAGATTAAGGCAAGGCCATATATGACGGGGATGTTGTAAGCACCTAGGTAGGCTCAGAGTGGATGAACCCTCTGACAGCAAGTGGAGAGCCCGGAGATAGGGCTTGGTCCAGTTCATGAGCTGGGTATCTGTCTCTGAGCAAACGGCTGCAATGTTACAATGAAAGTTGACAGCGTTGTTAGAGGTGTATCAGTGAAGTGGATCAGAGATGTGCCATGAGGGTTTATGGAGGCTGGCGCAAGTAGGGTGCCAATGTGTGGGGTGTATGTGGCTACGCTCTGAGATGCTGGTGCCCAGTAGTCCAACATGGAGGTCCACCAATCCAAGAGATCCAAAGTCTTCAATTACCTGCTCCAGTTTCCAAATTTGCAACATTTAGCTAGTTTGGAGCACTTGATAAGATAGGAATTTTAATATTAATGATGCAAGTTATGCTGTAAAAGGAAGCTTAATGAGCTGAAAAAGCCATTAATCGGCAAACCCACACCCATTACTGAGAAAATCAACTTTCCACTTGGCAAATGCATAAAAGAGACAATGAAGCTGAGACAGGCTCGCCAGATTACTCACAAATCTTAGCAAATCTCATCGTAGCATATCATTCAGGCCCGAAGAACTGACCAGTGGGTCAGTGAGTGTGAAGTTTTACACCTCGTTGCCTCTGTGCATGTTCTACACTGGGGCCTAAAAATCATACCCAACACTACTCTTGGGGAACATGCAAATTGGAAAAGAATGATCCCAAACAAACTACACTGAAGAAAACTGAGAATACGTATCATTAAAAGAATACGTAAATGATTACATGTGGCGGATGCAAACTTTGAGAGGGAATGACCTGTTTCTGATGATTAGAGAAGTCTGTCATTGGGAAGGATAGGGGCTTTTACAGTAACACTTATCTATATGATCGGATAGGGGAGCGGCAGTGCTCGCGGAAGGAAGTTGACAGAAATTTTCCAGCGGCACGGTGGCACAGTGGTTAGCACTGCTGCCTCACAGCGCCTGAGACCCGGGTTCAATTCCCGACTCAGGCGACTGACTGTGTGGAGTTTGCACGTTCTCCCCGTGTCTGCGTGGGTTTCCTCTGGGTGCTCCGGTTTCCTCCCACAGTCCAAAGATGTGCAGGTCAGGTGAATTGGCCATGCTAAATTGCCCGTAGTGTTAGGTAAGGGGTAAATGTAGGGGTGTGGGAGGGTTGCGCTTCGGCGGGTCGGTATGGACTTGTTGGGCCGAAGGGCCTGTTTCCACACTGTAAGTAATCTAATCTAATAACTTTTCCCTTTAGTTGGGCCTGCAATGTTCCTATGTTTAACTACTGCCTTCTCTCTGGAAATGACTGGACGGACAGGATTGGGGAGGGGAGAGGGGCTTGGGTTATCATGCTACAAAGCTTGGCTTGGTGCAGTAGACAGTCTTTTCCTCACTGTCCTTGATGTGTGTTAGTAAAAATACCAGGGCTCAAGAGTTCACCACAACTTCTAAAAGGCAATCGGGTACTGTCGCAAAAATGTGCAGCTGCCTGTGATACGATATCCGTTTGTGTTTACCCATTTAAAATGATCAGATTTGCAACAAATTAGCAGAAGAAGGCTTCTGAGTGCACAATTAAGAATCTGCAGACTGATATCATAAGCTGAAATTTCTAACTTATTATTCTAACCATTAATGCAAGCATTAACTGGTACTTTCTCTCAGTTTTCATTGAGAAGAGTTTTGTAGCAAGTTTCCCAGTTCTCTGATTCCAAAATTCCACAGCCAGGAGATCATTTCAGCAACTCATGGTAGTTGATAACCAGTCACTTGTAGTCCTGCTCATTGTTTTACTGTGCTCCCAAACCCTGCGCCTGATGACTGAATTATCACCACAGTGACATGGGAAACCGCTCCTGTGACTGGCTGTCAGTTTAATAACAATGGCGTGCAGCAAAATGCTTAGATTGCAAATCTAAGACTCGAAGGCTTCCCCATCACTTGCCAGCATTGCTTATTTCAAGTTCAGCTTCCCCCGCTGATTACTGTCGTCTTCCTGCCACTGAAGCAGTTTTTCAAGAAAAGGTTTTTTTTCCAGCTGACTCAATAAGCAGTTCTCTCATGAAGGATATCAGAAATCTAATATGGAAGAACAGCTTAGGGAAGCTTTAAAAGAGGGCAGAAACTGGTTGGACTAATTGAAGCATGTTGATCCTTCGGAATACATGATAGGTAAGCTGAAATTAAACTTATGTGGCATATTTCATCTTAATAGTTGGACTAATTTCAATGCTATCCAGTGCAAGTTTTGCTCTGATTCAGTTAGTGCATGCACTTACTCATGATGACAGTGCCCTGTTCAAAACCACCATCTGCAAGTTCCCCTCAAAGCCACTCTCCATCAAGCCTTGGAAATATATTGCTAGTTCTTCACTGTTGCTGAGTCTTTCCCTTCTTAGCCACATTGTAGATCTAGCTACAGTGCATGGACTGCACAGTTCAAGAAGGCAGCTCCCCATCACCTTCTCAAGGATAACTAGGGACGGGCAATAAATGCACGTCCAGCTAATGATGCCTACATCCCCTGAATGAATAAGCAAACAGGTTGATTTTCAAACTCCACCTCAGACCCCTCAGTGAGTGTATTACTTTCACCGGCTTTAGCATACTGGACTCCACATCCCCTGTAACACAGCATTCATGTTTGAAACCTTGAACCACACTTGAATCGACTCCACGTGTGACTTTGCTAACTTTTCTGGCATTGAGCTTACAACTGACTCACAACAGCACCTCCAACCTTACCCCTTACATTCCAATTCCCACACCCCAATAACTTCCCACTTCAAATCGTGTGTGTATTTGTTTGTTGAAAGTGGGTGCTAGTTTTACCTTGTCCCTTTGCGATTTCTTCTTGTAATTTCACCCAAACACTGACATTGCGAGCAGGCATTTTCAATGACCTCCCTCGGCCCTGACTGATTGTAAACAGGAAGTGACACGGGTGAGCATGTGCTAGTGTCACTCCTATGGTATACCCTGCCAGGGTACAGATTAAAGAGCGATTGCTTGTGTGTGTATGTATCGGCAGCAGCTCTGGTACAATGCAACGTTTCAACAATAACAGCTTACATCTGCAGTGTGTCTTCAAAGTCGGACGATGTCCCAAGTGTCACTTGTGGCTTAGTGGGAAACATTATTGCCTTTTGAGTCAGGGCTCACACCCTCACTCAGGACACAAAAACATGGAACTATTTTCTTATTCATTCACAGAATGTGGGCGTTTCTGGCTAGGACACCATTTATTGTTCATCCCTAATTGTCCAGAGGGCAGTTCAGAATAAACCACATTGCTGTAGGTCTGGAGTCACACGTAGGCCGGATCTTGTGAGCATGGTACATTTGCTACCACCCCCCCCCCCATCCTACAGGGGAAAACTAGATGATTTTTTTTCTGACAACTGACAATGGATATAATTAGACACTTAGAATCATAAATTTCCTAGTACAGGAAGAAACCATTCATCCCATTGGGTCTGTGGTGGGATTTGAACTCAGGCCCCCAGAATATTACCTTGGTCTCTGGATTAATAGCCTAGTAATCCACCATTACTGTTCTTTAATTAAGGCCGTTAGGCCAAGGCAGTACTGGCAGACTGCAGTCTGTCAGAATCAACAAAGCTACATTGATCAGCATGTCAACATCATTCCCAGCATTGGTTTCTGGTTTTGGGAGCCACCATTGCACAGGGACACCGAAGGTCCTTCTGGAGGCAGCAAGAGTAATTAGAGGGAAGTATGATTTTTTGGATCGGATGTTAACCTGACTTCCATCTACCTGCTCAAAGGATGTCAAAAATCCCAAGGCACAGACAGCGGCCTTTGAACTCTCACCTCTGGACCAATATTTATCACTCATCTACAATACACCCTCAGATTCTCGGATTATTACTTCTAGTGTGCAAACTTGCTGCTGTATCCCTTCCATTATGGCTGTGAGTACACATGAAAAGCTTCCATGGAGTGTTGCGAGGCAGTGAAAGGGGCTATATAAGTTTAACATCTTTCTTTTGTTCACTGGAGTGCAACCAGATGAAAATTGGCCTTCAGAGCGGGAGAGAGAGAACTGAAAGGAAGCAGGCTGGGGACTTGGGGAGAATAAAACCATGCAATCAAATCCTTCTGAACCTAAATTTAAGGCCCCTCATTCTTTAATAGAAGGGGGAGCTGAAGACCAGTTTCATTGAAGCTTTGCTCGCACGAGAGAACCTTCAGCTGTAAGCAATTACGACTTGGCTTCCTAATCCAGTGTGTTATGCTTGACTATGACAGATTTGAGAAGTCTGGCAATCTATCAGAGGCTTGCGTGCAGACCATGGAGAATTCCCCTCAAAATACCAAGGGAAATATTAGAGGAATTTCTAGGGAAATGCTGCTGTCGAATTGTAAGCTGGCAAGCAGTCAATGACTCCCAAGGCCAGTCTTTTTTCTTTAGCCTGTCTGTATGTTCCACATTAAGGCTTGTTTGAGAGGATAGCAAACTGAATCATAGGGCGTGGGCTATACCCCTCATTTCATCAAGGTCACTTGAAGGGGTTCCCAATGGACTGGTATAACATTGGGCTAAATTAACCATAATCCACTGAACAGACTGTTGTTCAGAATTAGCCCTCAAAGTTTGAAACTGCAGTAATTCTAAAGGAAGTCACATATACCCGCTTAGAAAGAAAAAAGGGTCACGTGGCGCATTAAGCTTCCTACTTTCCTAATCATCAAGTAATGGCCTCTGTCATAAATTTACTAATCTTGCTACATTTATTTTAAAATCAACTGTTTAGAAATGCTATTACACATCTCTGGAAGGGGTGGAGCTTTAATCTAGGTCTCCTGGCTCAGAGGTTAGAACAGTACCACAGTGTCGCAGAATGTTTTTAAGCAATAGACTTATAGATATTTTCTTAATATCTTGGGCATATTAACATCTCCTGAATGTTCAGTACTACTTTGAATCTTTTCAAAGGCATCACCTTTTACTGTGACTATTTCAGTCCACATCTTTATGAATGGAAACTGCTGTGTTTATGATTGAAGCCTCTGAATTGAATTTGTTTGAGGATATTGAATGACATAGACTGCCATAATTTTTTTTGATTAATTCAAATCAAACATTTCAGCAAATCAGTTCCAGCTCAAACCAGAAATCAGGAGAGACAATCAAAGTGTTGAGGTCAAGCTGTAGAAATGTATTTTAACTCGAATTCATCAATGTCGCTCTTTGGTTAAACCTGCAGTACATTACTACCAGTTTTGTTAAACAGTTATATTCATAACGTGATGCAACTAAGTTGATAGGCATTTGGTACGCTTGCCTTTATTGGTGAGAACATTGAGTTTAGGAGTTGAGATGGCATGTTGCGGCTGTACAGGACATTGGTTAGGCCAACTTTTAGAATGCTGCATTTAATTCTGTTCTCCCTACTTGTATTAAACTTGAAAAGGTGCAGAAAAGATTTATAAGGATGTTGCTGGGGTTGGAGGGTTTGGGCTTTAGGGAGAAGTTGATTAGACTGGGGGTATTTTCTCTGGAACATTAGAGGCTGAGGGTGATCTTACAAAGATAAATAAAACCATGAGGGATATAGGGTGAATAGCCAAGGTCTTTTTCACCAGGGAAAGCGAGTCCGAAACCAAAGGACTAGGTTTTAAATTGAGAGGAGAAAGATGTAAAGGGGACAGAGGGGCAACATTTTCATGCAGAAGATGGTATGTGTGTGGAATGATCTGCCAGAGGAAGTGGTGGAGGCTGGTACAATTATAACATTTAAATGGCATCTGGATGGGTATGTGAATAGGAAGGTTTTAGAGGAATATGGGCCAAAAGCTGGCAAATGGGATTAGACTAGGTTAGGATATTTAGTCGGCATGGATGAGTTTGACTGTATCCGTGTTGTACATCTCTATGACTTGAAGTTAAAGTCAGTGCAAAAGTGTTATTTGTAAAATGTAGTGTGTAATCCGTGTAGATGAAAAATGTGTTGCTGGAAAAGCGCAGCAGGTCAGGCAGCATCAAAGGAGCAGGAGAATCGATGTTTCGGGCATAAGCCATTCTTTAGGAATGGCTTATTCCTCATTCCTGAAGAAGGGCTTATGCCTGAAACGTCGATTTTCCTGCTTCTTTGATGCTGCCTGACCTGCTGCGCTTTTCCAGCAACACATTTTTCAGCTCTGATCTCCAGCATCTGCAGTCCTCATTTTCTCCTAATCCTTGTAGATGGTAAAGCTCTTTTGAACTTCAATCTCACTGGTACTACTATGAATTTCCCATTTTCCATGGAACAGGAGCAATCATTGAGGCAATGCATAATAGCACAGCGTTCAAGACAGAGTTTTGAGGTCAGATCAGCATAAACAAAATATTGTAATCTCTTGTGATGTTCAATGAGATTTAATGACCCATTGTGTCATTAATGTCTGGGGGAGTTACTGAGACAATCAAGCAACTGGTCTTGATCACATTTGCTAATGGTGTGCACTATGCAGTGTCCAATCAACCACAGTTTATTGCCCATATTTACCTCCTGTTAATTCTGGAATGAGAAATATGTTGTAGACATAAAATAGATTCTGAAATAACTCCATAGAGGCTGGTATTCCTGTCCCCCTTTATCTATCCAGGAACAGTCCTTAACTTCAGTACTATCTCAATCAGCGTGTGTGTCAGCATCTCTGACACTCACCCTTTTTATATGTCAGGCAGGGCTCCCTGATTGGACCAGATTATCAGCCCCAATCAGGGAACTCGTATTCTGAGTTTATTCTCTTATTTTAATAAATATCATTGATTGCTAATCGGATCGTAGCATGGTCTGATGGTGTAGGATCACAAAATAACATGGCGATCATATAACATAAAATTGGTGGCCTTGCTTGGGAGCACAAGTTTTATAAATTTTCTAAACAGAGTACATTCTTCGAAAAAGAAACATTTCTATGTATGACTCTTGTATGCAAATACCAAATTAAAAAGCCACAAGATTGTTCAGTTAAACTTCTGCTTTTTCGCGTTTTCTTTATTTACACACTGGGTCACAGATCAGAGAATGTTAACTGAACAAACAAAATGTAAAGTATTAAGTACAGATGCAACCCATGGGCATTTTTAAGCATCTGTGGACAATTTTTAAAACACATGCATTAATGCTGGCAATCACAAAAATACCAAAAACTGACATTTCATTTGAAGGTCAAAAGAACAACCATGTTTACCTCAGAATGCCAGGGATTCCACACTCAGAGAAAGAAAGGCGCTTTTAATAAGATCCGCAATATCATCTCACATGACGTACTCAGATCCGTTAAATACTGTTTATCATGCAGAGCGGAAACCTGTTTAACGTAAAGTTTATACTGCAGGGCAGGATTGCAAGACTCTCTAATACCATGATTATACTACAGGGTGTGTCAGATTACATGGTAATGCAGCAATGTATATAAGGTACAGCACAATACTGCAGGCTTGTTTAATTATCAGTTAGACTCTGCAGCCATAACACAAACTAATCTCTCATTTTTGACCTGGATCCATGGCATATTCTGTTCAACATCTTATTTATAAGAAACAGTATCATCACAGTTCCATCTGATACCTTTTATATACCATGGAGCGATGCAGTAAATCTGCTTTATGTTAATCTGGGGTTGTCAATTCTTTCCAACTGCAAGTGTTCCTGTAATATGGGGCTGGGAGACTTCACGCTTTGAAACATTTGTATTAGGGACAGATTCACAACAGTGACAGCAAAATGTTCTGCTTGCAACTTTACATTGTCACCCCCAGAATTATTCTCCAAGTTTTGTTTATATGATAATGTCTGGCTTTGCTTATATAACTTCCCCTGGAGTTACTCTGTACCCTATCTTTATGTAGCACTGGTTGGAGAGTGACTCCTTGTTTGTAGAACACTGGCCACAGAGTGACTCCCTGAGCCTTCTTTATAGAACACAACACAGAGGTATTCTCTGAGTCTTGTTTAAATAACATTGGTCCCAGAAATATTCTCTGAGCCTTGTTTACATTACATTGGCCCTACAGTTACTTACTCTCTGAGCTTTGTTTCTGTATTAACTACCAGTGCTTATTAACTTGCTTCGGTGAGGTGCAAAATTGTGTTTGCCTCATTCACTTTGCATTCCAAATGTCTTATGACAGTAGCTCTATTTCTTCCTTTCTTTGATACAGAATAGTTCCTTTCTCACACCTTACTTGATTGAAGTGTCTGCTAGAACAACATAACTGAATAAAACACGAGCATGTGCTTACCAATCCTCCAGCATTTTAAATAATTAACACATCTCTCATCAAAGTGATTGCTGTATCAGCTACTCCATCTAGTAACCATTCAGTAAAACAAGACATGCAGGACTGCAACCTGCTTAGAGGGTTCAGGGATTGGTATGTACAAAGAGCTGATGAACCATTACAAAGATTGAGCTAGAATCATAAACAACTACATTCAGCTGTCACATATTGTAGTCTCATTTTAACCCATTGGCAGCCAACACGCGGTTGTCTCCTGTGCTCAGTTGGTACTTCACGGATCACACACATATACTGTGAAGTCAAGATCATCATTGACGTTATTAAATATTAGCAGGAAATTAATTACTGTATCATGAAATTACATCCACTTATTTATCTTCTTCCAATTTATCAGCTCCCTGTAGCCCAGCAGGACGATCAGGCTGAAGGAAGTGACATTTCTGACACTGAACTTTGGGCTTATTCTCCTTCGATTAGAGAAGGATAAGAAGAGATTTGGTGGAGGTGTTTAAAATCAGTAAGATTTAGGTCAAGTAAAGGAAGAGAAACTGTTTCTAGTGACCCAAAGGTAAATAATGGAAGGTTTCAGATTCAGATGAGTGTCGAAAGAAGCTGAGGAGATGTGAGAGGAAAACGATTTGTGATAATGAGTGATTGGGATTTCGATGTGTTGTCTGATAAAGTGAAGGACAAAGATTCAATTTTAATCTCCTAAATGAGATTAGTTAAATGCTTTAAGTAGAGTGGTCAGAGACAAAAAAACTGCAGATTCTGGATCCAAGATGGGCAGGCAGGAGGCTGGAAGAACACAGCAAGCCAGGCAGCATCAAGAGGTGGAGAAGTAAGCATTCGGGTGTAACCTTCTTCAGGACCCTTAAGTAGACCAATGGCAGCAATAGGGGGGAAGAGCAAGGATTATTAAATGGGATTAACTGCATTCCTTTTGAAAGTTCTGGCCCAGACTGTTTCTCATTTGTACCATTCTGTGAATGGGCAACATTGGCCTCTACCCTGACATTTTCTAGAAAGTAAAGCTTTCTACTTATTTATTCTCTGGTTTTAACAAACATATGTCAAATTGGGAAGTGAATCTGTGGAATAGGTGCCTGTCAATGGTCTCAGGAACTGGACAAGAGCCAGGTTGCTCAACAGGTGATGCTCTTGTAATAGTAACCTATTTTCTGACTCAGTCATTAGCATTTTATGAATATAGGAACAGGAATAGGCCATTCAATCAGTTGAGCCTGTTTCACTACTTAATACAAACTTGGCTGTAGAAACCTTTCACTTCTTTTTAACCACTCCATCCCTTAACCTATTACTGCATTGAAAATCAGAAATCTGTGAACCTCTACTGTAAACATACTCATAGACTGAGTTTCCATAGCTCTCTGTGATAGAACAATCCAAACGGTCACCAGCCACTGAGTAAAACGTTTTTCCACATTTTGATCCTTTATGGCATGCCCTTTATTTTTGAATTGAGCCTCCTGGCTCTAGACCCCCAACTAGGAGAAACATCTTACCTGCATTTATTCTGTCTTTGAATATGAAATATCTCTTTAGATATTTTGTAAGTTTCAATGAGATCACCTCTCAATCTTTGAAACTCTAGAAAATACCGATCCTGTTTGCCCAACTCTCTCCACAGAAAAGTTCAACCATTCAGGGAAACATCTGGTGGGCCATCATTGCACTCCCTTAATGGCAATAATATCTGTCCTGAGATAACAAAACCAAAACTGCACATGGTACTCCAAGGGATGTCTAACCACGCTCTGATGTAAATCAAGAAAAACTTCACTATTCCTGTATTCCAATCCTCATTTCTTTCCTTTCAATCTGCCTCTCTGCTATTTTTAATGTAATCCTGTTACTTCTCTCTATTATCAGAATCAAACAATGCATGATGAGGCATAGTGGAGCCCAGTTGCAGCCTATCCAATGATAACTAGCCAGACTGTCAGCTCAGACCACGTGAGGGACCTGTTCTTCAAGCAGGGTGGCCAAGAACACCATGGCTACTACTTCCACCTCAGATGTTGTGAACCCCAAAATTCTGTCCCACGGGGGTTCACAATCCACAGTTTAGGAATGTCTGGCCTAGCAGCTTTTAATATAATTGGGACAAAGTATCAGATAACTGGGACAAAGTATTAGATAACTGAGAGAGGTGGTTTTATCAGCTTGTCACAGCACTTCTCTGTCTCTCTGGCTGCTCCAGGGATTAGGGACCTAATTCGATCCCACCTCAGATCCTTGCACCAAAAATGGTGAATGCGGAATTAATTTATGGGGAGCCAAGGCCACCATGTGAGAGGCTTCCCTCCTGATGGCAGTTCAGGCCTCTAATCTTTGCTGTTCTCAGCTTCCTTTTTTACCCTCCTAACCACTTCACCTGAATCCTTAAGGGGGTGTTACATCATTTATCACAGGAAACAAGAGAAGTTAATTGTGTTTTAAGTTAGGGGATTTTGAGGCCAAGGGAAGCTGCTCGTAATGACTATCTCTGGCGTCTTGACCAGGATCATTAGTGCTGGGGTGAAAGGAGCTCAAGCAGTGACAAATGGAACCCAGAATTGCACTGCAATGATATGTTTGAGTATTGGAGAGATTAGAGTGAGACAGTTGTTGGACAGGATGGTTGGTGTGAGGTTGAGCTTTTCAGCAGCGCAGTGTTGAGAGCAATTTTGAAGTCAGGAGAACAGAGAATTTGGGAATGGGACTTATAACCATGAAAGCTAGCATTGGGCTAAGGGAAGTTAGCCATATGCTTAGGATTTGAGTTGGGATGAAATTGAGCATCTTGGAAGCAGGTCCTTTGGAGGAGATTAATTTGATGAGAGCTGATTGAGGAGGAAGACAGAGGATTGGGATTTCTGGCACTTTCCAGCTTAACTTCACAAAATTATAATCAGGAGCAGGAGCTCTAGCTGATCCTCTGGTTAATATGAGTCAGTCACACACTGCCACTATAATTATGCACTGGGTGGGTAACTTTACAATTTTCTTTGATGGAGACAGGTAGAACAGGATGCTGAAAGGGTTATCTGCATTTACGGATGTATTTATACATTCATCTATCTTTTTCTCTCTATTCATTTGATTATCTACTTAACTCTTCTACAAATATAACTTCTATCCCTCTGTCTTTCCATCTCTCTATCTACTGCAGTCTCTATTTATGCATTATTCATTCATGCAAGTATCTATCTGTATCACTCTATCTCTGTCCCTCGCTTTTTCTTTTGATATAAACTGTTTGATGTAACTCATTTATTTTTAATTTTATTTTCTTCGTGTTTACATTTTTAATTATTTGTTATTAATTTGAGTTTGGGCAGGTTACTCTGGCAGTTTAATGGGATTTTGTTCACTTTAGGCTTTTATTACTTATTACATTGTGCTTCAAGGCATCTGTTGGAAAAATCTATATTTAGGATTTTTTTATGATTATGGAAACCATTGATAGCTTTGAAGAAGAGTTTTTTTGGTTTAGTTTTTCTTTGTTCTGGGCAGTTCTGTGAAGCCCTTGGCGTTCCCTGTATGGAGGTATAAAGATTGATGTTGTGAAGGAGAGAATATGGTGGAACTAGATTACCTTAGAATAAGGAGTTAGTGTTAATCCCAGACTGAGATGTTAGGAAATAACCCTGAAGAGGACTTGAAGTTGGGTTTGATTAAATTAAGGTATATGATAGGTCCAGGAATAAGCTAGCAGAGGTTCCATCCTAGGAATTAAAGTCATAGTTATCTGAAACCTATAGGGACGTAAGAGGAAAGGATTTTGGTGTTGGTGTTACAAGGAAATGTTTTGTTTAGAAACTTTTTGTGATTATACTTTTACTGTGTATTCCAAACTCTTTGCCTTCATCTTATAAGTAAATTGATTGTCTTTTTCCAGTTTATCTTCATTTCTTTTGCTTAACACATTGCTGATTTATTGCAAAAGCAAAATCTGCAATATGCCTGTGTTTCAGTGAGAGGCCACCTCATTAAAAACAAAACAAAACAAAATATGGCCTATCAAGCCAGAATGAAATCTGGGATTTGATTTGTCTAGTCTGTTAACATCAGCTGAGAGCATAACATTGTGTGATTCTCTTTATCTCTTCATATCAGAGGCAGTTCTAAGGGTTCCTCTGGCAGAATCTCCACCCACCATTGAACATGTATATGGGACTGACAACTGAGACAGGAAACAGAAGCCATGGTTGTGTTCAGGTCAAAACCTCAGGGCAGTGGGAAGGCAGCCTAAATATAGAAACATGAAAAATAGACTTAGGCTGTGGAGCTCTTTGACCCATTCAAAAGAATCAGAATTACCCTTCCTTCAACTTCCAGATAAAGCTTCATCAAAAGTGTCATAATACAAATTGGTATCTTCAAAATTCATTGTTAAAATGCATGTTTGCCTGTACCTTCTGAAAAACCAGGAGACACGTTTTGCATTATGATTAGATCTTAGTCTGCTAACCTGCTACAAATTATACTAAGGCATTAACTGCAAGCATTGCAAATGAAACAGGCCGACAAGAATTATTTGGATAAATAAAACCTACTGCACTCTTAGGATCAATCTTCGGTCTCTCCATGGCAATAGTAATGCAGTTCAGGAAGATAATGACCAGAACAATGTGGTCGAACATCTTGTGCGAAATAATTTTGCTGCAAATGAGGCGGATCCTGGAAAAGAAAAAAAAAATCCATTGATCTCCTGTGCAGTACAATCACGGCAAGTCATGCACATCATCTCACAAGCAGTGACCAAGCTGAGCAGATGTTGTTGTACTCAGTAAATTCAAAACCTTGTGGCTTGTTGGCATTTTAAGCATGGAGAAACTCTTTCCAGTTGTAGAAGCACACAAATTCAAGATAACTGGCTAAAGAACCAAAGGCAACATTGAAACGAATATCCAAGCAGTTGATATTTGGAACGTACTTTCTGGAAGGGTGGTGGAAGCAAATTTAGTAGTAGCTTTCAAAAGGGGATGGACTAACTTACGAAAAGGTGAAATGAGCGATTAAACCCTGGAGCAATCCAAAATCTTTATTGGGCCTCCATCTTCCTCTTTTTCCATGTATTCTGCCAATATTTCAAGACCTCCAGATGTACATTTGGGATTTCTATTGAGATACCATTGTATGTGCATTAGATTTCTCTGAGTACACAGACTAGCTTTGTTTTTGGTGCTGAGATACTATCCCTCTATCCTTACTGATCCCTGTTGTTATGCTTCTTTGTTGTTGCAGCTAACTACTTGAGGAATGGTTTTACCTGCAAGCCTTCCACATTCATCAAAGTTTTACCTGCACATCCACTAATATCATTTATTGTATCCGTTGCTCCTGATGCGGTCTCCTCTACATTTGGGAGACTGGGCGCCTACTAGCAGAATGCTTTAGGGAACATCTCCGGGACACCCGCACCAATCAACCACACCGCCCCGTGGCCCAACATTTCAATTTCCCCTCCCACTCTGCCAAGGATGTGGAGGTCCTGGGCCTCCTTCACCGCCGCTCCCTCACCACCAGACACCTGGAGGAAGAACGCCTCATCTTCCGCCTCGGAACACTTCAACCCCAGGACATCAATGTGGACTTCAGCAGTTTCCTCATTTCCCCTTCCTCCACCTCACCCTAGTTCCAAACTTCCAGCTCAGCACTGTCCCCATGACTTGTCTGGACTTGTCCTACCTGCCTATCTCCTTTTCCACCTATCCACTCCACCCTCTCCTCCCTGAGCTATCACCTTCATCCCCTCCCCCACTCACCCATTGTACTCTATGCTACTTTCTCCCCACCCCCATCCTCCTCTAGCTTATCTCTTCACGCTTCAGGCTCACTTTATTCCTGATGAAGGGCTTTTGCCCGAAACGTCGATTTCGCTGCACTTTGGATGCTGCCTGAAGTGCTGTGTTCTTCCAGCACCACTGATCCAGAATCTGGTTTCCAGCATCTGCAGTCAGTGTTTTTACCTACTTGAGGAATGGGTTGTACTGTCACTGAAATGACGCTGAGCTGCAGTGAAAAATTCAAACCCCCACCTTCCTGTAGTTGGTCATTTTAGCACAACATCCTTTCACATGCCCATGTGTCTGTCTTTGGCGTGCTGCAGTGCTCCAGTGAATCCCAGCGCAAACTGAAGAAACAGCATCTCATCTTCAGACTGAGCACTTTACAGTCTCTAGCCTTAATATTGAGTTCAGCATCTTCAGATTGTGAAGCCACTCCCATTCCTTCCCTTTCTTTTAGCTTTGCATACATTCGATGTCACCATGTCCTCGCTACCCTCCCCCTGCATCAGTGGGACTATCTGTTCTTTCATGTCTGGCAGCTAGAGACACCATTTTTCTGCCATTCTCTGATTACTTAATCTGAACTAACAACATCTTTTCTCCCTAGCACTCTACATCCTAAACCACCTCCTCCTCTGCAACCCCCATTCTGGTTGTGGCCATGTCTTCAGCTGCCTGGGCCTCCAAGACTCTGGAATTCCTTTTTGAAACCTCTATGGCCTTGCTCTTCAAAGTTGCAACCTCTGTCTCTTTAAATCCTATCTCTTCGATCTTAGATCTTCTGTCCTAATGTCTCCTGATGTGGATCTGGTCAGATTCTGTTCGGATACACTTGCACTGGGGTGTTTGACACCCTTAAAGATAACCACTTGAATATCAGTTAGAAGAGTTCGTCTTGCACCATATGGACTGTGGCCATTCAAGATGGTGGCTCACCATCTTCTCAAGGGATGGGTAATAACTGATGGCCTGTACAGCACCAACAAAATCTCATGAATGAATAAATAAAAAAATTAACAAATTTGCATTACTGAGAGAGCAAGGATTTGTCACTTTTCTAACCCAGTGTTTTGCTTTTGCAAAAGAAACATTCTGAAGTGCTAATGGAATTTTCCGCCTTTAAAGTCTTGATGCTATGAAATTAATTTCTTACTTGGATTGTGGAGGGAACAGATAAAGTGACCAGCCCTCTCGTTCTCTGAAACAGGGTGGCAACTTGGCCTGAATCCATGCCTGCAAACGTGCTCTTTTACCCTGTGGAAACAAATTGGCGCATGTCAGTCCTGTTCAAATTCCTCTCACTGCAAATGGAACATTTCATTTTAAAGGTAGAATCATAGAAACTCTACAGTGTGGAAACAGGCCCTTCAGCCCAAATATCCACACTGATTCTCCAAAGATTAACCCACCCAGAACTATTTCCCTACTCTATTACTCTACACTTATCCCTGACTAATGCACCTAACCTACACATCTCTGAATACTATGGGCAATTTAGAATGGCCAATTCACCTAACTTGCACATCTTTGGACTGTGGGAGGAAACCAGAGCTCCCAAAGGAAACCCACATGATCACAGGGAGAATGTGCACAGACAGTCACCCAAGGCTGGAATTAAACTTGGGTCCCTAGCGCTGTGAGACAGCAGTGTTAATCACTGAGCCATCATGCTGCCTTTAATTGGCCTCTGTCTGTGGTAGAGGTCCTTCCTCCTTTTACGTACGCAAGCAGCAATGAGCTCCACAAATCCTTGTACACACACAACATAAGCATTTGTAACGCATTTTATGAAGGACTTCAAACATCCAAAGAAGTTTTTAAAACAATACGGAACAAAGTGATCTGGATTAAAACAAATTGTTTCTGATGTGGAAACATCTGCTGGCCGTGTAGCACAAAGGAGTGTAGGCAAACTCAGTGAACATGCCTTACTGATAACGCACTTGGCTTTGGAAAACTGACTAATTTATCTGATTGACCCGACAATCCACATCTGCTTCATCTCAAGTGGCTTTCAAATTTACTATATTTATGTAGACTGCAGAGAAACAATGACAGAGCTTGCATTAATTTCGACTGAGGCATGTTCACTCAGAGCGAGAGCAGCCAAAAGCACATCTCATTGTGAAATGCTTCTGGGGGCAGCCATGCACACAAGTGATTCAGAGAGAAGGTTGGAGACTGTGTGAAGGAGGTCAAGAGAGAATGAGCAGGTGAGATGGAGACAGAAACAAACAGGAAGAATAAGGATTGAAGATGTGGCGGTGGAAAAGCACACCGGCAGTGTCCAAGGAGCAGGAGAGTCAACATTTCGGCATAAGCTCTTCATCAGGGTCCTATGCCTGAAACATCGGGTCTCCTGTTCCTTGGATGCTATCTGACTGGCTGTGCTTTTCCATCACTACACTCTTCGATTCTAATCTCCAGCATCTGTAGTATTCACTTTCTCCAGGAAGAGTAAGAGGTCACCCATTTAGGACAGGAATGAGGAGGAATTTCTTCTCTCAGAAGGAAGTGATTCTGTAGAATTCTTCATGTCAGAGGACTGGGTCAGAAAGTATAGTTAAGGCTGGGATGGACAGAATTTTAATCATTAAGAGAATTTAGGATTATGGGGAAAAGCAAGAATGTAGATTTGAGTATTATCAGATCAGCCATGATCGCATTGTTTTGTGAAGTAGACTCGAGGGGCTGAATAGCCTATTTCTGCTCGAAATCTTAAGGTCTAAGAATTCTTAGAAAAAGAGAGTTTTCCCTCAGGATTTTCCAGGTTGCTCTCACTGTATGTCTGTTGTAGAAGAGCAACTTATGAAGACATATTCTATAGAGAATGTATGGCAGAGGTTCAATTCCCTCTGTTTATACCAAACTCAAACTCTTACCCCAGAGATGAGATTCAAATATAATGTGTTGACTTCTACTAAGCATTTATTTCTTATTATTTCAACCACTGGAGTGACTCACCATATCAATGTCATCTTCCGTCTGTTCAAACTCGGTTCTCTGTTCATCCACGTGGACCTGGTGCGACAAGGAAGTTGGGGAAGTTTTACCATTACAGTCATGGCGATCTGTTGGTGGGAGCCTGCTGCTTTGGATACTGGGAGATCTGTGAAGGTTAGGTACCTGAAGAGTGTCAGGAATGTCGAAAGAGCCCCTCATTTCTAGGGATTCCATGCGCTGAGTGCCTGGCCCCCTCCCACTACCTGCATGACTGGATCTCTCATCTTCTGATCCCTCGCCTTCGTCAGAGCTCTCCTTGCCGTCCCCTGAGAGGAGGGATTTCCGCTCTCCTGTCTGATGTTTGCGCTTCAGGCTCTGAGCTCGGCCGAGGCTATTCCAGCTCGAGCGTCGGCTGTTCCAGCTGCTGGCTGTGCTCCAGGGTGCATAGGGGGAGCTACGTGCACTAGTCTGAAAGCAAAGAAATTCTGAATTAAAAATTCTGATCAACAATTCCATCCCTTTGCCAAAACAAAAGTCTGGAATGTCAAGAAATTCATTGCCTGCTGAATCGTTAATTGTGAGGGCCCCCGTTGCTATTATTGCTTCCTGACTGATTTCACAGCAATCCACTATCACAGTCAGGTGCCCACCATTTTACATGTGGATTGACAGCTCCAAGTCATCATAGTCTCTTTGAAGTGGGACTGTAAATTAATTCCATTGGTTACTGTTATAAAGGATTGTGTACTTGAATGAAATGCTTGTTCTTGTAAGGAGTAATGTAGCTGCAGGAACGTAAATGTAATAAGTGCGTTGTTATCAATTAGTGTTTTTTCCACTGTAGTGAAATCTGCGATACATGCTTAGAACTTCTTTTAATAGATCTTTATTTTTGTCCATTTCTGTATGGTTTCTGAGGTGCAAAGGATGCTAGGTGGCCCAAAGTGGCATTGGCACCATAAGTGTCCAGGGACAGAGGGTGACATGCAGAGGCCATGGAGGTTTGATACAAGGACTTTGGTGCTCTGAGCACTGTAAGTTGACGTGAAGTGTATGGGAGGTTATGGGGTTTGGGTACAGAGTATGAGGCGGCATTGGTTGGTGTGCATGGTCCATAGGGAGTGTGTGACAGCTGGATGGCTGTTTTATGTTTGAGCATTTCATTTTGAAACTTTAATAGCTGGTGCATTGAGGGAGGCCCAGCGCAAGTGGATTGTTCAACCCTCAAAAGTATGAAGTCAAAACAAATCTGGTTTGAATTAAGCATAAAAAAAGACTCACTGGTGATTTTTGCTCATAAAAGTTCGGATCGATTGACACATTGCTTCCTCTGCGGGACTCATATAAATGTGCAGAATCTCCACAAAGCATTCCCTTTGGGGTTGGCATTGGCGTGGCGTTGGTGTGGATGATGAGCGGTGGAGTCAGACTGGTTTTGACATCCACGTGGCCATTCACTGCCATCACTGTTGGGGACAAAAGTGACACTAAATTGCATTTGTCTTGACCACCTGACACCTGTAATTCTCATTTGACCCTTTCCAAAACTTTTGCCCACCGGCACAGGGCTGGCATTTCTGTCATGTTGAAAGATTTGAAAAACGATAGACAAAATCTTCCAAAGCATTGGGCCCCCAGTTTTCAGCAATCAAAGACTGCATAGGGTGCTGTTGCAAGCAAAACTATAGAATAAATATCACAAGTGCATTAAAGATTTTTCAAGTTACCTGCATTTACTTTGAATATTTTTGACAGCATTATAAAAATAGTCATTTTCTGATCAACCTGTTCAGAGATGGTATTACTCCTCTCTGGAGCAGGTGGGTCTTGAACCCAACTCACCAGTCTCAGAGGTAGGAATACTACTACTAAAGCACAATGAGGTAATGAGTTTCTTTGTGTTTTTCCCATTTATTCATGGGATTAGGGTGTCACTGGCTAGGTCAGCATTTATTGCCCATTGTTAAGAATTAACCATGCTGCTATGAGTCTGGAGTAATGTGTAAGCCAGACCAGTTAAGGGTGGCAGTTTCCTTTCCTAAAGGAGACTTCCCTAAATTAATGAACCAGATATGTTTATCCAAACAATTGGCAATGGATTCATGGTCATCATTAGACTCTTAATTCCAGATTTTCATTGAATTCTAATTCAATGAAAATCTGGTGGGATTCGAACTTGCTGATAGGCTGTGGGAAGGTGGAGGATCATGAGGATGGGCTTAAGATATGACCGATGGTGGGTGTGGGGGGGGATGGGGCAATTCAAGGTAGGAAGTAAGGTGAAAACACTCCAAACAAAGTTAGAAACGTTAAGTGTCCTCTGAGTCAGCCCCACATGTAAATAGTTAATTTATCCAAAGACGGTGTGTACTTTGCCAGTAATTTGTTTTTTGGTCTGCTACATTATTGTAGGGAAATCATGAAAAGCACCCACAATTTTCCTTCTTGTGTCCTCTCACACGAAATCAAATTACCATAAAACAGGTAGGCCTCATATTGGCTCTATGTGAGTGCTGCATTGTAACCAGCCAACAGAATGTGGAGAGTGGCTCAGAGTTAGATTCTCCTGTGCAGAATCACCCAGGTTCTGCCTTGTGCCTTTATCTGATCAGCAGCTATGTGATCTGCCGATATTGCCCTTGGCAACAAGCACCAGCTCTGAAGCTATTTGTATGTTTAAGTCCCACTGGTGCTATGGAGCCTCATAGAGTTAGGATAATAGAATCCCAACAGTATGGACGCAGGCCATTCAGCCTATCTGGTCTACCCAAACCAGTTCCCCAACTCTATCCCTGTAACCGTGTATACCCCATGGCTAATCCACCTAGCCTGCACATCCTTGGACACTGGGCAATTTAGCATGGCCAATTCATCTAATCTGTGCGTCTTTGGATTGTGGGAGGAAACCCATGCAGACACAGGGAGAATGTACAAACTCCACAAAGTTACTGCCAAGGTGGAATCAAGCCTGGGTCCCTGGCAGCAGTGCTAACCATTGAGCCACCATTCCTTAGTTTGCTCAAGGAAATTTGACCTGGACAGTTCACTGGCCAATTTGATGTGGTAAAAGGACTTAGCATCATGGAGGCTTCAGATGGTTCAGTGAGGGCTTGAAGAATGCAGGAATGGGTGGATCCAGAATTGGGGAGGGGAGGATAGAGAATCCCAGCAAGTTATTGAGTAGAACTGGAACATCAAACAAGCTTAATTATTTTACCATTTGCAAATACTGATAGAAAATCTTCACTCAAAATATGGGAAGATAGGAAGCAACTTTTCTGTAACTTTCTGCATGTGATGATGCATAGTATTTTATTTTAAATATACAGATAAAGTATATAATTCCAGAGCAATTAGGGATGAGCAATGAATGCTGGTCCAGTCAGGGATGTTCGTATCCCAGGAATGAACAGGAAACAAAATGTATGTGGTTTCATGTTTTAAGTATTCAAGTTACACTGAAGATTGATTGCTAGTTTAAAGGAATTGAAAATGAGACTCTGCATCAGTTTTAATACAATAAACCTTTTAAATCACATTGAAATGCTGTTGTCAAAAAACTGTGTATGCATAAACCTGTCACCATGCATGACAAACCTAAAGCATTCACACAAATCTCTGCCTTCGCTGAAAACTTTGCAGCAACTGAACTTACAGGTCGTGTTTGGAAGGTCCTTTTTGCTTCCACTGTCATCTTCAAGACTCTGACAAAAAAAGTCAGCCTCTGAGTCCGACTTCGAGACATCTCCCTTGGGTGAGAGTGAAACAGAGGCTTTAAATTGCAGGCACAATGTGGTTGGAATTTGGGCACAATTCTCTTATGTTCCCAGTCACTGACAGAAATTGATGTTAACTAAAAATCTTAGAAGAAACTTTGATTCAGTAATGTAAAGAAAATGTTATGGTCCTTACCATATTATTGGAAGCATTGTTGAAAAAGATGTTAAGTAGTTTCCTTAATTTTAACTTTCGCCGTGCATCAATTACTACAGCATGCTTATTGTGAGCAGTTCATGCAGCACCAGGTGTTTGTTGTTAATCCCATGTTAATAGTACAATTTAACAAAAATGAATTCCAGTTTTTATTAGTCCTCTTTCGGAGACCTGGTTCTCCTGTCCTTCCAGAAAGTGAAGTCTCATACATCATTCTCTGCCTTCTCTACCAACAGCATTGGCAACAGTGTGTAACATCTACAATAGACCTTGGAGGAACTCGACAAGATTGAGACAGAATCTTCCAAATCTGTAACCTCTTACCATCGGGAAGGACAAGACTAGCAGATACATAGAAACACAACCAACTGCAGGTTCCCCTCCAAGCCACTCACCATTCTGACTTGGAAATATATTGCTGTTCCTTCACTCTTACTGGGTCAAAGTCCTGAAACTAACCGCTCTCTAACAGCACAGTTACTGCAGTGGTTCAAGAAAAAAGCTCACTACCAATAAAGTAAGAAAAAAAATCGTTACCTAGTAGATAAGACAAATTCATAAAACTAGAGGATTTCACAACCTAAAGAAGCCCCAAAGTGCTTTAGAGCCAATGAACATTTAATTGAAGCCCTGTCACTTCTATATGCAGGAAAACCAGGAGCCAATTTCTACAAAGCAAGATCCAATAAATGGCAATGTAACAAAAAGAAACAAATACCCTCTTTCAGTAATTTTTAGGCAATGGATAAATATTGGCCAGAGCTCTTAACCCTTTTTAGAAATAATCATGGAAGTTTTACATCCAATTAAGAGGGCAATTAGTTTAATATCTTGCCAGAAAGGCAGTCCTTTCCTCCCTTGATCATGATCAACCTAGATTTTGCACATCTGTTTCTATCATGAGACGTGAACCAATAGTATTTTGGTATAGCCTTGTGAGAATGAGACCTGGCCGAAAGCAGGGAACTTGTGTATTATTTCCACAAAATTTCAAGATGAGGAACAGACATCTTGCAGAAAGTAGAATATATATCACACCAGTGTTGCTTTTTACCACCATATTTTCATTTCTGCTGATTTTGTTGTAACTTTTGACCATTCAATATCTGCGGCAGCAGCATAGTTTGTAGGTAGGTTAGGATTTATCTATATGGAGTAAAGCTGTTTTGAACATTGCGAAGAGGTCCACGATGAATTTAAGTGTCTTCTTGATTCTCCATTTTGATTTAAGATCATTGTCTCCCCCTAGCACCCTACTTAACGTCCCTTTGATGTTCCTGAGACTAGGGGTGACATGATCTTGTAACAATGCCACTCTGCAGACAACCTCACATTGAGGGCATCAAGTGAATGGTAATCAATCTTTCCACCTCTCTCTTCTACGTCACCATCTAGCTGTTAATTTACAATACCATCATCTCTCCATTTTAATAATTTTCAGTTCCTCAGGCTTCACAATTGCAAGTGTCTTCCAGTCGATGTCATTTCTTGCACAGTCTCCTCAAAGATACCTCAGCAAAATGGCAGCGTTCCTCCCTGTACTGTCAAATCAGCAACTTTAATAGAAGACCATCTGCACTTATTGGAATCTTAGCAAAAATAGGCTTAGAATAAATTGTGCCAAGTTTATTTCTGTGAACTCTACTACATTTTTAAAAAATTTGTTCATGGGATGTGGGCGTCACTCCCCAGTGTAACATTTATTGCCCAACCCTACTTTCCCAGAAGGTAATTCAGAATCAACTACATTGTTAGGCATCTGGAGTCACATGTAGGTCAGAATGGGTAAGGATGGCAATTTCCTTCCGTAATGGATATTAGGGTATTTACAACAATTGCATGGTCACCATTAGGGTAACTTGCTATTCCAGATTTTATAGAATTCAAATAAAGTAAAGTCACCATGGTCCCAGAGGGCTGTAAGGCTGCTCTCTCAAAAATCTTCTGAGGGTCACTACGCCTCAGACGAGGAACAAGATTGAAAAGGCAGGACATTAATGGTGATCTCAGCCATTGCAGGCATTGAACTGATGACAAGGGCTGTTTGCTTGCTAACTACCATGACATGGGGCAGCATGGTGGCTCAGTGGTTAGCATTGCTTCACCTGCCTCACAGCTGTGAGGGAGTCAGGTTCGATTCCAGGTGAATGTCTGTGTGGAGTTCGCACCTTCTCCCCTTGTCTATGTGGGTTTCCTCCGGGTGCTCCGGATACTCCAGTTTCCTCCCACAGTCCAAAGATGTGCAGGTTAAGTGAATTGACCATGCTCAATTGCCCATAGTGTTCAGGGATGTGTAGGTTAGGTGCATTAGTCGGGGTAAATATAGGGTAGGGAAATATAGGGTTGGGTTACTCTTCAGAGGGTCGGTGTGGACTTGTTGGATTGAAGGGCTTGTTTCCACACTGTAGGGATTCTATTCTATGATCTATAGGGCGTCAAGTAACTGAACAGCTTGGAGTAGGGAACAAATTTCACAGTAAGCTTTTGATCTCAAATGTTCCATTTAAATTTGAAGAGAACCAGTTAATCATTCATTCAGAAGTTAATGTAAGATGTGGCTTTTAATGGATGAGTCCAAAATATTTTACAAATAAACCAGCCACTGTGTATCCTTTGCAAAGCAATAGAAGCATTCAGAAAAAGGAAGCCATGAAAAATCTTTCAGATCAAGAAGAACCAACTCAGATCAACAAGAGCTAACTTACAAATTATAGACAAAGAATACTGAACTATCTGTTCAGATTTTTCCCATCTACCCATGTTCCCTTCCCTGTCTATATATCTGACTGTGTGTTTGAATGGGATTAGAGTTTTAAATAGTAGTGTTATCTGCAAACAGCTTACCTGCAGCTAGGGGCTAAAAACTTATTATAAAGCATTCTTCAGTATAGAAACCTGATCTGTGCTTTCTATGAACCTGGGTTTGAAAATCAGGTAAATCGGGGAATATTGTGCAATCATTTTAATGTTTGTAATTAATCGGGAATAGAGTTGGATTTCCAGCATACCAAGTGAAGTGTGATAATTCTCTGAGCTCACACACCAATACATCTCTTAATTCCCAAAGTCTGTACGTGCCCCCTCTAGCTCATACAACCAAACTTGTTAGTTAGATTAGTGACAGTCAATTACAAGGAAAAAGTTTCTTTTCAACGAAAAACCTATTTTTAATATTGACACTGATCAAGTCTAAATCGTCACCATGATAGGGTGTAGATAATGCCATTGATAATTAAGATAAAGTCACCATAAACCCAGAGTACCATAGGTTGTTCTTTCAGTAGAGAAAGAGATGACTGGTGGTGAGTTTATCCTGATGGTCACCATGCCCCAGGCGAGGGGACAGATTGAGAAGACAGCGCCTTCATGGTAACCTCAGCTAGTACAGGAATTGAACCCATGCTATTAGTGTCACTCTGCATTACTGATACTCCACAGAAAGGGAATTCCTCTCATCACTTGTTTAGATGGACAACATATAATCCAAAATTCAAAGGATTTGAGTCGCAATAAACAAATTCACCTACTTTGGGTTTGTAGTTTGTCATAGCATGTGTTATAATCAACAAACATTGCATCCAATTATCTATCACAATGGGTTTATTTGTATACTGCTACAGTTCATTTTGCTTCAATCTTAATTTGTCAATCTACTGGGGAATTTGTTATACAGCACTAAGTTTAGATTTACAGAGTCCTTGTGAATTCTGACATCTTTTTCTTTATTCTTTCATGGGATATGGGTATAGCTGGAAAAGCCAGAGTTTGTTGTCTATCCCTAATTACCCTTGAATTGAATGACCTGCAAGACCATTTTGGAAGGCAATTAAGAGTCGATCACATAACCGTGGGCTTGGATTGCCACATAGGCCAGTAGGTAAGGACAGTAAATTTCCTTCATTAAAGAGATTAGTGAACCAGATAATATTTTAAAACCATTGATGATAGTTGTACAGTCACTATGACCAAGACAAGCTTTATATTCCATGTTAATTCTGATTATTATCTTCGTTGCAATTGCTGACAAGTTTCCTATGGGCTTTCAGACAAGCAAAATCATAATTTCTTTACAAACATAAAGTTGCTTATGACTGCCAAAGGCATAATTGTTGCATCAGTTATTGCACTTTAAAAGACACTGGGGAAGTTGTGACCTTTGGTCACTTGTGATCCAAACATGAAAGCAAGAGAAGAAATGAAGACCTTCAGACTTCTATAGCCCAGAAACTGCAATAAAGGAAAGCAGCGAGACAGAGAATGACAGCCAACCTCAACCATCAAGAGCACCAACAATCTCCCTCTAACTACTGCAAGAACATCATGGCAGCAAGAAGCCAATATGACCCCCACCCTTATCAACCTAGCATCTACATTCAGCTAGGAGAAAGTGAGGACTGCAGATGTTGGAGATCAGAGTCAAAAAATGTGGCGCTAGAAAAGCACAGCAAGTCAGGCAGCATCCAAGCAGCAGGAGAATTGACGTTTTGGGCATAAGGCCTTCATCAGGAATGATGAAGGGCTTATGCCTAAAACGTCAATTTCCTGCTACTCAGACACTGCCTGACCTGCTGTGCTTTTCCAGAGCCACATCTACAGTTGGCTGTCAAGCAGGGAATGATGGCACTAAGGTTAAAATATTTACCTGTGGTCTGTGTTCCTCTTCGTCTTTCTGAGCAAGGCAAAATGATTTATGAAACAAAATTTTAGTCAATGCTAGGAAAATTAATTATGCAATACAATTGTTCATTCCTTTATATTGTGTAGGACTTAGAAATTGCACAGGAAATCTAAGTGTTCAGAGAGGACTATGTTATGTTTGCACTGACAGAACCCCCTGTGATCTTGGCAGAAAAAGAAATGGAACAATGGTCCATTAGGTAAAGGACACACAGCTTATTTGGTTAGGAATGTCAAAGAAGAAAGTCAAACTCTCCCCTGTACTGCTGGGTTTCAAAACACACTCCAAATGTTTCTAAATCCTCTCTTGGGTCCTCTCAATTGATGTCTGTTTTACACAAATGTGTAACAATAATTAATATAGTCAATCTTCTTCCTGTATGATAAATCTGAATACTTGGAGATGGACCTCTATTGTTTTATATTTCTTTCTTCTGTCAGAGTTATAGGATTTATGGACGATCTCAGGCAACTCTGTGATTATAAATGCCCAGAAATTGATAGCAGATCACCAAGCAACATACATCTCTTCAGATTCTTTGGCAATTATATGCCCAGAGAAGAGCACTCTGTAAATCGTGAAGCAAATGTTCTTGGTATGAAGAGAGTCATCCTGGTCGTCAGACTGGGGGTTTTCTTTCTTACAGAACTAAGAAGTGGCTTAAATAATGCAGTGGGCAGCCTACCATAACACATTTGGAAGTGTTTCATGCAATGCTTTCTTTCTGATTACTATTGTAAAATGGCATTATCCTCTACCTTGGCACTTGCACATTCACTCTCTACAAATACCTGTTTTGTTTCCCAGCCAGTTATAAAACAGCAAGGGCAATTTATGACAAGATAATAAAGCTATTCTTTATTTTTTCATCTAATCTCTTCGTTACTTGTCCTCTGTACTCTCTAAGGTAAATCAGTAGGACTGCAGGACCTGCTGTGCAGCCAAAATGTATCTATTAACGCATTGGAATAAAGTATGAGTGTTCCTCAGCATGTGTTTCGGTCATGACTGTGAATACTATTTTTACACAGCCTACCTTGATAGGAAGACCAATTGCATTGTCTGATTGCATGTTAACTCAAAGGAGAGAGTTCAAAGGAGAAAACTGCGATCTGTTAGCAAACAGATGCACAGTTTCCCTTGGATGCATGCTAATTAAGTTATGGTGTTGTGTCCTGCGATATTTATTAAAACTGAGAACAAAATGGTAACTACAGGAAGCCCAATCTCTGGCACAGTGTTAGTAGAAAATAAAGTTTCAGTAATCAGGGATAAAAGTGTAAAGCCAACAATAATCTTTTCAGTTCATGACGTGCTCTGAGGATGAAAAGAACGTATTCAAACTGTGTCAGGTTTCATACTCACGGGAAGTTCATTTGAAGTCAAAGGTGTTACTGAACTGGAGTAATTTAGTCTGTCATGTTACAGTTACTTTGGAATACTGGACAGGCAGTGGAGTGGCAAGAGATGGTTGGTGTGGGGACAAGTAAACAAAGTTAAACCTTTACATTTCAAAGATTTGAAACAAAAGCTGAAGGTTAGAAAAAAGCTTGTTCCAAATAATCCTTCCAACAAACCCAATAGTTAGAACTGTCAATACCTTGGCCATTTTGATCTTGAACCTAGGTTTGGTAAGCCAATCTGAAAACCGACTACCCTTAGAGAAGTAATATTTTTTAGTGCTTTTTTAAAAATGTTTTTGAGATGTGAGCATCACAAGCTTATTTTTCAAATCAACATGGTTCCAGTTTATGGTAATGTCCAACATTCTGTATTCCCATGTGAAGTTAATATCTCTATGCCTTATGATAGAATCATAGAATTCCACAGTACGGAAATAGGTCATTGGCCCAACCGGGCTACAGGATCCTCTGAGGAGCATCCCGCCTGATCCCATAACCCTACATTTATCCTGGCTGACCCACCTAGCCTGCACATCCCTGGATACTGTGGGGCAATTTAGCATGGCTAAACAGAGTGGTTCAAGAAGGCAACTGACTTGCTTTCTTAAGAGCAACTAAAGACAGGAAATAAATGCTGGCAGATCCAGTAATGGCCACATTCTGTGAATAAATAAAAACTCATGCCTAAGGGGTTTAATTATCCTTAGTCTCTCAAATACTTCCTTGAGTACAAGGTACTTTCGGGAAGTACTCTATATATAGATATTTCAGCAGATAGACACATTCTCTTAATGTCTGTTGGGACGTTTACAGTACTTTCTTCCTGATCTCTCAATAATTATTGACTCTGACATCATCACACAATTATACACAGTTATCATTATACACTTTGCTGTTCTAGATCATTGGAGTGAGGTGAGCTTGCAAGGATGAGACTTCTGGTAGTAGACTGGCTGAGACAGGGGCAGAGATATCTGATGATCTGGAGGTGAAAGTAGGCTGTCTTTGTAATGGATGAATATGAGGTTGGAATTTCATGTAATTTGGTTCAGCCTCTGCCACTGGCTGCATTAAATGATGAGATGCTGAGGTCAGAGTGGACGCTTTGGTCGTCTTGGTGTTTAAAGGGACTGAACTGATCATCAATAACTGGATATAGGACAAGCCACCTGACACATAGATGAGGAAGAAGGTGTGGTCAAGGAAGATCTTACATATAAACATAAGAACTAGGAGTAGGAGTTATCCATGTTGGAGTTGATACAGGTTTAGGCAGCATCCAAGGAACAGGAGATTCGACATTTCGGGCATAAGCCCTTCTTCAGGAATGGGAGGAAGAGAGCTTCTTCAAAGAAGGCATCCTTGCAAGAGGATTCGCAGTAGGTTAAAATCTTCGAGGAGAAAGTGAGGTCTGCAGATGCTGGAGATCCTGAAGAAGGGCTTATGCCCGAAATGTCGATTCTCCTGTTCCTTGCATGCTGCCCGACCTGCTGCGCTTTTCCAGCAACACATTTTCAGCTCTGATCTCCAGCATCTGCAGACCTCACTTTCTACTTGATACAGGTTTAGCCTGTTACACCTTTCCTCGTAAGAAAACCTTCTCATTCCAAGTATTAATTTGGTAAGCCTTCTCTGACTTGCCTCCAATGTATTTATAGTAAAAAATGAGGTCTGCAGATGCTGGAGATCACAGCTGAAAATGTGTTGCTGGTCAAAGCACAGCAGGCCAGGCAGCATCTCAGGAATAGAGAATTCGACATTTCGAGCATAAGCCCTGATGAAGGGCTTACGCTCGAAACGTCGAATTCTCTATTCCTGAGATGCTGCCTGGCCTGCTGTGCTTTGACCAGCAACACATTTTCAGCTCCAATGTATTTATATACTTCCTTAAATGAGGGGACCAATGCTGTACATGGTATCCAAGATGTGGCTCTATCAGTGCCATGTGCATTCCTACTGTAATCTGGGACTTGCCTTAGCTCGTTTATTGAAATGTACCTGGCAATCATAGTTGTGCCAACTGTAGGGGAATCAACCAAAGGGATATGTTTCATACGAAGCATAGTGGAAATCAGATCTTGGTAAACATAGACCATTATCTTATTTGTGTCAAGCTTCATGGGAATTATTCTGCACCTGAAACGTTCAACGAGTTGCTCTCAGTCATCAGTCTGCTGCCATAATATATAGATTGACGTTTGATACTTTTAATCTGATGGATCTGGACAGGATTTTTTTCCTTTTGGAGTCCAATTTATGAGTCAAAACATCCATAGAATCTTTGATGCAGTCTGTGTGATAAGCTTGTGATCACATGGTCAACTGTTGAACCTTCCACGACTCCCTTGTTAGGTCCACACTCTCTACCAACCCACCGTCCCCTCGTGGCACCTTCTCCTGCCACCGCAAGAAGTGCAAAACCTGTGCCCACACTTCCTCCCTCACCTTGTCCAAGGCCCCACTGGAGCCTTCCACATCCACCAGAGATTTACCTGCACTTCCACACATCCCATCTACTGTATCCGTGGCTCCTGATGTGGTCTCCTGTATATTGGGTAGACAGGACGCCTACTTGCAGAACGCTGCAGAGAACATCTCTGGGACACATGAACTAAACAACCCTACCGTCCTGTGGCTGAACCACTTTCACTCCCCCTCCCACTCCATCAAGGACATGTAGGTCCTGAGCCGCCTCCACCACCAAACCCTTACCACCCGATGCCTGGAGGAAGAACTCCTTATCTTCTGCCTTGGGACCCTCCAACCACATGGGGTTAATGTTGATTTCACCAGTTACCTCATTTCCCCAGCTCCCATCCTATCCCAGATCCAACCTTCCAACTCGGCACCACCCACTTGATCTGTCCTATCTGTCCATCTTCCTTCCCACCTATCCACTCCACCCCCCTGTCCGACCTATCACTTTCGCCCCAATTCCATCACTCTATCGCATTCTCAGCTATCTTCCCCCTAGCCCCACCCCCATCTCCCATTTATCTCTCAGCCCTGTTGGGCTACCCCTGTTTCCTGATGAAGAGCTTATGCTTGAAACATTGACTCTCCTGCTCCTTGGATGCTGCCTGACTGGCTGAGCATTTTCAGCATCACACTTTTTAACGACAACGTTAAACCGATAGATCATTGCTTCCGATGAGGGAATCGTAGAAGTGGGCACTTGCTCTTTTATTAAAAAACTGTACTGCATAACTGTGTCCAGTTGAGCTTTGTTTCTCATTGTCACTAATAAGATAATCATTGCTATTAGAGTGACATGAATCCTTTTGATTAAAAGCAATCACTGCTGAGCAGTCAACTCCTTGACTTAGAGTCAAGAGCCAAGTGAATCACTGCAGGGAGTGACGACAGAACATGACAAATGAATAAATAAGAATTCTGGCAGTGAATTAGATGACCATCTTTCGACAAAGGCTGATTATAATATTGACATACACCTGTTGCATCAAATTTATAGAAAAGAAGAAAGGGCACTCAGCCCAAGTGATCCATACCAGTGCTTATATTTCATATTAGACTCAACTCACTCAACTTCATCTAACCCCACCAGAAGATCCTTCTATTCTTTGCTCCTTCCTGTATTTATCTGGTTTACTCTTAATCCATTTATGCTATTTGTCTCAACCAACTCCAAGTGATCACAAACTCTAAATTCTCATCTGTCTCTGCATAAAGAATATTCTGGGAAGACTCTTGACTGTATGTATAACTGTCTTATTCTTCTAACCTGTCATTTTGGACTCCCGGAAAACAGAAATATCTTTTTTATGTCTAGCCTCGTGAACCTTTTTAATGAATAAAGACAAAATACTGTGGAAATCTGAAACAAACTTGGAAAATGCTGGAGAAACTCAGCAGTTCTGGCAGTATCACGAACAAAGTAGACGATTTAAGTCTGGTTTGACTTATCTTCAGTTCGGCTCAGAACTGTTAATTGGTGCTCAACTCTTAAGAGGGTTTTTGTAGTGCAGTAGTATTGTTCTTAGCTCTAGGCCAGAAAGCTTGGGTTCAAGTCCCACCTGCTCCAGAGTGTTTCAAAACAATATGTCTGAACACATTGATTAGAAGTATTTATAAATGAACTACTCACTTCCTTGACTATACATCATAAGTCATCAAGGCCACAAAAGGTTGTGCAATTTGGATTAAAGGCAGGAATATCTCTGGATCAAATGCATGGGACTCCTTCCTAACAGCACCATAGCCCATGGACTGTGGCCATTCAGGAAGACAGCTCACAAGGGCTATTACGGGTAGGTAATAAATACTAACCCAGTAAGCAATGTTCTCAGGAACAAATAGAATAAAAATATTACAAGTCAGGATGGTGAGTGGCTTGGAGCGAAACTTGCAGGTGATGGTGGTTCCCATATATCTGTTGCTCTCGCCATCCTGAGTAGTAGTGGTCTTGGGTTTGGAAGGTGTCATTTGTGGAAGTTTAGATTTGCAGTTTTATACACTGCTACCACTGTGTCTCTGTGGGAAGGGAAGAAATGCTGAGGTCATGGATGCCATACATTCAAATCAGAAAACCTCTTTTGTCCTCAATGGTGTTGAGTTTCTTGGAGATGGTGGAGATGCACTCATCAAGGGAAGTAGGGTGTATTCTATCACACTCCTATCCATTTGTAGACGGTGGATTGGCTTTGGGGAGTCAGGAATTACTCACAGTTACTCACCACAGTATTCCTAGGCTCTGAGTTGCCCCTGCAGCTGCTTCTTTTATTTGGCTGGTCTGTTTTAATTTCTGAACAATGATAATCCCTAGATATCAGGGGATTCAATGATGATAATTGTGATGATACTATGGCTTTAAAAGGTGTACTTTATCCTGTTTGTTCCATGAAGAAAGGTTGAGACAAAGGTGAAATGCAGTCTGATCAAAACCATTAAAATAAACAGCTTGTGAGGCCTTGGGTTTTTTTAAAGCGGGAACAATAGAAGAAGCCTGAATGGGCGTGGTCAAGCTCCGACAGAACCAGGGTGTTTAATTTTAGCTTTCTGCAGTTTTCAGGGTCTTAAAGCTGGGTGTGGAAGCTCATATTCCTCTCTCTGTTATAGTTAAAAGCTGGGGTCCTCTTCCTGCTGCTAGAATTGTATGTGAGACAATCTATTTCACTGAATTTGCCTTTACCAAGGGTGTGCTAATGGGATGCTATTACATTGGAACAGTTTATTAGTAATAGTTGATCAACATATTATTTTGTTAAGCATTTTGATAGAGTTACAGTCAAGCCAATTCTTTTATTTTTATTTTGTCTGTATTTTAAGTGTAGTATAAAAATAAAGTGTGTTTTGCTTAAAGTCAAGTAGTTTGACCAATTGAATTGTATCTGGACCACAGGTTTTACACTAATCTTTAAAATGAGAAAAAGTTAGGGACTAGACAATTTTAATATATTTTGAGAGGATTTGATATAATGGACATAATTTTACTCGCTGAGCTGGAAGGTTCATTTTCAAACGTTTCATCACCATAGTAGTAACAGCATCATTGAGCCTCTAGTGAAGTGCTGGTCTTATGTCCCACTTTCTATTTATGTATTTAGGTTTCCATGGGTTAGTGATGCCATTTCGTGTGTTGCTGATGCCATTTCCTGTTCTTTTTCTCAGAGGGTGATAGATGGGGTCCAAATCGATATGATTGTTGATAGAGTTCTCGTTGGGATGCAATGCTTCTAGGAATTCTCATGCATGTCTCTGTTTGGCTTGATCTAGGATGCGTATGTTGTCCCAGTTGAAGTGGTGTCCTTCCTCATTTGTACGTAAAGATACTAGTGAGAGTGGTTCATGTCTTTTTGTGGCTAGTTGACATTCATGTATCCTAGTGGCTAGTTTTTTGCCTGTTTATTTGATGTATTGTTTGTTACAGTTCTTGCATGGTATTTTGTACATGCTTTGCTTGTTGCCTGTATAGGGTCTATCGAGTTCATTAGCTGCTGTTTTAGTGTGTTAGTGGGTTTGTGGGCTACCATGGTGCCAAGAGGTTGGAGTAGTCTGGCAGTCATTTCCAAGTGACTAGGAATTAGGTTATTATTTATTTATTATTTTATTGGAGATGGTCATTTTGTGTGGTATGTATATTACATGTCACTTATCGGTCCAAATTTGGATATTGTCCAGGTTTTGTGGCATTTGGTAGTGGACTGCTTCAGTTTCTGAAGACCTGCAAATGTTGCTGAACATGGTGAAGTTGCCAGCGAACATCCCTACCCCTGACCTTATGATGGAGGGAAGGAGTATGACTCATTGTGGCCAGCAATGTCCCATAAATATCCTTGACAATGGGTGGAATATGTCATTGCTTCTCTGGCAGCCTTTGGAGGACCTAAGATTTAAGGTAACGCAAAGCCACATGGTGTGCTTTCTGAGGATGATTCACCTCAAAACAATGGCCATTAGAATGCTGCAGGAGCTATTACTGCTCAAGTCAGTGTTCCATCTTTACATCACTCACTCAAGAGAGACTGCACCTACATTACAACATCTTGTACCAATCCAAAATCCATATACAGCAAGCAAGCAACAAAACCTTGTACGTTATATTCTCTTAAGTTCAAAAGGCAAGTTGACTACATGAAATGAGTGTGTGCTCGGGTACAATTAAATGTCAGTGAACAGAGACCAGTGGATACGGGTACATTTAGCGTCAAATGAAACAGTCTTACTCAAGGGGGTCACAGAATGGCTGCTGTTATGATTGAAAAATTGTACTGTCTTAGGAAGGTATGTATGTCATTGGAATAGAGTAGAGGGCACTTCACATCTAATTCTGAACCAGTGCTTGAGGAACATGTTTTAGACTATGGGGAATCTGGTAGCTGCCACGAGATGTCCTGGTACAATTTGTCTTTCTATTCTCTCTCTCTTACATTCATGTTCAAGCTTCCATTATGTCATCAAATATATTGACAAGGAAAAAGAAGTGTTGTGCAGTTACCTTCCTTTGTTGGAACATCAGAACAAGAGGAGGCCATTCAGCCCCTCAAACCTGCTCAGCCATTCAATTAAGTCATTCCTGATCTGCACCTTAGACTTATTTACCTGCACCTGTAGCCAACAGAAAACTATCAATCACAGGCCTGGAGCTACAATAGTCCCAACACACTCAGTCTTTTTCAGGGAGACAATTCCATATTCCATCTGCAATATTTCCACTGTCTTTACTCTAAATATTCTTTTACCTGATTCACCCTTGAATGCCCTGACTCTAATTTTTAAGACAATTTTCCATCGTTCATGATTCCCTAGCAAATATTCCTACTGCATTGGAGTTTTATAATCACTTAAACGTTTTAGCCATCTTGATCGGCTCATTCATTCTATACTCAAAGGGAGTATAAGCCTAGTTGCTGCATTTCAATTCACTCTTTCATTCTCATTCAATCCATAAAATCCTCATATCCTCGCTCTTCTGTATGCTGCAGGGAATAAACCAGCAAACTAACCATTTCTGAGGTTATTTACCCTTAAGTTGGCCATCAAGGTGAACACTGAAACACCATTTTAAAAATAGAGGAAATAATACCCTGCTCATTATAATCACAGATATATGATTGCACATTCAGATCAAATTCAATCTGATAAAGAAAACTATTTCTTTAGCATTGATCCTCTCAGTCTGTCCAAAACAAATCTCTGAAAGGAACCCTGCAGAGGGAACCATCTTCAATCAGGAAAGAAAGTCAATCCTTGACTGTTTCCACAGTCAGAGAAAATGACTTAGCTTTCACTCAGATCTATTGAAGGAATGCATAAGAGAAAAATCAATGGATAAACGCAATTCTTTCTTAAACAGTAGCCCACAAGGTTGCTGAACTTTGCTTCCCCCCACTCTCTGGTCTCTGCTGTTTTCATGTAGAAACATTGTGGATGTGAATTGATGGTGAAGAGTTACGTACCCCAGACGAGTCGACAGGCAGCTGAATACAGCTTAACTGCCCACTCGCATCCTCCCGCTTCTGGACCTCCTGAAGTGAAACAAACATGGTGTCGACATTGAGGTGACTAAAAGAAGCTCAACTTAAGTACTTCAGACACAGTGCAAAAGACATAGTTAATTGCAGAAAAATGCTTTAAAAATCATTTAAGTTTTATCAAAACTTTGCACTAAATATCGCAACTATTTGCATCACATGGTAATATTGTGGTAACCAATATCTCGAACAGAGGATATATCATACTTGAAAGAAGAATGTAACCAGGTAGATTTTATATCTTATCAATGCCAGAAACTTATAATAAGCAACACTGTGAATAATTAGAAACCCAAAGAACTGAGGTTGTTGTAAATCAGAAACCAAAACAGAAATTTATGGAGAAACTCAGCAGGTCTGGCAGAGTAAAAAGTGAGGTCTGCAGATGCTGGAGATCAGAGCTGAAAATGTGTTGCTAGTTAAAGCACAGCAGGTCAGGCAGCATCCAAGGAACAGGAAATTCGACGTTTCGGGCCAGAGCCCTTCATCAGGAATCTGGCCCGAAACGTCGAATTTCCTGTTCCTTGGATGCTGCCTGACCTGCTGTGCTTTAACCAGCAACACATTTTCAGGTCTGGCAGAGTTAATGTTTTGGGTCGAATGACCCTTCCTCAGAACAGCAGCTCTGAGGTTCTCAGGAAGGGTCACATGAGCTGAAACGTTAATTCTAATTTCTTTGCACAGACGCTGGCAGACCTGTTGAGCTTTTTCAGTATTTTCAGTTTTTGTTGTTTGCTTTGAATAATTAGTTCGCTTCAAGAAAGAAAATTACAATAATTTGTGTTGGTCACCTCGTAAATAAGTTTCCAAGTTAAATTGACATAGACTTCTGAAATTCATTTGAAATCAAAGCCAATATTAAATAAAAGTAGCAAAAGAAAGCCTCCCTTTCCCATTTGTAAATTTGTTCTTGGAGCCATTATTTTGTAAGAGGTGCAGTCATGTCATCAAGGGCTTGTTACTTGCTTTAGTTTTTATTTAGTTTATAACCATCTCTTGGATTTACTTCATAGTGAACATTGGCCAAGAGAAATGAGTGGGCAGTGAGCTGAGTCTGCAGGATTAAATTGGCACTAATCTGACTTTAATTGACACCAGTCTGAATCAGAGAGGTCAGTGAAAGAGTTTGAAACATAATTGTGCTGTTGCAGGAAAGATACATTGACAGAGTTCAGTAAAAACTCTATATCAAACTGTTAATACTGAGTAACCAAAAATGTAAAGTGTACCATTTCTCAAGTATAATTATCACACATGGAACCTTAAGAAAATGAAATTTCAGAGGAGGATATTGGTAAGCAAATTTATTTCTGAACAGTGTTTTAAGAGTTTTCCAACTGTGGATAGAAATACTTTATGGTCTATAGAAACATCATTGATATGAAAAGAAAACAGCAGTTGCAGTATCAATACTCATTGCCATAATAAAAATTATCTTTAGAGGGCTCCACTGTATTTAAAAAAGGGAATCCAGATTTCTCTCCTAACAAAGGCAGCTGTAAGGATTTATTCTGTAGATTATTTGTTAGCATCAAATACATGTATATTTCTGTGCGAGGGATTAATATTTATTTTACTGGATTAGTAATTGAAGAACATGAACAATGATCCTGTCAGAATGGGGCTGGTTGAGGGACGGATGCCTGCTGATAGCAGGTAAGTCACAACGGTGCAGTTGGTTTTTGAAACTTAACAGTAATTAACATGAAATAAAATTGTAGGAAAGAGAGAGGGGGAATGAGGGGAAGACAGAGAAGCAAAGATTTATTACAGAGTGGTGACACCAGTAATAATAACAACTTGCAGTTTACAGCATCTTCAAAGTAATGAAGAGCAAAGTTTGGCGAACTGCAATAAGAAGTATGGTAGAAGGGTAGCAGGAACAGCTTGGAAAATATCTTTTGAAAGGAGATGGGAAGAACACAGGTATGATAGAAGTGCATTGGATATCAGAATCAAAACATGTTCTTCACCAGTTGTTTTAGACAATATAGAAAGCTTCTGACAAGGTGACTCTTGTGCCCAAGGGTAACACAGTCAACAGTAACTGACTAACTTTCTTGTGAACATCAAAAATACCTCACCACATATAAGTGACTTCATTTATTGTGAGGTAACACATAAATAACCAGTCCCTTCACACATCATCACTTGGCACCTTCTGTGAAAGCAGCAAAGCCACCAACAAATAACTTCTGAATCGATATAACAGCAGTTAGAGGCTGAAAACAGGATAAAGGTCTGTGCGTCCATCATGAAACGAAATTTACCCCAGATGTCATGCAACAACCAAAGCACTTTTATAAATCCGCTTCATTTTCAGATGATTACTGCTACCTAGTAACCAACATTGATAGTGAAGCCATGCACTAAAATTAACGCAAAGCATTCCAGTTCTGCAAATCACTGGTGGACCAGAGAAATAAATAAAGCATAACGTCAATTTGCTCAAATGATGAACTCTTAATGGAAAATGGAAATGGCTTTGATAAATGAGTGTCCCACAAGTGTATTGGAAGAATCACTTTGGACTCACAGTTTCCCAAAACTCCACCAAGAACCATCTTACTATAGACCTAAACAAATACTTTGCATGAAATTGTGTTTTTTGGGAGAATTGAATATCTCCCCAAGTTAATATTTAACAACTTTGGTAATACAAGTACAATATAACTTTGTAGACATACAGGTATGAGTCTGCACTGGTGGCAGCATCCAACAGCTAGTCTTTGTTTTTTGTAGATCCAACTCGAAGCAAATAAAATGGTGACCCCTATTGGTAACTTATAGTCAGGTGAAGCCAGTCAACTATACCCTGTCTTGGTACCAGAAACAAATCTGTGATTTGTCTTATTTATATAGACATTAATGGTAACCAGTAACTGTGGTCACATAGGTATTTCAAACACTACTACCAAAATGTAGCAGTGATCATCATTGGGTGTCTTATGCAGGGATAAAGATCAGGTATAGAATAAAATGGTTCTTGTCAAAAGAAAACATCAGTTGTGTCTTATGTAATATGATCTAGGAAATGCTAGTCAACTCCAGAATATGCTTTTGAACAGACCTACAGTTACGACTTCAAACCCACGGCTTCCCTGAATGGACAATATTTCACAATAACAAGACTGTGCATTGATGAGCCACCACCAATTTTACACATTGGAAGCGAAATGAAACCTGTTTAGTATGGTTAAAGCAATATATGTCATGAAAAGAGGTACCAGATACCAGGGATTGACTTCAAGGCAGCTACCTGGTCTTGGAGTTCAGGTGCTGAGTCTTTCACCTCCATTAATTTCATAAATATTCTCATTCAAATGCCTTAATTAGATTATCGACATATCACCACTCCCAAGTATCTCCCACTCGACATTGCTGTTAACATGCTCTGTCATTGCTAATTAGACCACATCAATTTTATTCTCCAATTGCCTATTTGAAAATTACAAAATTATGGTAGAGAAAGCAAATTGTTTTCAAGAGACAGCTTTGTTTCTCCAAAGGTTGGAAGTCTAAACCTACGATTAATTCAATCTCCTGATGTTTTCATTTTAATATTGTTGCTGCTGTCACTCCTTTTCGATTTCGCACCCTGTACTTATGCTCTGCTCTTAATGCCCCTTCCAGGCACTCTAACATTATAATTCTCACCACTGAATTCTCTAAAACTGCTCCATATCAGCTGAAAGATGTCCCTTTATTTGTTGCAGTACCATATCCCAAACCCCACTGCAACCTCCAATTTCGCAGTTATCTCTCTGTGGAGAGGAACCAGTAAAATATGGTCCATGTAGGGTCCAGGTAAGCACTGATAGGTTTGGCTAATTTTGAATGTTGACTCTCTGAAGTCAAGAGGAAGTCAAGAGACACTGTCTCTGAATAAAAATTAGCATATCTCTCTATCAGCAACATGGGAGTAGATGGCCTGTACTTTAGACTTAGCCTAAACCAGGGTGAAGCAAATGAGAGAGGACTTGCTCTTGCACTAATACCTGAATTCACTGAATGATCAATTGGGCATGGGGGGGAGGGGCGGAATCTCATGAAAAACTATAAAATTATAACAGGATGAAACAGGGTAAATGCAGGAATGTTGTTCCCCATTTTCAGGGAGTTCAGAACCAGGGGTCACATTCTAAGGATATAGGGGAAACTGAATGGGATTGAGATCTGGAGAAATTTCTTCATGCAGAGAGTGGTCAGCCTGTGGAATTCTCTCCCACAGAAAGCGTTGGAAGCCAATACATTGATTTTTTTCAAGAAGGAGTTAGATATAATTCTTAGGGCTAAAGTGATCAAAGGGTATGAGAGGAAAAGGGGAAAAGGGTACAAATGTCCAACCTCTTTTTTTTATGCTTCTACGAGGGTATTCTTCTCTTGTCAGATGGTGGTTAATCAGTTCATCACTGGCTGCCATGGTGTTAATTTTTAAATAAGTCAGTGCTTTCTAACAACCAATTTCTGAACCCGAGGAAAAAAAGAGATATTTCTTGAGAGGATGCTTGTTAAAAAGTTACAGTGGCACAATTTGGTGTATCATCATTTGTTCTTCCAAAATACATTTCTCCAACTGGTATTGTCCATGATCGAGATTGGAGCAAGGGAATATGAAAAGACTGCTTGATGGGTCCACAGTATTACTGATATAAGATCTTCTCGACAATATTGCACCCTTCTGTAAACCCCACACCCCTGAGATTACTGCTCTAGATGGCACAAAGGCAGGGGTCAGTAACCTTAATAACAGGAAGAGCCAACTTTGAAAGAAGTTAGTCAAAAAGGCAATATCTTCATGCAGTGTTCTTACAGGAATAGCAATCAAAATACGGAAAACATTACAACAGCATTTTAAAGAATGATATTTTCTTGTCAGCATATTATTCATAAAAGTTTACAAAAAACAAACCAGCTCTTTACCATTAAAATGAGTCTGATTGATCAAAATGGGGAGCTGCGCAAGTCCTTAATGAGTCACATGAGTCTTTGGAACTATAAGTTGAAGACCCCGATCGAGAATGAAGGAGAGCAACTGAAAGGTATTTATAGCTATTTCTAATATTACTTCCAACCATTTGTGACAAACATAGCCAATTCAAATTTGAAGCTAAAAACTAATTATTTAAAATAATTAAAATAATCCTGTCAAAAATGGACAGTCACCTGACAATGTGCAATACTTGGAAACTGATGTGTCCCTAATGTAGCAGATTACAGTCACATATGCCAGAGTTTCATTTGGTTACTGTCCATTAAAGTGCCAACAAAGCCATGAAAGTTCATGAAATGCCTGTGGAAAAGACCAGAAATACAGCACCGACTGCTTAAACTTTAGGGCCCTGGGATTTTCAGGAGTTTAACAGTGATCAATCGTCAAAAGACATTTGCTGCACATGAAGTAAGGATGTGCGATCAATTGTAACCTGTTTATGGTGCTTAGAATTACTAAGGCAAGTGGCAAACCAAAGCTACATCCAAACTTTCTTTCAGCATCAATAAACTATTCTTACAATTAAAGAGAAACTCTGTTCAGCAGGAAGGATTTGTTTTGATCACCTTCACTTCTCAAGTGGATGACTCTGGGTAATACCTCTCATCTCCTGAGATCTCAGTCAAACAACATGAATTTAGACTTTTGTCAGAGTGCATCAGTAGAGATGGAGACTCCATATACTGCATCATCCCACTTTCTCAACATCAATGGAATCAGCCATATTCTTAAAGACCACATTTCAAGTGAGATGAAGGGTACCAGTCTCCAGAAGGGATTTGATGCACTGATTATTTGCTCTGATTCACAGACATAAAAGATTTTCATTTTAATGAATTAGAGGAAGAGAATATGCAACTTCCTTTTGATAAATAGTGTGCATTAGAATTTCTGATCTATATGAACTGTCATGTCCATGAGGTGTGCTTGTAGTATTAGTGGCATTGACATCTATTAAATCTCATAACCCAGTTTTGTCTTATAAACTACATTTAAGGCTAGCCTAAGTCCTGACCAGAAGGGAGAAAACTGGGGTTAATGCTATTCTCAATCACTTCTGGAGATGGCACTGCTGCCTGTGACTGTGCTTGGCTTAATTTGCAGTATATAACTATTCTCCACCTTTTACTCATAGAGAGGTCACCCTGCAATAGTTTCAGTCATAAGGTCTGTTTGCTTTAGGCGATACAACTTCTATTTAAATAGACCAAGACTAAGAAGACTTAGAAGCTAAGAGCAAGAGCAGGCCATTTGGCCCTTTGAGATTGCTCTGCTATTCAGTATAATCATGGCTGATTCTCTAACACAACAATATATTTCCACTTTCTCTCTATGTACAGGGTTTGGGATTGTTCCTATAAAATAAACTCTGTTGAGTAATTAGTCCTGTTGCTATAGAGTCTGCTGACTAAGTGGACTGTTCCTATACCAAATTCTGCTGAGTAATTGGGATGGTTGCTATAAAGTACACTATTTGCTGAATAAATGAGGCAGTTGCTGTAAAACATATTCTGCTTGTTGTGCCCTATTGTCCACCTCACCTCCCACTCATTGATTGACACAGTCTTGCCAGCAACTACTCTGGTACTTACGAGTATCCATATGCCTACTTGTTAGCTGGGATTCACCGGATAGCATATGAATTCCTCCTTGTCCTATCCTAATAGTTAACTTAAAATTTGCTTCTCCCTCCTGCAGGGTAAGATCAACCTGCTGAGATTAGATTGTAGGTTAAACTAAACACTTTGAGTATTTTACAAGTGCTCAACATACAATCATATTACACTGGATCATGCGTCTGAATTTGGGGCACAGTAATGAAGATTAACCTCCAATCAATAACAAAAAACACAGTAACTTTGAGATGGACTTCACAATCAAATGATGACAAATCTAATGCCATAAGAAAACTGTTACCTTTTTGTTTCAAGGCATTTTATCATTGACCATAGAGAAAACAAGTGACGGTAAGGCTGCATTAACTCTCACAGAAAACATTCAGCATCCTGATTGCACTTGATGGTGCAAACTGCCGTCAGATCTTCTTAAAGGGAAAGTACTTACATCTGAATTGTTGCATAATCTTTGATACTATAAATGGCAGGTTAAAAGGTGCGCCAACCGAAATCATAGCATTAAAACTCAAGAACTCAGTTTCCTGCCTGTATGTGTCACGGATGCAGAATGTAAAAATATAATTGAAGGGACACTGTGCATTTTACCTTAGATCACCCTCCAAACATCAGTTGTGAAACACAAGAAAACAATGACATAAAGAATATTAAAGGGGGAGACTTTACTTTCAGATTTGAATAAATATGAAATGTTTGGAGGGATATGGGCCAAGCGCAGGTAGATAGGTCTGGTTTAGTTTGGGATTATGGTTGGAATGGACTGGTTGGACTGAAAGGTCTGTTTCCATGCTATGTGACTCTTTGACTCTATATCATTGCATAGCATTTAGAATGAAATGCCAATTCTGACAAATAGTTAAGTACAGTAAATGTTAAACTTTAGAATGAACAACTCAGATCATCAGATTAAATTGTCAGATCCCCACAATTAATGTCGTAACCTACAACAGGGCAGAATGCAGCAGGGTTACTAATGATGTGCTGTCAGATAAATGTGTTTTTACTGGCAAACCTATTATTTCTTTATTGATGGCAAATAGATAAAGTGAAACAGTGCAACTCGATGCAGGGCAGCTCTGCAAGATAGTATTTCACAGCATACCACTGTATATCACACTTTTATCATTGTATATTGTAATGTGTCAGAGCATTTAACTGAATGTCATTGTAACTAATGGAATAGCATAGCATACCATGGAAATAACTTCTAAACAAAATCATGATTTCTCATGGTATTAAGGAGTCGTAGAACTGGTGTTAGTTAATAAAGAACAAATACACTATTTAACAGCCTCTTTATATCCCCATTTCGTACATGGGAATTAATAGCATGCTAATTGAGCATTTGAATGCATTTGTAACTGATGACTTTTTTTTAGTTTGAATGTCAATAAATTCATGGTGATTGCCATGGATGGTTTATTTGCATAGTATCTTTCGATTCAATAGTTTTCTCTCATTCTTGTGTCTTTGTTCCAGGTGACACAGGACCCCGTTATCTTTGTTTTCTTGTGCTGCATATTTATTAAGTAGCAGTGAACGTTAGAAAGTGCACTTCACAATCACAAACAGCGGTAAGCCAGATGGCATTGTCCAATACTGATTCTCATGCATTATTCAAAGATTTACCACATTGTATTTTACCTCAGTCTGAAATCCTTCCACCAAAATGGCAACTAACAAGTTAAAGAGAACGTAATTGCCAAATGTCATGAGGGCGATGAAGTATAGAGCAGCCCACGGAGAGGTCGAGGCCATCCCATTGTACAAGACCTTGTTCCAGTCCTCTTGAGTCAATATCTGGGAAGACAAAAAAAAACCTTTCACAAAACAACACACCTAAATGTGCAAATGCAATGCACATCAGGCCCATTAGTTTATCATATTCCCAGTACATAGATACCCAAATTTTATGCCTCTCAACATTTTCCCATAAAGTAAGGCAATCCAATCTGTATATAGAGTCATAGAGATGTACAGCATGGAACAGACCCTTCAGTCCAATGCCAATGAGATATCATAAATTAATGTGTCCCATTTGCCAGCAGTAGGCCCATATCCCTTTAAACACCTCCTCTTCATATAGACATCCTTTTAAATGTTGTATTTGTACCAACCTCCACCACTTCCTCAGGTAGCTCATTCCATACACACACCACCTTCTGCGTGAAAAAATTATCCCATCAGCCCTTTTATATCTTTCCCCTCTCACCTTAAACCTATGCCTTCTAGTTTTGGACTCCCCCACTCTGGGGAAAAGACCTTGTCTATTTATCTTATCCAGGCCCCTCATGATTTTATAAACCTTGAAATGGTCACTCCTCAGCCTCCAGGGAAAGTAGCCCCAGCCTATACAGCTTCCCATAGAGCTCAAATCCTCCAACCATAGTAACATGCTTGTAAATCTTTTCTGAACCTTTTCAAGTTTCACAACAACTTTCCTATAGCAGGGAGACCAGAATTGCACACAGTATTCCAAAAATGGCCTCACCAATGTCCTGTACGACTGTAACATGACTTCCAGACTCCTGTACTCAATGTACTGACCAACAAAAGACAGCATACCAAGTGCCCCCTTCACTATCCTATGCAACTTCACCTGCAACTCCATTTTCAAGGAATGATGAACCTGCAGTCCAAGGTCTCTTTGGTCAGCAACTCTCCCCAGGACCTTACTATTAAGTGTGCAAGTCCTGCCTTGATTTGCCTTTCCAAAATGCAGCATCATACATTTATCTAAGTTAAACTCCATTTGCCACTCCTGCTCATTGATCCATGTGATCAAGCTCCCGTTACACTCTGAGGTAACCTTCTTTGTTGTCCACTACACCTCATCTGGAAACTTATTAACCATACCTCCTATGTCACATCCAAATCATTTATATAAATGATGAAAAGTAGTGGACCCAACACCGATCCTTGTGGCATTCCACTGGTCACAGGCCTCCAGTCTGAAAAGCAACCCTCCACTACCACCCTCTCTCTTCTACCTTCGAGCTAGTTCTGTATCCAAATGGCTAGTTCTCCTTAAATTCCATGTGATCTAACCTTGCTAATCAGTCTCCCATGAGGAATCTTGTTGAATGCCTTACTGAAGTACACATACCGCTCTGCCCTCATCAATCATCTTCGTTACTTCTTCAAAAAACTCAAGTTAGTGAGACATGATTTCGCACACACAAAGTCATGTTAACGCTCACTAGTTAGTACTTGCCTTTCCAAGTACATGTAAATTCTGTCCCTCAGGATTCCCTCCAACAACTTGCCCACCATCAATGTCAGGCTTATCGATTTATAGTTCCCTGGCTTTTCCTTACCACCTTTTTAATTGGCACCACATTAGCCAATCTTCAGTGTTCTGGCACCTCACTTGTGGCTATCGATGATACAACTATCTCAGCAAGGGGCCCAGCAATCAATTCCCTAGCTTCTCACAAAGTTCTAGGGTACATCTGATCAGGTCCCAGGATTTATCCACCTTTGTGTTTTAAGCCATTCAGCACCACTTCCTGTGTAATATAGACATTTTTCAAAATGTCGCTATTTATTTCCCCACGTTTTATATCTTGCATGTCCCTCTCCACAGTAAACACTGATGCAAAATACTCTTTTAGTATCTCCCCCATCTTCTGTGGTTCCACACATTCTGATCTCTAAAGGACTATATTCCCTCCCTAATTACCCTTTTGTCCCTTTGGGTCCTCCTCAACCCTAATTACTAAAGCTATCCCATGTCCCCCTTTTGCCCTCTTGATTTCCTTCTTAAGTGTACTGTTATAGCTTTTATATTCTTCTAGGAATTCACTTGATCTCTGCTGTCTATACCTGACATACTCTCCCATTTCTTCTTTACGAAAACCTCAATTTCTTCAGTAGAGCAGGATTCAGAGAACTGGATCTAGATCACACAAACAAACTTTTATCTAAGTTGACAATTTTCCACTCACCCTTGTAACCTGCCTGACATCCATGTAGTGTTATTTTGGTCTTTAATTTATACTTGTGATGGGCAGAAGATATACTTGAACTCTCTGGTGAGAGGCTTCCCTGACTTCCCCAAAGTCAGTTATGTTTTTGTGGCCAGAATGCCTTTGATTAGCATCTGTCCGTGAGCTGATCACAGAACCCAGATACTGAGCCACGATTTGGTGTTGAACATGACACATTTGCCCAGAGAAAATATCTAACTTCTGATTGGGCAAATGGAGTGCCAATGAATATTGACAGCTTCGTGTGCCCAACATTTCTGCATCGGGCTTGGTATTCCTTTCAATAAAACACTGTTGTGGATGTAGATTCTGTGTGGTCTGGAATGCCATCTGGTCCTCTGCCGATTTCAGGTGATCGTGGGAGTTAGTATTAGATCCAAGTAGCCATTAAAGCTGAATCAGGGCTATGATAAACCATGTATGAAAGTGTAGGAGGGCCCTGTGCTAGGTTGCCAATCTTCAATATATAGGCTTACTAATCTGGAGAATAGTGCATCCACAGCATTGTACAATGCATCAATTAGATGGGTAAATCTTTATAAATGGGTAAAACAAGACTCAACAGCAGATGGCTGATGGAAAATTACGAACAGCAGAGTTTTCTCTTCTTAGGAAATTATTTTTTAAAAAAACAACTTGATTCTACTTCTTGCTTGTGGGAGATTGGCAGCCCCTATTGAGTAACATTGTCACCATCTGTGCACCTGTTCTACCAAAACAAGTCAAAGCTCCAGCAAAGTGCCTTGGGATGTTTTACTCGATTAAAAGCACTATTTAGACACGGGTTGTTGTAAAGTCAGCTTGTTTATAACTCAAATAGTCCCATTAAGGACACTGTCACAGGTCACTAGGTGTCAGATTGGTCCAGTGTGTGGCACAAATGTTTTTGAAATGCAAAAGCAATGTTGTGATCCAGCTGCAATAACAGCTAGCAGCTTGTTGAATGCCATCACCACATGGGATTTAGGCAAGTTCCTTCTGTGGAAACATAGAGGATTACTTTCCATCGAATTCCAACTTATGAAACTGTAATGTAGTTACGCTGAGCAGAGTTCTGTGGAGAACTGAGTGGCACTCAGTGGTTAGCAGTGTTGCCTCACGGCGCCAGGAAGCCGGGTTCGATTCCAACCTTGGGTAACTGTCTATGTGGTGTTTGTACATTCTCCCAGTGTCTGTGCAGGTTTCCTCCAGGTGCTCCAGTTTCTTCCCACAGTCTAAAGATGCACAGGTTAGGTGGGTTAGCTGTGCTAAATTACCTGTAGTGTCCAGGGATGTGCAGACAAGGTGGGTTAGCCATGGGAAATGCAAAGTTATAGGGTATAGGATCAGTGGTGGGGCAGGTCTGGGTGGAACGCTGTTCAGAGGGTCGGCACAGATCTGATGCACTCATAGGGGACTCCATAGTGAGAGGAACTGACCGGGGTTTTTGTGGCAGCAGACGGAACTTAAGGATGGTGTGTTGCCTTCCTGGTGCCAGGGTTAAAGACATCACAGACAGAGTGCAGGAAATCCTCAAGGATGAAGGTGAAGAGCCAGAGGTGGTGGTACATGTCGGTACAAATGATGTCGGGAAGAAGAGGAGGAACATACTACAGTGGGACTTCGGAGAACTAGGAAGAAGGCTGAAAAGCAGGACGTCCAAGGTGGTTATCTCTGGTTTGCTTCCAGTTCCTCGGGCTGGTGAGGCCAGAAACAGGGAGATAATGGACTTGAACGTGTGGCTGGGGAACTGGTGCAGGAAGCAAGGATTTAAATTCTTGGATCACTAGGGTATGTTTTGTGGTCAGCATAAATTATACAAGAGAGACGGTTTGCACCTGAATAGGTTGGGGACCAGCATTCTGGTAGGCAGGTTTGCTACTGCAACGCAGCTACATTTAAACTAAGTAGCGGGGGGGGGGGACACAAACTGGATATTTAAGAAGGAAATTGAAGGGAAAGTTAGAACAAGGGAAGTTAAGAAAGACAACTGTATCAATGAGGCAGAAAACTCAGAAAGGGATTATGCTGTAAGGTTGAGTGAAATAGGAGTTGATGGGAAGGGTGAGGGCAGTAACAAATTAAAAATACTATACGTGAATGCATGAAGCATTAGAAATAAGGTGGTTGAGCTTGAGGCTCTTTTGGAAATTGGCAGCTATGATATTGTGGGGATAACTGAGACGTGGCTTCAAGTAGACAGGGCCTAAGAAATGAATATTCAAGGCTACACGTGCTATCGTAAGGACAGACTGACGGGCAGAGGGGGTGGGGTGGCCATGTTGGTTAGTGATGATATTCAGTCCCTTGCATGGGGAGACCTAGAATCAGGGGATGAAGAGTCAGTGTGGATAGAGCTGAGAAATACTAAGAGTACAAAGACCCTCTTGGGAGTTATCTACAGGCCCCCAAACAGTGGTCTGGGTATCGGATGTAAGTTAAATCAGGAGCTGAAATTGGCCTGTCGCAAAGATGTTACGACAGTTGTTATGGGGGATTTCAACACGCAGGTAGACTGGGAGAATCGGGATGGTATTGGACCTCAAGAAAGAGACTTTGTGGAGTGCCTCAGAGATGGATTCTTAGAGCAGCTGGTGCTGGAGCCAACCAGGGAGAAGGCAATTCTGGATCTGGTATTGTGCAACGAACCAGAATTGGTCAGGGACCTCGAAGTGAAGGAGCCATTGGGAAGTAGTGACCATAATACAATAAGCTTCAATCTACAATTTAAGAGGGAGAGGGTACAATCGGAAGTGACAATATTTCTGTTGAATAAAGGGAACTGAGGAGCTGGCCAAAGTTCAATGGTGCAATACCTTAGCAGGGATGACAGTGGAGGAACAATGGCGGATATTTCTGTGTATAATGCAGAAGTTGCAGGATCAGTTCATTCCAAAAAGGAAGAAAGATCCCAGGAGGAGGCATGGATGGCCATGGCTGACGAGGGAAGTTAAGAAACATATAAAGTTAAAAGAGAAAAAGTATAACATAGCAAGGATAAGTGGGAAAATGGAGGACTGGGAAGCTGTTAAAGAACAACAGAGGATTACTAAGAAGGAAATACGCAGAGAAAAAATGAGGTACGAAGGTAAACTGGCCAATAATATAAAGGAGGATAGTAAAAGTTTTTTTAGGTATGTGAAAGGCAAAAAAATGGTTAAGACTAAAATTTGGCCCTTGAAGACAGAAACAGGGGAATATATTACGGAGAACAAAGAAATGGCAGAAGAATTGAATTGGTACTTCAGATCTGTGTTCACTGGGGAAGACACAAGCAATCTCCCTGAGGTAACAGTGGCTGAAGGCCCTGAACTTAAGGGAATTTATATTTGCCAGGAATTGGTGTTGGAGAGACTGTTAGGTCTGAAGGTTGATATGTCCCCGGGGCCTGATGGTCTACATCCCAAGGTACTGAAAGAGGTGGCTCGAGAAATCGTGGATGCGTTGGTGATTATTTTCCAGAGTTCGATAGATTCGGGATCAGTTCCTGCGGATTGGAGGGTGGCTAATGTTGTACCACTTTTTAAGAAAGGTGGGAGAGAGAAAACAGGAAATTATAGACCAGTTAGTCTGACCTCAGTCGTGGGAAAGATGCTGGAGTCTATTATAAAGGATGAAATTACGACACATCTGGATAGTAGTAACAGGATAGGTCAGAATCAGCATGGATTTATGAAGGGGAAATCATGCTTGACTAATCTTCTGGAATGTTTTGAGGATATAACTCTGAAGATGGACAAGGGAGATCCAATAGATGTAGTGTACCTGGACTTTCAAAAAGCTTTTGATAAAGTCCCACATAGGAGGTTAGTGAGCAAAATTAGGGCGCATGGGTATTGGGGGCAAAGTACTAACTTGGATTGAAGGTTAGTTGGCTGATAGGAAACAAAGAGTAGTGATAAACGGCGCCATTTCGGAACGGCAGGCAGTGACCAGTGGGGTACCGCAGGGATCAGTACTAGGACCGCAGCATTTTACAATATATGTTAATGATATAGAAGATGGTAATAACATTAGCAAATTTGCTGATGATACTAAGCTGGATGGCAGGGTGAAATGTGAGGAGGATGTTAGGAGATTACAGGGTGACCTGGACAAGTTAGGTGAGTGGTCAGATGCATGGCAGATGCAGTCTAATGTGGAAAAATGAATGGTTATCCACTTTGGTGGCAAGAACAGGAAGGCAGATTACTACCTAAATGGAATCAATTTAGGTAAAGCAGCAGTACAGAGAGATCTGGGTGTTTTTGTACACCAGTCAATGAAGGTAAGCATGCAGGTACAGCAGGTAGTGAAGAAGGCTAATAGCATGCTGGCCTTCATAACAAGAGGGATTGAGTATAGAAGCAAAGAGGTTCTTCTGCAGCTGTCCAGAGCCCTGGTGAGACCATACCTGGAATATTGTGTGCAGTTCTGGTCTCCAAATTTGAGGAAAGACATTCTGGCTATTGAGGGAGTGCAGCGTAGGTTCACGAGGTCAATTTCTGGAATGACGAGATTACCTTACACTGAAAGACTGGAGCGACTGGGCTTGTATACCCTTGAGTTTAGAAGACTGATTGGGGATCTGATTGAGACATATAAAATTATTAAAGGATTGGACACTCAGGAGGCAGGAAACATGTTTCCGCTAATGGGTGAGTGCCGAACCAGAGAACACAGCTTAAAAATACAGGGTAGACCATTTAGGACCGAGATGAGGAGAAACTTCTTCACCCAGAGAGTGGTGGCTGTGTGGAATGCTCTGTCCCAGAGGGCAGTGGTGGCCCAGTCTCTGGATTCATTTAAGAAAGAGTTGGATAGAGCTCTCAAGGATTGTGGAATCAAGGGTTATGGAGATAAGGCAGGAAAAGGATACTGATTAAGGATGATCAGCCGTGATCATATTGAATGGTGGTGCAGACTCGAAGGGCAGAATGGCCTACTCCTGCACCTATTGTCTATTGATGGGCCGAATAGCTCTATCTACACTGTAGGGATTCTATGAACTGCATCCACTCCTTGTACCCACTACTACTTAGTTGTCCAATCTGGCAATTATAAAGCTTTTCTGTCATTTTTGGGACAAATGACACTTACTTGGTGAAACTTGGACAAGTTTAGTTTACTACCCATCAGAAACTTGACATTTGAGGTCACCTCCTGCACTTCTCCCCTCATCAACCGCATACTGTTCATGGATTCAAAGCCTTTCAAAGTGTTAACAAAATTCCTGCAGGCATTTTCATTTAACTGTGCAATTGTTAGAGAAACGCATTGTCAGAGCATTAATTATGATGAAGCTCTTTGCTTACTTAATAAGATAATCGTGGAAGCCACGATAACGTGTTTATGGAAGAGTGAGACATTGGAGCCTCCTGTGAAGCCTGAGACAATTTTTTTCACAAGGAGGGGCACAAAGTATACAACATTTATATAACACCTTTACTGTGGTTAAAAACATCCCACGATGAGAAATGCAATCTGACACAGAAGGATAAATTCGGACAAGTGGTCAAAAGTTTGGTCAGAAAGGAATGGATTAAAGAAGGAGCTTTTAGATTTTGATTGGAGTAGTTTGTTTGCAGGCAAAGTGACCTCTGGCAAGTGGGAGGCCTTTGAAAGTGAGCTAGTTAGAGTTTCAAGATTGATATGTTCCTGTGAGGGTGAAAGGGCAAGGTTAATAGGAATAAGGAACCCTGGATGACAAGAAATATTGAGGCCTGACCAGAAAAAAAGGAGAGGTGGCTCCTGCACAGGCAGCTGGAATCAAGGGATATAGGAGTTTACTGAAGATGGAAATCAAGAGGGCACAAAGGGGGCACGAGATAGCCTTGGCTGAGAAGATTAGGGTGAATCCAAAGAGGTTCTTTAAGTATATTAAAGGAAAAAGAATAACTAGGGACAGAATAGGGCCCCTCAAGGAGCAAATAGGACATGTATGTGTAGAGCCACAGGAGATGGGTGAGGTTCTCAATGAATATTTCTCCTCTGTGTTTTTGGTGATATCTTGGGGACAGTCCATATCACAGTAGAGGTGGTGGTGGATGTATCAGAATGTATGATGGCCCTGACCAGATATATCCAAGAACACTGCAAAACGCTAGAGACGAAATAGGGACCCCGGCTGATATTTTTCATCGTTAGCCACAGGAGAGGCCCCGGTAGACTGGAGGGTAGTGAATGTTGTGCATTATTCAAGAAGGGTTGTAAAGGAAAACTTGGGAACTATAGACCAGTAAGCTTAACAGATGTGGTGGGTCAGTTACTGGGAAGATTCTGAGAGATAAGATAAACATGCATTTGGAAAGGGTTTAATTAAGAATAGTCAGCATGGCTTTGTGCATGGGAAAACATGCCTGACAAATTTGTTAGAATTCTTTGATGAAATGACTAGGAAGGTTGATGAAGGTAGGGCTTTAGAAGTAGTCTATGTGGATTTCAGTAAGGCCTTTGATAAGGTGCCATATGGTAGGCTGCTCCGGAAGGTTAGATCACATGGAATCACATGGGAGCTAGCAAATTGGATACACAATTGGCTTGATTGAAGGAAGCAGAGGGTAATAGTGGAAGGATGCTTGTCGGATTGGAGGACTAATGGAGTGCCTCAGGGGTCGGTGCTGGGCCCATTGTTGTTTGTTATCTATCAGTGATTTAGGTGAGAATGTGACAGGCCATGATTAGTAAGGTTGTTGAAATAGTATCGCGGACTGTGAGGAAGGTTATCAGACATTGCAGCAGAACCTTGATCAGCTGGGGAAGTGGGTCGAGAAATCACAACTGGAGTTTAATATAGATAAATGTGAGGTCTTGCATTTTGGAAAGTCAAATCAAGATAGGAGTTTCATGGTGAATGGTAGGGCATAAAGGAGCGTAGTGGAACAGAGGGACCTTGGAGTTAAGATACATGGTTCTCTGAAAGTGGAGTCCCAGGTAGACAGGGCAGTGAAGAAGGCTTTTGGTGCACTGGGCTTTATCAGTCAGGGCATTGAGTATAGAAGTTCTGAAGTTCTATTGCAATTGTACTGGACATTGATGAGGCTGAACTAGGAGTATTGTGCTCAGTTTTGGTCATCTTACTATAGGAAGGACGTTATTCAACTGAAGAGAGTATAGAAGAAATTTGCAAGGATGTGCCAGGACTCAAGGGTTTGAGTTAAAGGGAGAGATTGGACAAGCTAGAACTTTTTTCTTCAGCGTGCAGGAGACTGAGGTAGGGATCTTATAGAAGTGTACATGATCTTGAGCAGCATGGATAGGGTGAATGCACTCAGTCTTTTTCCTAGTGTTGGGGAATCAAAGACTAGAGGGCATCAATTTAAGATTAGAGGGGAAAGTGTAAAATGGAACCTGAGGGGCAACATTTTTAAGTAGAAGATGGTACACATATGGAATGAACTGCCAATGGAAGTGGTTGAGGCAGGTACATTAACAACATTTAAAAGGCATTTGGACAAACGCAGGGTAGGAAAGGTTTAAAAGGATATGGGCCAAGGCCAGGGAAATAGGGTTAGCGTGGACGGACATTTTGGTTGGTCTTGACCAGTTTGGGCCAAAGGATCTGTCTCCGTGCTGTTTTGAGAGGGAAGGTTGGACAGGCAGAGAGATTTCGGGACAGAGTGCTGTCTGTCAAATAACTGAAGGCACAGTCATTAAGGATGGAGTGCTGAAAACAGGGATACACAAGAGGCTAAAGTTGGATGCATGCAGATATCCTGAGGTTGCAGGATGTTATAAGGTAAAGTCAGGAAATGATTTGAACAGAAGGAGGAGTATGTTATACAAGAACAGATGTGATCTTCTGCAGATTCCAAAAATTGAAAACTGTTTTCATGCCAGTGTCATATTGTGACTATTATGACTGAACACCAAGAGGAAGCCAAGCTTGTCCAACCGGTAGCATTATGCACATAATTAACAGTTGTACTTGGAAAAGCTTCATCAATCAATTAGCAACACAGTCCAACCACTCTGTTCTAAATCCAGGCCAATTCTTTTTGGAAGAAGATTAGAATCATGCCCTGATTCTTCTGAGGAAGGGTCACTGAACCCAAAGGGTTATCACTGATTTCGCTCTGCAAACGTGCTAAATCTGCCGAGCTTTTCCAGCAATTTCTGTTTTCGTTTCTTATTCTTCTTAACTGATCAATGTCAGCTGTGTTAATAAGAGGAGGTGTGGAGAAGTGCCTAAGGACGTCACCACAAGAGGATAAAGACCAGGCAGATTGAGCATCCTGAGCCAACGGGATGTTTCTGCTGCTATCTTTCTCTCACTTTCAAATTAACAGCGACACTTTCACACCTTTTATGGGAGGTTGACTGGCTTCAGAGTGCAGCCCAGGAGAGAGAGAAATGAATGGTACTTTTGAAATCATCGGCAAGGAAAATTAATTAGGACAAGTTGACGTTTTTCTAGTAACGTGAAGTGGGAATATTAGGAAACAGTTTGCCTGCTTTTATTAGCACCTTGGTGACTTTCTTAGAAGCACAGAAAGATTCCACATTGGAGGAGTTTTGATCTATTTTGCTGGTGCTGATTCTCTGAAAGAATTATTTAAATAATTTCAAATTCCTGCCTCTTCCTCCTTGCCCTTGCAAAGATTTCCTCTTCAGCATGCACCCAATTGCCTTTTGAAAGTTACTATTGAATCCATACCTGCTATTCTTTCAGAAAAGGGATTCAAGTTTGCAACAATTTGTTGCAAAAAATTCTCCCCATCTCCCCTCTGATTTTTTGCCAGTTATTTAATGTCTGTGTTTCCACTTGGCTATGTGTACAGTTTCCCTTTATTTATCAAAACCTTTCAAAATCTTGAATACCTCTGCTAAATCGGCTCCTAACTGTCTTTGTTTAAGATGAACAATACAATGTAGTCTCTCTGCATGTTCCTCATCTGTGGTACCATTTGAGTAAATGTGCTTGATGCCTTCTTCGGCACCTTAGCATCCTTCCTAAAGTACGATGCCCATAATTTTAACCCTTTTTCAACTGGACATTTAGGATTGAAGGTTGGGGGTTGCTTTCTATACCTGGAAGACTGTTACAATAGCCCAGAGAAGCGAGTCAAAATTCTTTCGGTCAGGAAGCGTGTCTCCTTCTTTCTCTGAAGCAAACTTGCAGCCAAAAAGATGCATTCCCAAAATACTGTAAGGAAAAATAGAATAACATAATTACTGGGTTGTATAATGCTATGACACACAGTTACAGAATTTGTGGCAATGTCAAAGAGCAAAGCTTTATCTTATTATCCCATTCTCTTATTCAGCCTTGCTAAATCCTCTTTTTTTAAATGTAGTTACATTCAACAAGTATTCCATAGAAATCACAGGGTGGAAGTGGGCCATTTGGCCCATCGGGTCCACACTGACGTTCTGAAAAGCATCCCACCTAGACCCATGCCCCTCTATCCTGCATTTCCCATGGTTAATCCATCTGGCCTGCACATCCCTGGACACTATGGGCAATTTCCCATGGCCAGTCCATATAATCTGTGCATTTTTGGACTGTGGGAGGAAACCACGCAGACACAGGGGAAACATGCAAACCCTACACAGACAATCACCCGAGAGCTGGAATCGAACCCAGGTCCCTGGCATTGTGAGGCAGCAGTGCTAACCACTGAGCCACCGTGCATGCTTTGTAGTTGTGTCTTTCTCCTTGTCAGTTATCTGATCCATCCTGTAATCAGTCACATGAAGCAGCCCTGGAACTGAATTAGTCAGGTCTTACCACGTTACACTGCTCATGTGTGAGACTAAGAAAAGTGATGTTGCCAAACTGGATATCTGGTTACATCACTCATCTGCCCTGGATGAGCCTGTTGTGAGTGACTCCACTGAGCTCCAAGTGTTGAATAGGAACATGTTATAGAACTCTCATTTCCAAATCAGAAGTGAGTTCAAATCCTATTCCAGAGATGTGAGCATTAAAGTCAGGATTAACACACGAGTGCTGCACTGAGTGACACAGACACTGCACTGTCACTGTGTTTTGGCTGAGATATTAAATCAAGGTCCCATCTATTCTTTCAGGTGTAAATGATCTGATGATACTCATATTGATGACGAGCAGGTAAACTCTCCGGAGTGTGCTGGCTAATATTTATCATCCAGTCAGCATCACTAAAACTGATTAACTGACGTTGTTTTCTATATTATAACAACCTTCACTTTAAAACCTACGGAATTGACTGCAGGGTGCTTTGGAGACATCCTTGACATTGTGAAAGCTGCTATACTGTTACAAATGTTTCCTTTCTTCCATCATCGTAAAGAGATTCTTTCTGTCCTGCTTTTATTCCCAATCTGTTTCTTTTTAACCTTGGAAATTTCATGAGCTTATCCTATCCCTGACTAAAGTCTGTGTCACTCCGCAACAACTACCATTTGTCGATAAGTCATTAGCTACACTTACATGATAATCACTAAAAGTTTAAAATCCAAGTTTCACTGCATTAAACCATTAACTCCCTGGTTTGCCTTGTATTCTGCCCTATAACAATGGCTAAAATAAGGATTGATAGCGTTTTCTTAAAAGATATGTAACAAAGTTGCTATGTGGGGTTAAGACACAGATCAGCTAGGATCTGAGTTCTGGATTAGCTTCAAAGGATTGACATCCTACTCATGCAAGTATATTCTTATATGTCCCTTACAACTCATTCTGTGCTCTGTGATGCTCACCTTTTTTTTCGAATATAAGCAAACAGCATTCTGATCTATTTGCATCTGAATTATTGGGCCTGATTTTAACTCTGTGCAAGTGAAGGGGTCTTGTGTGAGTTAAAAGTTTGTTTACTGACTGTAATCTACCTCAAATCTTACAATCGCAGTAGACATGAAGACTTAGAGTGCACATACAACATGGAAATAAATCATAAGGGTGGAGGTCTAACATAGCTCAATGATCCATTTACCAAATCCTTTTGTTTTTCTATTTATTTTTTCTATTGACTACAACTAGTGCCTTGATTCCTTAAAATTACCACATGGTGAATAGGTATAAAGCATCATCTGCATGGAACACAGAGAGGTCTATGACTCTAAGAAGAGGGGGCAAGGAGGATTGCCTGTCTGAATGGAAACCTGCCCAACTTCCCACCCATTAACTGAAACAGCAAGCTGTGAGTACACCTTTCCTCATTTTTCACTCTGCCCAGCCTCTCCAATGAGGCTTTCCAGTGTGCTCAAAGGCTCTGGAGTTATCGCGTGAGGAAATATTGCCTCACACTCACCTAAAGATGAAGATGAAAAGCATCAGCAGCATGCAGAAGGTGGCAACATTGTCCATTGTCTTCATCAGGACCACCAGTTGGCGCTGCAAGGCTGGCATGAACCGTACCAACTTCAGCACCCGCATCAGGCGGAAGGTACGCAGCACTGAGAGGCCCCCGCCTTGCTGTCCGACAATTTCCCACACACTGAGGGGAGCACAGTAAGACAGATCAAATTAAATGAGAAACACAACATGATTCTGAGAATTTCTCATCAATTACCATTCAACACTTAAACCTGGTAACAAGCAGACATTTTAACTAGTGCAAATGTGGAAACTGGGGTTTAGTTATTACAGAAAGTTGCACTCTCAAATGTAATGCACAGAACTGGCAGAACAGCCAGGGCCACGGCTATCTTCTTTCATGAAACAAATCCTTGGAGTTAGGTATTAGTCTCTTCATTTGTTCCAATTAAGGTGAAGGGTCTAATCAATCTGCAGAGGGGATACTGTTCAGCAATGTTGATGTCTTGCCATGAGAGCCATAAGGTTTTCACTGGGGTCCCAGTGCTTGAGGTCAGCTGCACAGGAGCCCTGACTTGTCCCGAACTTGTTTAATAAGGACCACACTCCCTGCAAAAGTTCAAAGTTTGCCTTTCAACAGATGGACTTTGTCACAAGGAACTTGTTAGTGACTTCCTGTGTCCCTCTTCCTTGATCCAAAGGCTGCCTAATAGTGGGTCTCACTGCCTTTTGGGGGTTAAATAGTCAGTAGGTGAGTTGAACGTGTCATCTTAGATCGGGCGAGTGAGGAGCGGCACGAATGCTTTCAACCAGCTTGTGGATTTTCATCAGTTGTTGGAGGTGCGGGATGTTGATGTTTGCAAGATCAGGAAGCCAGGAGAGGAATGTTGAGTGGAAGGACTCAGTTATGCTCAGTGTGCAATGAACTTCATGAACTGGTTTATCAGCTCAAACTTCATCCCGAAACATGATATGCAGCGAAAACCATTGCCATGCCAAAATCTGAAAAAAATCTTACCCTAGCAGACAGCTACTGAGCAATTTTAATACTTCCTCCACACTTTAAGATTTATTATAGTCTAACTCTGCAATTGGTATCTCCAGAAGTCGAGACCTTCCTGAAAGCTAACCACACTGGTTTTCGTAAAGGATATGAGAGACGGAATGTGTAAACAAAGGCAAAGAGAGGAAATGAGGAACTCGGGAAAGGAAGTGCCAAGGGGATACAGTTTGATTTTGTGCAGTGGTGTAAAATGGAAAATGGTCAGCCTGGTTTATATTTCTCAGGATATTTATTTTCTAATGTTTCTCTTTTCAAAGATCTCTTTCCCAGTGTTGGTGATATCCAACACTTTATAGAAAATGGCTTCCAAAAGAACCCGAAGGTAGTATAACGTCAGTAAATATCACAGCTTAGGACTGTCTAGTACATGACCTTGTCGTGAAGCTTTTCAGGAGTCTTACAACTGGGGTTGGGACAGTGGTTCAAAAAAAATCCATCACAAAAGACAATTTAGAGTCCATTGCTTGGGTAAGGGGAGTGAGGGGGTTGGGGGTGCATGGAATTTAGACTGGACAACAAATAGGTTTAGGACCCTGTGTTAGCCCCGGTACTGTTCAACGTATAATCCAATGACCTGACAATAACCACATTCCATATATTCATCCATACTGATAACATCTCTAGTGCCAACCAAGCTCCATCTTCTGTACTCTAGATCCATATCTTAACAATGATGTTACAAAATTCGCAGACTATTGCAGTACATAGCATCTCAAATTGAATCCCACTATAACCACATGCAGTATATTCCACTTCACAGTGCCACTGTCTAATAAATTGTTTTTCCACACAGATAGCCAGAGACAATCCAGACTTGGGATTCATTCCAGATATGAGTTTCTCCTTCTGAGAACATCTGAAGAAAACAGCAGCAAGCGTCAAGACCAGAAACAACCTACCAACTGGACATGCTAGATCTATGCTGCTGTGAAAGCCTGAGAGATCTCAGCATTTGCCCAATTGTACTCTGCTACAAACTGTGATAAAGTGGCACACAGGTTTCCAAATGGGATTATTTGACACCACAACTCCAGTGATTAAGGGAAGGTGAAACAATAGTATGTTGACAATATGTCATTTCCAGATAAAAATGCTGTCACACCTTTTGACAGGTCACACCCCTGGTCATATTTCTACTTAGACAAGCAGTAAGTTAATCTACTCTCACCTTTTACTGCATTTTCAATCTGACCCCTCACTTCTCAGGAATATTGACCTAATTCGATTTAACAACAAGGACAAACAAAGAGTGCAACACGAACAGACAAATATATAAAAATGTACAGTTTAAAGCGTCTCTCAATTGTTCATGAAATATAGTACATCAGGGTGGCCAACAAGAATCTAACTAGTTTGAATATTTGGAGTTACTGTTAGATGTTCATTAGAGATAAACAAGACTCTAAGAGAACCTGGTGTGACGCTCTGGGTGCAAACATCATAATGAGCAGTTTGTGTGCTCAATGACATTATTCACAAGGCAAAGTGTGAAAGTGTTGATGGTGTAAGAGAGGGAATGTGTGAGCTGAGAAAAAGAGAGGAAATGATGGGACTCAGGAAAGGAAGAGCCGTGGAGATGGGTTTGATTTTGTGCAATGGTGCAAAATGGGCGATGGTCAATCTGGTTTATATTTCTGCTGATATTTACTTTAGAATGGTTGTCTTTTCAAAGAGCTCTACAAGTGATACCTTATTGTTTAATGCCTTCATGAATGGATTTTGCATCTCCTTGACAATTTACCTGATGACGACAATGATGCCATCGAAAATGTTGTAAGGGTTCTTGATATAGCCGAATGGTCCATACACCAGGATCTTCAGAAGCATTTCCAGTGCAAACAGGCTGGTGAAGACAATATTACTGATCTCCAGGGCATTTGTGAGCTCTTCTGGCTGAAGAAGAAAATGAAAACTGCATCAGAATGACAAGAGGATAAATGTTTGAGTCTGGTCCAGTTTCCAGGCTCTGTCTCATTTTTCTTTGGGAGCTGTTGCAGCCTTTGTAGTTTTCTAAGTGAAGGATGTGAGTTCAGCATTTGTTTTAACTGTTATCCTCCAATGAAGAATGGTGTGGCTACTTGTAGAGTAAAGCCCTCCCTGATCTGTCTCAACAACATGCCTTAACCTTCCAACAGCACTCACTTACACCAATACAAATTTTTCATATCCCTATATTCTTCCTGAAGACCAGTGCCACGTAATATCCAATAATACCCCAGCCCAGTAGAAGATATACAGTACTGACCAAAAGATTCATTTCAGCTAAGACCTTAGGAACCAGCTGAGAGAGACACTTAAATCCCACATTAAACTGGTCTCTTCTGAAAGAAGCAAGGGTGATGTGAGGAAAAAAAAATTCCCTTAGTGAGTAGTTAGGGTCTGGGAATGCACTGCCTAGAAATGTGGTGGAGGCAGGTTCAACTGAGGCAATCAAGAGGGAGTTGGGTAATTATTTGGATAAAAATAATGTGCAAGGATATGGGAAAAAGCAGGAGATTTGCACTGGGTAATGATGCTCATTTAATGAGCCTGTGTTGGCATGATGGGTGAATGTAACAGTTTTGTGCTTCATTGGTAAAAGGCAATATGTTAATGCCATTAAAACTGAAAAGTTTTGTTCTGTATTATCTTTTTCTCTGATATCATCTGCTTTGACTACAAGCTCCAGTTAGGTATTTGAGTTGTGAATTAAATACAAGGGAATGGGTTGGTGTTTTAAGTGGAAGATTCATTACTAATGTGTGAAGAAAGGGTTCAGAAATGATGTACAAGGGTGTTACCAGGGTTGGAGGGTTTGAGTTTTAGGGAGAAGCTGAGTCAGCTGGGGTTTTCTCCCCCAGGAGTTTTAGAGGTTGAGAGGTTTATAAAATCATGAAGGATGTGGATAAGGAGAATAGTGAAAGTAGAGAAGGTCTTTTTACCCAGGGTAGGAGAGTCCAAAACTAGAGGGGATAAATTTAAGGTGACAGGAGACAGATTTAAAAGGGACCTGAGGGGCACCTTTTTCATGCATATGGTGGTGTATGTATGGAACAAGTTACCAGAGGAGGTGGCAGAGTTGGGTACAGTTACAACATCTAAAAGACATCTGGATGGGTACATGAATAGGAAAGGTTTAGGGGCAAAATGCTGGCAAATGAGACTAGTTCAGTTTAGGAAACCTGGTTTGCATGGGCGAGTTGGACCAAAGGGTTTTTTTCTGTGCTGTATGACTCTGTGACTTTACGACTCGAAAAGAAGTTCTCTGTTTGTTGATGTTTTCCCTCTCTCCTATTGTGCTATGTAGAAGACAGGCAAACATGATGGGTGGATTGTCAGCAATGGGAACACTAGTTGACTTTTCCCTCTGCTAAAACAGGCAAACCAGCTGAACACTCCTGTCTCAGCCTTGGCTGAAGTGTTGAATCTCAGCTTTGGTGAGTGAGTGAATCTGAAACTATCTGGGCAGTGTAAATACCCATTGATGGTCAGTTCATCTCTTAAACTTAATGATCATTTAATAACATGCAGTTGTAGGATTCAGAAAGGGTCACAGAGAACTACAGCACAGGAATAGGTGCTTTGGCCCATTATATCCACACCAGGCAAAAACAACCACCTAACTATTCCAATCCCGTTTTCCAGCACCTGGCTCAGAGCCTTGTATGCCATGGCATCTCAAGTGTACAATGAAGTACTCCTTAAATGTTATGAAGGTTTTTGCCTCTCCCACCCTTACCGGCAGTGAGCTCCAGATTTCTACCACCCTCTGGGTGAAAAAGGTTTCCTTCACATCTCCTCTAAACCTTCTGATCTCTTACCTTAAATTTATGCTCCCTGGTAATTGATACCTACCTATGCCCCTCATAATTTCATACATCTCAATCATGTTCTGTCTCACTGCTCTTAAAAATGCCCCAGTCTATCCAATCTCTCTTCATAACTGAAACTTCCTAATCTGGGCAATATCCTGGTAAATCTACTCTGCACTCTTTCCAATGCTATCATATCCCTCCTGTAAAGTGGATCCTAGAACTGCACACTGTACTCTGCTTGTGGCCTAACAAATGTTTTATATGGTTCCAGCTTCACTTCCATGTTCTTTAACTCTATGCCTTGACTGATAAAGTCAAGTATACCATATGCCTTCTTAACCACTATATCCACCTGAACTGATATCTTAAGAAATGAGTGTACATGCACACCAATGTCCCTCTGATACTATGAAACATGCTTATGATGAATTGGTACCATGTATAACATTCTTTTCTATTGACTTCAAATGAAAATTGGGCACAGTATTAAAGCAGACCATCTCACTGTTATCCTTTCTAGTATTGCTAATATAGAAGAATTTCATCCATGTTATCTTTTATATCTCTAGTTCCTCAAGGAGAAAATGAGAAGCACCATTAATAGGTTAAAAAGAAGACATCAAATTAGTATAAATGGACAGGAGTTGAAAATAAATGATAGAAAGAACACTGAAATAAGTTCATTGTAGATGTGACTTTACTTATCCTGACAAAGTTTGGATCTAAGTCCAAAATGAAAACATCAACTGATGTTGTATCAGCTCAGATCTCCCAAACTCTCAGTTCCTTTTTCAAACATTTTTAGCCTCGCAGATGGAACTGAAATTTAGTTTTGAAACCTTTCATTGCTGCCTATTGATGATATTAAAACTGGATTAATTAAAACATTGAAAACATTCGAAAACTCCTCCAAAGGATTTCACAGCAGTTGAAAGCACATGTCTAAGCGTATAAGACAATTACTGTACCTCAATAATTTGTTTTGAAGTGCTGTGCTGCTCATTAAATTTGTTTTATATAAGAGAGTTAGTCAAACAGTCTTAATGAAGAGCTTCAATCAAAAAAAGATTTACCTCACTTGGGCTACTTCTGTGTGCACTCTTAATCGAAGAGTCACACTATTATTAATTATTGGGAGTCTAATACTTCCTTTGAATGAATTGGACTTAACATTTACTATAGAAATATACACACTCTTCTTAGATGATTGTCACTGGTTAACGAAGTAACAACAAATGGATCTTTTTAAAGTCGAGAAATGGAGGTTTTGAAGGACAAATCTTCAACAATGGATGATGATGTTCTGAGGAAATGCAAGTGCAACTTCTCTGTGTCATATAAACTGAATTGTAAAGTTGAATTAATATTTTTATCTGCTTTTCAATCACTTTTAAGAGTCGGAAGTAAATTGTGGCACTTTATCTATCTCAGGTGCATCTATGCTCTTCACAAAAACAACCTAAAAAGATGAAATTTAGTTAGTTAGTTACATGTGTAGTAAGATGAAGTCTGCACTCTTGGGAGTCGATATTAACAGGTTTTTATTAAACATAATAATGTACAAGGCATGGTAAGAGAGGAAATTTTGCTGACATCCTATAGACTCAGGCTTCAGTTCCATGTAATCTGGCACCACTCGGGTGTAGCTCCTCACGCACATGTTCAGTAGCTAAACTTTGAGCAAAGGCATAATTAAACCTTTACTGCACATTGTGCTAGAACAACCTTTCTATCCAAGCATTCAATTGCATTTTAAATGTTCCCTAAAGTTTGGCAGGAGCTTGCAGTATTTGAGTAACAAAATTTATTTGACCATTTCATTTTAAAATTTGCTTAGCATTATGTCATCTTCTACAAATTTGACTGAATATGAACATATTGCAAACAGACCTCTTCAATACTATATATTTTAAACTATGTAGTTACTATGAATGTGCATCAATGAAATCCTCATTTGACTTTCTTTACTCGATAGTGTAAACCTGACCACACTGCAGTCTAAACTGTCCTCCAGTGCCATACTGGGGGAAAGCTGCGCTGCTGAAGGTGCTGTCTTTTGGATGAGATGTTGATCTGGATACGTTTAGGTGGATGGGAATAGATCGCCTGGCATTATTTTGAATAAGTGTAACATCAATGCATATCCTTGAAATAGTTTCACACGATAATTCTTAGGTAGATGTGCCAGGGCTTGCAGACATGGTGGTTGGCATTCTGGCAGGTCGAGAAGCTCAGCTACTGATCTCCTTCGCCATCTTGTCTCATTCAGCATAAGTTATTAGATGATACACCAATCTGAACAACCCATCTTGAATTCAAGATACTCTGGCTTTGACTTCTGGCACTTGTCCATTTGTGAACATGGCCTTTCTACAGATGCGAATTATTTCTTTGGCAGCGGCATCAATGCATTTCTCTCTGTAGACTGAGTGTTCAAGTATGAGTAGGCTGATGTGTGTTGGTATCTTTCCACAGGCCTTCCTGTAGTTTAGAAGCACATGCTCTTTTCGAGCATGTACATGGGCATTAGCACTGAGTTATAACACAGTGCAGAAAAGTTAGAAATATCAAATCCAGCACCATAGGTGGTCATTTTTATCTTAAATTGTTGAGATTGGAGGAAGGTGGAGAAGCAGCAGCAATGCCAATTTACACCCCACCTGATTTCATCACCACAGGAATGGCAACATTCTTCAGATATAAACCCACATTCCTAGCATGTTAGATTAAAAGGATGGCCAATGTTTTACGTAAGTGAAGAATATTGCAAAACAATAACAGAATTGTTTTAAAAAATCAGGTTGAATGTGTGTAAGCCAATTTATTCAGACTCTTGAAATACGCTTTATTTTGTCAGTGATATGAAGTTCTTGGATCTTGAACTCTCTCATCTGTCCACTCCTGAAAATATTCTGAGCAGACTGGTCCAATTTTTACCCTTCCCTTGAGCAAATCAGATCAGAGGATCAAGGCTGGCCCATCAACGTCTTTGAATGCACAACAACCTTAGGGTCAAAGTGATGGGCTTTGATGAAGAAAATGCTTTGGGGGCTACACATCCATAGAACCTTATCGAAAGGATCAAGCTGAGTTAATTCTTGACCACTCTGATATATAGCATTAAACTGATGACATAGTCATAGGTCAATTGCTGTTGTGAAAAGAGTCGGGCCTCGGTTAAACATTGCTAAGGCATTGTTGTAAAGATAGGTTACTTGATGTTGCTAATATCATCAACACTTTGCATTAACATAGATCACCTTCCCAGTTATTAGTCAAGTGATTTGATTGATCAGCAGTTTGCATTTATATGGCTCCTTAATGTAAAAAAAACCCAAGGTGCTTGCAACAATGTAATCGTACAAACGTTGAGATTGAGTAAATAAGGTGGTGTTTAGGCATGATGTGAGGGCAGGTTAATAGGCCTGATTGTACAAATGTCTCTTTCATGAGTTCCTTTAAATGACAAATTGTTGCAGTCCAAAGCCTCATGGGTGCCCTGTTTTCAGCTGTGAGGTCTGTTCAAAGTCTATTCCATTTAACACAAAGCATGTTCTGAATACAGATAAGTTATATTTTCCCTGGGTAGGGGAGCTGGAGCAAAGTAACCAAATGTTTCACAGAGGCACTCCTTAAATAACTGCTGGCAAAATGAAATGAAAATGGGCTAACCACCAGGTTGTATATATTTATTATTGCTTCATGTACCTATTCTAATACACAGAATTGATAACAGCGATATGGAAAAAGAGATGAGACATTCGATGGGAAAGACAGGAGGTGAGAGGTGAGCCCAGTATTAATATGGAACTGGTCTCCTATCCTGAGCATGAAATGCTGAGATAAGCTCATTTAGGACTATTCCTCACAATGGTTTTCGGGCTTTGGAAGTGTGTGGAAGGGTGCTGACAAGCTGTTTCCAGAATTAGCACAACACTAGAAATGGAGGAACTTAATTACAAGCTGTGGCTTCTGTGACAATCAAAGAGAAGTCGATTACAAGGTGCCAAGCTCCACATCACGGAGTGATAGAAAAGTAACATTCTTCCCCACTCCATAACAGGTGAGATTAACTGTCATCAACCAATTTTACAGCAAAGACTCTCAAAGACAATGGAGTGTTTGAACAGACTCATGAAATAGGCAAAGTACTAATGTTGCTATGGAGAAAAAACAACAACAAATTACATTTATAAAGCACCTTTAACATACTGGAACACTTGGGCAAAAATAGTTATTGAGCCAAAGCAAGAATCACTGAAAATATCCACTGGAGTGGTCGATCTCACTGTTTTTAAAGAAGATTTTTTTAATGTGGAGAGAACAAGAGAAGTGGCACGGTGGCTCAGTGGTTAGCACTGCTGCCTAACCATGCCAGGGACCCAGGTTTGATTCCAGCCTCAGGTGACTGTCTGTGTGGAGTTTGCACATTCTCCCCGTGTCTCTGTAGGTTTCCATAGGGTGTCCGTTTCCTCCCACAGTCCACAGATGTGCAGGTAGGTGTATTAACCACGGGAAATGCTGGTTTTGAAGATAGAGTGGAGAATGGATCTGGGTAGGATGCTCTTTGGAGGGTTGTAATGGGCCAAATGGCCTGCTTCTACATTCCAGGGATTCGATGAGTGAAAAGGCTTTCGTGGTGAACAGCAAGTAGGATTAGATTAGATTAGATTACTTACAGTGTGGAAACAGGCCCTTCGGCCCAACAAGTCCACACCGACCCGCCGAAGCGCAACCCACCCATACCCCTACATATACCCCTTACCTAACACTACGGGCAATTTAGCATGGCCATTTCACCTGACCCGCACATCTTTGGACTGTGGGAGGAAACCGGAGCACCCGGAGGAAACCCATGCAGTCATGGGGAGAATGTGCAAACTCCACACAGTCAGTCACCTGAGGCGGGAATTGAACCCAGGTCCCTGGCGCTGTGAGGCAGCAGTGCTAACCACTGTGCCACCGTGAGCAGTGTGAAGGCCTTGTCAGTGGGGATAAACTGAGAACCTGGAAAGGCACAGACACACTAGAACTGGAGGATTTATTAATGCCAAACATAATCTTGAATAGGAGTGCAAAATGATGATCGTAGTCTGTTTTGCACTGCTGCCAAAGGCATTCTGCTCCAAGCTCACAGTGAATAAAGTTATTGAAAGGTTTTTTTTCAAACATGTGCTTAGATTTTCAAGGTATTAAATTGGCACATGCACCATCAGTAGAGGTCAGTGCAAATAGAACAATAGGGATGTTGAGCTCACTCTGAGATAATGGGCTGAATTCTGGACAAGTTGGAAAATTATAGGGTGCAATTTGACAGTCTGGTTTGGAGACTTTGAAGTTGTTACACTTGGTAAAAATATAACCAGGAATGCTGTAAGATGAAGTTAGAGCTGGAAAGAGGTGGTCCTTGTGCAAAAATTTAATATTGGCTTTGACACTTGGCTCAAAATGGATCCTGAAAAATGTATTGCTGGAAAAGCGCAGCAGGTCAGGCAGCATCCAAGGAGCAGGAAGGCTTATGCCTGAAACGTCGATTCTCCTGCTCCTTGGATGCTGCCTGACCTGCGCTTTTCCAGCAACACATTTTTCAGTTCTGATCTTTCTCCTTCAAAATGGATCCTGAATATTGACTCTGATGAGTTTAATCTAGGCCAGAGAAGCTAGAAATAGAGGTGAAATCAAGCGTCACAGTGCAGAAATCAAGCAGGATAATATTAGGTTGGAGACAGTACGGGCCTGTTCATCACATGATAGACAAGCAGTTTCATGGAGTAGTGGTACTCAGTCTTAAGGCAGAGAGGTAAGAGTTGGGTGCTACCAGTCCTCAGACAGAAGCTGTTGTCACTGGGGTAGCTTCTTTTCTTAAAGAAAGAAAAATAAATCTTGCCTTTGAATACCATTAGCTTTGAACATCTCAATGACTTTTACTTTGAAATGTTACATAGACAAAAGGTGGCTGCCCATTACTGCATAGCAAGATCCCATGGAAGAAAATAAGATGAATAAGAAGTCAAACCATTCTCGATAGTGTTGATTAGAATCACAGGATCCCTACAGTGTGGGAGCAGGCCATTCAGCCCATTGAGTCCACACCAACTATCTGAAGAGCATCCCACCAAGACCCACCCCCTACCCTATCCTACCCCTTCACCCTTGCATTTCCCATGGATAACCCACATAACTTGCACATCCCTGGACACTATGGACAATTTAGCACTGCCAATCCACCCAACCTGCACATGTTTGATTGGAGGATAATTTTCTTCAAAGACTTGAGCAGAGCACTCTGTTATTCTTTGAATTGTGCAGTGGGTGCTTTTAGGTCCAACTGAACAGGAAAACAGGGCTCTCTTTTAATGCCTAATCTGATAGGTGGCCATTCTGACAATGTAGGACATTGTCAGCAATCCACTCCACAGCCTGGACTATGACCTGGAGTGGGGTTAATTTCACAACCTTCTAAGTGTGAGCATTGGGCATGGACGGGTTGGACCGAAGGGTCTGTTTCCATGCTGTACACCTCTATGGCTCTATGACTTTGAGGACCAGGAATTGGCTGAAGATGGAGATTTGTAGCGTGTACAGGTCTTACTGCTAGTGTGCTGGCTGATATTTGGCCAGACAGGAGTGAAATGGACTATGGCCCAAAGCAGTGGAGTGCTCAGCTTCACTACAGCGTGATGAAGCAGATTGCCTGTAATTTGTTTAAAAATGGAGCCATTGGCAATTCTTTCTCAATATAACCTGATTAATGTGATTCACAATACTGTGCCTTTAAGATAGGTTTTCTGTGGTGTAACTCCTGCGGAGGGTGTTGTCACAATAGTGCCAAAGTGTCTCCTTCAGCCAGACAATTGGTAAACAGCTTTTGAATTCTCCCTGGCTTTTTAAAAAAATGAGACAAAAGAATAATGAGTGCGCAGGGGCAGGTCTCATAGACTCACAAAGATTTTTACTTTGCTTTCAGTTAGTGAGAAGGCTTCTGCTGCTGCTGCTGAGCTAATAGCTTGAGTTCCCAGCTGCTACAGTGAAGTCTCAGTTAGAGAGTTGAGATTGTGGTACTGGAAAAGCACAGCAGGTCAGGCAGCATCCGAGGAGCAGGAAAATCCCTGTTTCGGGCAGGAGCCCTTCATCAGGAAGACTTTTGCCCGAAACAGCACCACACTCTCGACTCTAATCTCCAGCATCTGCAGTCCTCACTTTTGTCTCTCAGACAGAGAGGCTTCCTCTTCAAAGCCAAAAGGGGCAGATTTTTTTAATGGACTGGAGAGAGACAGCACATGAGAATCATAACTACATTGCTAAATTGTATTTTTGCCAAAATGCATGTGTACGAGATGCTACCTATATTGGAACCATTGACAATTAGTGGTTAAATAATAGATTATCTTGTTAAGAATCTCAATAGGTAATGTTTGCCAATTTTTCTTTATTTATATTTTAACAGTGGTGTAAGAAGCAAGTGTGCGTATTGATTAAATCCTAGTGATAGACCAATCAAATCACATCTGGAACACAGTACCTTATACAGGAGCGTCTCGGCTATCGCCTGACAATACTTTGGGGGAGGGGGGGATTTGATCTGGTCTGGTCTGGTCTGGTCTGGTCTGTAACAATACCTAGCTGTTGTATGTGTGAAAGAGATTAACAATCAGTGCTAACTATTTTTAATCAATCTGTTCAGACATGTTAGAAGACAGATTTGGAGCAGCTGGGCTCCTGCCCCAGAAGTAGGGACAATACCAATGCATCACAAGGGTCCATGCAGCAACTAGAGCTACGAAGTGTAAGCTAATGCTGATCAGCAACTTTCCACAGGGATACTGTTAACCACATTCAATCATGATTAAACCATGAGTCAAGACTAACTAGAGTGGGGTGCCTAAGGCCTGTCCTGTTGCAGGATTGTATGATAGAATTTACTGATTAAGGTAGGGTTCAAGTCTGTTCAGATTTACCCACTGACTCAATTATGCACATTGAAACACATCCAATTGTAACTATAATCTTTCTGAAATTTAATTTTGATAAAACCCGCTCCCTTAAGTGCATTGGACTCAGGCTGATTTTAGTGGTTAGAAGCGTACAGAATCACAGGTGGTTTGGAGAGAATAGATGGGAGCAAACCCTTCACTGTGATGAAAGGGTCAAGAATGAGGGGTCACAGGTTTAGAGTAACTGACAGAAGAAGGAATAGCAATGTGAGGACACTTTATCGTGTATCAGGTGGTTGGGATCTGGAATGCTCTGCCAAAAGATGTGATAGAGACAGGTGCAACTGAGGCTTTCAAAGGGGAACTGGACCATTACCTGAAGAAGAAAGAGTTGCAGGGTGAAAAAAATGATTTGTGGCATGAGGTAATTGCTTCTGAAATGAACAGGTACATACATGAGGGACTGAGTTGTCCCCTCTGTACGAGAACCATTCTGTGACTTGGTGCTGATGGCTTACATCTGACAGTGGAGGCAATCTGATAATGGTTCAGATTGTAAGGTAAAGGTAAAGTCATCATACTGTAACTAGAGAGAGATGACTGATGGTGGTTTAACCTGAAGATCATCTCGCCACAGGTGGGGGGAGGGTCCTTCTTGGTAACCTCAGCTGGTGCAAGAATTGAATTCCTGCTGTCGGCTTCACTCTACATTGCTGTCCAGCCAACTGAGCTAACCGACCCCCTTTTGGACAGTAATACAACTCATACCTTAAAAAAAAAAACCCAATTCAGGGGAAATGATACCTTACTTGATTAATTCACCAATGATCAAACATAAAATAATATCATCAAGACAAGCACAAAGAATGATAGAGAAACACAAACTGCAAAGCAATACTTGGCAAGAACTACTTTGATAAATGTACAAACGCAGTGCATGAGAATTGCCCTGGTGTTGGAAAACTGAATCATATTATGCTGGTAACTTAGCATAATATTCTGGGACAGAGGGTTCAGAACCCAATTCATAAATCTAGAATTGAAAGCTAGTTGCACTCATAGTGACTATGATGACTCTTATTGATTGTTGTAAGTACCTATCTGTTTCATTAATGTCTTTTAGGGAAAGAAGTTTGCTCTCTCTACCTGGTCTGGATTACTTTTTGACTCCATACACTTGTGGGTGTCTCTTAACCATGCTTTGAAAAAGCCAAACAATTCAAGGGCAAATAGGGATGGGCAACAAATGCTGGCCTTGTCCATGATGTCCACATTCCATGAAAGAAGGCATTAAAAAAAACATTCAGGACAGTCTTGTATTCTCTCGTGAGTTAGCTAATCTCAGTCACAGGACTGTGAAGCGCTTTGTGCAGCATTAATCCCCCGGTTTGCAAAAATGGAAAATAAATTATAAAGAGTAGCCAGACATAATTGTTAACTAGTAGGTCCAACTAGAAAGGGACTGTTTGTAGATGCCGGTTTCCACAGTCAAACAGTCAGCTAATGTTCACTGACTAGGGTGACACACACAGAGAATAGCCATGCTGAGGGGGACTACAAAGAGCCTTTCGCAGTTCAGTGTCATCAGGAGTGCACAGGAGCAATTGGGGAAAGGACGGTTTGTGATAATGCTGTACAAGCGAAATTATCGTGCACGACTGAACTCATGTTGTCAGTGCTTGCACAGCATTAAGTGTTTTCACAACAACTCAGCAACATTAACAATCAGCAGATTTAAAAAGGAGACAAGTTGTGAACACGACAAGCTGTGACACAGATTGTGAAAGGCAGATTTGAATTTTATAATTGTATCTGAATTAGCAACAAAACTGGGCACGGAAGTCCAGTATTAATAACAGAAAGGAAAACAGTTAGTCAGATGGTGGAGAGGAATTACTGACATGCAGTGTTAGGTAAAGCTGTGTTAGGTAAAGCAGTTAACGACTGCTCACCATTCAATGTTTTAGATAACAAGACAGTTCTGGATGAAGATAGTCATTCCTGTCATTTTGTGTATTCCTGCAGAAAAGGCAAAACACCAACCCAGCCCATCGCTGCAGAAATCTATTGACTGGAAAATGATGCCAGCGACATCAATGAAATTAGGCGAAAGTGAGTACTGCAGATGCTGGAGATTTGAGTCGAGAGGCTGCCTGACCTGCTGTGCTTTTCCAGCACCACATTCTTGACTCTGACATCAATTACAATAGTCTGTTCATGGATTGAGGATTCTATCCTTCCTAATATTAGCTCCAATATTTTAATATTTGAAACCTGTATTGGAAGACTAGTCTGTTCTAATCTTCCAATTTAGTGTAAAATAATTTTCTGGATGCATTTGATTCCATATCATCAACTATGTCATCAATCTCTGTAAAATCAGCTCTTCGGTAACCTCTCAGCACCGAAAAGAATAAAATGATCACATTTATACAACATCCTGATGATGTCCCAAAGTACTGTCGTCAATGAAGTGTAGTTACTGTTGTAATGTAGAAAACATCTCAGCCAACTGACGCACAGAAAGAGTCAGCAAATGACAATCAGATAAGGGATCAGATTTAGATGTCAGTTGAAGGATAAAGCAAATTCATCCCAGTTTTTCCTCACTCTCCAGATGCCTCCACCCTATTGGAAATCTAAATGGTAGTTTTGCCCAGCACTGCATGTCTTAATGGTCAGATCTGGATACAGCCACCGGTGTTCAGTCTCACCAGAGTGCTGTACATGGATTCCACTGACTTCAACTCCGCTGATTTGACTACAGAGGTCATCATTGTCAGCTACGGTGACATAGAAATCAGCTCAAAATCAGAGGAGAGCGGAGGGTCATGTGGGAGCTTCTATTCACAGATTTGATAGTTTCCTGATGTTGCTCCTTCTGCAGGGTGGGATGATCGCAGTGACAGCTTTGGAGATAACACGGAACATTGCAAGGTCACTTCCCACTGGAACACAAAGTCAAGACAGATAATTCTCACAAGAAACATGGCCAGGTCAATGAGATACAAGTTAAGGAAGTTAAAATCAGACTGTTCAGACCGAGTTGTGTACAAATCTGTTAACTGCATCACTAGGGAAACAATCATTTTGGTGGGGGTCGTTCTGCAAACTGAAATCCCAGTTCCAGGAGAGACTTTTTGCTTTACCTATCAGACAACATATTACTAGCTCTGTAAGCTACTGTGTTTCGGTTTGTGCAATACACTTATAATCAAGTAGTACTGCACAGTCTGCGATGCTACGACTTGTCCTATCAGTTGTTTTGATCTCACACATCAGAGTATTGTTTAACTGTACAGAGTGAGAAGTATTGAGCTTGTATTAGAAAGACCCTGACAACAGTCTGCCAACCCTAATTGTGCAGAAGTCAGATGAAGAAGAAATGTCCCTTTCAGAATAGTTGCAAAAAGAGGACGAACAAATCTTGTGTTCTCCTGTATAGTGTATGAATGCTACAGTTTGCTCTGTCTTAAAAGAGACACTCAAATTTCCGTGCTGTACATCTCTATGACTCTATACGTAAAGGATTGATCTTACCCTATTTAAATTATTTTCTGTACAGGGGCATTGATGGCAAGACTGGCATTTATCACCTTTATACCCCATTTTCTTTGACTCAAGATTAGCTAGCCCCCTTTCAACATCACTTCAGGATCAACTACATTGTTGTGTGCACAAAAACAGAAGTTGCTGGAAAAGCTTAGCAGGTCTGGCAGCATCTGTGAAGAGAAATCAAAGTTAAGGTTTCAGGTCCGGTGACCCTTCCTCAGAACATTGTTGTGAGATTGGAATTCCACTTTATTTATAGGGATGGCAGGTTAATTGCAGAAAATTAGTCTCCCACTATTAATATTCTGGGGGTTACGAATGACTCCCCACACAATTACAGTGGCCAAAAGAGTAGATCAGAGGCTAGGAATTCTGCAGCAAGTAATTCACATCCTGACTTCCCAAATCCCATCCACTATCTACAAGGCAAAAGTCAGGGATGTGATGGAATACTCCACACTTGCCTGGATGGGTACAGCCCCAACAATACTCTAGAGGCTTGACACCTTCTCGGACAAAGCAGCCTGCTTAATTGGTATCACATCCGTAAATAATCACTCCCTCCAGCACTGATGCACAGCAGCATTTACAAGATATCAGAAATTCACCAAGGTTCCTCAGACAGCACCTTCCAAACCCACAGCCTCCACTATCTTGAAAAACAGAGGCAGCCGATACATGAGAGCACCACCAACTTCAAATTTCAGCCACTCACTATCCTAACTTGGAAATATACCACCAATCCTTCATTGTCACTCGGTCAAAACCCTGGAATTCACATCCTTACAGCATTGTGGGTGTTTCCACTGCCAGTGGGCTGCAGTGGTTCAAGAAGGTAGCTCACCACCACCACCTCATGGGCAAAGAAGGATAGGAAATAAATGCTTGTCAAACCAACACCACCCACGTCCCATGAATGAATGAAAATGAATGAAGGAATCATCTGGGATTCTTACACAAAACCAGTTTGGTGGTTACGTTTATTGATACTGGCTGTCCATTTCTAGTTTTATTAAAATGATTCAAATTCTCATGGTGGGATTTGAGTCCTTGGCTTACTAGTACAGTTGACTGCCCACTTACACCTGAATCATTGCTGCCCAGAGTCGGGGCTGTCGGTCCAGGAGGTCTGGGCAATATCCAATGCTGAAATGTGAACTGTTTCAAGAAAATAATATTCCTGAGATACAGGTGAACAGCTGAAGATAAGATTAATTACAAACACTGCAGGTTTAGCTGCCACTGATTAAGATTAAGTGCACTGACAGACAGGATCCCTTGGATAAAAGCCTCTGAGCTCCCAACAAGCCCTTGACATCTGCACTAAATTGGATAAGCCCTTCAAAAACAAGAAGGAAAGTCAGACATGGGTACAATTTTGTTTTCTCACAATGAATTCTGGCTAGACAGTTTTGTGCTGTTTGAAAGTTGAAGCTAATAACTATTCCTCCTATACTGCTTCTCATGTAGGCAGAATAACACCAATTCACAATGAGCTGATGTTTTTTCTCACTCCTACAATTCCAATAATTTATTGTGTTGACTATGCAACAATATCTTGCATTTATGTAGCATCTTTAACACAGTAAAATGTCCCAAGGCTCTTTGTCAACCATAATGACACTGAGCCAAAATTAGCAACCTTTTAAAATTTGTTCATAAGATGTATGCTTTGCCAGTATTTATTGCCCATCTCTTATTCCCTGGAGGATAGTTAAAAATTGGCGACATGTAGACCAGACTAGATAAGGGCAACAGATTGCCTTCCCTCAAGCACATCAGTGATTCAGATAGGTTTTTACAGCAATTACCAATGCCAATTTACACCACTGCCTCCGTCATAACAATATCCCCTTGATTAGGGAGAGGTTTTCAGAATTTTTTTTCAAAAACAGGAGAGAGAGAGAGATTGGGAAAGGGAGAGCCTTAGGATGGAAATTCCAGAGTTTAGGGCCTCGGTAGTTGAAGGCATTGTCAACAGTGAAGATGTCATTCATGTATAAGAGTTTTGAATTGGAAGAGCATGAAGTTATTGGAGGTTTGTATGGCTTGAAGAAACTGTTTGTGATAAGAAGGACGAGGTCTCAGAGGAGTTTGAACACAAGGTTGAGAAACTTAAATTAAATTTCAACGGTTAAAAGATTTATTTTGGAATATGACATGTTGTACAAGGTAAGGCAGGATATTCAAATTATTCAAAGATCCCCAAACCCTTACACGTGTTTCTTCAATCCTTTGAAACTTGCTCAAAGTGCAGATTTGTGATGACCTCTTTTAATGTTCTCACATTTGAATTAGTCTTGATTTTCTCACAGCCATCTCTAAAACAGTAATGGAATCTTCCATAAATTGTAATGCATTCGCCATTGATTAACTCACCTCCTGACTCCTTAAAACACTTCCACATTACAAAACATATGTCAGGCGTGTCTGGATGGGTACAGCTCCAACAACACTCAAGGTGTATGACACCATCCAGGACAAAGCAGCCTGCTTGATTGGGCATCTTGTACACAAGTATTCACTCCCTCCAGCACAGACACACAGCAGTATTTACAAGATATATTGCAGAAATTCACCAAGGTTCCTTTCAACAGCACCTTCCAAATCCTCAATCTTTACCATCTGTACCAGCTCAAACAACACTCAAGAAGCTTGGCACCATCTAAGACAAAGCAGCCTGCTTGAATGGAACCACATCCACAAGCAACCACTCCATTCACCACTGACTCTCAGTAGCAGTATGTGTATTATCTACCAGATGCATTGCAGAAATTCACCAAGGCTCCTTAGACAGCACCTTCCAAATTCCTGATCACTTCCATATAGAAGAACAAGGGCAGTAGATACAAGGGAACACCAAAACCAGCAAGTTCCACTTCAAGCCAGTCAATACATTGTCGAATCTTCAGTACTGTGGGATCAAAATTGTTTACTTCCTCCATAACATCAATGTAAATCTATACATGGGCTGCATGCTACAGCCACCTTCTCAGGGGCAACTAGGGATGGGCAATAAATAGGCAAAAGTGAGGACTGCAGATGCTGGAAACCAGAGTTTAGATTAAAATGGTGCTGGAAAAGTACAGCAGGTCAGGCAGCATCCGAGGAGCAAGAAAATCGATGTTTCGGGCAAAAACCCTTCATAATTCCTAATGAAGGACTTTTCCCTGAAACATCAATTTTCCTGCTCTTCGGATGCTGCCTCATCTACTGTGCTTTTCCAGCACCACTCTAATCTAAACGTGGGCAATAAATGCTGACCCAGCCAGCAAAGTCCTTGTCCCATGAGTGAATATAAAACAACTTCACTTGTTTGGTATTTGTTGTCACAAAAGTTTGTTCAGAGGCTGGACAGCCCTTATCCTGGATCATTTACAGGTGGTTAGCAAATCTCCAAGGCTGAAATATTTTCACTGACATCGTCAAAAGGGATGATAGTCATGAAACAGAAAATTGGAGCATGTCCTGGTGATCTTGACTCTTAAATGTACCCCTCTTCAGTAAGATTCTCCGGTCATTTCTATTATTTCTGTTTCCATTATCGCTGTCAGTTTTAAAACTGGGAATATGCAATACCTAAAGACTGCAGATATCACAGGAACTGGAGAAATAAGCCTATATTAGTGTCACTTTGAATGCTGTGGACAAGAATTTAACTCTTTAGACATGAATTCATCTGCCCAGGGTTAAAATTGTAAATTTTGAGACTCAGATGGACACATGTAAATTGCAATTCTGCTTGGAATACCTAGACAGCCAATGAATGTTCAAGTAACATGAAGTAATGTCCCCTCAGAGGATTTTAAAATAAAATTATCTTCAGCCAAAGGCCGGTCACCCAAAGTCCCACTATAAATTTGTTCTAAAAATATGAAAGAGTTTTCATTGGAGGATAGGATTGGGTATATGGATTTTGATTGGAGGTCAGGACTGGGTCACTGGTCTCTGATTGGGGCAAAGGACTAGGTTTCTGGAGTTTGATTGGAAAGTAGGGTTTTGTAAATAGATTTGGTTATTTGTAAAGATTGGACATATAGTTTTTGATTCAAAGTCAAGATTAGGATTGTGTTTTTTGATCAACAGCCAAGATCGAGCTTAGGATTTTAGAGGCAAAATCAGAAAAAAAAATTTGCTTTTTGAAAAAGGAATATCTGAGAGAATTACCAACATCACCTGAGGAGTTAGCGTTCACGTCTTTGCACTTCACGCTGTCAACATGATAGACTTCATTAAAAGGAGAGATCACGTAAACTTCAGAGGTTTGAACTTGGTACACATTCAAACTATCGAAAGCTTTCGAATCAATTGTTCACTTGGAATACCCGGAATGCCAACTCAGAACTCATCAATGCACTTACCTTAAAACAGATATTCCTGCAAAGAACATTTTAACTGAGAGTGGTTCAATGATCACATGTCACTTCTATTCAGCTGATACAATTTTTCTGGAGATTTGCTAAGTGAATGCTACTTCAAAGATTCTTATTTTCAAAAAGTTAACCACAGGGATTAATAAAAGGGCCTCAGATGAAATATATCCTCAGATGAACCAATAGTCTGATGCTTGGGACTGAGATGAGATACAGTTGTTGACTGGTAATAGACCAAGAAAACATATCCAGAAATATTCTTTCACCAAGTCCCAAATGCTGAACAGTTTACGAGGTCCCCTGGCTGCAGAGTCACTAATCCTGTGTAAGAGTCACACAAACCAATTTTAACATAGCAATTTTTAACAAAGAATAATGTAATAATGCTTGTGTAACCTCTTCAGTGATGGTGCCCTGATCCAACAATCATGCAATAGAGAGGCCTGACCTCTTTTTTTGATGTGGAGATGCCGATGTTGGACGGGGGGACAAAGTCAGAAGTCACACAACACCAGGTTATAATCCAACAGATTTATTAGAAATCACAAGTTCCAAAAGCTTGCGAATCCAAATAAACCTCTTCTTCGAGATGTGGATGATGGATCAATATTGTCCAGCTGGAAATGTAGATGTGGCCTCAGTTCTTTTGAATGTCTCCTCTAGTGTAGCATTTCCCTTGGTGCTGCACAGGACTGAGAGGTCCACTCCATTACACACTCAAGTCCCTTACGTCCAATTTCAACCCATGACATTCTCCAAGGTGACACAGACCAAAGAGTGGAGAGGTTCGAAATCTGAAGTAATAACCAGAAATTCTGGAAATATTCATCAAGTCAGGCAGTATATGTGGAGGGAGAAATATTAATATCCTCGGTCAATAAGTTCAATTCCAAAAAAGCTCACAGATCTAAAACAGTGGCCCTTTTCCTTGCATTTTCTGTTTTTGATATGTCATTTAAATATTCTCAGTCAACATCAGTGTAGCACAACTGTTATAATGGTAACTTCCATCAATACAACAAATTGGTGTGAAATTGAGAATTAGTCATTCCCTTTAGAACAGAAGGAAAGAATTAGTAGGAGCTAGAGTAGGCCATTTGGCCCACATCATTCAATAAGTTTATGATTGAACTTCTGCATTAACTTCACTTACCCACTTGACTCTAATTTCCCTGAATTCTTATGATGGTCAAAGAACTATTTATCTCAGACTTGTATAAATTCGATGCCTGAGTAGCCACAGTCATTTCAGGTAGGGAATTGCCTTATCTCAACCCCCTTATCCCAAGACTGCGATCCCTGGTTCCTCCAGAAAGCAGACTTTCAGCATTTATCCTGACAACCCACAAAGCAATTTCAATGTTTCAGTAGGACTGTCTCTCATTCTTCTCAGCTCCAGAGAGTATGAAAGATTAATGCACTGTCAATGCTGGAAATGAGAAATTGAAAGAAACAGTGCTGGAAATATTTGGCATGTGAGGCATCCTGAATAGCTGAGTTACCAGGGAATCTAAGCCCTTTCTACTCAATTGCTCCTCATAGAGCAGCTCTCCCAACCTGGGGATCAACCAGATGGTCCTTGAAAGGATCTCCCCACAGACAGGGAAATCATGGTAGCGGTGGAGTCGAGTTTGGGCCAGTGCAGTACCCAGCAGTGAAGGTGGTGTCTGCATTGGCAGGGTCCATCGAGGATTCATTGTGGTGGGGGCATCGGTGGAGGTGAGATAGCGCCAAAGTGCAGACACTTTCATTCCAGCAGCGAAGGGGACTCATGCCTGGCCACCATGTCCTTGGTGGAGCACTTAACAAGAAGAACTATAAAGTTGGACACTTTATTTCTTCATTTTTTGCCTTTATATTCTATGTTTTGGTTTATTTTTCTGTATCTCAAGATGACACCAGAGAGTGTGACACTATACAACACTTCACTGTATGTTGTGACAAAATACATGAGACAATAAATAAATCAAACAGATTACATAACTCTTGCCTTAACTACAAAAAGACCAAAACTGCACACAAGTTCTCCAGGTATTGGCTCTGTGTTTGTGCAGATTTCCAGCATCTGCAGGATTTTGTTTTTGTACCATTTGGCATCTTAACAGCTTGCTGGACCTTCATGTCAACATTTTATGACTTGCGCACAAAGTTACCTCAATCTCTCGAAAAACTAAATCCATGGGGCCTTAGTTTTGACCATAAGACATAGGGAGCAGAAACCAGGCCATTCAGCCCATTGAGTCTACTCTGCCATTCAATCATGGTTGATAAGTTTCTCAATCCCATTCACCCTGTAACCCTTGATACTTAAGAACCTATCTATCTAATTCTTAAAGATACTCATTGACCTGGCCTCCACAACGTTCGGTGGCAATGAATTCCATTGATTCAGCATTCTCTGGCTGAAGACATTTCTCCTTATCCCCTTTCTAAAAGGTCTTCCCTATCCAAGTCTGTGCCCTCGGGTTCTTGTCTCTCCTACCAATGGAATCATCTTCCCAATATCCACACTGTCCAGACCATTCAGTATTCTGTATGTTTCAATTAGATCCTCCCACATCCTTCTAAACTCCACTGAATATAAACCCAGAATCCTCAAATGTTCCTCATATGTTAAGCTTTTCGTTCCTTGGACCATTCTCGTGAACCTCCTCTGAACATGCTCCAAGGTCAGTGCATCCTTCCTGAGATTTAGGGCCCAAATCTTTGCAGACCAGAGCCTTCTAGAGCCTCAAAAGTACATCCATGCTTTTATATTCAACTCATCTCAAAATAAATGCTATCGTTGCATTTTCCTTCCAAACTACTGACTCAATCTGCAAATTTACCTGTAGAGTATCCTGGACTAAAACTCCCAAGTCTCTCTATACTTCAGACTTCTGAATTTTCTTCCCATTTAGAAAATGGCCCATGCCTCTATTCTTCCTCCCAAAGTGCATGACATCACACTTTCCAACATTGTACTCCATCTGCCACTTCTTTTCATATTCTCCTAATCTGTCCAAATCCTTCTGAAACCTCCCCACCTCCTCAATGTACCTGTCCCTCTACCTACCTTTGTATCATCTGAAAGCTTAGCCAGAATGCCCTCAATTCTTTCATCTAGATTGTTAATGTATAAAGTGAAAAGTTGATTCTGAAGAGCAATAATCTCTCACACCTCTGTTACAAACATAGGGAGCTCTGCACTTTGTAAATATATATATAAAAAACTTACCTGGAAAACTAAATTGTTGGGCCTGGGGGGGGCGTGTCCTCAGCGCTCGGAGGTCACGTGGTCCTCTGATGCGCGCGCAGAGGATGATCACGTGATGCTCCGGGACGCTGGCGCGGTCACGTGGTCTCCCTGTTTCGCGCTCCGGGAGGTCACGTGATCGGCCGTTTCGCGCCCCGGAAGTGGGCGAGACTGTCGTTTCGCGCTCGAAAGGAGGCCGCATGGTGGTCCTTTGTCTCCGAAAAAGGGAAGGTCACGTGAGATCGGACAGCCGGAAATGCGAGGAGGCGGGGAATGGAGTCGGAGCAACAGCCAATGAGAAGACAATTTCACTTGAGTGATGGTATGATGTTTTCTATGGTATAAAAGACTGGATCAGGGACAGAGAGAGGTCTTTTTCCTTTGTGAACTGACTGACTTAGTAGTTTGTCAGGGACAGAAAGGTTTAGACCCAGAGCTCTGTATACTTTATCCACTTACTGCTAGAATAAAACTAAAAGTGCAAGATTAAATGTTTTTTCTTATTGCTTTATTTTAAAGAGCACGCAGGACTTGGCTCACACAGAAAGAAAATAAGCGGGTAGAGTGAGCCGAAAGTCCGTCAACTTCCAACAGAGGTTTCCAGTGTAGGGGAGCTTGGGTATGGCCATAGGACCGTCAAGTCGAAACTGCTAGGCTGGTCAGCTTAGGACCAATGAGGCAAGGAGGGTTGGGATGGGGTGGGGGTGGTCAGTGCTTGGATAACACTGTATTCCTCTAGCTTCAAAACCATTTGCCAAATATAGGGCCATTCCTCTAATGCTTTGAGATCTGTTTATAATTTCCTCCATAATTCTATCATCCTCAAAAGCTCACATATTATTCACAAGTCTGTAGATAATTCCCCTGATATTTTCACCAGCAATCTATACATGATATTATAGAGATAGTGGTGATCTTTACCCCTCATTCCATGGCACAACGTGACTGTAAGAAGCAACAGGACTGTACGGTACTCTAATCCACATTGTCACCCATTCCTCATGACAAGGGAATGATTATTGATTATGCTGCTAATTTGGAAGCAATACAGCTTTGCAGCTCTGGTATAAGTAACGTATTAGTCCGCAAGGATCCTGTTTCTTCTGTACTGTGACTCAAACACGCCTGTCAAATAATTACAACCTCTTATGTTGAGGACATTCTAGCTGCAGTTTCAATTAACACTGACAAAACACATTTGCACTGCAGTGTGTACACACAAACTCTCGGAGACTTGAACAAAATGCAGCAAATCGTTTTCTTTGTCAGTTATATTTCAATGAAGCTTGAAGTCCCTTTGGAGTAATTTGTCCCATTTCCAGGGTTCCTGACTGCCAGTCATAAACATCCGTTAATGATGTCAACTGATGTAATAGGACATCTGTGACTCTTCCTCAATCCATTTTTCATGCAATAGGTTTTCTGTCTGTATCTGTGTGTCAACAGTAAAAGCCAGGAACTAAAGCATTTAAGGCTTTGGCTTTTAAATACCATATGAGTGGTCATTCCATGTTTCTGGAATTCCAGCAAAGAGATACATTAATAGGGATGGAGAGACAGTGACAACTTTTGTGATGTGGTGTGCAATTTATATAGAGTCATACAGCTTGGAAACAGACCCTTTGGTCCAACCAATCCATGCCGAACATAATCCCAAACTAAACTAATCCCACCTGCCTGCTCCTGGCCCATATCCCTCCAAACCTTTCCTATTCATGTACTTATCCAAATGTCTTTTAAATGTTGTAATTGTACCCATATATATATTACTACCATCTTTTTCAGACTTTGCATTTTGAACTAGTGGCATGTACAAGAAGAGTTTTAATGATTAACTTTTCAGTATTCCTGGAGCCATGATTTTAAAGCCATTTATATCAGAGAGTAGCTGACTGGTACCCACCTGGAGTGATAATGGAATTTGTATTATGAGAATTTATGACCAGAGAAAGCAAATAAGGAAAAGCATTAATTTACCTTGCTTAGGAAAACCTCACAGAATAGAAAACCTTTGGGTTCAGTTCTCAGAAGACGTGACTGAGGTCAGATGTAAGAACAGTTTCTCTTGGAGAAAGGAGTTAGTTCAGAACAGTTTAAAAAAAGGCTACCTCAGTGTCAGGGTTTAAATTTGAAAATTCCAGACCAGACATGTTTGGTTAGAACCCTGAAACATTTTCTGCTAAAAAAAAGTTTTAAAGTGTGGGACTGGAAAAGCACAGTAGGTCAGGCAGCATCTGAGGAGCAGGAGAGTCCATGTTTAGGGCATAAGCTTATGTGTGAAACATTGACTCTCCTGCTCCTCGGATGCTGCCTGACCTGCTGTGCTTTTCCAGCGCCACATGTTTTGACTCTGATCTCCAGTGTCTGCAGTCCTCACTTTCTCCAAAAGAAAGGTTTAAGCAGAATTGAGTGAATAATCCAGAAAAAGGCTATTGAGCTGTCAATTCTGGAAATCGAAAGTAGTAGTTATGTCAACCGAATATGTATGATAGAGAAGCAAACTCTCTTTGGGGTTTGAGTACTTTAAAATTGGGATAGATGGGATCTTGCATTACTATGTGTTTCAAAATCTTCCAAATTATGGAAACTGTCCAGTTTGTTCTATTTTATTTGTAATTATTTTATATAATAAACATTCGTATTATTGATAGATCCAAATCCACAACATTGCATGCTTATGTTCCAGTTAAAGCTCACCCATTAAATACAACAAAAAAAATCTATCAAGCTAGATTCATTCTGGGATCTGACTTACCCAGTAATAGAATCAGCTGAGATCATAAAGCATTGCAGCTCCAAATCTTGTAATTATATTATTTGAGGGCAACAGCTTGATTATGAATTACTCGCTTTTTTTGATTTTGATACAGTTTTTGGTATCATTATAATTTCGAAAGATATACCAGAATTGTTATGGAGGTTTTCATGACCACTGGACAATTCAAAGCACTTTGTCACTATAATGCCCAGAGGTTAGGAAAGAAGTAATCCTGAATTTCTTTATTTTTAAGCTATATTATTTTGTTAAATATTTTTTGAAAATGGGTTCTTGTCAGAATTTCAAACTGCTACTATTGAGCCCAGAGTGGAAAAATGGCTAAATCTAGAAATTTCCAGCATTTACTAGGATGAAATGAAGGTATCACTTTTGGAATGTCATACTTCCCAATTGTTTGAGCAGTCCAGCCAATCTAACATACAGGAAAATAAAGTGATGGTTACTTCAGCCAATTATGAACACTGGAAATCATTAAAATAGCTTATCAATGAGTTGGTGTGAGCGTTTCCACAGATATCTGCCACAAAACAGACATCAGAACTCACGTCATTATCCAAGTGGATAAGCTGAAAGCCATAGTCACATGATTGGAATGGTTGATTTGTTTTAATTACTGTTGGTTATTCAGCTTTGACTTCTGTCTGACAGTCATCTTGTAACATCAGAAGAGAAAGCAGCTCTTAGGTAATGCTTTCCGCTGATCTCAATCTCTCTCAAATGTCTGAGTTCTGGAAAGAATCTTGTGTTTTTCCTGTAAAGTAAACTGATTCCCAGCTTTAACTGGGACTTTCATCACAGTTTGACTTTATCTGTTCTTCTGTGTCCACCCACTAAAAGAATCTTCACTGGACATTTACTTACTGAACTTTTTAAATCAAATGAATGAAATCCAATATCTTTACTTATAATTAATTTGAAACTAGTAACTTCTCTCCTTTCCTTCTTTCATGGAACAATGCAGTGCAGAACAGGCCCTTCAGCCCTCGATGTTGCGCCGACCTGTGAACTATTCTCAGCTTGTCCTCCTACACTATCCCGTCATCATCCATGTGCTTATCCCTGTCTTGGGTGCATATATGTGTGAATGTGTTGGCACGAATCATTCCTCATACCCCATCAGTTTTTAATACACCCATCAGCTTTTAATAAAAACTATTTTGATGAAACCCTAAAACATTTTGCTGTGAATCATTTTAAACTGGACTTTAGAAACAGAATTTGGAAAAAATCATCATGGTCTATTTTTAAAATGGAATAAACAAAAATAAACAAGAAAGCTAGCCCTGCTCAAACACAAGAGGATATGCTTAAAATGACATTTTCCTTTTGTCTGGGTCAGCCACCAATGAAGTACATTTAAAAAATACTCATTGTTGTAATGTAAGGAGTGCAGCAGTCCATTTTATGCACAGCAAACTCACATAAACCTCAATGTGGTAACTAGCAGATAATCAGCTTTCTTTATTGATTGTGGGATATGTATTAGACAGGCCCTAGGAATAACTTTAGTACAGATATTGGTGGGATACACCGCTGCAGGTCACCAATGATGGGGAGTCATTGTCGGAGGTGTCATTATTATCCATTGTTCTTGCAGAACTGATGGCAGAAGGCTGAGTTTCAGTTTGTTATGACGTCTGGATAACATTCACCCCGGACAAACACCACAAAGCTCACCAATCACTTTACTAAGCATGGACAGTGCTAGCACATAATCACGTTGCATTCACCTACCTAGCAACAGTCTCTATACTCTGTGTACGTCACTACTGGAAGTGCATTATTGACATGTTAGAAATGTAAAACTAATTGCAATGCCCAATTATCTGGAAATTTCCATTATTTGCACTTGGTTGTAAGTCAAATACAAAACAGCCATTCAGGATCAACATAAATATGCAAACAAGGAAGACTCTGATTACAACTAAAGATAACTAAGGATCCCTGACCAAATACTCTTGTCACATTTTCATCAGGGAATCTTTTTTAAGGCATGCTGAAATATCAGGATTGGAAAGGCCAACATGTTTTGACAGAATTTGAGGAGGAAAGACTGAAATTACAAATAACTCCCCCACACAATCTTGAATGTTTACACCCCAGCTTGAGGCCACTTGGCCCATCATACCAGCATTTCACTGGAGCAATTCCAAACTAGTCACTGTTGTCGTGTAGATAATGTGGCTGCCAATTTGTGAGGTCCCATTTACAGGTTTGCTAAAACTGCTCAGCAAAAGCTGGTGCAGATACGTTTGAAGACACGAGGAGTTGGAACTTGTATATGAGAGCAGTCTAAAATCTGACAGTTAAAAAAGAAAATCTGGAGTAGCTGTTGAAAAGAGACAAAAATGTAACAATTACACTGAGAGTTCTGTGACAGTCCAGTTGAATATTCTGTCCCTTTTATTGTCAGATATGAGTTGGAACTTTTGTTAATTTATTTTAGTTTTCTCTCATTTAGTTCCACTCCCAGAGTGCCTACTGTCATGGAATGAAAAACGCACTATTCGTAGCCTCTCTGTTACATTCACATAATTATTTCTATGTGACTGTGAGAATTTTTTTTGTTTCTTTATGCTGAGCTGAAAAAATATGAATAGTGTTTCAAATGGTGTTGCTCGATATGCTTGTTAGAACTGGGGGGCTTGCTGAGGTTTGTTATTCATCAGAGCTGACGTGTTCTTTTTTGAGGGGAGAATTGTACTGACCCGATACAAGTCCCACCCCTTGGTTCCACCAAACGCTTCATAAAATATGCATACAATCAATCATTCTTTTCAGTTAATGCCTATGCTATCTTGTGTGGTACAACTGAACTGTGCTGTCACCATTTGATATGGCTTATAGGCGTATGAAATGGTCAGAACTCGTTCTGACATTGCCAGTGAACCCATTTTTCTTCCAATGTGTCAAAAAAAAGATTTTCTCATATTTCTTTCAATTTAGTCTAGTGTAATTGCAACTCACAATGTGGTCTCCTCTGTGTTACTGAGACCAAATGAGACTTGCAAATGGGTGACTGCTTTACAAAACGAACTGCGCTGTCCTCAAAAATGACTCCAATCTTTTTCCAATTCACAATACCACCTTGCTGACATGTGACCTTTTCTGAGTTGGGCCTACAGTAGTGTGAAACCTAATGCAAGCAGGACAACCAGCACCTCAATTTACAACTTACATCTTCAGGACTCAATATTGAGCTCAAAACGGTGGCACGGTGGCTAGCACTGCTGTCTCACAGCGCCAGCGACCTGGGTTCAGTTTCATCCTTGGGTGGCTGTCTGTGTGGAGTTTTCACATTCTCCCAGTGTCTGCGTGGGTTTCCTCTGGGTGCTCCGGTTTCCTCCCTGAGTCCAAAGATGTACAGGTTAGGTGGATTGGCCATGCTAAATTGTCCATAGTGTCCAGGGACATGTAGGCTAGGTATATTAGCCATGGGAAATGAAGAGATATAGGGTAGGGTGGTGGGTCTTTATGGGTTGTTTGTTTGGAGGGTCAGTGTGGACTTGATGGGCTGAATGGCCTGCTTCCACGCTGCAGGGATTCTATGATTCAACAACTTCTGATTGTAAACTTTGTTTTTCATTTTGATTCAACCCCCCCCTCCACCAAACAACCTCAGTGCCTTGTTTGCATGGGCATACTCTCATGAGAACTGCCTTATATTCTGCTATTCTCTCCCAACATTAACACCTATTCTGCATCTGTATTACTTCTCTTTACCGTTAACACTCGTCTTGCTCTGTGGTAAGTTTACCCGCTGTCCCCCTTCTCCCACCACTCCAATTCCTCTTCCTCAACAGCACAAAATCCATCACCTCTCCAAGTTCCTTCTGTTCCAAAGAAGTGAGTCATATCAGGCGGCTTCTCCCCCCACAGAAAGCTGCTAGACCTTCTGAGTTTCTCCAGCAATTTCTGTTTTTATCATGGAAGGCAGTTTGCTGTTTGTGGAATAGACAAGCAACAGGACAGTCACAGAGGGCTAGTTTGGGATTATAGTTGGCCTGGACTGGTTGGACCAAAGGGTCTGTTTCCATGCTGTATGACACTACAACTCTATAACTGAATGAGCATCTATCATTAACAGATATCACTGACATTTAGCTGTTCTTTAACTTGCAACACAGACACTTGTGGTAAACTTACTTCAATGAGGCAACAGTCTTATGGAAATGAATTGTATGTTATGGTGAAGCAAATCCATAGGCTCCATTCTAATTCTATTGTATCACTCAGAGCCACAGAAGAGATTGATTTGAAGTCTGTGGCCCACTCAGAAGGGTTGTTAATAGCTTGTCAACATCTTTTCACACTTCACTTTCTCTTTTTGATACTGTGGTAGAGTTATAAACAGTGACACTCACTACAAAGGCATCTGTTAATGTGTCACAGTCGTCGGTTTGTGTCTGGGTCAACTATTGACAGCGAGATTTTATGGTGAGATTTGATCACCAGCTCAGGAAAGAGCTTGGATTCTCTTTTAAAGTTATCAGGGAAACATCAAAGTGAGCATCAGATGGTCCGAAAGATTAGAATGCTCAATGGACACAGCAACGAAGATGTGATTTACCAAGCTCTATACACATAAACTCAGGAAATGCTACTACCTGATTGGCATATGGTGGCACAGTGATCAGTAGTTAGCACTGCTGCCTCACAGTGCCAGGTACCTGGGTTCGATTCCACCCTCCACCCAATGTCTGTGAGGAGTTTTCATATTCTCCCCGTGTCTGCATGGGTTTCCTGCAGATGCTGCAGTTTCCTCCCACAGTCTAAAAATGTGCAGTTTAGGTGTATTGGCCATGGGAAATGTGGGGTTACAGGGATAGGGTAGGGGGTTGTGTCCAGCTAGGATGCTCTTCAGAGGGTCAGTGTGGACTTGATGGGCTGAATGGCCTGCTTCACACTGTAAAGATTGTATGATTCAAACCCTCTTCTTAACATCATAGTGGGTATTCCTACAAGGACTTTTTTTGGTTCAAGAAGGTAGCTCCCCATCTCTTTCTCCTGGATAATAAATGCTGGCCTAGCAATATCCATATCCCATGAATGAATTCTGAAAAAAGTCACTAATTTCAATTTGACTTGTCGAGTAAGATTGTCAACCTGCCAGGAATTTTTCTGAATGCTCCAACACTGAAGGTGAATCTCTTCAACACCATGGCCAAAAGCCTTGGAAAGCATAAATTAAAAATAAGTGAGGAGGCAGGATTTCTTTTTGACAAGAACTAGCATCTATAATAATGTGATAAAGCATTGCAAAGAAAATGTTATGAAACTGAACATGACATTGAGCCACATAAGAATAGCTTTGGACAGATGAACAGAAGCTTGGTCAAAGTAAGGTGCTAATTAAAACAGGAGGGAGTGGGGAAGCAGAGGGAATTGCTGAATGTTAAGCCTAGGTAGCTGCTCAGGTACCAATCAACGCCCGTTAAGATAAAACAGAATTGGAGAAGCACTGAAACCATGACAGTGGTGGGATGTGATACAGAGATAAGGGGAGCCATAAGGAATGTGGGAAAAGGTTAACCTTGTCACTAAGCCCATTACTACAATTATTAAGGAAATTTGTAATCAATGATGATCATCCTACAATTGAGGCCTCACTGGACCTGGGCTTAGGTACGCCAGTGAACACAGGGTTCATAGGTGAACAAAGCTTGGCATGAGACAAGGTGTAAGCAACAGAATTTTACCTAAGTTCAAATTCAAAAAAGGTGAAGTGTGAGAGTCAGCAAATTTTTGCAAGGTTTGTGAAGGTTCGTAGCTCAGGTTGAGGTTTAGGGTGTAGGTTTGCTCGCTGAGCTGTAGGTTTGATATCCAGACGTTTCATTACCTGGCTAGGTAACATCATCAGTGGCGACCTCCAAGTGAAGCAAAGCTGGTGTCTCTTGCTTTCTATTTATATGTTTGTCTTGATGGGGTTTCTGGGGTTTGTGGTGATGTCATTTCCTGTTCGTTTTCTGAGGGGGTTGATAGATAGTATCCAGATCTATGTGTTTGTTTATGGCATTGTGGTTGGAATGCCAGGCCTCTAGGAATTCTCTGGCATGTCTTTGCTTAGCCTGTCCCAGGATAGATGTGTTGTCCCAGTCGAAAAATTTCTTAGTGATGGTATGTAAATATGGCCAGATACTCATACCACCAATGATGTCAATACAATCTGGTGGCATTAGTAAGCAAGAATGGGGAGCTTGAAAAGTATCTGAATTACATTCAAATAAAGTATATTGTGTTTCCCATAATCATTTACATGGTTTAAATTACAGTTTCCCTGAATCAAATGAATGAGCCACATCTTCAGGTCAAAATTGAGATTCTGCCAATTACACTGGGTTCAAATTAAGATCATTTTCTTCCATCAGACAGGTAATAGTATATGCAGCTTTAATGGTTTTTATATCAATAAATATTTAATTCAAATAGTCATTTGCTGAAAAAGGACATTGTGTCCAAGCTTTACATCTTTGCAACAATTTGCAAGAATACCAATTTAAGGTAAAAAGCACAATTTATGATATATAAGAGGACAGTATTGATTTGTTGGCATGTGAACCAAAATGCATCAGGTAATGATTGCTGACAGTGAGCTATCAGTTTTCTTTAACATTTGAAACCAGGTTGGTTGACCCTGCTTGGTCAAGAAATTGCCTGGAGAAATACACCAGCGAAGGCATTGATTCAGATGCAGTGCATACACATGTTCTTTCTGCCTGGAAGGAAGACAATCTGCCTCATTTAAAATTTAGGTAATGCCTGTCAGTTAACTATCAATCGTCATTAATGGGCAGCACGGTGGCACAGTGGCACTGCTGCCTCACAGCGCCAGAGACCTGGGTTCAATTCCTGCCTCAGGCGACTGACTGTGTGGAGTTTGCACATTCTCCCCGTGTCTGCATGGATTTCCTCTGGGTGCTCCAGTTTCCTCCCACACTCCAAAAATGTGCAGGTCAGGTGAATTGGCCATGCTAAATCGCCTGTAGTGTTAGGTGAAGGGGTAAATGTAGGGGATTGGGTCTGGGTGGGTTGCACTTCGGCAGGTTGGTGTGGACTCGGTGGGTCGTAGGGCCTGTTTCCACACTAAGTAATCTAATCTTAATTACCAATGTCCACTTGCCAATCGACCATCATTTTCTTCTCATAAAGCATTAAGGGTTAAATAATATTAGTGCAAGATAAAAGAAGTTTTGACAAGATGTGCCTTGTGTTAATTTTATAATAAAAATTGACACTGTGCGCATCAATTAGTGTACAGCAATAAAAGTGGCAAATAGTTCAGTTTAATTCTTAAAGCCATTGTCAGTGATTGCCAATGAAATTCTTTACAGCTGGAGGCCAAGGTGCCTGATCAAAAATTTGTATTTTCAAGGTAAATTCATTTTCAGTTCATTGTTAAAATTGCACCAGGTCACCATTCTTAAATCCATCAGGGACACAATTTATGAAAAAGAGTAAAAGAAGTAATTATGATTCACGAGATAAAAGAAAATAGGAAATAGTAACATGCCTAGGTCACGTGGCACATTGAGTGTTGCTCCAACTCCACTTATCCCTCAATTCAATGACAGACTAAAAATCTGCCGAAGTTAGCGCTATGTGTCAGATCCTGCCCTAATGCTGTGATTTTTGGAAAACTTTGTCGAAATTTGTGATTATGAAAATTTTATTAGAAAATGGAAACCTAACACCATAATTCCAAATGCATTTCAGATGTCTTTCCCCTAAGCAAAAGACTTTCTTTGGTTGTGTTTGCTTCTCATTTTTCACTTTTGTTTCTTTGATTGTTACAAAAGCACAGGTTGGATAAAAGGTGTTTGATGGACCATTGAAATACATCAATTTATTCACCATTGACGAATGTATACTGTCTGACTGGCAATAGCAGGGGATGTCAGGAAAGATCAGCTGTGATTCAAGACAGGAGATGAGGAAATCTTCAAGGATATAGCCAATCAGAGTTGACAACCCATTCTCTGATTGTTAGGGATTCGTCATGTAGTGACCCTGCTGTTCCTTAAGTTTCATGAAATTTATAATATTTCCATACATGAACAGTTTCTGTTGCCTTCCAGCAAAGATATGGCAATTGAGGATTGAAGATAGGTCTGTGTACTGACCTGTCAAAGAAAAACTCCAGAATTTCATTTTGAGAGACTTGTGAAGAATGTAATTTTATTGATGGAAGTTTCCATTGAAAGTACTTATCCATTCAAGTTATCCTCAGTGAATGGAAGATTAGCCAAACATGATTTTAAGTATAGTGTGATATTTAAGTGAAGTCAGGGACCATATTTTCATTTTAGTTATGTCTAAAATGCATAGTAGAAGATTGCAATTGATATCAATGTCACTCAATGACATGACTGATTTTTAAAAATGGAATATTATTAAGCGGGAGAGGGTTCAGGAAAGATTTACCATGATGTTGCTGGGAACAGAGGGTTTGAGTTATAAACAGAGGCTGAATAGACTGGGAATTTTTTTGAGAAGTGACCTTATTGAGGTTGATAAAATGTGAGGGCTATAGACAATGTGCAAAGCAGGTGGCTTTTCCCTAGAGTGGGGGATTTCAAGACTAGGAGCATATTTTGAAGGGAGGGCAGCACAGTGGCTTAGTGGTTAGCACTGTTGCCTCACAGGCCAGGGACCCAGGTTTGATTCCCGTCTTGGGCGACTGTCTGTGTGGAGTTTGCACATTTTCTTCGTATCTGCGTGGGTTTCCTCTGGGTGCTCTGGTTTCCTCCCACAGTCCAAAGGTGTGCAGGTTAGGTGAATTGACCATGCTAAATTGTCCATTGTGTTAGGTGCATTAGGCAGGGGTAAATATAGAATAGGGGAATGAGTCTGGGTGGGGTACTTCTCAGAGGGTTGGTCTGGACTAGCTGGGTCGAAGGGCCTGTTTCCATACTGTAGGGAATCTAATCTAATGAGAGGAGTAAGATTTCAAAAAGAAATGTGAGGCACTTTTTTTACACAGAGTGGTTCGTGTGAGGAAGTGGTGGATATGGGTGCAGTTATAACTATTAAATGACATTTAGATAAGAAACGTTTGGATATGGGCCAAGCACAGGCAGGTGGGACTAGTTTTGTTTGGGATTGTAGTCGGCAAGGACTGGTTGAACTGAAGGGTCTTCTTGTGCTGTATGACTCTATAAGTGGCATTAGGTTTTGCCATCTCCCTGCCTCACCTGAGCCCACAGTGTATTGATTCTACTAACGTTAGAGAACAGAGAGAGTTCAGTGCAACCAACAGGTTGGGGAGAATGATCCAGATGTTTGAATCATGGAGCTGCCTTTGAGGGTACAATAATGTCCTGCTGAGGAGTCAGGAAGGTAGTGTTTGCAGAAAACTTGAGTGCTGTATTCAAATTTGATGGTACTCACAATTACCTTCAATCCCCAAACAAAAGATAAAGCAAGTCTGTTCATCAATTATGTAGCAATAATTTGAATTTATACGGCACCTTTAATGCCTAAGAGGTTTCTTATGCGGTTACAATTTGAATTTATATAGCACCTTTAATCCTTAAGGAGTTTATAGGTGTTTATTGCGACAAAACATGATCAAGAAGATTGACCAAGTGCAGCAGAAAAAGAGAGGAGGAGATAAGATTCCAAATTTTAAATCAGAAGTTTCTGAGTCCTTAAACGTGCTGCGGACTTCACATTATTGCAGCTGGAACTCTTCACATTCACAGCTGCTAATTCCCTCCAATAGATGGCCCCTGTGCGCAGTAATTATAGACTCAATGTGTTGAAAGGGGAAATAGGGAGAGGTGGTCCTCAAGAGGTTCAGCAATTTGTATCTGCCTGGTACTGAGGTAACCTCAACTATCATGTCCTCTAACAAACATGCATTCCTCCTCTATTCCTGTTAAATTTCCTAATTTATCACCAGCTAACAGCATTCTTCAACATTATGAAATGTGTCCTTGTGAGGAATGGTTGCTATAAACTGAGAATATTGAGAGGGTGAACTGGACATAAACAGAGATGTAGGGCAGGTGATACTATATTGGATATCCAGTACATCATAAGACCATAAAACATAAGAGCAGAAATAATCGAATCTGCTCAGCAATTCAATAAAATTATGCTTAATCTGATAATCCTCAACTCCACTTTTGTGCCTTATCCTCATAGGCTTTGATTCACTTCCTGAATAAAAATCTTTCTATCTCAGCCTTGAGTATATGTAACAACCCAACCTTGATGGTCCTCAGTAACAAAGAATTCCTCTGATTCACTACCTTCTGAGAGAAGAAATTCTTCCTCATCTCTGTTTTTATTATGTGACCCTTATTCTGACATTACACCTTCTGGCCCTAGACTCTTCCAAAAAGGGAAACGACTTTTCGCCATCCACACTGTCAACTTCAATAAGAGGTTTTCTACGTTTCAATAAGGTCACCTCTCATTCTTCTGAACTCCAATGAGTACAGGCCAAGATATTTAACGTCTCCTCATTAGACAATGCCTCCACAGCTGGTATCAGCTGCGTGAACCTTCTCTGGACTGCCTTCAAGGTTAGTATATCTTTCCTTTGATAAGGGAACTAAATCTGTTCACAGTATTCCAGCTATGATCTGACTTGTGCCGTGTACAGTTTTAGCAAAACCTCTCTGTTTTCAAACTCCCTATTTGATATTCAATCCCACTGCCTTCAATAGATTTAAACATCAGATGTATCCTGGACTGGGCAAGTGAATCCAGTTGGCTTGACATTCTGACTGGTACAACCTTATCTCTTAAGTCTTCAAATTTAAAAGTGGGTGCTTACTAATTTACACCAAATAAAAATCTGAGAGTTTTAAGATATTAACACCTCTTGACTTTTGGTCTTGTCCCCGTCTCTACCATCAGCATGTTTCATCAAAAAGTGAAAGTCAGTGCATCGGCACAAATGACATGACTTGATGAAATGCATTGTAACGTTGTGCTCAATCTACCTTATACAATGGGTTTCCAGGTGTTAGCACTAAAATAGAAAAGTAAGAGGACTGTTGCTTATTTTAAGCCTAAGGGAAAGATAAAAGCATTTGAAGGTTACAGCAGTAACTTATTGTATCTCACCTGTTCGTGATATTCAATCCCCATGCTCAACGTATTGATGAGAATAGCAATCATAATTCCCCGACCAAAATACTTGCTGTCAACAATCTTGCGGCAAGTGTCACAGACCGGCTTCCAAAACGTCCAGCATTTGTTTGCCGTGGTTACTCGAGATTGACTGCGCTGAGGGTCTCTCTGATCAGTGTAGTGGGTGTCCTGGGTGAACTCGTACACTCCCTCACTGTCTGAATCCAGCGTCTCATTCTCCCTCACCTCGGATTCACTGCCCCTGATGCAAATGGGGCAGCTCTGCGGGTTGCAGTTCAGGATGTCGGCTGTTCCACCGGGAGAGCCATAGGGCAGGCAATGACCGGATAGCTTGCAGGAGCTTTTACAATGGCCTGGCAACAGAGTAATCACATTGGGATGTTTAATGCTTTAAAAATCAAAATTGCTTGAAACAAAAAGACAGTAGATGCTAGGAAATTTGAAATAAAATCAGAAAACATGGAGACACTCATCAGGCCAGGTAGTATCACTGGATGGAGGAACAGAGGCAACATCACAGGTCAGTAACTTTTTAATAGAGCCGGAATATGATGAATTTACTGAGCGGCTTGTGATTCCAGCATTTTCTGTTTCTAACTGGGATCATACTTGTCCAAATAAACAAACTCTGAGGTTTACTCTGTTTCCATTTATTAGTACTAACAGTATTACTGATTAAAGCACATACCTGAAGTATCAACTGCAGGGAATGTACCAGTTTCCTCTTTTGCATAACTTCCCTAGAGCTCCACTTTACTGGCTCTCACTGAATAAAGCAGCATTGTTTATTGACTTAATCATTTTATAAGCTTTTCTGAAATGTCTCCTTTCTGTTGAGGTACATAACACTGTTGAGGCCACTGTTGGAGTACTGTGTTCAATTTTTGTTGCCCCGCTGTAGGAACGGATTTACCAGGATGCTGCTAGGACCGGAGCGTTTGAGTTAAAAGGAGAGGCTGGATAAGCTGGGTCTTTTTTGACTGGAATATAATAATCTGAGGGGGTCACCTTACCAAGGTTTATAAAATCATGAGGGGCATGAATAAGGTGACTGGCCATAGTCTTTTCCCCAGGGTGGGAGGTTCAAAACTAGACAGCATACTTTAAGGTAAGAGGGAAAAGATTAACAAGGGACCTGAGGGGCAACCTTTTCATGAAGAAAGTCATGTATTTATGGAATGAACTGGCAGAGGAGATGGTGGAGTCTGGTACAATTACAACAATTAAAAAACATCTGGATGCCATTAGAAGTGTTTAGAGGTAAAGGGGCCAAATGCTAGCAAAAGAAGCTAGATTAACTTAGGATATCTGGTCAGCATGGATGAATTGATGACTCTGTGACTTGGTCTGTGGGAGAAGCTTTATGCTTTGTGGGACTATAGTTGGTGTAACTGTGACTTGTTGGACATTGGTTTGTGTTACATGCATGTAAACATGCAAATAGGAGCAATGGTAGGCCACTCAGCCCTCCAATCCTGTTCTGTTATTCAATATGGCCATGACTGATTTGATTAGTCCACATTCCCACATACGTATGATAAACTTTCATCTCCTTGCTTATCAAGATCCTATCTACATCAGCCTCAGAGTCTGCTTCCACCTCCTTTTGAGGAAGATAGATACAAAGACGTATGAGTCATGTATCAAATGTAACTCTTTCCTGTCCAGAAGGTATTTTACATCCTTTACTTAGCCCTTCCCTGCATTTTTTGGTGGCAAAATTGAGAGGCTGTCACTGGTATTGATCTGCTCGTCACTGACCATCCCAACTGGAGCCAGGTGTTAGACTTGAATATCTACTTGACCCACTCAGCCGTGGCACTATCTGTAAATGTTGGTGTGAGGTCACCATCTGATGCTCTGCTTTGTTTCCTTCTTCTTATAAAAACTTAAGGGCAATACTCATGGGAAGACCCATGATAACACTGTGAACATTCTGAAATGGCAGTGAGATCAATTAGCCACAAAACCACTCAAGCATTAATTTATGAAAGAGCAAGACAGAAACATTACCAAAAATCTTGGTGAAACTTTGCCTTAATGTGACAAATTAGCTTGCTATTGACCTCTTTACATGTACCTACAGATGCAATTTAGACTCCATGACTTTTGACCCAGATTCAGAGACTTGCCTGCATCTTGTGATACACAAAATGTATTTATTCATTCCACATACGAACCACCCTCTGTGTGAAACTCAGGTCCTTTTTAAATCTTCTTCCTAATTGCTTAAAAATATGCCCCCTAATTTTGAGCACCCTACCCTAGGGAAAGACCTTTGCTGTTCACCTTATCTATACTCATGATTTTGTAAACCTCTATGAGGTCAATCTTCAATCTCCATGTGCTCCTGTGAAAAAAGTACCAGCCTATCCAGCCCCTCAAACCGTCCAGTTCCGGTAACATCCTTGTAAATCTTTTGTACACCCTCTCCAATTTAATAATATCTTTCAAATAGTAGCGCAACCAGAATACAATTGTAAAGGTGGTCTAACCAACATCCTGTACAACTGGAACATGATGTCTCAAGTTCTATACTCAATGGTCTGACCAATGAAGTGTGTGAAATGCATACTTTACCATCCTGTCTTCCTGTTATGCCACTTTGGAGGAACTATGTACCCAAACCCCTAGGTCTCTCTGTTCGACATTCCCCGGGCCCTATGTACATTTGTGCATGAGAATGGGTGCCCTTGGCAGAGCCAGTATTTATGGCCCATTGCCAAACTCTGTCAGACTGAGTTGCAGACTGTACAATCCCAGAGTTCACTCGAGCAATCTCTGATTTCATCTGAACCCTTTGGTCACCCCTTGGTTCTGATTCAATTCATAATTGGATCATTAATTCAAGTCAATTTTAGTGATTAGAAAATGCTTAATTGTGGAGTGAAGATTATTCTTGAGTAATCTCAGTATTAATTCCAATGTGAATGTAATAATTACTAACAGATGAGTAGCTGCTGTGTGAAGGAATGGAGGACTAGGATGAAGGATGAAGACTACAATGCAACTTGTTTAACTGCAAATTGCCGAGCTCCGTTATTATTCGTACTGAGGGGATTTGTTGTTAATGTTTAAAATGGAATTAAACAGCACTTTATTTACCAATAGTGTGTGAACAGAATTCTCTATCAGCTTCCCATGCACTTACAGCTTGGGTTATCAGAACATTTGCATGTGTTGGGCCTGATTTCTTTAACTAGGAGCAGTGTTCATATGCAGAGCTGGTACGGAAATCAGTACCTGCAGAGTTTAATTCTTTTTTCTCCCTCTTTTAAAGCTGATGGATGATAAATCAAGCTTTTCAGATCTGGAACTTTCTCACCAGTGCTGCCTTTGAGCAGCACTATGCTTATTATCATGGGAGCTACTGAACTGCCTTCAGCTGGGAAAGGGTTCCCAGGTCTGGCACTGTTCCAGACAATAAGCGCCAAATTTACTAACACAGGCCCTGACACCAAATTGCCAGAACATGGAAACTAATCCCCACTGGAACGAGTGTGCGAGACATTACTGCATATGGGGTATAACAGCAGGCTCCCACTATTAGGCAACCATCAAAATACCAAAGATAAAAAGCTGAGCATTATACTGAGCAGTGTTTTTCTCTCTCTGTTGACAGTGAGGGTCAGGGAAACCGCCGTCAGCAAAGGGATTGGGAGAGATACTGATCCGAATGGGAGAAGGAAGAAGGTGGCCTGATAGTACTGGACAGACTCTCTCTGGTCACTGTGACTGATGTCTGGCACCTGAAAAACCAAGGGGATTGGGCAATAAGCCAAATTGGGAACAATCTGAGGAGTAGAGGACGGCTGGATAATGTGGAAAACCCAACTTTCTGTCCGGGTGTGAAATGCAGACGTTAACAGTGACATTTCCCCCTCCTCCATTATAGTGATTATTGGTCCCCCCCGCCACACACCCCATCCCATTACAGTGACATTCCCCCATCCCCATTACAAATAGTGACGTTCCCTCCAACCCCATTACAAACTGCCACATTCTCCTTCCCCAATCCAAACAATGACCTTCCCCATCCCCATTACAAACAGCGACATTCCCGCCATTACAAACAGCGACATTCCTCCCATCACAGTTATTCCCCCAATCCCGTTACAGTGACATGCCCCCATTACAAACAGCAACATTCCCCCCATTACAAACAGTGACATTCCCCTACTTCTATTACAAACAGCGACATTCCTCATTACAGTGACATTCCCCCCATTAGATTAGATTACAGTGTGGAAACAGGCCCTTCAGCCCAACAAGTCCACACCGACCCGCCGAAGTGCAACCCATCCCTTACCTAACACTACGGGCAATTTAGCACGGCCAATTCACCTGACCCGCACATCTTTGGACTGTGGGAGGAAACCGGAGCACCTGGAGGAAACCCACGCAGACACGGGGAGAACGTGCAAACTCCACACAGTCTGTCGCCTGAGGTGGGAATTGAACCCGGATCTCTGGCATTATGAGGCAGCAGTGCTAACCACTGTGCCACCGTGCCGCCCACAAACAGTGACACTCCTCCACTCCCATTACAAACAGTGACATTACCCCTCCCCATTAAAAAAAATGACCGTCCCCCTGCCCATCACAAACAGTGACATTCCTCCTCCTCCATTATAAACAGTGACCTTCCCTCTCCTCCATTACAGTGATACTCCCCATTACAAACAGCGACACTCCCCCCATTACAAACAGCGACATTCCCCCATTACAAACAGCGACATTCCCCCCATTACTAACAGCAACATTCCCCTCATTACAAACTGTAACGTTCCTCCACTCCCATTACAAACAGTGACATTCCCCCTCCCCATTACAAACAGTGACATTCCCCCTCTACCATTACAAATGGTGACCTTCCCCCTCCCTCATTACAGTGACATTCCCCCACTCCTATTACAGTGACATTCTCCTTTTCCCCATTACAAACAATGACACTCCTCACCCCCCCCCGACTATTACAGTGACATTACACCCTCCCCCATTACAAACAATGATACCCCTGTCTAATCTACAGGATGGGATGAAATGGGTTATGTTTTACTGCTCTTCACAGTTTCCCCGAATGGAAAATGACCCAGGGTCGACAGCACGGAACAGGAAATGTTTGACTTCCTGCATTCTCAAATGAATATGCATTTGACGTGAGCCAATCATATTCTTTGGTTGAATGGATTTTCTTTAACCTTAGCTGTATTGAGATATTTTAATAACAATCCCACCGTTGCCACCATGTTGCTTGTGATGCAGACCTGTCCACTATCAGTAATTTTTGAAGCTATCTCCTATTTCTTCTTTTTAGGTATTTTTAAACAACCTGATATAACATAGGTGAGGGAAACAGTGGAACTTAGAGTCATAGAATTTTACAGCATGGAAACAGGCCCTTCGACACAAACTGGTCCATGCTGACCATGGCACCCACTCAACCTTTTCCAATTGCCCGCATTTGGTGCATATCCTACTAAATCTTTCCCATCCATGTACCCATCCAAATGTTTTTTTAAATGTTGCTGTTGTACCTGCCTCAACCACTTTCTCTGGCAGCCTATTCCATAGACACACCACTGTTTGCATGAAGACGTCCCTAAGATCCTTAAATCTTTCCCCTCTCACCTTAAACTTATCTAGTTTTCAATTCCCCATCCCTGGGGGAAAAAAAACCTACATACATTCATCCTATCTACACCCCTCATGATTCTATACTTGAACCCAAACTTTCTGGCCCAGAGATATGGATATTACTGCGGAGCCCTCAAACAAATGGTATGAAATGTCAGGCAGGTATTTAACAGATAATCTATCACTTGGTGGTCATTATGGGCTACTGACCCTAAATATAATGTTTTAATTTTGCGGTCTCTGATTCACCAGGAATTATTGGGAGTGACAAGGCAAGTCTAGGAAAATGACACTTTGTTATTAACAAGTCTGTTGTCTAGGGGAGGGTCTGCCTTAAAACATTGTCACTGACAAAGTGCGCCCTTGGTTCTGGTCAAGGCAAGGCTGTGATTCGCTCACCTGCACTCTGTGTTTCTAGGAGTCGATGCATTTTGCGATACGGTCCTGGCGGGATGTTGAGATTTGCCATTGCGTTGTCAGGATTCATGGTTGCATCCTTGAGGGTCTTCTCCCCGTTGCCATTGAGGTTGATCACCTCGTGCTGGGAGCCCGGCTGCAGGGTTGGGTAACTCCTGACATCGGTCGTCCTCTGGCCTCCATCTGCTGTCCCCTGCCTGAGGGAGGACTTGCACTGCACCGGCTCGATGTGGCAGTTGGCATGGTAGATGCTGTGGACGGACTCAGTGTTGGCGGGTGCGGCGGGCGCTGGGAGAGGGTGCAGCTTGGTCAGGGGTGAGGGCAGGACGATGAGCCGGTTGGCGGTGCTGTGGTGGGCTGGGTCAGTCTCCGCGTCTCTGATCTCCGGGCCGGCTCGGGGGGCCCGCAGGTTCCCGTTGCTGACGTGGTAGTGGTGGTGGTGATGGTGATGGTGGATCAGGTGGTGGACAGAGGATGCCCGCTTGCGTTTCCGTCGTTTGTGGGGTTGTGGGCCTGGCCCAGTCCTGCCGCCGGCTTGGTGGCTCCTCTGGCTCACCGCTAGGTGGCACACACGCACCACCTCACGCCTGGCCTTTCGTGCCATGTGACTAATGTACTTGAGGAGTTCATCATAGCAGCTCCCTGGCTCAGAGAAACTGGCCAGTGTGCTGGCGTTGGACATGAAGCGAACCCGCTGCTCTTTCATCAGCTGGCTTTCACGCTGCTTGGTTTCGGAAAACTGGGTGGCTATGACGACTAGACATAAATTGATCATAAAAAATGATCCAACCTAGAAAAGAACGGAAAGATACAGGAGAGAGTTCAGAGACAAGCACTGCAATTTGACCCAATAGCTGCCGTTAATGGGAATGTTGGAAACATTTCGGGAATTCAGCTTGGAATGGGGTTGCAACAAATGCCTGGAGCCAATCCTGGGGGATTATGGTAGGAATAAAAGGAAGCACAATTGCAAAAGCAAAATACTGCGGATGCTGGAAATCTGAAACAAATGCTGGAGAAACTCAGCAGATCTGACAGCATCCATGGAGAAAGAGAAACAGAGTTAATGTTTGGAGTCCAATATTTCTCTTTCAGAACTGGTGCTACTTATGTAGTGCTGAAGAAGAGTCAGGATGGACTTGAAACATTAACTCTGTCTCTGTCTCTCCTTATTCCACTCCCCACAGCTCGAACCCTCCAACCCTGGCAACATCCTTGAAAATGTTTTCTGAATCTTTTCAGGTTTCACAACATCCTTCCAATAGCAGGGAGACCAGAACTGAACACAGTATTCCAAAAGTGAATTGAGGCCACAATTGTATCAGTCATGATCTTGTTGAATGGGGGAGGAGACTGTTCAGGGCCAAATGGCCAGTTCCTGATTCTGTTTCCTCATTTGAATGTGAGAGGTCAGAGGGCAGGAGGGAATAAATGACAGAGGCTCCAGGCCAAAGAATGTGGTAATGGGAGAACAGGCTAAAAGTGCATTATGGGGAGGTGAGAATGGCAGGGTAACTGTTGAGGCACAAATAGCTTACTGTAAAATGCTTTTCCTTGTCATTCTTATTTGAAACAGGTACTGCCCACTGAGCATTCTAGTCAATGGAGCTTTCTTATGCATTGTTCTATAGGCAATGTTAAAACTACATCCAATGTATTAGCGAGTTTTGAGTAGATTTGTAGCTCAGGTTGAGGTTTTGGATGTAGGTTTGCTCACTGAGCTGGAAGGTTCATTTCCAGACGTTTTGTTACCCTACTAGGTAACATCTTTAGTGTACCTCATGCAAAACAATACTGAAAATTCCTGCTTTCTATTTATATGTTTGGATTTTTATATGGTTTGTATACCAACCCAAAGAATCCCAAACATATAAATAGAAACCAGGAATTTTCAGCATTGCTTCGCATGAGGTCCACTGAAAATGTTACCTATTAAGATAACGAAACGTCTGGAAGTAAACCTTTCAGCTCAGCAAGCAAACCTACATCCAAAATCCAATGTATTATCCATTTTAAATAATTGAGCCTAAAATGTGAGACGGTGGGTCTGTACCGAGGATCAGCAAGAGGTCAAGGTGTATATGTGGTTTACATGAACTAGCCAGCACCTCTTAAAGTTAACTTGCATTTTGTAATGTTAACCTGCATTTTGTAAAGTTAACCTGTATTTTGTGATGTTAACCTACATTTTGTAATGCTAACCTGCATTTTGTAATGTTAACCTGCATTTTGTAATGTTAACCTACACTTTGTAATGTTAACCTGCATTTCTTAAAGCTAATTGCACCTCTGGAAGCAAGCTAGCACCTCTTAAAGGTAGCCTGCATGGCTTAAAGTTAACCTGCACCTCTTAAAGCTAGGTGACCCCTCTTAACGGACAGCTACCTTCTTGCTTCAGCAGGTTGGAATGGTTTTGCTTAAGGACGGAAGAGTGCCAGTGGTACACAGTAGACCAGTCAGTGGGCTCCCAGATTTGGGAATGCAATGCTGTGGTGGAACAGAGGCATTGTGGGGCTGGGGTGGCCTCAAAGGCAATGGGAACATATTATCAAGGAGCCTGCCTTCATGAACCTGGCTATAGTGCCACAAAGCACAGAACAACCTCAGGTGAGTGCTTACCTTCAAATGTTGCCTCTGAGCCAGTGCAGCTTTAATCTCATGCAGCAGTCAATGCAACCTAACTTCTCAGTAACCATTGGCAATCTCTAGTGCTCAGAAAGCATGGCTAAGATTTGTGATCTCCACTTTACCCTGACACATTTACAGGTGCAAACCTCAAACATACAAATCTCACAGCCATCACATCCCTGTGATTGTTCAGCTATACTAATAACATCACTCAGACAGACTCAGTGGGCTTATGCCCGAAACATCGATTCTCCTGCTCCTCGGATGCTGCCTGACCTGCTGTGCCTTTCCAGAACTACACTCTTGACTCTGATCTCCAACATCTGCAGTCCTCACTATCTCCTAGACTCAGTCTCATCGCACTATTCTCTAACTGGGGAAGTGGCACATAGCAATAGGCATCCAGTGGGAACAAGGCCTAGCCTCTCTTCCTGAGCCTGTTGGAGTGATCCGAACCATTCACCCTCTTGTCACTGAGGCAGTGGCAACCAGTGTAGCTGAGACTGATTCCTGTTGTTGGGACCTTCTCAGGTCTCACTTGGCTGTTATCTTCCATTCTGGTACGAAACACCAGCTGCAGTTAGGGTGATGTGCTCCTCTTTTCAAATGCCCTCTGCATTCAGCACTTCAGAGAACAAGAGCCCACTGCCCGGTCAGTCAGCAGTGTGTGAGAATGACTGGTGTGAGCAGGAGTGTATGTTTATTATGAGCCCACTGCCTGGCCAGTCAGCAGTGTGTGAGAATGACGACAGGCAGTGGGCTCTTAATAAACATACAGGGGTGTATGTTTGCTGAGGACACACTGGGATTTATAGTCTGGCTCAAATACTGGCACCTTGTTGATTTTAGAGGACAGTTTACAAGCGGAATGGTGTGTCACCAGGGATAAGGGGGCTGCAGGCAGGGCAGGGGGATCGGAAAACACTGGTGAAACATGATAGTCTTGTTTTGTTGTAGAGGAATTAGGTGAGGACACTGAATGGTAGCCCTTCTCATCTCCTGTTCAGTTTGACATGGGCGAGGACAGAAATGGCTAACTGGTGCATGGTGACTGATGCTCGGGTAGCAGTTTTCTCTCTCTCTCTCTCTCTCTCTCTCTTCTCTGATGACCCACAGTGCAATAGCCCAAGGGAGATGCAGACTTACCATCTCTTTCATCACTCTTTGTGAAAGTTCAGCACCACTCGTTCCTGTGTCCAACAACCTGAGTGAGCTCCTCCAGCCAGGCTGGACATACATTGAGGGAGGCAGGCAAATCCCTCAACCACCAACACACCCCATCCCCACCCTCCCCTCTCACCTCCAGAAAATTCAATCAATCACTTGGGGGGCTGCTCCCTTAGTCACAAGAGTGTTCTCTCCCATGATTGGAGGAGCAACAAGCAGTTAGCAAGAATTGGCAAAGAGGAGGATTCTGGGCAAGCTGGAGTCAGCATTGATGTCGGACTGGAAATGTTGTTGGGAGCCAAGGTGTGGGGAGAGACATCTGCTGGGTTGTAAGGGGAGAAATTGGGAGGTGATGGCCTAGTGGTACTATCATTGGACTGTTAATCCAGAGACCCAGGCAATGTTCTGGGGACCTAGGTTCAAATCCCACCACGCCAGACACTGGAATTTGAATTCAATGAAATTCTGCCATTAACAGTCTAATACGGTGTGGAGGTACTGGGATGGACAAAATAAAAAAAAACACAACACCAGGTTATAGTCCAACAAGGTTATTTGGAAGCACTAGCTTTCAGAGTGCTGCACTTAGAACAGTGCCTGAAAACTAGTACTTCCAAATAAACTTGGCAGTCTAATGATGACTGTCAATTGTCAGATAAACCCATCTGGTTCATTAATGTCCTTTAGGGAAGGACACTGCCGTCTTTCCCTGTCCTGGCCTCCAGACCCACAGCAATATGGTTGACTCTTAACTGCCCTCAGGACAATTAGGGTTGGGCGATAAATGTTGGCTTGGCCAGTAATGCCCTCATTCCGCGAATGAATAAAAAAATTAAAAAGGGGGTGCTGAATCTGGACAGAAGGGGAATGCAGTAAGAGAGCTGGGGAAGAAGAAGCCCACAATAGGAAGGTTGGGAGGAAGTGAGTGGAAGTGAGGTGGGTAGAACAGGAAGCTTGAAGAGAATTGAAGGCAGGGAACCTGCAAAGGGTGTTGGCTGAGAGAGAGGCTGCAAAGGAGACCGAACCATTTCATACCCATTCACAATGGAATACTTAGCTAATTAGCAGTGAGGAAAACTTGAAATCACTATGGCAATGAATTCTTTGCAAATGAACGTGGAATCTCTAACTTTAGCTGCATAGATTGAAGAATTAACAAAAACCAAAAGAACTGCAGATGCTGTAAATCTGAAACAAAAACTGAAATTGCTGGAAAAGCTTTGCTGGTCTGGCAGCATCTGTGAAGGGAAATCAGAGTTAACCTTCCTCAGAATGCATGGTAGCTAGGAAAATGTCAGTTTTTATGGGGAAGATAGCTGGGGGGAGGAGTAAACGATAGGTGGAGATAGAGTTGACAGAGCAAGAAGAACAGTTGGACAGACAAAGGAATAGATAATGATCTGGCTTGGAGGATGAATAGCTATTAATGGGGAGTGTTAGTGGTTAACAATGGGTGGTGTGTAATAGCAGACTTTGTGAATAACAAGGCCTGGTGTATGAGGGTTGGGGTCAGGACATAGGAGAGCTTGAGCCCTAAAATTGTTGAACTTGATATTGAGTCCAGAAGGCTGCGAGTGGAAAATGAGGTGATGCTGAGCTTCACTGAGATAGAGATGTTGACCAGGGAACAAGGTGGTGTGTTGAATTGACATTTTCTGAGTTACCATCAGATCTGAGGAAGGGTCACTCGTCCCTGAAATGTTAACTGATTTCTCTCCACAGATGTTGCCAGACCTGCTGAGTAATTTCTGTTTTGGTTTCAAAAATTAATACATGGAGGGAATTTCATTGGGTGATGTTGTTATGAGCTCTGTGTGTCAATTGTTAAACTTAAATCAGATTGAGATCAATGCAGTAAAAAGGTAGTAATTACCTGGGTTAAAGTTCCACCTTTGCAAATATGTGAGGTAAACAAATTAGCTATGATCTCACTGGTCTGTAGTAACTATGATTAGAGACAAAGCCTTTTGTGTTTTAAAGTATATGTCAAAAATTTGGAAAAGAAACCCTTGTTAACTTATGCCTGTTGTGCTAATTTAAATAATTCTAGGAATTTAGTGCTTTCCTTGTGTATAGTATCTTTAAGTTTAAAGCAGGGTTGGCCATTCTTGAGGACATCAATGAATTCTAATTCTGCTTCTGAGTCAGTCCGAATGCATCATATACACAAAATAATATATTCTGCATTAACACAACTACAGAAGATATTGTTAATATGTGATGGCATCACCCAATAACTGAGTTGATGAGAATACACAAGGAGCCCTTGCAAACAAAGAAGTAGTATCAGAAAATCAAAACGTAGATCCCGAGAAAGCCTCAAGAAGAGTCTTTGGAATGAAAAACCCATTCTTCACCCTGTCCTCCAACAACATTATACACACACAATACCTCTGTCCAGCAAAGGCCAAAGCAGCTCAATTGAAAGTTCTGATGCCCTTGCATAACACGCATGGTGAAGGTTCTAAGAGCAGCTGAAGGCATGTCCAGCTGTGATAGTTTAAGAAAGTGCATTAACAGGACCCACAAGGTTCAAGTGAACAGGTTAAGCTTCAAATGAGTGTTAGACACTGACTGACGTCATGATCAACTTGCTTCTGTTACATGCTTAACAAAGCTGTTCTCTAACCCTGTCAAGCACGGTGGTCCACATAGGGCGCAGTGAAAAATAGTTGAAAGAAGATTATTTTCAGCCTCTCTGGGTTCCCATAGTGCCTCAACCAGCAGGGCAAAGAGCCCAATTTTGCAACCCCTGCAAAAACCCCTCATGGCCCCTCTCCATTGGAACTGGAGTAGATATGGTCATGTCATGGTGATAATCATAAACTCATGATTCAGAATCTTGGACTATTAATCCAAAGAATGCAAGTTTGAATCCTGCTGTAATTTGACAGAATACAAGTGAGAATTTTATATTTGGTTTAGAAAGGATCTTGAAGTAAAAAGGCTGGGAAGTAAAAATCACCATGACACTATCAAACCATTGTAAACTGGTTTGCTCATATGGATTTAGGGAACTGTTGCTCTAATTTGGCCTGGATTCAGTTGTGGCTAACTCTCACTGGTTTATTGGAATGGCCTCACAGTCCACTCCATTGAAACATGGCATTCTCAAGACAACGAGGACCAGATAGTCATAGTCATAGAGTCATAGAGATGTTCAGCATGGAAACAGACCTTTCGGTCTAACCTGTCCATGCTGACCAGATATTCCAACCCAATCTAGTCCCACCTGCCAGCACCCAGCTCATATCCCTCCAAACCCTTCCTATTCATATACCCATCCAGATGCCTCTTAAATGTTGCAATTGTAACAGCCTCCACCACTTCCTCTGGCAGCTCATTCCATACACGTACCACCCTCTGTGTGAAAAAGTTGTCCTGTAGGTCTCTTTTATGTCTTTCCCCTCTCACCCTATACCTATGCCCTCTAGTTCTGGACTCCCTGACCCCAGGGAAAAGACTTTGTCTATTTACCCGATCCATGCCCCTCATAATTTTGTAAACCTCTAAAAGGTCACCCCTCAGCCTCCAATGCTCCAGGGAAAACAGACCTAGCCTGTTCAGCCTCTCCCTATAGCTCAAATCCTGGCAACATCCTTGTAAATCTTTTCTGAACCCTTTCAAGTTTCACAACATCTTTCAAGTTGATGCCTACATGCCCAGAGAGAGAAAAACATTTTGACCTGAATACTTACTATGATGAGAAGGATAAAGTAGATGAAATTGTAAAACGAATGAGCATCCATGACAAAATACATGATGTCAACCCATCCTTCCAAGGTTATAACCTGAGAAAAAAAAATCAGATATTTCAGAAAGTCAGAGCTTGACATCAATCAAATCAAGCTGTTCTACTTCAACCGATCATTCTGCATTTTAACTTCAATAAAATCAAGAAATAAAATTGCCCTTGCCCATTTTTGGATGGTACTAGACTGTGTTTGATCCTAGACATTTGGTAATTGATGTCCTTGGCACAGGATATAAATCCACAAAAATTCAAAACTTTGACTAATAATCCAGTTAATGTGAGTTTAAATCCCAGAAGACTGTCAGACAGAACAAACTTTGGAGAATTCTATAATTGGTCCAGAAATGATCTGGAGATTAAAAACTGGGATTAGTAAAAGCCATTTTAAGACTATCAGATTATCACAAAACCCCAACTGGTTCATACATGTGGATTAGGGAAGGATACCTGGCTCTCTAATCTGGTCTGGCTCCACAAAGATTTACCTCATTTATGAAAGAAAGCTGATTGCTGTGGACTGGGAAGCACGAAGTTAGAATTTGGTGTTTGTAACAACTAGGAGGAAAGCATTGCATGGTCCCTTTAAAAGGTCATGTGCTTTTTCTGTGCTAAGAGATTCAAAATGGATGTCTGTGAGCAGCAGCTTGAAAGTTTGCAAGTACACAGAGAGCCCAAATTGAAGCCTTTGTACAGTTAGCAGGCCAAGCAGCACCATGATTACCAAGACAACAGGCTTTTGAATTGAGCCAATCAATTTGAACCAGGTGCTTAGACACCAAAAAATCTATTAAATTTAAATCTGATGGTTTTGACAAAAGAGGACCAATCCTTCGACTGACTGAACTGGTCTTCACTCTAAACAACTTCTCTTTCCAATCCTCCCACTTTCTCCAAACCAAAGGGGTAGCCATAGGCACTGCCTCTTCGTAGGATATGTGAAGAGTCCATCTTCCGCAGCTACACTGGCACCACCCCCTCACCTTTTCCTTCGCTACATCGATGACTGTATCGGCGCTGCCTTGTGCTCCCATGAGGAGGTTGAACAGTTCATCCACTTTACCAACACCTTCCACCCCGACCTCAAGTTTACCTGGACCGTCTCAGACTCCTTCCTCCCCTTCTTAGACCTCTCCATTTCTATCTCGGGTGACCGAATCAACATGGACATTTACTATAAACCGACCGACTCCCACAGCTACCTAGACTACACCTCCTCCCACCCTGCCCCCTGTAAAAATGCCATCCCATATTCCCAATTCTTTCGTCTCCACCACATCTGCTCCCAGGAGGACCAGTTCCAATAACGAACAACCCAGTTGGCCTCCTTCTTCAAAGACCGCTTTTTCCCCCCAGACGTGATCGACGATGCTCTCCACCGCATCTCCTCCACTTCTCGCTCCTCTGCCCTTGAGCCCCACCCCTCCAACCGCCACCAGAACCCCACTGGTCCTCACCTACCACCCCACCAACTCCATATACATCGTATCATCCGTCGTCATTTCCGCCACCTCCAAAAGGACCCCACCACCAGGGATATATTTCCCTCCCCACCCCTATCAGCTTTCTGAAAAGACCACTCCCTCCGTGACTCCCTCGTCAGGTCCACACCCCCCACCAACCCAACCTCCACTCACGGCACCTTCCCCTGCAACTGCAAGAAATGCAAAACTTGTGCCCACACCTCCCCCCTTACTTCGCTCCAAGGCCCCAAGGGATCCTTCCATATCCGCCACAAATTCACCTCCACACACATCATTTACCGCATCCGCTGCACCCGATGTGGCCTCCTCTATATTGGGGAGACAGGCTGCCTACTTGCGGAACGTTTCAGAGAACACCTCTGGGATACCTGGACCAACCAACCCAACCATCCCGTGGCTCAACACTTCAACTCCCCCTCCCACTCCACCAAGGACATGCAGGTCGTTGGACTCCTCCATCGCCAGACCATAGCAACACGACGGCTGGAGGAAGAGCGCCTCATCCTCCACCTAGGAACCCTCCACCACAAGGGATGAACTCAGATTTCTCCAGTTTCCTCATTTCCCCTCCCCCCACCTTGTCTCAGTCCCAACCCTCAAACTCAGCACCACCTTCCTAACCTGCAATCTTTTTCCTCACCTCTCCGCCCCCACCCCCGCTCCGGCCTATCACCCTCACCTTAACCTCCTTCCATATATCGCATTTCCAACGCCCCTCTCCCAAGTCCCTCCTCCCTACCTTTTATCTTAGCCTGCTTGGTACACTTTCCTCATTCCTGAAGAAGGGCTCATGCCCGAAACATCGATTCTCCTGCTCCTTGGATGTTGCCTGACCTGCTGCACTTTTCCAGCAACACATTTTCAGCTATAATTTCGAGAGAGTAATTTTTAAAAAATGTAAATGGGACTTGTATTTATTGGACCAGCATACCATTAGAATCTTGCTTTATTCGGGAATAGTTAGCAGTTAGACGGGATTTATGCTGTTTGTTAATAGTTTAGTTAAGTTGTTCACTGTCAGAGTTAGATAAATAAATTGTTACTTGTTGATTTTGAAGTGAGTGTCAGGGATTTATTTTATTTAACCATTAGAAGTTGCTGAAAAGCTGGTTATACCACTTTTCACACTCCTTTTACAGATTATAAGGCAAGGTGCTCCTCTTTGGATATTTCGGTTTTAGTTCTCTGGTTTAGTTTTAGTCAACCTCTGTTTTATAACACAAATTTTATAATTTATGCAGACACATTAATAACTGATTGAGGCTACTAGACCACAGAAAATGACTATTATGACATAAGGAAAGTTAATTATTTTTATATCTGTAGATAGTTTTCATAATGACACACCAGTAGGATGCTTGTTGGACTGGAGGCCTGTGATAAGTGGAGTGCCTCAGGGGTTGATGCAGGGCCTAACAAAGTCCTGCACACCTCTGTTAGAGGCTGCCTGCTCTAATAATACAGGCCTCGACTGATAAAGGCAAATGTCCTGTATGCCTTCTTCACGACCCTATGAACCTGTCTTGTCAGATTCAGGGATCTGTGGACAAATACTTCAAGGTGTACAGTGGAGATTCAGTGGGATGTTGCTTGGGATGGAACATTTTAGTGAGGAAGAGAGGCTGGATAAGCTTGGGTTGTTTTCCTGTGAACAGAAAAGGTTGAAGGAAACCTGATAGAGGCGTGTAAGATTATAAGGCGCACAGACAGGGTGAATAGAAAGCAACTATTCCCCTCAGTTGAAGGGTCAACAACAAGGGCACATAAGTTTAAAATGAAAAGCAGGAGCTTTAGAGGGGATTGAGATAAAGGTTTTGAACCAGATGGTGGTGGGAGTCTGGAAACATAGTGCCTGGGAAGGTAATGGAAGCAGGAAATCTCACAACCTTTAAAAGTACTTGACAAACTTTCAAATTGTGATAACAATCAAGGCTATGGGCCTGGCGTGAGAAAGTGGGTCTAAGTTGGTAGTAGTACAGGCTTGATGAGCCAAAAGGCTTCTTCTGTACTGTATGATTCTAGAAATCCATGATCCCTGTTTCTACTCCCTTGTCTTATTCCTTCTTCCAAAGTGCATCACCTCCCACTTTGTCATGAATGGCATCTGAACAAAACAAAAACAAAATAACAGCGGATGTCGAAACGCAAAAGAAAAACAGAAATTGCTGGAGAAACTCAGCAGGTCTGGCAGCATCTGTGGAGACAAATCAGAGTTAATGTTTCAGGTCCAGTGACCCTTCTTCAGAATTGACTGTAGCGAGGAAAAGGTTGGAATAAATGCTAAAAGAGAGATGGGGAAGGAGTAAATGATGGATAAAGATGGAGCCCAGGGAGAGTAAACAAAGGAATGGGTAAAGGTCAGCCTGGTAGAACCAACTGCTGCTAATGGGGACCATTAATGGCTGACAATTGCATGTATGTGGTAGCAGGCCATGTGATGTCAAGGCCTAGTGTGTGAGGATTGGGGTAAGAACATGGGAGAAGATGCCTACAGGCTTGAGCACCATGAACCTTGGAACAGACTCTTGAGGTTAGATTGCCGAGGCCTGTTCTGAGGTCAGCTCCACAATGACGGGGCTCCCACTTGCTGGCGTGCAAAGCTTTACTTTCAGGAAAAGTAACTTGGAACAGGGAAAAGGAAGGAAAGCAATGGCCAAAAATAAAGACGTGCGAGTGAGCAAGAGGAGTGTAGCTGTTGAACAGGGACAGATGTGTGTGGGAGTGAAGCCAGCTGAGTGTCTGGGAAGGCAGGCAACATCTGTCAGTTGAGAGACATGGAGTTGGGGGGAGGGGGGAGACGTGGGGAAGGAGTGAGCTCAGAGGAGGGGTTGGGTTGTGTCTAACCGCGCTGTAACAGTGGCATATCAGATTGGGAGCACGTGTTGCCTGGACCAGTAATGTCGGTTACAAAATACTTCTGTTGCACGAAACAGCACCGAGCCATCTCTCCTGAAAGAACACATAGTGCTGTGTTGATGAAGGAGCAGGGGCTTGGGTTGGGGGTGGGTGCGGGAACTGGTGGTGGTTGGGTGTGGAGTCAGAAAATGGTTCTCATTAACATCTGGAACTACTTATTAGCAGTGTGTTCAGAATCATTTCAAATGATTTTCAGGTCCTCTGTATCTCAGTGTTAACAGAAGGAAGGTTATAAATAAGAGAACTATTTATGGATGCAATTTATTTTCAGAAAGGGTTTTCTTAGGCTATAGCCAAATGATGTGCCCGCTGGTGTGCCCTGGCACTGGTTAATAGGCGGAAGGTCAAAGGGAGAGCTTTGTACATAACGGACCTGGAAATATATCGCCATTCCTTCACTGTTGCTGGGTCAAAATCCTGGAACTCCATAGCACACGGGCTGCAGCGGTTCAAGAAGGCAGCTCATCAAGGGCAAATGGGACAGGCAATAATTGATGCCCACATCCCATGGATGAATATAAAACAGGGAAAGCTCCACACAAGAGCAGGCTTGTTGGACCTGCAGATAAGATTGTGGCATTGCTGCTCACATATTGATGCCAAACTCAGATCCGTTTTCCCAGTGAACGGGAGTTGGTTAACACCAAGGTATAAAAGTGGCACTTTTTTTAGAATAGGAAGCTGCAGGAGAACAAGGTGTCAAAGTAATTGCGGGTGATAGTGAATTGAGGGATTGCTGAGAGTGTTGGGTGGAGTCTAAACTGGTGACGCACTGAACTCCTATCTTAGCAATGCAGCCCAGTGTGTATGGTAGTGCAGTAAACTACAGGTGTCACAAAGCCCTCCCAACTGCTCAGACTGCACAGAGCTTCCAGTATTGGGATTGGGAAGGTCTGCAGCAAAGATTGGGGCTGCCATCTCCTCAGGATTGGCCTGGAGTCTCCAGGAATCAATCTCCAAGACAATGCTGATGTCCAACCATGGAGAAAAATCACAGGGAATTGCTTTGTTTTGGAGGGGAGAGCATCAGTTTCTCAGAACATTTCTCTTTACCATTTACAAAACTATTGAAACTGTCAGGGTGGGGAAAGCCACTGGTTGATAGACATCCATCATCTAATTTGGTAATTATTTTGCTTTCTGATTGGTGTAGGTAAGCCAATGGCTGAAGTGTTTGGGGCAACTCATATGATGAGCCTACCAAGAGAACATTGATTCACAGGTGTGACAGAGGACAGGCTATAAATATTCCCCATATCACAGCAGCTAAACAGTATGTTCCAGTAACTTCCATTTAATCCTCTGCCTCCCATAGTGTGGAGGATGTGTCTGAACATTGTGGGAGATGACTGACTGCGTGGACAGTGCTTGGTTTCCTCATCTCTGCCTCTCCACCCATTAAAAGTCTCTGGTTGACAAAGGTCAAACAAGTGTAGCGATAACTACCTACTGTGATGCTCAGTGAGCTGTGCAAGAACATTCTCACATGCATGGATTAACTTCCAATTCAAGCACGCCAGTTTTAGAGTTTGTTTCAGTTTTGCATGTTTTTCAATTAATCCATTTGAAAGGAGAAAAAAAATAAACCCCAAGGATTAGTTCCGAAACATGTCAAGCATCATATCCAAAACTGAAAAGGCATTATATCAGAAAGCTTGGCGTGAGCTTCCCCCTCCCAGGATATGTAATAACGTCCTTGCAAGTTTTTTTTTAACTGGCTTACTGCCTTGTTCTGCCTTAAACACCATGCCCTGCGGTAAAAGCAAGATCCTAACCTCCTGTTTTATGCACTTAATCTTCATTCGGTTATTACTATGTAAAATATAAAAGAAAAGCTGTTTATCAATTAATCCTCTTCAAGATAATTTGTTTGCAGGCAATAAGTTTTGATCCTCCAGGCAGCTTTTTGCTAAGGGCTACGCAGAGGAATTTGGAACTTATTGTTCACCTCAGTTGAAGGTTACTGGGGTGATGTTGAAGGTTACTGAGTTACCTTGAGAATGTAGCACATAGAAGCTGATCATTGCTTCTGGCCAGAGCAAGTGGTGGATACCTGCATTTACGCTGCAAGCAAACCTACACCTACCTCCCTTTATCTGAACCTGACAGAATATCTTTCTACTCCTTTCTGCCTCGTGTTTATCCAGCTTTCTCTCAAACACATCCATGCTCGTTACCTCAGTTGCTCCTCATTCAAGTTCCACAATCCCACCAATTATTCAGGAATCAAATTTCTCCTGGCTTCTCATTTGCATTTATTAGTGAGTGGCTTATATTTAGAAACTTGCCTTGTATATAATATATATCTAGCTTGGGACTCTCCAGCATGTAGGAATATTTTCTCATGTCTAGCCGATAGAACCATTTGATGACCTTCTGTTTACTCTTTAATTGATAGATCGTGCCTAGTCTGTTCAGCCTTTCCTGATGAGTAATTCTTTTTCAGCTCCTGTATGATCCTTGTCCACTTTCCCCAGTGTCATAATAGAGACCAGAAAAGTTCGCAAGAATACTGCAGCAAATAACTCACTGCCTGACTCTCCAAAGCCTGTCCACCATCTACAAAGCGTAAGTCAGGAGTGTGACAGAACACTCCCTACCTGCCTGGATGGGTGCAGTTCCAACAGCACGCAAGAAGCTTGACATCATCCAGGACAAAGCAGCCCGCTTCATACGTCCACAAGTATCCACTCCCTCCACCACTAATACTCTGTTGCAGTAGTAATATTTATTCCTCACAAAATACACTGTAGAAATTCACCAAAGATCTTTGAACAGCATGTTCCAAACTCATGGCCACTTCCACCTTGAAGGAAAAAGGCAGCAGAAACATGGGAATACCACCCTCTGCAAGTTCCCCTCCAAGCCACTCACCATCCAGCTTTGGAAATATATCATTGTTCCTTCAGTATCAATGGGTCAAAATTCTGGAAGTCCTTCTCTAATGGCATCGTAGGTCTACCTACAGCACATGGACTGCAGCAGTTCAAGAAGGCAGCTCACCACCACCTTCTCAAGGGAAACTAGGTATTGGCCAATAAATGCTGGCCAGCCAGCATCCCAAGAGTGAATAAAAAGAAAGTAGCAATTTAACTGTGTGGTCTAATCAAATTTCCATAAGGGTTGAATAAAACTGTGCTGCTTTTCAGTTCTACCTATCTAGAAATTAATTGTTCGGTTTTTTTATTGCTGCTTTTCCAGCACCACACTTTGGGTTTGATGAGCAGCAATAACACTGCAGGGCCAGAAATATTCTCCCTGAATGACATAAAGCAACCTCTCACATGTTAGACAGCAGACCCAGGATCACTGTGTACTGAGACAGCATCAAATGTAACACATTCTCCATGGCAACCAGCTCCAAAATGTACAGTACAAAGAATTTATTTTCTTGTCACAGTTGAATCTTATGACAGCAGGTCAAGTTGTCATAAGGTAAACTGTTCCTTTTATTTAATTGTCCTCATTGAGACTGCTAGACTCTGATGCAAGAATTCTGTTCTCTGAATCACACCCATTCCTAACTTGAAGCTGACAGCCATCACTCACTCTGGTACATTTTGGCCAGGGCTGCCTGGATTGGAGAAGAAGTGACCCTAAGGTGCCAGCTGAAAATGTGTTGCTGGAAAAGCGCAGCAGGTCTGGCAGCATCCAAAGAGCAGGAGAATCGACGTTTCGGGCATAAGCCCTTCTTCAGGAATAAAGAAGGGCTTATGCCCGAAACGTCGATTCTCCTGCTCTTTGGATGCTGCCAGACCTGCTGCGCTTTTCCAGCAACACATTTTCAGCTCTGATCTCCAGCATCTGCAGTCCTCACTTTCTACCCTAAGGTGCCAGTTATTTGAGTGTCTCTGATAGGCCCACATGGAAACAATGGAAAAATATGTCCCAAACACCTTCCTTTGCAAATATTACCCACCCTTTCTGTGGTGGTTTATGTGAAGCCAGCATTGGACTGTCTAGTAGTCTCAGGACTCCCAATATCACAGTGCTAGCAAGTTGTCTTTGCTCCTAAAGGGCTGCCTCAGAAGAAGACTTTTGTTCCTGAACTATAAGACTTTAAGATGTAGGAGCAGAAATTAGGCCATTCAGCCCATCGAGTCTGCTCCGCCACTCAATCATGGCTGATAAGTTTCTCAATCCCATTCTCCTGCTTTCTCCCCATAACCTTTGAACCCCTTGATATTCAAGAACATATCTATCTCAGACTTAAATATACTCAATGACCTGGCCTCCACAGCCTTCTCTGGCAATTAATTTCTTAAGATTCACCACTCTCTAATTGAAGAAGTTTCTCCTTATCTCCATTCTAAAAACGTCTTTCTTTTACTTTAAGGCTGTGCCTTTGGGTCCTAGTCACTCCTACCAATGGAAACATCTTCCCAATATCCACTCTGTTCAGGCCATTCAGTATTCTGTATGTTTCAATTATATTCACCTCTCCTCCTTCTACCTTTGATCAAGTATAGATCCAGAATCCTCAAATGTTCCTCATATTTTCATTCCCGGGATTTTTTCATTCCTGGGACCATTCTCATGAGCCTTCTCAGATCATGCTGCAGGGCCAGTACATCCTGAGATATGGGGCCCAAAACTGAACACAATACTCTAAATGTGGTCTGCCCAGAGTCTGAGAAAGCCTCAGAAGTGCATCCTTGCTTTTATACTAAGCCCTCTCAAAATAAATGCCATCACTGCATTTGCCTTCCTAACTACTGACTCAACCTGCAAGTTTATCTTGAGAGAATCCTGGACTAGAACTCCCAAATCTCTTTGAACTTCAGACTTCTGAATTACTCACAATTAAGAAAATAGCTCATGCCTCTATCTTTCCGATGAAAGTGCACTATATCACACTTTCCCACATTATACTCCATCTGCCACTTCTTTGCCAACACTCCTAACTTGTCGAAATCCTTCTGCAGCCTCCCCGCCTCCTCATTGCTACCTGTCCCTCCACCCATCTTTGTACAGTCTGAAAACTTAGCCAGAATGCCCTCAGTTTCTTCATTTAGATCATTAATGTATAAAGTGAAAAGTTGTGGGCCCAACACTGACCCTTGCGGAACACCACTTGTCACCGGCTGCCATCCTGCCCCTTTATCCTCACTCTCTGCTTTCTGCCAGACAGCCAAGCATCTATCCATGCTAGCACCTTGCCTTTGACACCATGGGCCCTTATCTTACTCAGTAGCCTCCTGTGTGGCACCTTGTCAAAGGCCTTCTTGATGTCCGGGTAGATAACAACCATTGGTTCTCCTTGGTTTAACCTGCTCATTACCTCCTCAAAGATTTCTAGCAGATTTGTCAGGCATGACATCCCCTTGATGAAACCATGCTGACTTTGCCCTATTTTACCATACACTTCCAAGTATTCAGAAATCTCATCCTTCACAATGGATTCCAGGCTCTTACCATGACCAAGGTTAGGCTAATTGGTCTATAGTTTTCTGTCTTTTGCCTTACTCCATTTTAAACAGGGGTGTTAGGTTAGTGCTTTTCCAGTCCTCTAGGACCCTCTCTGATTCTAGCGATTCTGAAAAGATCACCACTAACGCCTCCACTTTCTCTTCAGCTATCTCCCTTTGAACTCTGGGACGTAGTCCATCTGGTCCAGGTAATTTATCCACCTTCAGGCCATTCAGTTTTTCTAGTACCTTCCCCTTGGTGATGGCCACCATACACAGCTCTGCCCTTTCATTCTCTTGAATTTTTGGGATATTACTCGTGTCTTCCACTGTGAAGACTGATGCAAATAAATTATTCAGTTCCTCAGTCATTTTCTTGTTGCCCACTATTATCTCTCCAGTATCATTTTCCACTTTTGCCTCTCTTTTGCCCTTTATATATCTAGAGAAACTCTTATAGTCTTTCTTTATATTACTGGCTGGCTATTTATAATCTTCTCCCTCCTTATTTCTCTTCTTGTTGCCCTCTGTTAGTCTTTGTAAGCTTCCCAATCCTCTGGTTTCCCACTGTGTTTCACACATTATATGATTTCTCTTATGTTTTTATGCTATCCCTGACTTCCCTAAGTCAGCCATGATTGCCTCATACTCCCTGTACCACGCTGCTTTTTCCTCTGGATGAATCTCTGCTGTGTCTCCTGAATTACTCCCAGAAACTCTTGCCATTGCTGTTCCACTGTCTCTCCTGCTAGGCCCTCATGCTTCTTAGTTGCTTTTATCCAGTTGTAATACAATTATCTCTGATTCTATCTTCCCCCTCTCAAATTGGAGAGTAAGTTCAATCATATAATGATCACTGCCTCCTAATGGTTCCTTCACCTTAAACTCTCTTATCAAGTCTGTCTCATTACACAACACTAAATCCAGTATTGCTGGTTACCTAGTGGGCTCCTCCACAAGCTGCTCCAAAAAGCCATCTCATAGACATTCCACAAATTCCTTTTCTTGTGAACCACTATCAACCTGATTTTCCCAGTCCACCTGCATATTGAAATCTCCCAAGATCACTGTAACTTTGCCTTTCCTACACATCTTTTCTATCTCCTGGTGTGACTTGCGCCCCAGCTCTTGACTACTGTTTGTAGGCCTGCACATAACTCCAACTGTGGTTTTTTTACCTTTGCGGTTCCTCAATTCTACCCACACAGATTCTACACCATCTGACCCAACTTGGTTTTTTAGTATTGATTGAATTTAATTTCTCACTAATAAAGCAACCACACCCCCGGCTGTCTTTTTGATAGGATGTATATCTTGAATATTCAGCTCCCGATCCTGATCCTCTTGTAGCCATGTCTCCGTGATGCCCGCTACATCATACCTGCCCATTTCAATCTGCACCATAAGCTCCTTTACCGTTATTCCTTATAGTGCATGCATTCAGAGAACTCCTTCAGTCCTGTATTAACTGGCCCTCTTCTCATTGTTATTCATTTGTCCCGTCTGCTTGAACTTTGATGGCTAACCCTTTCCACACACTCTGTCCTATTCGTGTCTGTGCTGGAGATTTTAATAACCTCTCCTGCGTTCTGCATTCTTACCTCTTCCTTTAGTTCAGGTTTTCCGATTTCCCCCATAACTGAATCCTCCCCTTTCTCTTTAATTTAAAGTCCTTTCTACAGCCCTAGTTATGCAATTCACTGGGACTTTGGCCCCAGCATGGTTCAGATGAAGATCACCTGATCGGAACAGGTCCCTTCTTCCCCAGTATTGGTGCCAATGTCCCAGGTTCTGATCAGACTGTCCGTGAATGTTATGTTAGGGCTGCGTGGTGACACAGTGGTTAGCACTGCTGCCTCAAAGCAGCAAGGACCTGGGTTCAATTGCGGCCTTGGGTGACTGTCTGTGTGAATTTTCCATATTCTCCCTGTGTCTATGCAGATTTCCACTGGGTGATCTTCCCACGGTCCAAAGATGTGCAGGTTAAGTGGATTGGCTGTGCTAAAAAAAAAAATGCCCTGTAGTGTCCAGAGACTTGCAGCTTAGGTGGATTAGCCATGGCCATTGTGAGGTTGGGGGCTGGGTGTGGGTGGGATGCTCTTTGGATGATCAGTGCAGTCTCAATGGGCTCTTTCTGCACTGTAGGAATTCTATGAACTTTAAATTGTCACACAAGAATCTAAAGAAATAAGACTGACTTAAAAATATCTCAGTGGATTTCACTTGCAGGTTGGAAATCGATCAGCACTCTTTGTACAGACTGAGAACAACCTGACAGCAGGGAAAAGGGTCTGTGTAATTTTGAGAACTATTGCAGTACATGGTCATTATTGAGAAAGTACTGTACTCAATTCAGAATCAAAGAGTGACTCAGAGTCAAGTGCAACTAAACAAGTCGTCAGCATTCACTTCAAGCCATTTTCATTTCTCGAGGCGAAATAGTTCCCAATCATCTCTTGAGAATTTGCAGTTAATACTAATGCTTGTATTAATAAATGATGCTGCCCTTCATTGCTCATGGATTTCAAAGAGCAAAATCTTGATTATCTTGCTCCAAAACTACTCTCTGCAAAAAATAGGTTCACTGATTCTCTTCACTGTAGCCGAATCTGTTATGTATAGATACCATGCACTGAAGATTACTGCCTGCTGACACTATGCACTAAGGATTTATGCCCTCAATAATTCAAGACTATTGTCCAATCTCACCAAATTATCGGTAACCAAGGAGCCAAAAAGAGTGAGGAATTTGATGTAATTAACATCAGCCGAGAAAAAGCATCAGAGAAACCCAACAGTCTAGAGATCGTCAGACTCCAGGACTTAATGGCTATCACCTAGGGTCAGATAAAAGAGCTGAAGAGATTTTGGATGTAGTGGCTTCGGTTTTCCAAAGTTTCTAAAATACTGGAAGGATTGAAAGGACAAGAGAAGAGAGGAAATGACGTTTTTGATTAGGGTTAATGTTACAGCTCTATTTAGGGAGGATATTTGTGGGAATAGTCCAGGGAAGCTGTTTGGTGAAATTAAGAAATAAGAAAGGAATGATCACCTTATTAGATTTGTACTATGTTTCCCCCAAGTAGTCAGTGGGAAATTGAGAAATAGATTTGTAAGGAGCTCTCAGTTATCTGTAATAAGGTGGTTACATTAGGGGATTTTAACTTTCCAAACAAAGACTGGAACTTCTATAGTGTTAAGGGCTTGGATGGAGAGGAATTCTGTTAAGTGTGTACAAGAAAATTTTCTGATTCAATATCTGGATGTACCTACTAGAGGAGATGCAAAACCTGACCTACTCTTGGGAAATAAGGCAGGGCAGGTGACTCAGGTGTCAGTGGGGGAGTACTTTGAGGCCAGCAACCATAATTATATTCGTTTTAAAATAGTGATGGAAAAGGATAGACCAGATCTAAAAATTGAAAGGCTAATTTTGATGGTATTGGGCAAGAACTTTTTAAAGCTGACTGGGGGCAGATGTTCGCAGGTGAAGAGATGGTTCGAAAATGGGAAGCCTTCAGAAATGAAATAACAAGAGTCCAGAGACAGTATTGTTCGTATTAGGATGAAGGGTAAGGCTGATAGGTGTAGGGAATGCTGGATGACTAGAGAAATTCAGGTTTTGGACAAGAATAAGAAGGAAGCATATGTCAGCTATAGGCAGGACAGATTGAGTGAATCCCCAGAATGGCATAAAAACAGTTGGAGTACACTTAAGAGGGAAGTCAGGAGGGCAAAAAGGGGAAATGCGATTGCTTTGGCAAATAGGGTTTAGGAGAATCCAAAGGGATTCTACAAATACAATAAAGACAAAAGAGTAACTAGGGAGAGAATACAGCCCCTTAAAGATCAGCAAGGCCACTTAGACGTGGAACCAGGAGATAAGGGAGATACTAAATGAATATTTTGCATCATGTTTACTGTGGAGAAGGATGTGGAAAATAATGGATGTGGGGAAGCAAATAGCAACATCTTGAAAAATGCCCATATTACAGAGGAGGCGTTGCTGGCTGTGTTAAAACACATAAAGGTAGATAAATCCAGGACCGGATCAAGTGTACCCTAGAACTCTGTGGGAATCTAGGAAAATGATTGCTGGGCCCCTTGCTGAGATATTTGTATCATCAACATCCACAGGTGAGGTGCCGGAAGACTGAAGGTTGGCTAACGTGATATCACAATTTAAAGAAGGAGGTAAGGACAAGCCAGAGAACTATAGACCAGTGAGCCTGACATCAATGGGGGAAAGTTATTGGAGGGAATCCCGAGGGACAGAATTTCTATGTATTGGAAAGGCAAGGACTGATTAGGGCTAGTCAACATGGCTTTGTATGTGGGAAATCGCATCTCATGAAGTTTATTGAGTTTTTTTGAAGAAGTAACAAAGAGGGTTGATGAGGGCAGAGTGGTGGACATGATCTATATGGACTTCAGTAAGTTGTTTGACAGGATTCCTCACGGTAGACTGGTTAACAAGAGCACACGGAATAGACGGTGAACTAGCCATTTGGATACAGAACTGGCTCGAAGGTAGAAGACAAGGGTGGTGATGGAGGGCTGCTTTTCAGACTGGAGGCCTATAACCTGTGGTGTGCCATAAGGATTGGTGCTGGGCCCACTGCTTTTCCTCACTTGTACAAATGGATTTGTATGTGAATGTAGGAGGTGTGGTTTGTACATTTGCAGATGAGACCAAAATTGGAGGTGGAGTAGACAGCAAAGAAGGTTACATCAGAGTACAATGGGATCTTGATCAGACGGGCCAAGGGGCTAAGGATTAGCAGATGGAGTTTAGTTTAGATAAATGTGAGGTTTTGGAAAGGCAAATCAAGGCAGGATTTACTCACTTAATGGTAGGGTCCTGGGGAGTGTTGCTGAACAAAGTGACCTTGGAGTACAGGTTCATAGCTCCTCGAAAGTGGTGTGACATGTACATAGGATAGCATTTGCTATGCTTGCCTTTATTGATCACAGCACTGAGTACAGGAGTTTGGATCATGTTGTGGCTGTACAGGACATTGGTTAGGCCACTTTTGGAACACTTCATGCAATTCTGGTCTCCCTACTAAAGGAAGGATATTGTGAAACTTGACAGAGTTCAGAAAGATTTATGAGGATGTTGCCTAGGTTGGAGGGAGAGGCTGGGGCTATTTTCCAAGGAGCGTCAGAGGCTGAGGGGTGACCTTATAGAGCATAGGGTAAATAGTCAAGGTCTTTTCCTCAGGATGGGGGACTCCAAAACTAGAGGGCATAGGTTTAAGATGAGAGGGGAAAGATTTAAAAGAGGCTTAAGGGGCAACTTTTTCATGCAGAGAGTGGTGCATATGGAATGAGCTGCCAAAGGAAGTGGTGGAGTCTGGTACTATTACAACATTTAAAAGACATCTGGATGGGTATACGATAGGAAAGGTTTAGAGGGATATGGGCCAAATGCTGGTAAATAGGACTAGATTTATTTAGGATATCTGGTCGGCATGGACGGGTTGGACCAAAGGGTTTGTTTCCATGCTGTACATCCCTATGACTCTATCACTCTACTGAAATGGTTCTAGTAGATTGGAAATTAACCAATGTAATACCGCTATTCAAGAAAGTGGGAGAAACACAAGCTAGTTAGTCTGAAAAATGCTGGGTATTCTGGAATCTATTTTAAGGAAGTCTAAATGCATTTAGAAATTTATGTATAATCAAACAAGTTTTATGAAAAATAAATTGTGCTCCATAAACTTATAAAATTTCATTGAGGAGGTGACTTGCAGTCATACTGGGGGAGTCAGTAGACGTAATATACCTAGATTTCCAAAAGACACATTAGAAATGCCACATAAAATGTTAACGCATAAGATAAGGGCTCATGGAGTTAGGATGATATATTAGTGTGGGGAGAGGATTGAATACTGGGCAGGAGGCAGAGTGCAGGGATAAGCAGGACATTTTCAAGTCTGCAGGCAGTAACCAGTGGAGTTCTCAATGGTTGGTGATGAATATCAGGTATTTTCAATTCTATTGTGATCACTTAGATGATGAAACAGAATATGTGCTGGTTTTCTGATGTTATACAGTGATGTGGTTTTGTAAGCTGTGGGGAATATTCAGTGTAGCAGCTAAGAGATATAGAATGGTTATATTAGTGGGTATATCAGGTGGTAGACAAAGTATTGTAGGGAATGTGGCTTTATTCATTTTGGTAGGAAGAATGAAAGAGCAGACTCTTTTAAAAAAGAAACCTTTAAGAGTAGGTTATTAAGGAAACTTGGATATAGTGTACAATGAAAATAAGTTAAAATGTTGGTCCAGTGAGTAATTAGAAGATAAATGGCATAGTTTTTACTTCAAGGTTTTTTGGTGTACAAGACTTGTGTTTAGTTTTAGTCTTCATGCTTAAGTACTTTTGTTGGAAGCAGTGCATGGAGGTTCACTCGGTGGGTCCCTGAGTTGAGAGAGTGCGTAAAGTGAGTCCATACATTCTGGCGTCTCAGAGAGTGAGAGATGAGCTGATGTAAGATGTGAACCATTTAAGAACCTGAAGGAGATTTTAGACTTCACACTGAGTGGCTGTTTGCCTTCAGTGGGGTATCCGAATCACAGAAGTGGAATCTCAATATTAAAGGTATCAACTATTTAGGACTGAAATGAGGAGAGGCTCCTTCAATCAGGGGGCTGTGGATATTTGGAATTTGTTATCCCAGAATGGTTATGGATGTTCCACCATTAGACATATTCAAGCTTGAGATTCTTGGGCTCTCCTGGAATTAAGAGATATGGGGAGCAGATGGAAACTGGTGTTGAGGTTAGAAGTGAGCTATCATCATATTGAATGTTGGAACATGCTGAGGGGCTGTATGATCTACTCCTACCCTAAACGTTCTTTTGCTGCCCACTCATGACTGACGTAGGAACATACGTAGGCCATCTTGGCCCACATAGTCTGCTTTGTAATTCAATGAGATCACAGGTAATTTGATAATCTGGGAGTAAGTGAGGACTGCAGATGCTGGAGATCAGAGTCGAGAGTGTGGTGCTGGAAAAGCACAGCAGGTCAGGCAGCATCCAAGGTTTTCTGATACTTATGCTCGAAACATCGATTCTCCTGCTCCTTGGATGCTGCCTGACCTGCTGTGCTTTTCCAGCAACACACTCTCGAATCTAATCTGATAATCTTCAAAGGGTACTTCAGGATATAGATCAGTCGAAAAGTTGGGCAGAGAAATGGCAAATGGAGTTTAATCTGGACAAGTGTGAGATGATGCATTTTGGGTGGTCAATTGCAAGTTGCCTTTGTTTTCTGTAACCCTTGATCCCCTACTGATTAAAAATCTGACTGTCTGAGCATTAAGAACACAGAACAATATGGCAGAGAAATGGTCCCCTGGCACACCATGTCTGCACTGAACCTGATACCATCTGTCTGTGCACGGTCCCTCTATTTACTTCCTGTACATGTGTCTATTTAAGTGCCTTTTAAACGATGCTATTGTAACTGTATTTACCATCTCCCCTGGCAGTGTGTTCCATGAACCTACCACCCTCTGCAAAAAAAAACTTACATCACACATCTCCTTTAAATATTTCCCCCTCATCTTATTTGACATTTCCATCTGGGAAAACACACTCAGAATATCCAACCTATCCATGCCTCTCATAATTTTTTACACTTCTATTCGGTCACCCATTATCCTCTGAAGCTTTCGCAAAAACAATCCAAGTTTGTCCAACCTCTCTCCATAGCCAATACACTCCAATGCATGCAATATCCTAATAAATCTCTTTTGGCCCCCACCCCATTGACCCCATATCCTTCCTGTAGTGTGGTGACCAGAACTGCACACACTTCTCCAAACGTGAGTTAACTAAAGTCTTATACAGCTGCCACATGACTTGCCAACTTTTAGGTAAAAATAATGACTGCAGATGCTGGAAACCCACCATCCCCATGACCTGTCTAACCTGCCTATCTTCTTTTCCACCTATCCACTCCACCCTCCTCTCTGACCTATCACCTTCTTCCCCTCCCCCATCCACCCACTGTACTCTTTGCTACCTTCCCCCATCCTCCTCCCACACCTATCACTTTCATCCCCATCCCCACTCATCTGTTGTATTCTATGCTACTTTCTCCCCACCCCCACCCTCCTCTCATTTATCTTTCCACCCTTCAGGCACTCTGCCTATATTCCTGGTGAAGGGCTTTTGGTGTCGATTTTCCTGCTCCTCGGATGCTGCCTGAACTGCTGTGCTTTTCCAGCACCACTCTTGCCAACTTTTATACTCAGTGCCCTGACAGCTGAAAGCAGGAAATGCTATATGCCTTCTTTACCACCATATCCACTTGTGTTACCCTGCTCTCTGGTAATCTTCCTCAGGATCCTGCCATTTACTACATATTTTCCATTTGGAGTTGACCATCCAAAATGCATCACCTCATACTTGATACCTCATACCAGTTGATCTGTATCCTGCTGTATCCTTTGATAACTTCCCTCACTATCCACAACTCTACCAACTTTCATGTCACCTATAAGTTTACTAATCAGACCACCTACATTTTCAACCAACTCATTTATATATATTACAAACAACAGAGGTCCCAGCACTGATCCTTGCAGAATGCCACTGCCACAGAACAATCTATAATGAGGGATCTTGACAAATACTTTACTAAAGTCCATGTTGACATTGACCGCCCTACCCTCATCTATAATTTTCGCCACTTCTTCAAACATCACAATCAACAACCCAACTTGTGCAATAAGAATTCCATAGATTCACAACCCTCCGAGAGAACAATATTTATTCTTTTCTGTCTTAAATGGATGATTCCTTATTCCCTCTGCTCCTAGTCTCTCTCAAAAGAAGAACCAACTTTTCACATCTACTCTGTCAAGTCCTCGCAGAATCATGCTTGTTTCAGTAAGTTTATCTCTGAATCTTCCAAACTGCAAAGAGTGCAGGCCCAATCTATTCAACCACACTTGAAGTGAAATATTCGTTTTCAGGCCAACACCATGAAAACACGGATTATTACCTTGATTATATAGAATGCCTACAGTGTGAAAACAGGTCCTTTGGCCTAATAAGTTCACACAGACCCTCCGAACACTATCCCACCCAGACTCATTGTCTACATTTACTCCTGACTAATTCACCTAATCTGCACAACTTTGCACTGTGGGAGGAAATCGGAGCACCCGAAGGAAACCCACACAAACACGGGAAGATGTGCAAACTCCACACAGACATCTGGTCATCTATCTCATTGCTAGCTATGAACAATTAGATGTGACAGCTTCGTAGTTACTATTTCTATCCATCACCATAATAAAAAGAACTATTAGGTATAATTTGAGTTTTGAATATAATTTGGAAAATGATTTCCAAATAACAAAAAGGGAAGTAGGATTCCAGGTGTGGCTTTATTAACAGCATCTCCTGCTCTATCCCTTACAGAGAGTTGACCACCATTGACTGACACTCCAATACCATACTGAGGATGCCCTCAGTGTTGAAGGGTTTGGCTTTGTGTTGAGGCATTCAAGTGATCCCCTAAGCTGGTTTTTAAAGAACCCTGGAACATTATTTAGAAGATAAATGGGGCAATATTCATTCCCAAGTCAACATCAAATCAACTGCCTATCTATCTCATTGTCAGTTGTGGGATCTTGCTGTGTACAATTTGACAGTGATGCTTCCTGCACAGCAACAGTGGCTTTTGTTTAAAATGTACCTCATTGGTTGTAGAATGCTGCTTAATATCCTGACATTTCCACAGTGTTGCATAACTGCAAGTCTTTCATTTTTGAAAGAAATCCCTTTTGCCACCAGTTTCAGTGAATTACTTGTTGGCTGCTGTTGGCCTTTGTCAGAATGAGAGGAATTGAATCTGCCAGCCTGTCTCAAAGTAAAAGCTGTAACCTACTGAAGGAAGAACACCTCAACATACCTGAAATATTGCTATCCACGCGTAGCCAATGTTATCGAAGTTGATGGCTCCTTTGAATGGGTTGTGATCAGCAGGTTGGCACTGGGTATAGTACTGATTCCAGTTTATACAGCTGATATTGTCCGTGTTGTTACTCAGTAACAGGTAGTAACTTGTATCGTCGAGGGTACATTCAATGTTGTTCACTCTTCTTTGGGGCACACTGCGACAATAGCGCATTCCATTATCCTTCAGGAGGGAACATATGAAGGGATTCTCATCATCATTTTCTGTGTGATAATATCGATCCAGCCCTTGAGAGGCAGGTCTATGACAAAAATGGAAAAGGTCACACTATTAGAGAGAAACAGGTTTGACATTAAGGTGGGAAAAGTGGCCTCAGGAGGTCTCAGGGCATCCTAATAAGCCAGCTCGACAGTGAATTGGACTTTTTCTGGTTGCTATCTTCTTGAATACTTCTTGCCTATGACATGATTAGATCTTAAAGATATGAAAGGCCTGGTCAAGTGATTAGATGCCAAGTGTTACTGACAAGGAGTAATGTCATAATAAAGATAAAGACTGCCCCTGGAGACACCACTTGGGATTGGACCTGCACTGCACTGCCCTACTTAGTTGAAATTACATCAGTTATTGAGCTTTATGTTTACAGTTCTTTGTTTTCTTAATCTGGCAAAGGTTTTTTAGCACCATAACTTCCTTTGCATATCTACTTGGTTGCCACATGCAAGGTGACCAGCCTAAACCTCTCTGCTAAAGGGGCTCTGAAGGTGATACCTGTGAATAGTCAGGCATGTCTTTGACTGTAACTTTTTCTTTCTTCTTTTGCCAGCCTCACGTTTGCCCCTTGCTCCACCACAAAGATTGGAGTGGAAAATGGGAACTCACCACACATATCTGCCTGAGGTTTTTAAAATTACGAGTTGTGGATATCGCTGGCTAGGCAGCATTTCTTGCCCATCCCTAATTGCCCAGAGGGCGGTTAAGAGTCAAGCACATTAATGTGGGTTTGGAGTCATATGGAAGACAGACCAGGTAAGGATGGCAGCTTCCCTCTCTGAAGGACATTAATGAATCAGATGCATTTTCACGACAATTAACAATGGTTTCATGGTCATCATTAGACTCTTAGTTTCAGGTTTTTATGGATTCAAACTTTCCCATTTGCCATAGTGGGATTTAAACCCAGACCTCCAGAACGTTATTTAGGTCTTTAGATTTATAGTCCAGCAATAATAACTCTCAGCCATCATCTACCCATAAATTTATCATTCCATGGTCACCTCACTGATGAGGCATCATAATTGATTTCTTCATCTGTGATGGTGGGATTTGAACCAATGTTCTGAGGGCAAAAGCCTAGCTTCCACTTTACTTATTCAGTGACATTACCACCATTCCTTCATATACACATTCAGCTTACTAGTTCAGTTTGGGAACACATTGGTACAAGTAAGGCAGGCTTCACGGATCTCTGACCCTGGAAGGAAAAATGAGTACAACTTGTGAATAACACATACTGGTTTGATTTGGTGTGTAAAGCTTGGAACAGTGCTCCAGTCTGACCAACGCTCATTTCCAACATTACACTGCCTACAAATGTGCTGTGAATGGAACAATACCATGTATTGGAATTTTATTTTACAGCCAGAATGTTTTTGCCCTTCAACTGAGTGGCTTGTGGACAATTTCAGAGAGCAGTTAAGAGCCAATCACATTGTGGAGGGCCTGGAATCACACGTCAGCCAGGTCAGCATAGCCAATGTTCTTCACTAAAGGACATTAATGAACCAGATGGGTTTTTACAACAACTGATGATTGGTATCATGGTCTATTACTGAGACTAGATTTCATTTCAGAGTTATGAATGGAACTAAACCTCATCAGCTGCAATGGTGGATTTGAACCCATACCCTACACAATATAACCCTGTGCCCCGGATTACTAGCCCAGTGACATTACAACTAGACCACCAGCCCTCATGTTATAGACCCAGCTGCAATATAGGCATGAAGTCAGGCTAGAATTAGACTAAACTAGGAGGTTCCCTTTTGTTCATAAAAACCAACATTTACTACAAAGCTTAGTCCTAAGGGATGTCCTTGAAGGAGATGCTATGAGGCCATTAGCAAGCACTTACATGTATAGAATGTTTTATGTCTTCAAGGTGCTCCAAACTTCTCAGCTGTCAAATAGGTTTGGGAGTGTAGACACCATTGTAATGTAGAGAAGCATGGCAGTTAATTTTAACACAGCGAGATCCAACGAACAGTGATGAGATAGCCGAGCATTTAATCTGTTTGGGTGATTTTGGGGAATAAATGTTGGGCAGGCCACTGGGTTCAGCTCCCCTGTTCCTCTCAATACAGTTAGATTCACCTGAGAGAATAGACAGAACCTCAGCTTCCCACCTCATCTCTAAACTTGCTGCCTGGGCAGCAGACTTTCGGTACCAGCTGAGATTGAGTCTCTGGTGTGACGTATGAATCTCGTGGGTGAGAGTCCTATCCATTGAGTCACAGCTGATCACATGTTTGACTGACAGATCTTTTCTCCCTGTGAGATAATCCTTTGGTTCACAAGGGTTTGTTTCAGAGAGCAGGAGCTCCTTCAGACCATTAAGTAGGAAAACAAAAATCAGGTGACACCTCAGGAGTTCTTTGTTGTAACAGATCTTTACCTCAGGAATTTGATGGATTGATGTTTTGGGTGGGGCTTGGGAAAAGGAGAATGGTGATTGTCAACTCCAGCAGATGGTGACAAGTGGGAGGAAGGCACAAGATAATATCAAACCGAGGACTGGCCTCTATGGGTCAGCAGAGAAGAAAACTCAGTGAAGAAAGATCCTTCATTGTGCGGTCAATCCTCAGAATATAGATGGGTGAAAAACAACACAAGACAACTTTCTCAATTCATGAAGGACATTCTTCCAACTTCATTAAGGGATTCCAGATAAACCCACACCTGTTCCAAATATACTTCTGAGCCTGCACAGAATTCCACTCAAATTACTTCCTACTTCCCTCATCATCCAAAATCTGCAAAGTGTCTTATCTTGATCCAAGCAGGAAACGTTCACTAATGATTTACCTTTTACAGGGCACATGTGTTTCACAGCAGGGACTCCCACTGTGGACTTGCCAGAGGTGGGAGATCATAAAAAGCACTTTGCAAAGTGAGAGAGAGAGACACACACACACAGAGAGAGAAGCATGCATTTTCCCAGTGCAAGATCAACCACAAAACTTCAAAGGGGCCCTAGGTCCAAACCTTAGACTGAGCTGAGTCAACTGACCATAGGAGGAGTGCAGGTATGGTCTGGAGAATAAGCTGCACAGGCTAGTGGGTGGGAACATGATTAAATACAGTGAATAATGGAATGAAAGCTAACTGACAATCCAATGTACACACCGTGAAGCTAGGGTTCCACCTTGGCTTCATAGTGACTACCTGAACCTGAGGTCAAAGGTCATGGGTCTGTGGTCCTATTCAAGAGAATGAAGCACAAAATCTTGTTTTGTGTATTGCAGTGTGAGTGCTGCACTGTCAGAGGGACAATACTTCAGATAAGATGTGAAACAGAGGCTCTGTCGGGTGGATAGAAAAAATATCCCATAGCATGATTTCAGTGAATTTGAGGGGTGTGATTCCTGCTGCCCGAGATAATATTGGTCTCAAATAATTCCAAAAACAACTGATCTCTTCCTAATCAGAGCGCTGTGCAGTTTGTCTGTCACATTTCCTAGATTACAATGCTGAGCACACTTCAAAAGCAGGCTGTTAAATCACATAGAAGGTGTTACAAAAATGAGATTTTTTTATTTTGTTTTAGTTGTGTTACTGACAGTGAGAAAAGAACGTTGAGAGATATAGAGATACAATTTGGGTCATGTTGAATTAACAATGTGGAATGGGGAAAAAAACTGAACCTACAAATGGATTTTACCTAGTTGGATATTGCTTGACTGAAACACAGATCTTAAGTGCAAGTCCAGCATACTAGCCCTTTCTGCTAAACAGAAAAATCATCACTTTGGCTGCAGCCTTCCTTCCATCATTGAGTTAATAAAAATGCTAAATCATTGTGATTTTAATTCCTTTTTGATTATGTTCAATTGCTAATGAACACATTTTGAATTTTGAATGTTTACAAAGATGTCTAGGATGGTTGAACTTTCCACAGGAATATAAATCTTAGCGAGTCAAGGGGCTGGGTCCAGTGCATGGAGAATTAAGGGAAATGTAAAAGGGGAGGAAGGCTCAGCAGAGGTTATTACAGTTTCCATAATGAGTAATAGGACAGAGTGTACGGAAAAGGTCAGGAACCTAACTTCAGGAACAGCAGAAGAAGGGGCAACTATGAGAAGTGGGACAGTCAATGCAGGACTGAGGGTGTTGTACTTAAATACAGCCAGTATATGAAACAAAGCAAATAGCTTTTTGGAGCAGCTTGTGGTAAAGCCCACTTGGGAACACGCAAAGCTGATTTGGTGATGTGTAATGAGGCAGACTTGATTAGGGAGCTCAAGGTCACAGAACCCCTAGTGGGCAGTGACTATAATGTAATAGAATTCACCGTGCAGTTTGAGAGGGAGGAGCTGGAATCTGATGTCACGGTATTGCAGTTGAGTCAAGGTTCCTGCAAAGACATGATGGAGGAGCTGACCAGAGTTAATTGAAAAGGAGAGCCTAGCAGGGATGATGGTGGAGCAGCAATAGAAAGGGTTTCTGAAGTAGTTTGGAAGGCACAGCAGAAGATTATTCCATGGCAGAAGAAACACACTAAAGGAGGGACGAGGCTGACAAGGGAAGTCAGGGACAGCATAAAAGCAAACTAAAAAGCATAGAAAATGATGAAGGCTAGTGGGAAGCCATAGGATTGGGAAACCTTTAAAAGCCAGCAGAGGATAACTAAAAAAGCAATAAGGGAGCAGCAGATGAAATATCAGGGTACATTAGCTTACACTTTATTTTAAAAGAAAATTGCAAGCGTTTTTTTAGATAAATACATAAAAAGTAAGAGAGAGGCAAAAATGGACATTGGAGCACTGGAAAATGAGGCTGGAAAAGTACTAATGGGAACAAAGAAATGGTGGAGGAACTTAATAGGTACCTTGCATCTGTTTTCACAGAGGAAGACACCAACAGCATACCAGAAATTCAAGAGAGTCATGGGACAGAGGTGAGGGTTGTGGTTATTACTAAGTCTGAAGGTGGATAAATTACCTAGACCAGATGGACTACATCCCAATATTCTGAAGGAGATAGCTGAGGAGATTGCAGAGGCATTGATGGTGATCTTTCAGAGTCGGTAAAGTGTGGAACTGGGAAAAGCACAGCAGGTCAAGCAGCATTGGAGGAGCAGAGGATTTGATGGTTCCGACCTGAAACATCGACTCCCCTTCTCTTCTGGTGTGGCTTGACCTTCTGTGCTTTTTCCAGCTGCACACTTTATCGACTCTGACTTTGCTGCATCTGCAGTCCTCAATATCTCCAAGTTGGTGATCGTTCAGGAATCAGTGGAGTCAGGGAGGGTCCCAGAGGACTGGAAAATGGCTAATGTAACCGCCCTGATTGAAAAGGGAGGGAGATACAAAATGGGAAATGATAAGTTGGTTAGTCCGACCTCAGTCATTGGTAAGATTTTGGAGTCCATTATTGAGATTGCGGGGTACTTGGACGTGCAGGGTAAAATAGGGCTGAGACAGCATGGCTTCATCAAGGGGAGGTCATGGCTGGCAAATCTATTAGAATTCTTTGAAGAGGTAGTGAGCAAGTTGGACAAAGGAGAGCCAATGGGATTTCCAAAAGGCCTTTGATAAGGTGCTACACAGGAGGTTGCTAAATGAATTAAGAGCCCATGATGTTAGGGGCAAGGTGCTGGCATGGATAGAGGATTGGCTGACTAGCAGAAGGCAAAGATTAGGGAAAAAGTGGTCTTTCTCAGGATGGCAACCAGTGAGTCGTGGGGTTCTGCAGGGGTCAGAGGTGGGACCACAACTACACATATTATACATTACTGATCTGGATGAAGGAGCAGGAGCATTGTTGTGAAGGCTGCAGTGGCACAAGTAGAGGGGCAGGTAGTGTTGAGGAAATTGGGAGCCTGCAGAACTGGCTAGGAGTGTGGGCAAAGAAGTGGCAAATGTATTACAATGTGGGAAACTGTGAGGTAATTCACTTAGGTAGGAAGAATAGAGATATATATTATTTTTTAAACAGGGAAAAACATCAGAAATCTGAAACATAAGTGCACTAGGAGTCCTAGTGCAGGATTCTCTCAAGGTTAATATGCAGGATCAGTTGGCAGTTAGCAAGTCAAATGCAATATTACTTTGACAGGGCTAAAATACAGCATAGGGAGGTACTGCAGAGGTTGTATAAAGTTTTGAACAGGCTGCATTTGGAATATTGTGAGCAGGTTTATACAACATAGAACAATACAGCGCAGAACAGGCCCTTCGGCCCTCGATGTTGTGCTGTCCTGTAAACTAATCTAAGCCCATCCCCCTACATTATCCCACCATCATCCATGTGCTTATCCAAGGATTGTTTAAATCTCCCTAATGTGGCTGAGTTAACTACATTAGCAGGTAGGGCATTCCACACCTTTACCACTCTCTGCATAAAGGACCTGCCTCTGACATCTGTTTTAAATCTATCACCCCTCAATTTGTAGCTATGTCCCTCGTATAAGCTGACATCATCATTCTAGGAAAGACTTTCACTGTCTACCCTATCTAATCCTCTGGGCCCCATACTTAAGGAAGGATGCGCTAGCTTTGGATGGGGTCTGAATGAGGTTTACAAGAATGATCCCAGGGATGAAGGGCTGGTCATATGAGGAACGGTTGAGGACTCTGGGTCAGTACTGGATGGAGTTTAGAAGGATGGGGGAGGGGATCGCAGAATACAGAGAGGCCTGGATGAAGTGCATGTGGAGAAGATGTTATCACTAGTAGGTAAGACTAGGACCTGAGGGCACAACACAGTGAAGGGACGAGAATGGAGATGAGGAAGAATTTCTTCAGCCAGAGGGTATTGAATCTATGGAACTCACTGCTGCAGCACCACTGTGGAGGCCAAGTCATTGAGTATATTTGAGACAGAAATAGATAGGTTAGTAAGGGGATCAAAGGTTATGGGGAGAAGGCATGAGAATGAGATTGAGAAACATATCCTTGCTCCCGATGCGGTTTCTCTCTACGCTGGGGAGGCTGGATGCCTTCTCACAGAGCGCTTCAGAGAACATCTCCGGGACCCCTGCACCAATAAACCCCATTGCCCCGTGACCAAACATTTTAACACACCCTCCCACTCTGCCGACGACATGCAGGTCCAGGGACTCCTCTATCGCCAATCCCTCACCACCTGACGCCTGGAGGAAGAATGCCTTATCTTCCGCCTTGGGACCCTTCAACCCCAATGTGGACTTAACCAATTTCCTTATTTCCCCTCCCCCCACCTTACCTTAGTTCCAACCTTCCAGCTCAGCACCATCCTCATGACCTGTCCCACCTGTCAATTTTCCCTCCCACCTATCTACTCCACCCTCCTCTCCAACCTATCACCTTCATCTCCACCTCCATCCACCTATTGCAATCTCAGCTACCCTCTCCCCAGCTCCACCCCCCTCCCGTTTATCTCTCCACCCCCGAGGCTCCCAGCCTCATTCCTGATGAAGGACTCCAGCCCGAAACGTTGATTTTCCTGCTTCTCGGATGCTGTCTGACCTGCTGTGCCTTTCCAGCAACACACTCTTGACTGAGAAACATATCAGCCATGATCAAATGGCAGAACAGACTTGCTGGGCCAATTGGCCTAATTCTGCTCCTATACCTTGTGGCCTTATTGATTCCTGACGGCAATCGGAACTACTCCAAAGAGAAGAGGGAAGTACAGTTTTTACTGTTGGAACTCGGTCATGTTTCACTGGCAACAGAGCATATTTCCTTCCTGTCTATCCCCTACTTCAAGGTTCTCCCTCTCCTAAAATGGCGTTATGTCTTAATAAGGAGCACACTCCCCTCAGTTGAAAAGTGTTGGCTTCCAGTCCCTTGACAGAGGAAATGATTTCATCAGGCAACCCACTGTGGTACTCAGCCAGCACTATTGGAGGTGGCCCTCTGTTGGATCACATATTAACTAGAGGCCCTGTTCACCGTCTGGTGCATGTGAAAGATACCTCCATTTCGTGAAAAGGAGCAGGGCCCTCACGCCCTTTTCACTGGCCAATATGTGCCCCTCCAATCAAAATCCCTGAAGCAGCCTGGTGGGCCACTAACTTGTGGAAAGTTGCCACTTGTGAATTACTTCCTTGCTTGCCAACTGGGCAACTGCGTGGTTGCCATGAGCAACCTCACAGAGCAGGGAAATGAGCATTGCTGCTGGTGGAGTTGGCACCGGTCCACCCAGCATTAAGTACATGAGTTGGCATTCTCCCTTCCCACAGTAACATAAATGCCAGCATCAGTTTTAAGATTGGGTGGGTGATAGACACATTGACTTGGATAATGGTCATTCCTTTTACATTGATAACTGTGTCGTCCACGTTTTGAGATGAGACATACTCACATTGTAAAGTTCTCTTCGAGAAAGCACCTGTTTCGCAGCAATCCTGCCCACAGCTGGACCCCGACAATGCCAAAAATAAAGAAGACAAAGAAACAGAGGAGAAGTACGTTGCCTAACATAGGCAAAGTGTCCAGCAGCAGTGTCACCAGTATCCTCATACCTGCAGAATAAAAGCAGAGACATCAAATAGCACCAGTCCGTAGCCTTCCTGCTGTGCAGGACCAATGACTTTATTAACCTGATAGTAGCTGTCAACCATTTGTCAGCCTATTAGGCCTCAGGAAGACAAATGGTTCAGTATATCGACGTATTAATCATCTGTCAGCTTCATCAATCATCTCTTAATAAAAATATATTTCCAAATGAGTTAATCTACCCACACTGTGCTGTGTTGGTTAATCAGCAAAGATACCTTCTGCAGATCATACATCAGTTATTCATTAATACCTATTACACCCTATTGAAAAACATCTATCTGTCCTTTGTCAATTAGATGTTGTTTTGCCATCTCTCGATGATACATATCAATAAATATCAATCAATACTTTCTATCAATATTTCTTAAAAGATCAAATTATTGACATATTCTCCTTTTTGTTGCACTTTATAGTGCCTTTTTTTTGTCAGACTTCAAAGCATATGCCCATTTTTGTTTCTTATATCGGCAGTTTCCATAGATGTTTGAATTGAAAGATTAAAATGAAGGTTTATGGAAATGCCCTGAGTAATTGAACATGCCCTAAGCCAGGAAAGGAGGACTGTGCAGAGGACAGTTGAGACTCATTTAATGCCGTGAGGAATCCCTCATGACAGATACAACTTGCGGCCTTTTAAGTGTCTTAGGTAGAGTGTATACCTGCACTGTGTGCTTCTGGTGAAAACTGCACACTGTGCTATGCACAGAAACACTGGGATTTAAGGCTTTAATGACAGAGTTCAGAATTTTTCCCAGAAAACCTCACAAGTAAGGCATTGGATTGTTTTGCCCCTTAATGTTCACTATTTTGAAACTCTGTAGGGGAGATTTGTCAGATTGACACATGAATTAAGGGATTTCAGTTGCTTGGAGAGTCTGGGCAAGCTGGAAATGTTCTCTTTTGAGCAGAGGGGGCCAAGGGGATATTTAATAAAGGTGTTCAAAATTTTGAGGCTTTTTGGTCGAATACGTAGAGAGAAAATGCAAGCACTGGTGAGGGATTTGGTAACTGGACGACAAAGGCTGCAAGTAATTGGGAAAAGAACCATAAGGGAGTTATCATGGTCTGGAACACTTTACTTGAAAGGATGGTAGAAGCAAATTGAATTGTCGCTTTCAAGAGAAATCATAAGGTACAGTTAATAAGTTTGCAGGTGACACCAAAATTGGAGGTGTAGTGGACTGCGAAGAGAGTGAGTGAGGTCTGCAGATGCTGGAGATCAGAGCTGAAAATGTGTTGCTGGAAAAGCGCAGCAGGTCAGGCAACATCCAAGGAACAGGAGGTTCGACATTTCGGGCATGAGCCCTTCTTCAGGACTGAGGAAATGACTTTCCTCATCTGTCGAATCTCCTGTTCCTTGGATGCTGCCTGACCTGCTGCGCTTTTCCAGCAACACATTTTCAGCAAAGAGAGTTACCTCAGATTATAACAGGACCAATGGGCTGAGAAATGACAGATGGGCCAATGGGCTGATAAATGACAGATGGACTTTAATTCAGATAAATGTGAGGTGCTGCATTTTGGGAAAGCAAATCTTAGCAGGACTTATACACTTAATGGTAAGGTCTTAGGGAGTGTTGCTGAACAAAGAGACCTTAGAGTACAGGTTCATAGCTCCTTGAAAGTGGAGATAGGATAATGAAGAAAGTATTTGGTATGCTTTCTTTTATTGGGTCAGAGTATTGAATACAAGAGTTGGATGGTCATGTTGCGACTGTGCAGGACATTGGTTAGGCCACTGTTTGAATATTGTGAGCATTTCTGATCTCCTTTCTATTGGAAAGATGTTGTGAAACTCGAAAGGGTTCAGAAAAGATTTACAAGGATGTTGCCAGGGTTGGAGGATTTGAACTATAGGGAGAGGCTGAACAGGCTGGGGCTGTTTTCCCTGGAGCACCAGAGGCTGAGAGGAGTCCAGAACTAGAGGGCATAGGTTTAGGGTGAGAGGGGAAAGATATAAAAGAGACCTAAGGGGCAACGTTTTCACACAGAGGTGGTACGTGTATGGAATGAGCTGCCAGAGGAAGTGGTGGAGGCTGGTACAATTGCAACATTTAAGAGGCATTTGGATGGGTATATGAATAGGAAGGGTTTGGAGGGATATGGGCCGGATGCTGGCAGGTGGGACTAGATTGGGTTGGGATATCTGGTCGGCATGGACGGGTTGGACCGAAAGGTCTGTTTCCATGCTGTACATCTCTATGACCCTATGACTCTGTTTACCTGAAAAAGAGAGTGCAAGTGGTAAAACTAATTGGATAGTTCTTTCAAAGGGCTAGCACATCATGGTGGGCAAAATGGTCTCCTTCTGCACTTTTTGATTCTATAAGCTCTCTTATTCTTGGCCTTCCCACTTCTGAAAATGAAACATGGTGTTTCTGCAGCAGCCAGGAATTCACTGATCCCCCTTCACATTAAAATATCAAGAGAAATAGCTTAGGGGTGGGAGGCAGTGAAAATTGGAAGCCCCCCTCCCCTCTGCAAAGGCTTAACATTTTATAAAGGGAGTATAGGAAACTGAAGCTTTATTAGAATAGAAAGCAGTTCCAAGGCTATGCATAGTGTCCGCTGATTGATTTTCAACATTTATCTCATTAGGTTCCATAGAAAACCTTATTCATTCTCACGATTCTGGCTTTTGCCAGGAGTTGCTGAGCATAATGTTTTATTCAATGTCCAAGCAGAGTGCATTTGACGTTGGTGGTCTATACAATATCAGGTCAAAAAAATGAAAATAGATAGAAAAGTGTCACAGAATGAATGATCTATAAATATTTAACATCTGAAAAATTAGCATGAAATCATTGCTGATAGGATATCTTCATATTTCAAAGGTTAGAAAGAGCACTCAATATCCAAAGGGTCCATTTGGAGACAATGTATGAATAATAAAGTGCACAGCATGTAGGGACACTTTACAGTGTGACGCAGAAATCTCGATTTTGGTGCTTCACACAAATATAACCACCCCGCAAACATCCAGCCCCAACAAATAACTAAATAATGTGAAGGAGCCTTATTCTCTTCAACAATAAGGTTTCCTAATGGGCCAACGCATTGTCGAAAAGTAAGTAATGCCCTACACCATGAATAATGCAATATGTTTGGGATTGTGAAGACACATCGTGAATTGAGAATCTCACAACTTGCTTTTGCACAAACAATCTCTCATCCTCATTGCCAGTGTCAATCAGAGCTGGCCCATTGTATTGATGCAGTGATGGGTTGGTCCACTCTAAGCAGAGTTTCAAATTCCAATCTGCACTGACTTGGTTCACAACCGTCAAGAGTATGATAATTAGTGTGAGAGTGCTCCCTATTCTGGACAAGTGGAAGGTCAGCCAGGCACGCATGGTCGGGTTAAGAAACACTCAAGAGCAAATTAAGGGGGGCTGTTTGCCTTATTTGCTTTGGTATTCTGCAATGCCTTTCTTTTCGCGTTCGATGGATATTTGGTTGCCAGTTTAGGAGATGCAGATCTATCAATTTTTTAAATTCATTCATGGGATGTGGGCGTCTCTGACTATGCTGGCAGTTATTGCCCATCCCTAATTGCCCAGAGAGCAATTAAGAGTCAACCACATTGCTGTGGGTTTGGAGTCACATGTTGGCCAGTCCTTCCCTAAAAGGACTTTAATGAACCAGATGGATTTCTCTACAACAATCAGCAGTGGGTAGGTCTTAATTCCAGATTGTTATTGAATTCTGCCACAATAGGATTTGAACCTATGCTCTCTGGATTGATAGGCCAGTGATTCAGTGCTGAACCATTAGCCTTAAAGCAACCTCTTCTCATCCTTGGAAGGTAAACTCTGTAACCTCTAACGGAAGGGACCTTGCAATCTTTTTCAGCACGTGTGTTGCTTTATTAATTTCCTTGCCTTTCCACTCCAATCTCTCTCCATTTTATGAATACTCATGGGAATGGTCATACTAAGCCCCATGGTGAGGACAGGAAGCTAAAGGTTTCCCTGCCTGAGGCAGTTGAAAGGCAGTTTATGCAATCCCCTCTTAGCCTTGCACCAGAGCAATGATGTTTTGTATCATCTCATTCAAAGCTGACTAGTATCCAGAGCCTGTGAACTCAAATCCTTCCTGTTATGGCAAGACTGGGTTTAACCATGGGGTTAACTTACACCATGTGCAGGTGACAGAGTTTCTCAGACAGCAATTTACTTTCAGGTTATTCTTTCACTGGACACAGGTATCATTGGCAAGGTCACCACCTGTTGTCTGTCCAGAACTGCTTTCTCTAGGCCATTTCTGAAGGCAGTCAGGAGTCAAACACCTTACTGTGGGTTTGGAGCTGTGTGCAGGCCAGACCAGATAAAGGTAACAGATTGCCTTCAGATGGGAAAAGACCCAGAGAGGATTTTATAACAATCAGCAGCAGTTTTGTGGTCATCACTGAGAGGACCTGTCAATTCCAGATTTACAAACTGAAATTAATTCCCACCAGCTGCTGTGGGGAGGGATTTGAACACACAACCTCAATATGAACCTCAGCCTCTGATTTACTGATGCTCTAGTGACATGTCCAAGGAGCCACTGCTGCCCTGGTGTATGGATTTAGACCACTTTAACCAACTGAATCTGCCTCTCAGAAATGCAGGTCTACTTTAGAAAGGTCCTTTCTTTTCTTCATCTTCTTCCTTCTTCTCTTCTTCTCTCTCAACACTGGGGGGCATGACAGCTCAGTGGTTAACATTGTTGCCTCATAAGCCAGGGACCTGGGTTCTATTCCAGCCTAGTGTGGAGTTTGCACATTTTCCTCTTGTCTAGTGCAGGTTTTCTCTGGGTGCTCTGGTTTCCTCCCACAGTTTACAGATGTGCAAGTTAGGTGGATTGGCTGTTCTAAATTGCCCATAGTGCCCAGACCAGGTGGGTGAGTCATGGGAAGTACAGGGATAGTGGATATCTTGGTGGGATCTTCTTTGGAGGTTTGGGACAGACTGAATGGCGTGCTTCCACGCTGTAGGGATTCTATGATTTCTCTTCATTTGAGTCTCCTCAAAATCTAGCTCTTGGTCTCCTATCCCAATATGTGGCTCATTGTCAAAATGCGTTGAAGTCACTATATAAATGTAGGTCACTGTTTTTTGCACTTTCGTGCTTCTCATTCCTTCCTACCCCTGGAGAGTGGCCCCCAGACAAAGCTGAATGCGCTTGAGCACCTTCCCTCATCCCTGACTGTACATTCCAGATTTCAGATCTGAAACAATAACACTTCTGCACCAAAAGCAATGGACGAATCTCTGGCTCCGAATAGCAGACAACGATGAAGAAAGCACTTCAGTAACCATGACTAAACATATCTGGATCCAATTGGCATTTGTGTCTGTCTCTTGCTTTCAAAATTACTCATTTAGTCCAATCCAAAAATACTTGGGAGGAAGAGAAGAATTAATGGCTGCTGATAGAATCAGTGCTGACAACTGTTAATATTGATGAAAATGATGGATGCAATTATTAGTTGTCCTATCACATCCTCTTATGTCTCGATTCAACCAAAATTATATTTCACAGATATGAGCTATGGCTAGCTGATTCGAAAATTAATTTACCTAATTATAGCAACAATTAAACAGCCACAGGCTTGGTTTTCCTCATCTATCAGATTGTCATTAAACTGGATAAGATGATAATTTCTGGTCCTGGAATAGCTGGTACAACAGAACTTCTACTGATACAATAATTGTTATTAATGACAATGCCCAAAAAGACTGGCTTTTAATCTGACACTCTGAATTACAGCTAATGCTCAGCTATTCATCTTCAAGGTCCACCTGATGGGTGATAAAATGGGAGTTACTGCTGTTTACTGAAATTAATTGGAGACAATGATTGTTGAGGGTGGGGTAAATGGTTTAGTGCATTGGGCCGAGACTGAGGGCTATGCCATCACGGAAAGTAAGGTAGAGAAACACAGGAAAGGTAGACGAGCAAACAACAGCTTACATTTACATTGTACCTTTAACAAAAAAAGGTCCCGAGGAGTGTCAACAAACGGAGTCCGACAAGCAGCCAACTAAAGAGATATTAGGAGAGATGTCCAAAAAGTTTGATCTGAAATAGTGTCTCAAATGAAGAGAGAGAGCGGGAGGCAGTCAGGTTTAGGGAATGAATTCCAGAGTATCAGAATGTGATAGGTGAAAGCATGACTGCTGATGGTTCGAAAGGAAGCAGAGAATGGCAGGTCGTTAGCGTTAGTCAATGGGTTCGTATCTGGGGTGGGTCAAGCAATGAGAGGGAGTGGTGTGAAGTATAATTAGGAACAATGTGGGTAAAATTCAACTGTGATGCAAGGTTCAATTCAATAGTAATGGATCAGATTTCTGTTATATATTCCACCTTTTTTTTAATTCCCTCAAGGAGGTTGGAGTGAGTGCTGATCTGTTTCCATTCTCCCAATGTTTGGCTTTCATTGCTTTGAAGGAAAGAAACATTTGCATTTCCCATTTTAGTGCCTTTCACATTGTCAGGAAAGCCTTCTGCAGCCAATGATGTCATTTCCATAAGGCCATAGGAGCAGACAAAGGCCATTCATCCTATCGAGTCTGCTCTGTCATTCACCAAGATCATAGCTGAAGCCTTGGCTCACCTTGCCTGCCTTTTCACTATAACCCTTGATTCCCTTACTGATTAAAAATCTATCTCATCTCTCTGGTGGTAGTTATTTTATAAAGGCAGCACAGAGGCTCATTGGTTAGCAATGCTGCCTCACAGCGCTAGGTACCTAGGTTGATTCTAGTATTGGGTGTGACTTGTGTAAGGTTTGCATGTTCTCCCTGTGTCTGTGTGGGTTTCCTCCAGCTGCTCTGGTTACTTCCCACACTCCAAAGATGTGCAGTTTAGGTGAATTGGCCATGCTAAAAAAAATGCCCATTGTGTTCAGGGATGTACAGATGAAGTGGATTAGTCATAGAAATGTGGGGTTACGGGAATAGAGTGGAATACTCGTCAGAGCGTTGGTGCAGACCTGGTGGGCCCACTGGCCTCTTCATATACTGTAGGTATCCCACGATTGTATTTCTTTTCTCCCCCGATTACTTAGTAATTTTGCATTCTATTAGTGCCTTCCACCATGAAGACTGATGTAAAACATTTATTCAATTCCTCTGTTTCCCAATTATTATTTCCTCTGCCTCATTCTGTAAGGGATCTTTTGTTTAGACCATAAGACATAGGACATAGGAGTGGAAGTAAGTCCATTCGGCCCATCGAGTCCACTCCGCTTTGGATTTAGATTTATTTTAGATTCTCTCTTCCTTTTTATCTATTTCAAGAAGCTCTTGCTGTCCATCTTGATATTACTTGCAGATGTATTCTCAAAGTTTATTTTCTCCACCTTTCTTATTTTTTGGTCTTCTTTTGTTGATTTTTAAAACTTTCCTATTCTTCTAACTTATCACCGATCATTGCTACACTCTGTCTTTTTATTTCAATTTGAGGCTATCCTTAACTTGCTGATTAACTATGGTTGGCTTATGCCTAACGGGAATACATATTTGCAATGAGGTCAGGAATGTTAGCTGTGGACATGGAGTCACATATAAACCAGATTAGGTAAAAAAATCCTAATGGACATTAGTGAACCAGATGGACTTTTAAACAATAATTGAAGGTAAGTCATTATTGAGGCTAGTTTTTTAAAAAAATTCAGATTTATTAACAAAGTTCATATCTAATAGCTGCCTTGGTGGAATTCAAACTCTTGTCTCTAAAGTTTGCCCTTGTCGCCTAGGTGTCTGGATTATTCGGTCAGTGACAGTACACTATGCCATTACCTTCCTCCATCCTGAGCATTAGGCCCAGACAACCTATTATTTTTCAACTGTGAAGATAAACACAATATTCATTCAATTCCTCTCAAAACGCCATATCCAGCTCTTTCCTGCAGTCACATCAGTTACCCAAAACATTAACTGGATCGGATGAAAATTGCTTCGGCATTGTTGAGGGATAACTGTACTTACTGGGAACTCTGTTAATGGCTCGAAGTGGTCGCAGTACCCTCACAGTACGGACAGCTGATAGACTGACATTCTGTAGGTCCAGTGAATACTCTAACATGCTGGAAAAAAACAGAAAGATAACCACTGTGGGCCATTCACAATAATCGACAAGGTGATGGGTATGGACCACCATTCACTTTTCACATCACACATTTCCCAACACTTCTGCAATAGCAGCATTTTTCACATTCATGTTTGCCTCTTTACTGCACGGGAGATAAAGAGGGAAGAAAGGGAGCAATAAAAAAACTGCTCAAATTCAATAAATCAGAACCACGGGCCCCTTATTTACAACAGACACATTTGCACCTGAAATGGAGACAAGGTTAATGTTCCGAATGGGAACCTTCATTGGAACTAGCAGAGCGATGCTTAAGAGGTCTCCTCTATGGTTGGAGATGCCGGTTCTGGTTAGAAAGATTTTAACATCAACCACTAATCACAATTTATTTCTTCCCCCCCACTCCTGGGTGCACTCCATAATGAAACGTGAATGGAATTTTTGTCTTTGATTAAACTGAACTGCTAGTCAAACAGATTTTGTTTGCTCATTCCAATATTTTTATGACTGATTAATGAAAGTGTTCAAAGATGTTGTAACTCCCCTATGATTATTCTCTTGCTTTTGTTCACTGTGCTATCCAGACCAGCCCTGGAGCATTGGCAACCCTATTGAGGATGGAAGTGGCAGCACCATAGATACAGGCTCAAGGTACGTCAAAGGGTTCCTAACTCAGGAAGTGATTTTAAGCTGGAATCAACATGTTTGTTTCACTGACTATGAAAAAGAATAACATACAGCACTTTATCGGTGACCACCAGGGAGGAAGTAAAGGAAGTTTAACTTATGTGGCATCTTCTACAAACCTAGCCAGTTCCAAAGTATTTCACAGCTAATAAAGTTCCTTTGAAGTACAGCCACTGCTGTATTGTAAGAAACAATATTCAATTTGCACAAAGCAAGCTCCCACAAAGGGGACTGTGTTAAAGGGAACATAAATTGTATTTCTGATGACAGAGGAACAAATATTGTCCAGGACACTGGACAGAGTTCTTTTGCTTGAACCACATAAGAGGAAAGACAGGGCTTCCTTGCTTTAACCTCTTCTCTAAGCGATGGCACCTCAAATAGTTAACACTACCTCATGGGCTGGGCGTTAATGTTGGAGAATTACTGGGTGACCTGTGTTACTTTGGTAGGGGAAGGGGTGCGATAGAATGTAATGCCTTATTAGCCAGCGCTGGGTCTTCTACAGAACGCAACCCTGCTGGTTCAGAAATCCTGCCCTCTGGAAGCTGCCAGCCAATCAGAGGTTGGAGGCTCTCCATACTGGAAGAGCCAGAGGAGTGATAGCCGGTGTTGGTAATGCTCCAAAGCTTAGCTTGAGGATTAATGCTGCTTCTCAGTCATTGGGGAATAGGGCAGGATGGGGATCATGAAAAGTGGTTTACCAGAGATTGGGGACAACAAGATCTGAGGCAAGAGTGAGGTGGGGAAAGATGCCCTTCTCAATTGTAGCTCCCTTAATTGGATGGTGGGTGTTTGTCTTTGAGACACTTCTATTGGGTTGTAGGCACACCTTGCTGGGTAGATGTGAGGGCCTGAGAGCACCATGTAACTCTCATTTAATCTCAGAGTCACCACTAACTTCTGGAGTAACTCTGTAATAATTTCTCTCATTGGTGGCCCTGATTGACATTCTGCTGCTGGTGGGCTGTTTCCTGTGTCAGGTCCTTTCTGACCTCAACTTAATTGAAAACAGTTTTCCTGACATTGGGAATCCAATGCAGGAACTCCCAAGCAATTCTCCAGATGCAGTTTAGGCTAATTGTTTTGAGTAGGATGCATCTGTTTTGCAAATGTACTGCAGGGTTTGATTTAATTTATTAATATCACAATTACTGAGATACAGTGAAAAGTATCGTTTTCATGCTATCCAGGGAAATCATAGCTTATGTAAATACATCAGGGTAATAGAACAGAATGTAGAATATAGTGTTACAGATACAGAAAGGTGCAGAGAATGATCAACTCTAATATATGAAAGGTCCATTCAAAAAGCTGATAACAGTGAGGAAGAAGCTGTTCTTGAATCTGTTGGTATGTCTCATTGATCATGAGGTTTAAACCAAACACTGCTTCCTACTTTTACCAGCAGTCCACAAACAGATAGGTATTTACTATTTGTAAACAGTGAGGGTACATTCCCCCGACTCTGTTGATGGACTCTGACTTTATAAAGATTATAACAACACTGTGGTCAAGTTAAACCAAAAGTAGTGTTTATTTCAAAAACTCTTAGGTGCCAGGGAATACTTTGCCAGTCAGGAATGTTGACACACATGTATGGAGATATAGAATAATAAAAGATGAAGAGGTTATTCTATTGGTAACAAATGCAAAGCAACCACAGGTTACTGAAATAACTCCACAAAGGCTGGTATCCCATCACCAAGTCACCCTTCATTTACACGTTCATTGTATATGGCACTGACCCAACGAGTTCAGAGCTGGCCCCTAGAGTAAACAGAATCACTGACACTCCTGTTTATACGTGTCAGCCATGACTCCCTGATTGGACCAGGTTTACCAGGTTAGCAGCATCAATCAGGGAACTCAAACTCTATATGGTCCAGTCACTAACGATACCTGTTTAACAATGTCCTTGCTTTTAAGTTCGAGTTCAAAAGTCCTAGACTGGAACTGGCGAGCTGGAATTCCTTCATGAGGATGGTTAATAGTCTCGCCCAACAGTTGAAAAGTTAGAGTTCGAGTTGCTTTTCAGAAGTCGTTTGAGGAGGATTTGACATAATATACCCTCTGCTTCAATATTTTGATGAACGAAAGTTGAATATTTTCAGAGAGTACAAATACAGGTGGTTGGCCCTGTTTTACGGGCCAGAGTACTTTCCTTAAAGACAGGTTAAGAGAGGGGGCAAAGAAGTGGCAGATGGAGTACAACGTGGGAAAGTGTAAGGTCATGCACTTTGGGAGGAAAAATAGAGACATGGACTATTTTCCAAATGGGGAGAAACTTCTTAAGTCTGAAGTGCAAAGAGACTTGGGAGTTCTAGTCTAGGATTTGCTCAAGGTAAACTTGCAGGTTGAGTCAGTAGTTAGGAAGGGAAATGCAATGATGCCATTTATTTTGAAAGGACTTGAATATAAAAGCAGAAGAGACTCTACTCGGCTCTGGTCAGACCACATTTGGAGTATTGTGTGCAGTTTTGGGTGCTATATCTCAGGAAGGATGTATAGGCCCTGCAGTGTGTTCAGAGAAGGTTCATGAGAATGGTCCCAGGAATGAAAAGCTTAACATTTGAGGACTCTGGGTCTATACTCGATGGAGTTTAAAAGGATGAGGGGGGATCTAATTGAAACTTACAGAATACTGAATGGCCTGGACAGAGTGGATGTTGGGAAGATGTTTCCATTGGTAGGAGAGACTAGGCCACGAGGGCACAGCCTTAAAGTAAAGGGAAGACCTTTTAGGACGGAGATAAGGAGAAACTTCACATAAGGGCAACACGGTGACTCAGTGGTTAGCACTGCTGCCTCACAGCACCAGGGTCGCAGGTTCAATTCCAGCCTCGGGCAACTGTCTGTGTGGAGTTTGCACATTCTCCCCGTGTCTGTGTGGGTTTCCTCCGGGTGCTCCGGTTTCCTCCCACAGTCCAAAGATGTGCAAGTCAGGTGAATTGGCCATGCTAAATTGCCTCGTAGTGTTAGGTGCATTAGTCAGAGAGAAATGGGTCTGGGTGGGTTACTCTTCGGCGGGTCGGTGTGGACTGGTTGGGTCAAAGGGCCTGTTTCCACACTGTAAGGAATCTCATCAAACATGGTGAATCTATGGAATTCATTACCACAGAAGGCTGTGGAGGCCAAGTCATTGAGTGTAATTAAGACAGAGATAAGGTCTTGATGGTCAAAGGGATCAAGGGTTGTGGGGAGAGAGTGATCAAATGGAGATGAGAAACGTATCAGCCATGATTGGTGGTGGAGCAAACGTGATGGCCTGAATGGACTAATTTCTGCTCCTAAGTCTTATAGTCTAAGACCAGAGTTAGGTTGATGTGGACAATAAATGTTGTGTGGCCTCTAAACTGTCTGCTATTTCAAAACGATATGGGTAAAAAAAAGCAACAGTTCCAGAACATGCTGGAGTAACTCAGCAGGTCTGGCAGCGTTTGAGAAGAAACAGATTTAATAGACTCATGGAGTCATGTAGCATGGAAACAGACCCTTCGGTCCAACTCATCCATGCTGACCAAATTTACCAAACTAAAATAATTCCATTTGTCTCTAAATTACATGTGTGGATGTGTATCAAAGTTGTGTTTTGTTATTTAATTTGTTACAATGTGCTGGAGAATACAGTAAAGTGTTCTGTATGGTTGTAGTTTGACCTCTGCAAGCCCATTACAATGATACATGTGAGACAGTACACTGAGACCTCACTGCGTTGCTGTCAGACTCAACAGAACTGGCCCTTGCCGTATTTGATACTTAGCCAAAAATACAAACTCAGGGATGTGCCGTGACCTTTCACCCAACAGCTATAAAAAAGAAGTAGTGTCAAAGATATTTGCATTTCCATGGTGGTTTCTCTTGTAAACAGTAACAGAGGTTCCCTGCTGATCTAATGGTGGTGTGATAAACACAGTTCTGCTCCTCAATAGTTGTGGACAGAGTAACTCTGTAGGGTTCGCCTCATGTATACAGTTATTTGGTGGTTTCTACCTGGGGTGAGATAATGATTGACTTAAATCTTTGCCCAGGTGTACAATATACATCATCGATACACTCCTGGCCAATCCTAATCAGGAGATGCTCTCAACTGTTTCTGATGTGCTTTCAAGCACAGAATATTGGGTTTCCATGGAGACTGTCGGCACTTAGCACTGGTTTGAAAGATAAAAATATATGTTTTTGTCATTCTATCCTGTTGCCACATGTCATTATTCCATTGGAAATACTTGAAAATTTCTCAGACTGGAGACAAATTGAAAGTAGTCTGGGGACTGGAGAGTGGCGGATGTTGTGCCCCTGTTCAAAAAAGGGAATAGGGACAACCCCGGGAATTACAGGCCAGTTAGTCTTACTTCAGTGGTAGGCAAAGTAATGGAAAAGGTACTGAGGGATAGGATTTATGAGTATCTGGAAACACACTGCTTGATTAGGGACAGCCAGCACGGATTTGTGAGGGGTAGGTCTTGTCTTACAAGTCTTTTTTAATTCTTTGAGGAGATGACCAAGCATGTGGATGAGGGTAGAGCAGTGGATGTAGTGTACACGGATTTTAGTAAGGCATTTGATAAGGTTCCCCATGGTAGGCTTATGCGGAAAGTCAGGAAGCATGGGATAGTGGGAAGTTTGGCCAGTTGGATAGAGAACTGGCTAACCGGTCGAAGTCAGAGAGTGGTGGTAGATGGTAAATATTCAACCTGGAGCCCAGTTACAAGTGGAGTTCCGCAGGGATCAGTTCTGGGTCCTCTGCTGTTTGTAATTTTTATGAATGACTTGGAAGAGGGAGTCGAAGGGTGGGTCAGTAAATTTGCAGACGATACAAAGATTGGTGGAGTTGTGGATAGTGAGGAGAGCTGTTGTCAGCTGCAAAGGGACTTAGATATGATGCAGAGCTGGGCTGAGGAGTGACAGATGGAATTCAACCCTGCCAAGTGTGAGGTTGTCCATTTTGGAAGGACAAATAAGAATGCGGAATACAGGGTTAACGGTAGGGTTCTTAGTAAGGTGGAGGAACAGAGGGATCTTGGGGTCTTTGTTCATAGCTCTTTGAAAGTTGCCACTCAGGTGGATAGTGTTTGTAAGAAGGCCTATGGTGTGTTAGTGTTCATTAGCAGAGGGATTGAATTCAAGAGTCGTGAGGTGATGTTGCAGCTTTACAGGACCTTGGTAAGGCCACATTTGGAGTACTGTGTGCAGTTCTGGTCGCCTCACTTTAGGAAAGATGTGGAAGCTTTGGAGAGGGTGCAGAGGAGATTTATCAGGATGTTGCCTGGAATGGAGAATAGGTTGAGAGTGCTAGGCCTTTTCTCATTGGAACGGAGAAGAATGAGGGGTGACTTGATAGAGATTTATAAGATGATCAGGGGAATAGATAGAGTAGACAGTCAGAGACCTTTTCCCCAGATACAACAGAGTGTTACAAGGGGACATACATTTAAGGTGAAGGGTATAGGGGGGATGTCAGGGGTAGGTTCTTTATCCAGAGAGTGGTGGGGGCATGGAATGCGCTGCCTGTGGGAGTGGCAGAGTCAGAATCATTGGTGACCTTTAAGCGGCAATTGGATAGATACATGGGTAGGTGCTTAAGCTAGGACAAATGTTCGGCACAACATCGTGGGCTGAAGGGCCTGTTCTGTGCTGTATTGTTCTATGTTCTAATGTTCCTCAGGGATTGGTGTTGGGAACCTTGCCTTTTCTGATTTATATAAACAATTTGGAGGTTGGTGTTAAGGAGAAATCTCGAATATTGAAAATGATCTTAAGCTAGGAAGGATAGTGAATTGTGAGGATGATGCTGAACAACTTCAGGGGGACATTGACAAGTTGGCCAAATGGCAGGTGTTACAATGCACAGAAATATAAGGTAATGCATTTTGGAAGATAAAAACGTGGAGAGACAATACACAATGGTACAAAATTTGAGGGAAGTACGGGAGAGGAGGGACCTTGGGGTTCGTGTGCATGATTCTCTGAGGGTGGCCAAGAAGTCTTATAGCATCCTTGGGTTTATAATTAGAGTCATAGAGTATAAAAGCAAGGAAGCAATGCTACACCTCTACAAATGATTGGTAAAACCATATTTGGAGTACTGTGTTCAATTCTGGGAGAAAGTGAGGACTGCAGATGCTGGAGATCAGAGCTGAAAATGTGTTGCTGGAAAAGCGCAACAGGTCAGGCAGCATCCAAGGAACAGGAGAGTCGACGTTTCAGCATGAGCCCTTCTTCAGGAATGAGGAGAGTGTGCCAAGCAGGCTAAGATAAAAGGTAGGGAGGAGGCACTTGGGGGAGGGGCGTTGGAAATGCGATAGGTGGAAGGAGGTTAAGGTAAGGTGAGTGTGATAGGTCGGAGTGGGGTTGGGGGCGGAGAGGTCAGGAAGAAGATTGCAAGTTAGGAAGGTGGTGCTGAGTTCAAGGGTTGGGACTGAGACAAGGTGGAGGGAGGGGAAATGAGGAAACTGGAGAAATCTGAGTTCATCCCTTGTGGTTAGAGGGTTCCTAGGTGGAAGATGAGGCGCTCTTCCTCCGCCATCGTGTTGCTATGGTCTGGCGATGGAGGAGTCCAAGGACCTGCATGTCCTTGGTGGAGTGGGAGGAGGAGTTGAAGTGTTGAGCCACGGGGTGGTTGGGTTGGTTGGTCCAGGTGTCCCAGAGGTGTTCTCTGAAACGTTCCTCAAGTAGGCGCCCAATATAGAGGAAGTCACATTGGGTGCAGTGGATGCAGTAAATGATGTGCGTAGAGGTGCAGGTGAATTTGTGGCGGATATGGAAGGATCCTTTGGGGCCTTGGAGGGAAGTAAGGGAGGAGGTGTGGGCGCAAGTTTTGCATTTCTTGCGGTTGCAGCAGAAGGTGCCGGGAGTGGAGGTTGGGTGTGGACCTGACGAGGGAGTCACGGAGGGAGTGGTCTTTGCGGAACGCTGATAGGGGAGAGGAGGGAAATATATCCCTGGTGGTGGGGTCCTTTTGGAGTTGGCGGAAATGACGGCGGCTGATACGCTGTATATGGAGGTTGGTGGGGTGGTAGGTGAGAACCAGTGGAGTTCTGTCCTGGTGGTGATTGGAGGGGCGGAGCTCAAGGGCGGAGGAGCGGGAAGTGGAGGAGATGTGGTGGAGAGCATCGTCGATCACGTCTGGGGGGAAATTGCGGTCTTTGAAGAAGGAGGCCATCTGGGCTGTACACTATTGGAACTGGTCCTCCTGGGAGCAGATGCGGCGGAGACAAAGGAATTGGGAAAATGGGATGGCGTTTTTACAGGGGGCAGGGTGGGAGGAGGTGTAGTCTAGGTAGCTGTGGGAGTCAGTCGGTTTATAGTAAATGTCCATGTCGATTCGGACACCCGAGATAGAAATGGAGAGGTCTAGGAAGGGGAGGGAGGAGTCTGAGACAGTCCAGGTGAATTTGAAGTCGGGATGGAAGGTGTTGGTAAAGTGGATGAACTGTTCAACCTCCTCGTGGGAGCACGAGACAGCGCCGATACAGTCATCGATGTAGCAGAGGAAAAGGTGGGGGGTGGTGCCAGTGTAGCTGCAGAAGATTGACTGTTCCACATATCCTACAAAGAGGCAGGCATAGCTGGGGCCCATGCGGGTGCCCATGGCTATTCCTTTGGTTTGAAGGAAGTGGGAGGATTGGAAAAAGTTTGGAGAAGGTGGGGGTCTACCTAGACTACACCTCCTCCCACCCTGCCCCTTGTAAAAACACCATCCCAAGAAGGGCCTCCTTCTTCAAATACCCCAATTTCCCCCCAGACGTGATGGACGATGCCCTCCACTGCATCTCCTCCACTTCCCGCTCCTCCGCCCTTGAGCCCCGCCCCTCCAATCGCCACCAGGACAGAACCCCACTGGTCCTCACCTATCACCCCACCAACCTCCGTATACAGCATATCATCCGTCGTCATTTCCGCCACCTCCAAACGGATCCCACCACCAGGGATATTTTTCCATCCCCTCCCCTATCAGCGTTCCGAAAAGACCACTCCCTCCGTGACTCCCTCGTCAGGTTCACAACCCCCACCAACCCAACCTCCACTCCCGGCACCTTCCCCTGCAACCGCAAGAAATGCAAAACTTGCGCCCGCACCTCCCCCCTCACTTCCCTCCAAGGCCCCAAGGGATCCTTCCATATCTGCCACAAATTCACCTGCACCTCCACACACATCATTTACTGCATCCGCTGCACCCGATGTGGTCTCCTCTATATTGGGGAGACAGGCTGCCTACTTGTGGAACGTTTCAGAGAACACTTCTGGGACACCTGGACCAACCAACCCAACCACCCCATGGCTCAACACTTCAACTCCCCCTCCCACTCCATCAAGGACATGCAGGTCCTTGGACTCCTCCATCGTCAGACCATAGCAACATGACGGTTGGAGGAGGAGCGCCTCATCTTCCGCCTGGGAACCCTCCAACCACAAGGGATGAACTCAGATTTCTCCAGTTTCCTCATTTCCCCTTCCCTCACCTTGTCTCAGTCCCAACCCTCGAACTCAGCACCGCCTTCCTAACCTGCAATCTTCTTCCTGACCTCTCTGCCCCCAACCCCACTCCAGCCTATCACACTCACCTTAACCTCCTTCCACCTATTGCATTTCCAACGCCCCTCCCCCAAGTCCCTTCTCCCTCCCTTTTATCATAGCCTGCTTGGCTCACTCTCCTCATTCTTGAAGAAGGGCTCATGCCTGAAACGTCGACTCTCCTGTTCCTTGGATTCTGCCTGACCTGTTGCGCTTTTCCAGCAATACATTTTCAGCTGTGTTCAATTCTGGGCAATTTATTTAAGGAAGGATGTTAAAGCTCTGGAGAGGGTGCTTGGGGGATCCACTGGAATGATACCAGGAATGACAGATTTTAGATTCACGGAAAGGTGACACAGATTGAGCTTATTCTTCTTGAAGCAGAGAAGATTAAGAGGTGACTTAGTTCAGGTTTCAAAAATATAAACAATCTTGACAGGGTAAAAAACAATATTCTGTTTCTACTACTTGGTATCTCACAATTTCATGATTGTCAGCAAGAGAGCTAGGAGTGAGATGAGGGGAAACCTCTTTAGTCAGAGAATTTGTTAGCATTAAGAATGCGCTGCCTGGGAGAGTGGTTGAGGTGGATTCAATAATAGGCTTCAAAAGCGAGCTGGATATATATTTGAAAGGGACGAATCTCCAGGGATATGGAGATAGGGCTGAGATTGGAATGTGCTGGATGGCAGTTTGAGGAGATGGTATAGACCTGCTGGGTCAAAATGGCCTCCTGTAGAATTTTATGATTCTTTTCTACTGACTTAAAGGCACTATTTATAAAAGGAAGTTATTGTTGTCTCAGGACTCTTGGTCGATTTGTCTTATTTCAAGTCAAAATAGTCAACTGTGCTAAGTGTATCAGTTGCCCTTCCTGACAGACACAGACTAGAGGCTGAATCTAGAATCGGATGCAGTGTGTACAGGACTGTCCACATATATCAGCTGAACCATGAGAGGAGGCCTCACGTGGTTCTTTGGCTTTGTCAGTCCAAGTATGTTTCTTCTATTTTTATATTTCTTTTAGTTCCTCAATGATTTCTATCATCATATAATTGAACCAATTCCATTTTGAATTACTGGCAGCAACTGTTTTATAGATAGAGTAACAAGTCCTTACGACTGATGTAACCACAAGTTTCACACCCACATAGACAGACGTCCATATCCTCAATGCACTGTGTGATTGGATGAGATCACAGCCTGACTCTTGGAAGTGTTTGTTCTGCTGTGGAGCTTTGGATTTTGAGCTCTGTTTTAGGGGGATTCTATTTTCAAGACAACGCTTTCAAAGGATGGCAGCACTGTAATGGAAGTGAGCCTTCCTGTCTCCCCCTCTCATTGCCCCAAACGTTTCGTTAGCACCCTTTGCAATCAATGTTGTAATACAGGGACCACTGTTGTCATTTCATGCACAGCAAGATTCCATGAACAGCAACTTGATCAAACTGACTAACCTGTTGAAGGTTTGGTATTAGTCAGGCCACAAACCCTTCCACAAAATAGCACCATGCAATCTTTCCCGCTCATCAGAGAAAGCAGACTGAACCTCCTTCTAAATGTCAACATCAAGGCAGCATTTCTGACATGCAGCACTCCCTTAGCACTCCCATAGTGTCAGCCCAGATCTTGGCCTTGAGGTCCAGAGGTGGGAATGGGCTCCACTGACTCACAGTGAATAGAAAGCAGTATGTGCAATGTGGGTCCTGAAGTCTGGTTGGAGAACCAGCGGGAGCTTGTGTCACTTTTCCAATAGGAATTACGATGTTATTCTGAGAGAATCAGGCACTTAACTGGACAGTGTTGGGTTTCTCACTGAGTAGATCAGGGCCTCAGGCAGACGTCAGCAGCACCATCGACAGCAGTGGGTACTATTGTACAGGGACCTCCCCAGAAGGCCAGCAACAATTGTCCAGACTTTGGTAAGGGAGATGGGGTTTGTGTTCTCAGGGAAGGAGGTGCTGGTCAGTGGGCAGGAAGGTTGGGATTTGTCTTTCTGTTTCAGGTCCCTCTGTTGGACTCAGAGTAGTTTTGAAAAATACTCTGCACCCTAACCTCAGAGGCCAGAGGTCGACTTGACAGGATTTGCCAAGTAGCCTTTCTGGGGCCATTTCAGGGCCTCAGTGAAAAGGTTGTCTGTTAACTAGGGCCTCGGAGGGTCGGTGTGGACTGGCTGGGCCGAAGGGCCTGTTTCCATACTGTAGGGAATCTAATCTAATCTAACTGGAGGGAGACAGCCTGAACTGCCTCTTCCCAATAACATTGCTTCCCTGCCTCCAATCAAGCCTCTGTGGAGAAGAGGCCATCAAGTTTTAACTAACAATTTGTATAAAGGCAGTGACTCTTAATGTCTGTGAATCAAAATGGATGCTGTTGAGTTGCTGTTTAATTTGGGGAGTGCAGGGCCCTTGAGATGATGGATGTAAGGCACTCAGGAGGATCTAAGCAAATATATACTTTGTCCAAGAAATACTTCCATCTCACTTCTTTGTGGCTCTGTTTCGATAAAAGCTCCAAGTCAAGCACATCTCCTTTTAACCACATGAATAAATTGGTCAGGATTTCACAGTACATTCATTACAATCTCTTTCAATATTCAAATGTCATTTGAGTTGAACGGCATGAATCAATGAGAAGTAGACATTTTATTAGTGACAAAAACCCCTCAACAATCTGACGTATCCTTTTGAAGTAAAAACCTTCGTTAAAAACAATATTTTTTACATTATCTCATTTTTGAGAAAAGCTAAATAATGTCCAAGTGCCCAAGCCCCTGGTTTCAAAATAAGCCATTCATAAACAGGCAATGGGTAATTGCTTACTACTTTTTTAACGTAGTGTTCAACCCAAGCTGTTGTTTTCAAAATTAAAATCTTTCATGGGGAGGTGGGTGTTGATGACATCGCCAGTGTTCACTGCTAATTCCTCCTTGGCCTTGAGCTGAGAGGCTTTACTAATCCTTTCTGGAACATTCCAGCTTGCCTATTTCTTTCTGGAACATTCCGGCTTTACTATTCCTTTCTAGAATGGCATCAACCTTGCACAATTCTGATGGCATAAACATTTTTTCTGTTCTATCAACTTCACTAGTTCTACACCAGCTTAGAAATTCCATGATCCAACAATGTTTCAATTAGACTGGCTAATTCCCTTGAACTAAGCTTGCTAGGCCATTTTGGAGAGCAATTAAGAGTCAAACACATTGCTGAGGGTCTGCATCAGATATGGATTTCCTTGCTTTGAGAACATTAGTGAACCAAATGGGGTGTTATGTCAATTTTTGATCATTTCATGCTCCACAATACTGAGAGAGGATTTCATTCCAAATTTTCTACTAATTGAATGTACATTCTACCAACTGTTACCTTGAGAGTTGAACCCATGTCCCCAGAGAATTAGCATTGGCCTTTGGACAACTGATTTACCAGTTGTTATGATCCCAGCTGATGGTACAACTGGACAATTCAAATCTGGGAATGAAAACTGGCTTGTTAGACCATATGTATAATTTTTGTATTTGATTAACATTGTGGTTAGTCAATGAATCATATTTGCATGAGGCCACAGATGTTTTTCAACAACAGAACAGAGGTTTATTATACAACAGACACAAAAAAACCTGTCTATAAGGCAGTTGGTAAGATCATAACACAAACAACAAAATAAAGTTTTAACCTGTTTCCCAACACTAACCTTTATAGATACTCAATCCCAGAGAAATATCACTCCTAACTCAAATATTTAATCTCTTACATAATTGGCTCAACCTGTTTCTTTTCCTTGGAATGTTGATATAGCTTTATTATTTCTTTCTGAACAAGTTCTACGCAAAACTCTCTCAGCTTAGAAATTCCATGATCGAACAATATTTCAGCTCGAGTGACTAGTTCCCCCAAATTAAAACATGATTAGCCTGCAAAAACAAAATGGTTCTCCCATACGAATGGAAGTGCTGATTCTTGTCAAATGAACTGAAGTCTAAAGCTAAATAGTAGCTTCTGGTCTATCTGAAAATGCAGCAGTACAAACATCACAGCTCTTAACACCACAGATACTTGACTGAAGCCACCTTGGAAATAATGCACTTAGGTCCCTATTCTAAATGACTTCTTGACCTTTTAAAAGAAAGTTACCTTCACAGAAATGGCCAAAGTCAATTTGGCTCTATTTTAAAATCCAAATTCAAAAATACTAATATATTATACACATCTGGTGCAGTGACATTACCACCACACCCACCATCTATTAGTGACATATGTAGTCAGCAAAAGCTGTTGGGAAGCAGTAAGGTAATCTTTGAAGGTATCACTTAAGAGGTGGGTTCCAAGGGGTCTCTTGCAGCTGTTTAGACATATGATAAGGTGGATAGGAAAGTGGATGCTGCTTGCTGGAATGTAAGATTGGAGATGTTAATTAGATTAGATTAGATTACTTACAGTGTGGAAACAGGCCCTTCGGCCCAACAAGTCCACACCGACCCACCAAAGCGCAACCCACCCATATCCCAACATTTACCCCTTACCTAACACTACAGGCAATTTAGCATGGCCAATTCACCTTACCCGCACATCTTTGGACTGTGGGAGGAAAGTGGAGCAAACCCACGCAGACACGGGGAGAACGTGCAAACTCCACACAGTCAGTCGCCTGAGCCGGGAATTGAACCCGGGTCTCTGGCGCTGTGAGGCAGCAGTGCTAACCACTATGCCACCGTGCCGCCCACTAGAAAATAAATTTTTCGATGATAATTTAAAAATCCATATAAGGCAATTAATCAGGCTTGTGGAACAGAAATCTTCACTGATCAGCTTTGGTGTGATCCAGAGGTTAAAGGGGAGCTATCTTTTCAATCCAAGTCGATATGGGGAAGCAGGGCATTATCATTTTGCATCTTTATTATGTGAGACAAGTTTTCCCAATGGATCCAAGTGAATCTGATGATAATACCTCTTTGGTTGTACTTCCTGTGAAGCTCCATCCCGCTCAACATTTCCTCAGTGAGAAAATGACTCTGATCCAGATCACAAAAACGGGAGGAATGCTATACGTCACAGCATTCTGAGATGGTGTGATATATTGGGCAGGTTGGGTGCACTCAAAATGGAGACGCTCAGATCATTTTTGAGAGGGACTAATGCTGCAGGATGACCTGCTAACACTCTATAACCTGGTTCAAAATACAGTGGCTATTTGGGTTTGGTGAAAAAAGCAGACAAAACTTTGACGGGAGTCAGTGTGTACAGGAGATGACAAGGGTAAGGGGAAAGCAGTTGAAGAATGAAATTTTATGGCTGAACCCACTGATTGATAGTTTGTTTATTAATTCACTACTTACTCAATTCTGTTCACTGTGCACTCAAATCATTGTTTACTTAGGGGATTCATTATTTATGTTGATAATCTAGGCATTCTAATAAAGACAACACAGCTACGGACTTTCACAATTTCTTTTTGTTCAAAACAATTCACACCAATGTTAAACTCAATGTAAATAGGAACAGGAAGAGGTCACTTAAACCTTCCAGCCTGTTCTGTTAGATTGTGATTGATTGGTATCTTAACTCCATCCACGCTTTTTATTTCCACATTCTTTAAGTGCTGAAAGAAAATTGAGTTTGGAAATCTTCAATCGAGAGTGCGGCCTCAACACCATCTCACGGAGAGGCCTGAGATCTTTGCCCCGTTACCCTTCGTTTGATGTTGCTTCTGAATGGTCCTACTCTCGTTTTGCAAAGAAGCAAGCTGCTTCCAAAGTGAAGTGGAATGAGGCTGCCTCCTCCAGAGAGTCTTGCTGTTTGGTGGCAATGTCAGATTGGACTCTGAATCACTGCATGGAGATGTCTGGTATGCCAAGGCTGTAGTGCTGGTGAAAATTATTGTGCTCTCCTTACAACAGTCACGCAAGTACCCTCTAAAATATAGCTCATTCTTACAAAATGAAAAACACATGGTTTGAAGTCCTATTCAAATGTTGTCAAAATGTTAAGTTACTTGAAATTTGGAAACTCTCCACATGTAAAGGTTTTTTTTAAAAATCCACTGACAAATTGCCCTTCTGAAGATTAGGTCACAAGCCAAAAATAACATGAGCAAAGAATTAAAAAAAACTCATGTCCAGTTTTCTCCTGTTATCCATTTGCTAAAGTCAGTGACTTATTCTGAGATTCGGATCTACAAGGTGTCAATACCTGAGAACTGACTGAAATGCCTGTTATTCTACTGCTGGCCTAGCAGCATGCCTTAGTCAATGCCCACTCTGGGTGTCTGAGCACACTGCCTGGGCTGACGCTTCAATGCATTTCAGGGCAAGTGCAGTGAAATGGAGATGCTGTCCTTTGAACAAGCTATTAACTGAGGCCCTGTTTGCCCTTTCAGGTGAATGTGTAAGATCCCATGCAAAACTCAATGAAGAGACCAGTATTCTCCAGTTATCTCAGGCACAATCAAATTGAACCCAACACCTCACAGATGGCTTGTCTGATCATTAGCACCTTGCTGATTTGTGGGATCTTGCTGATTGCTGCATGTCCTACACTGAAGAGGTGGGCCCAGCAGCAAGCGACGTGACTCCGACATTGGTGGGTTTGGTGCAGGCGGCTGCGATGCGCTGGCAGAGGAGTGTTGGCCCAGGGGCAAAAGATAGTGCCTGAGGATCGGCGACTTCAGTGTTGGTTGTATCTGGTGAAGCAGTGGAGGAGGGATAATGGTGCAGGGGTCATAAGATAATGAGTTGGCTCAGGACTGATGGACTCCCTTTAAGCTATACCTTTTTTTCCCTTATTCTGAAATTATTCAAAATGGCACCGAATCGTGGCATTGAATGAAAGCTTTGCACTATATTTTATTGTGTTTTTACTGTAAAATACATGATAGTAAAATTATTCATTTATTCAATAGCGGTGATTACATTTCAAGACACACTTTTAATTGGCTAAAACAACTCTTTGCAGCATCCTGAGGTTCTAAGGGGTACTACATGAATGCAAGGCTTTTTATCCCTGTGCCAGTAGAGACCAGAAGCAAAACACCCTCCAGTTGTTCATCACACAGTGTATATATATATATCAGTGAGTACCTGGCAGGGTTTACTGTTGCTGTCAAATACAAGGCACTGTGTCATTGTCAGGAATTATTTTGTTTGGATCAGAACAGTTATACAATCAGGATGGGTAGTTGATAAAATTAACAGATTTTAGACAACAGTCAATGGCCAAAGAGTTTGTTTAAATGAAGGATAATGAATGGCTGCCAGGGAATTCATAAGCTGGATGTCAACAAGAAAAAGACATAAATTGAACACCCGTGAGATTGAGATACTGCTTTAAACTACAGTTAGGCCCTTGGTATTCCCAATAATTTAATCCATAACATTCACTCAAAAAATTAAACATGGATCTGAACATATCTTTTTACTATTACACAATATGCTGAGTGAACGTGATGAAAGGAAGAAAATCTTGCATTGATGTTCTACCTTTTGCTACTTCAGGCTTTTCTGAAGCGCCCATTCCACCAATCATTTCCTTTTGCCATGCTGTCATTGATATGCTTTTTAAAAGTCCAGTTTCCAGACAGCAAGATCTCACAGTGATGGGACTGCACAACCTCTTTTACTGATGAATCGTTTGAAGGATGACTTTTGGGCAGGGTACCAAGGAGAGCTCCCATTGCATTATGGGATTGTTGTATCCAAAGGAGATGGGACTTTGGTTTCCAGCAATGCAGCACTCCACCTTAGCACTATACTATAACTGTCAGCTCAACTGTCTGGAGTAGGATTCAAACTCTTAAACTCTGTCTTAGTGACCAGAGTATTACCACTGAGGAACAGCTCACAGGGTGGGACAGTTGCTCAGTAATTAACACTGCTACCTCACAGCGCCAGGGACCTGGGTTCAATTCCAGCCTCGGGCAACTGTCTGTGTGGAGTTTGTACATTCTCCCCGTGTCTGGGTTCTCCAGTTTCCTTCCACAATCCAAAGATATGCAGGTCAGATTAATTGCCCATAGTGTTAGGTGCATTAGTCAAGGGTAATTATGGGGTAGGGTGGGTTACTCTTCGGAGGGTCAGTGTGGACTTGTTGGGCCAAATTACCTGGTTTCATTAGGTAGAGGGAATCTAGTCTAAGCTAACGCCAGTCATAATGCCAGTCGGGGTGGCACAGTGGCTCAGTGGTTAGCACTGCTGCCTCACAGCACCAGGGACCTGGGTTCGATTCCTGCCTTGGGCGGCTGTCTGTGTGGAGTTTGTACATTCTCCCCGTGTCTGCGTGGGTTTCCTCCAGGTACTCTGGTTTCCTCTCACAGTCCACAGATGTGCAGGTTAGGTGAATTGGCCATGCTAAATTGCCCATAGTGTTCAGGGATGTGGAGGTTAGGTGTATTAGTTAGGGAAATGTAGACTAATAGGTGTAGGGGTGTTGGTTGGACTTGTTGGGCCAAATGGCCTTTTTTTATTTGTGGGAAGCACGGTTAGCACTGCTGCCTCACAGCACCAGTGACCCGGGTTCAATTCCTGCCTCAGGCAACTGCCTATGTGGAGTTTGCACATTCTCCCCGTGTCTGCGAGGGTTTCCTCCGGGTGCTCCGGTTTCCTCCCACAGTCCAAAAATGTGCAGGTCAGGTGAATTGGCCATGCTAAATTGCCCGTAGTGTTAGATGAAGAGGTAAATGTAGGGGAATGGGTCTGGGTGGGATGCTGTTCGGAGGGTCGGTGTGGACTTGTTGGGCCGAAGGGCCTGTTTCCGCACTGGAAATAATCTAATCTAATCATTAAGGCAATGTCACCAGCAGGGAAGGAAATTGTAGCAGACCTCTCAGCATCCCAGTCTGGTTTAGTGAATGACTGGACACTGTACCAATTCCTTTCTGAACCACTTGGCTCAATGACACATCAGGAAGGGCATTCACTCATTGAGATTTCACAGGTACATCAGTTTCACCATTGAAGCTCTGCTGGGAGGCAGGAAAGAGAAAACCCCAAAGGGGTTAACAACACCTTCGCCTGAGACCGCTCTTCGTGCTGCTTGAGTTTGTTTTCAAATCTGGTTGTGGTCTGTCAAAATCGATTGTTTTTTGATGAAATCCAGATGTGAAAAGCAAAGTCTCTTACGAAAACAGTAGTTCGACCAGGGAAAAAGTGAGGAGGCATAATCTGACAAGAGCCTGGCAGTCAAATTCACCAAAACCAGGGGCTACTCAGGCAAGTGTGCGTGGGAAATAGTACCACACCTGTGAGGAGCAGCTGGACATTAATCCACATACTGATGCCATGTTCTCAAACCTTAGCTTGAGAGAGGGACCCAAGCTCAATGGCTCAAGGTGCTGGGTTTCATTTGCTAACAGAGAGGAGAGCACAACTGCAATAAATCAGCCATTTGCATTGTGCTGGATTTAGTCAGAAAGCAATTTGATCCCTGAAGGGATCTTGGAGCAATGGGGAAGTGCATGACATAGAGAAGAAACTGAGGAACATGGGAAGTGACCTCTCACCCCATCGAGCCTACTTCTCGAGGCTGAGTTGTATCTTAACTCCATTTTCCGATCTCCATTCTGACATCTTAAATACTCTTCACAGTAAGAATCTATGGTCCAGAAGGACTATGGCGACTTTGCCTTTTTTTATCCTTACTTAAATATGGAGAACAAAACTGCACACAGCATTCCAAGTGTGGTCTTACCAGTGCCATGTACAGTTGGAGCAAGATTTTCTGCAATAAAGGCCAATACAAGTTTTGCTCAAATGTATACATACTGACGTTATGTGTGAACAGGAACATTTCCAAGTTTCATGCCTTTTGCAAATTTTTTTTTTATTCTTATGACCAAAGTGAATAACCTCACACTTCCCCACATTATCCTCCAGCTGGCATTTTCCTGCCCACTTACTTAACCATCTATACTACCTTGTAGCCTCTTTGCATTATCTTCACAGCTTGCCCAGCTTTGTATCATCTGCAAACTCAGATACAGTGTCTTTGTCATCCAAATTGTTAATACAGAGGCAAATAACTAAGACCTCAGCACTCACTGGTATTTCACCGGACAGTGCGTGTCAACCTGAAAACACCCCATTCATGCCTACTCCTTGCTTGCTGTCCAATAAACAATCTCTATCGACATTAATATATTATCATCACTATTTATCTTTTATGTAGCAACTTCCTAAAAGCCTTTTGGAAAAAGATGTATACCACACCTGCAGTTTCGTCTTTATCTATCTTCTTAGTTGGACCTTCAAAACATTCTAATCCATTTGTCAAACCCAATTTTTCTTTGGTAAAACCATGCTGATATTGATCACCCAGCGATTTTCTCATTTCATTGTTAAGGCTTCGTTATTAATAGAGGCAGCTCTCTCCTGACCATTGATGTCAAGCTAACCAGCCAGTAGGTCCCTGCTTATTCCTCCATCCTTCCTTTCACAACCACATTATATTAATACTTCTGATCTGTGTGGAGCATTCCAGGAATTTTGGAACATCTTGGCAATTGCATCCGCTATCTCAGTTGATTTCTTTCAGCATCCTAGGATATAGACCATCCAATCCTGGAGCTTTAATTACTTTGGTTTCTCTTCTACAGCTGCAGTGCTGATATCAATTACCTTAACGTTATTACTCCTGTTGTCTCCTAGGTTACCCTCCTTAATTTTCGTATCTTTTATTGTGAAGACAGACAACAAAATATTTGTTCGATATCGCCGCTATTAGCTCATTAACCATTGTAATTTCTCCTCAGCTTCTTCAGGACCAACGGTCTTCTCTTATTCTGTATATTTATATGTTCACATGTAACAAATGGACTGAACTTTCTTTGAGTTACTTTAAATGCAGTTAAGTCATTTTTTCAAATAAGTAGACTGAAACTTTACACTGTACTCCAGATGTGGTCTCACTGAGACCCTGTGCAGCTGCAATAAAACCTCCTTTTTGTTATATTCCATTCCCCTCACAGTAAATGCCAACATTCCATTTGCCTTTCTAAACATTTGATGTAATTTAATGCATTATAAACTTTTCATTTTAATCAAAGACTATCATTACCTTCCTGAGTAAATGCAAAATAGACCTTTCTCGTTTTTCAATAGAATGTATTTTCATTGGATATTTTGAATTGTTTCTTTAAATGTTTCCCAATGTTTATTTATGGCAATATATTTTAGTCCATTTACCTAGTCAACCGTAGCCAGTTCTTTCTTCAGATCTATGTAATTAGGTTTGTTTGATTAAGTTGCTTGTTTGTGATTCGAGTACATCATTTCTAAACTCAACATGGAATTCAACTGAATTATGATCACTAGTTCCCAGTAGACCTATTACAACGAGGTTACTAATTAAAGCTGTCTCATTCCACAATGCAAGGCTTATGATAGCCTTATCCTTAGTTACTTGCCTGTTATATAGAATCACAGAATCACAGCAGTATTATGGCATAGAAGGAAGACGTTCGGCCCATCACACTTGCACTACTGGCTCATTAAATGCTTATTAATTACTCCAATGGTTGGAAATTGGTGTTCCCTTTAAACTTGCCTTCTTCAGTATTCCTGTGTAGCATGAGACCTCATTGAAATGTGTCACATTAGTAACTAGCCTTCTGTAAATGTAAATCTCTATTATATGCAAACAGAGGAGAAATCATAAGAATTATGGAGGTTATGACTCACATCCAAGATCTATCAAGTACCACCCGACTCTGTTATCTATGTAGAGCACTGAAAATTAAGCAAGTATTGTGCTTTGAAGGAATGAAAGCAAACTGTCAGGTGGAGGTGGACAAGGGGACAACGCTCTCTTGGCATCATGGTTAGCTGCCCATGGTCATTGGTCATGAGGGTTTAAACAGCTGAGTGGCACAGAGGAGATGGCCAGCCCCAAAATAATATATTTCAATAGAGGTAGGTGGGGAGATAGGGGGAACGGAGTCAAGCCATCATCTTCTTGAAGGAAGACCAGGAGTTCCCCTATATCAACCCGAGGGAAGAACAAAGATGGCTGCCATCAAAGACCAGTGATGGCTACCTAGAAGGACCTCAAGACCACTGGGACATGGGATTGTGCTGTTTCTACACCCCCATTCTACAGAATGACTTAGGATCAGTGAGATTTTCTCATCCACCATAGATCGTATATTGTCTTTCTTCACCTCAATAGTGAATGCACCACATCTCAATTGATGCTTCTCAATAAACTACTAGAAAATTGCCACACATTGTTGACTGTCTATATAAAGTAAGTGAGATTGTGAACCCCCTTAAAACCAACACAATCTCCTGCTATTTTCCCATACCATTGCATTTAACGCTAAATACTGTGGCTACAAAAGAAGGCTAGGAAATCCATGGTAAGTAACTCACCTTCTGACTTTTCAACTAAAAGGCACAAATCACAGGGGTGATTAGAATACTCTCTAATTCCCTGGACAAGAATGGTATCAACGCATTCAAGAAATTCAGCTCCATCCAGGAAAAAGCAGTCTGCTTAACTGGGACCCTATGCACCACCTTCAAAATCCACTCACTACACTACTGAGGCATACGTGGTATGAACATGTACCATCTACAAAATACAAGTTCACCAGTCAGCTCCCAAATTTGCGATCTCTATCACTCCCAAAGAAGTGGACAGCAGATGGAACACTGCCATCTGCAAGTTCCCTTCAAAATCACACAGTGTTACTGGTTTGGAAATATATTACTGTTTCTCTATTGCTGCTGGGTCAAAATCCTGGAACTTCCACTCTAATCATTTTAAACAGCGCAATTAGATCATCCCTTCCTGTTATATACAATTTTGTGCAGGGGAAGCAATTCTCTCAGTAGAAGTTTGACACTTATTAGTTTCAGAGCATCATAGGAATTTACAGCAAGGAGGATGCCATTTAACTCATTGTGACTGTGTCAGCTCTGTGCTAGAATCATTCAGTTGTCCTACTTTTTCTTTATGACCCTGCATATCCCTCTAATGCAGCTTTTTATCCTCATTTCCTTTAAAAGAGCTAATGGTCAGTTTTTCCTCAGTTATCATTCTGTGATCTACCATTTTCCCTTAATTTTGATGGTTGTTGGAGAGACTAGGAGGCCAGGGTACAACCTTAGAGTAAAGGAAAGACCTATGCTTCCCTTTATTGGTCAGAGTATTGAGTACAGGAATTGGGAGGTCATGTTGCAGCTGTGCAGGACATTGGTTAGGCCACTGTTGGAATATTGCGTGCAATTCTGGTCTCCTTCCTATTGGAAAGATGTTGTGAAACTTGAGAGGGTTCAGAAAAGATTTACAAGGATGTTGCCAGGGTTGGGGGATTTGAGCTATAGGGAGAGGCTGAACAGGCTGGGGTTGTTTGCCCTGGAGCGTTAGAGGCTGAGGGGTGACCTTATAGAGGTTTACAAAATTATGAGGGGCATGGATAGGGTAAATAGGAAAAGTCTTTTCCCTGGGGTCAGGGAGTCCAGAACTAGAGGGCATAGGTTTAGGGTGAGAGGGAAAAGATATAAAAGAGACCTACGGGGCAACCTTTTCACACAGAGGGTGGTACGTGTATGGAATGAGCTGCCAAATGAAGTGGTGGAGGCTGGTACAATTGCAACATTTAAGAGGCATTTGGATAGGTATATGAATAGGAGGGATTTGGAGGGATATGGGCCGGGTGCTGGCAGGTGGGACTAGATTGGGTTGGGATATCTGGTCGGCATGGACGGGTTGAACCGAAGGGCCGATTTCTATGCTGTACATTTCTATGACTCTATGACTCTAAGCTTCTTCAGCCATACAGTGGTGAACCTATGGAATTCACTGCCAATGAAGGCTTTGGAGGCCAGGTCATTGAGTATACATAAGACAGAGATGGGTAGGTTCTTCATTGTTAAGGTCATAAAGAAAAAGCGGGAGAATGGGGTTGAAAAACTTATCAGCCATGATTAAATGGCAGAGCAGACTCGATGGGCTGAATGGCCTAATTTCTACTCCTATGTCTTATGGTCTTCCACTGGAGAAAAAGACTCCTAACCTATTGACTCAGTGAAAATTTTAATTGATGGTCCATCACCAGAAAACAGAAAAAGTTCATTTTCTTCATCCTTAGTTAAAAATCACACAACACCAGGTTATAGTCCAACAGGTTTATTTGGAAACACCGGCTTTCAGAACACCACTCCTTCATCAGTTGGTTGTCATACATCACCTGATGAAGGAGCGACGCTCCGAAAGCTGGTGCTTCCAAATAAACCTGTTGGACTATAACCTGGTGTTGTGTGATTTTTTTACTTTGTCCACTCCAATCCAACCCCAGCTCCTCCAACTCATTCCTTCATCCTATATGAGATGTTGATGTTTGAACTTTTTGAAAGGATAGGTTACACTACCTGGAAAAACAATAAATTCAGTTGCATCTTACACGACATGTAAGATTTACACCAATTCGATTAATACCATAAAAAAGGAAGAGAGTTTGCATCAAAGGTGTTTGAACATTTGTTTCATAAAGACTGACTAGTACAGTGTCCACTGAGATGCTTACTCTATGTAAAGCTATCAGGGATTGAGAGATGGAGAGGATTAAATGAGAAACGAATGGTGTGAGGTTGTGTCTGCCAAGAGAACACAATGGAATTTGATTAAGTTAGAAAACCTTCTCTTGTCAAAATCCAAGCTCAAAGCAGCACATTCTGGTCAGCAGGAGCTGTATTTAATACAAAGCAGGTGACGAGAAGACTTTGAAAAGGGGAAACATTCACAAAATACAAACATGCAGCCTCTCATTAAAATGATGTCAGAGCTGGATAAAGCCAGAACACATGGTTATCCTGGCTGCTCATATAGACATCCTGGGCATTGAAGGTGCTGAACAATTACTTCTTGAAAGGAACAACAGGGCTATTTTTCCTGTCCTACTATAGCTGTGTTTCAAAATCATCAAGACGAAGGAAAGAAATATTACTATTTAGCACGCAGCTACTGCCACATATGTTCAGTTCAGTTTCTCGAAATGTTACGCCCTAATTGAGTCAACGTTTGAAGGAACTGAATCCCACAAACCTTTTCTTAGTTATCCACTAATGACTGTGGACAACCAGAATCTAATGCAAAGACACAAATGACATTCACTGTATTACAGTTAAACACAGCAAACCGACGGGCTGTCTTGTCTGAATACCTCACCTTCACGGCAGCGGCTGTTCTTTCTTAACTCCCACCAACATTTCCCTCTCCAAATGTCCCAGCCCAGAGTGAGGCAGAGGGAACAATGGGAGCTGGTATTAATGATTTCCCAGTACAACACTTTTGAGAGGGGGTATGGGAGGGGAAGTGAAGTGCTAATCGGAAAGCTAAGGCTCCAATACAATGGAAAATAAGAAGTCTGTATGTCCTTGCTTGCTATGATTTCCCTATACTGCTCATAAACAAAGTTTTCACTGTATCTCGCTGGAAGTGACAATAAATCAATCAATTAAGAAGTATCATGATTCTCCTTTGCCATCGCATCAATTGCAAATCAGAGTGAATTTCTTTCAGTAATAACTTTTGGAATGCAGAATGTAAATAAGTTGAAGCACGATATGTGGTGTGTGTAACATACTGGGGAACAGATGACTTGGTATGAACTGTGAAAACATCTTTCAATCAACACACCCGGGTATGAAATCACACATATCTGGCTCAATGCAACTGGGCCAGAGGTAGGAACATTACCACTCAGTCACAAGAACCTCCTGGTGCTAAAGGCATATGAACTGTTTACTCATAAGCAGAACATTGCCTGGGATTTCACTTGTGCCCCTCTAAGTAGACATGGGCTGAAACAGAGGCTGTTCAACTATGAATATAATGTGCAGTTCTGGAAAAGCATCACATTAAAGTGTGAAAACACTGGCTCAAGTTCCATCCTTCCTTGGCGTTCAGGAGTTTAACTCAGCGTTCCAAATGACACCCACAACCACCAACACTGAGGTTTTCCTTGTTTCATGGCCAAGTCTAATTCATGGAGATTGATCGCAATGACATGTGTGTGCTTGTGGGGTAATCCTATGAAAAGTGAACAGGAACATAGGAACAGGAGTAGGCCACTCAGCCTGTCAAGCCTGTGTCACCAGTTTGCAATCCTGGGGCTGATCAATATTTTTTTACCCACATCATCTCCATAACCCTTTATGCCATGTAAAATTTGGAGAATGAGAGGACTGCAGTTGCTGGAGATCAGAGTTGAGATGTGGTACTGGAAAAGCACAACAGATCAGGCAGCATCCGAAGAGCAGGAGAGTTGACGTTTCAGGCATAAGCCCTTCATCAGAAGCCTATGTCCGAAACATCGATTCTCCTGCTCCTCAGATGCTGCCTGACCTGCTGTGTTTTTCCAGCACCACACCCTGAACTGCCATGTTAAATTTGTCAACCTCCACTTTAATTATACTCAAAAAATGAGCGTCTATAGACCTCTGGAGGTCCGAGGATTCGCCACCCTCTCAGTAAAGACATTCTACTCATCTCATTCCTAAATGGGGTCCCAATTTATTTTTAAATTGTGTTGCTAGTTCCAGTCGTCTCAACTGTGGGAAATATTTTAACTTGCATCTACTCTGCCTATCTATATAAGAATTTTGTACATTTCAATAAGATCGCCTCTCATTCTTCAAAACACTGTACTTTTTCCAAACTTGCTGCCTTCTGTCTCAGCACTGCATTTACAGTGATGCTTGCTCATTGCAAGTACCTTTGGATGGTACCTTTTAACATAGAGATGCTGTTGTGGTACAGCTACCACATGCTGATTAGGAAGCTCTCCTGCTCTCACCGCCTGCCATTGGTGTGTTGGAAGGATTTACAGATTGGCAATCAACCTGTTTGACATTAGGACACAATGGGCATCAAGTCCTGAGGTGGGATTTGGAACGTCTAACCCAGATACAAGGCTGTTACACACTGTATCACAAGATCTTGTCGAATAATTGCCAAAAACACTTCGACTGTTGCATCATATGTGGAAGCCTGGTGGAGAGCTTGGTGGATTTTAGTCTTTATCTATTGAACTATTCTTATATTCTGCATTGCCTTCTCAACATTACCAATTAGTTTATCTTTTCCTCATATAAAAGGTCAACGGTTTATCGAATGAACTCATTTTTTATTCACTCACGGGACATGGGTGTCACTGGCTGAGCCTGTCCCCAGTTGCCCTCAACAAGGTGGTGGTGAGCTGCCATCTTGAACCTTAGGTGGCATTAAGGGATACTAATGCATCAATTATTACAATCAACTGCACAAGTACGAAGAGACCTTTTTGATTTTGGATTTTCTCATTGAGTTATTCTATCTAATACAGGGCCTTGGTGAGGCCATACCTGGAGTTCTGTGTGCATTTTAGTCTCTTCATCTGAGGAAGGATGCTCTGGCCATGGAGGGAGAGCAACAAAGGTTTCCGAGACACATTTCTGCGATGACAGGATTGGCAAATGAAGAGAGATTGGATCCATTAGGACTACATTCACTGGAGTTTAGAAGTAAAGAGAAGGAATCTCATAGAAACCTGTAAATGTGTAACAGTGTCAATGCTGGAAGGGTGTTCCTGATAATGGGGGAACCTAGTATCTGGGGTCACAGACAGGGTAGGACTGAGATGAGAAATGTCTTCACCCAGAGAATGGTGAACCTGTGGTATTTTCCAAAGGAGGTTGAGATCAAAACATTAAATGCTTTCAAGATGGGGTGGCATGGTGGGTCAGTGGTTAGCAATACTGCTTCACAGCACCAGAGATCTGGGTTCAATTTCAGCATTGGTTTCATTCTCCTCATGTCTGCGTGGGTTTCATCCCACAGTCCAAAGATGTGCAGACTAGGCAGATTGGCCATGCTAAATTGCCCATAGTGTTCAGGGATATGCTAGTTTGTGCAGACTAGTTGGGTTAGCTAGGGTTATAGGGTAGGGTGTGGATCTAGCTGGGTTGCTCTTTGGACGGTCAATGTGTGCTCGATGTGCCAAATGGCCTGCTTCCATACTGTAGCGAGTCTATGATTCTAAGAGTTAGATGTGCTTCTTAGGGTTAAAGGGATCAAAAGAGTAAGGGGAGAAAGTGGGAACTGGGGACTGAGTTGGATAATCAGCCATGATCATATTGAATGGTGGAGCAAGCTCAATGGGCTTAATGGCCTACTCTTGTTTCTTGTCATTATCATAGAATCTCTACAGTGTAAAAACAGGCCATTCAGCCCTACAAGTCAATGCTGACACTCCAAAGAGTAACCCAACCAGACCCATTCCCCTACCCTATTTCCCCTGACTAATGCACCTAACCTACACATCCCTGGACACTCTGGACAATTTCAGCATGGCCAATTCACCCAACCTGCACATCTTTGGACTGTTTGAGGAAACCGGAGCACCCGGAGGAAACCTGCACAGACATGGGGAGAATGTGCAAACTCCACATAGACTGTTGCCGGAGGCTGGAATCGAACCCGGGTCCCTGGCGCTGTGAAGTAGCAGTGCTAATATGCTAATCTTTCTGCCTTGTAGAGCTACTGTCTTCTAGTGGTAGGATTTCATGGCAACAAATAATTCCCGGAAAAGCTATTAGCTGACTGCACAATAAAAACCCACATTCACCAACCACACAGAGACAGAGCAAAGCTATTTGTTTGGTGCCCTGGTGTATTGAACTACATCCGAATGTTCATTAAATCTCCTCATGCTCAAATGCCTTCTGATCGCATATATGCAGATGTTCTTGATCTACTCATATTGAACCACACAGCCTTATTATCACACAAGCTGCTTTGTTCCTTTGAAGAATGAAGCCTCTGCTGAAGGATTTATTATAAAAGTTAATGCAATGCAAGGACAGCAGTCAATGAGACCAGGTCACTGCACAATGTCACATGGTTACCTGCCTGGGCGAAGAGTGAAAATAATTTGCAAAGATGAACCAGAACTGAAAGGTTGTAAATATCAGGAAAGACTTTACAGTTTGTATTGCTTTTCTCTAGATGGGAGAAGGCTAAGTGACAGCATAGTAGAGGTCTTTATAATTGTGATAAGTGACTGCAGGGAAGATGATTCCATGTGTGAAAGGCCCAAGGCTATAAATATGGGATAGTCACCATGAATCCAATCGGGAATTCCCAGCAAGAATGTGGAATTTGCTCACTTGTGGAATAGTTGAACTGAACAAATTAAGCACAAAGGAGAAGTGCACACTAAATATACAAGAGAGAAAAAAGGGCAGATACACTAATGTCGCAAAGTGAATTCGGAGTGTCATGGCAATATGTGTGAAGCATCAACACCAGCTTCGAGTTTCTCCTTATTTTCCCCTTCTGCTCCCATAGATAGTTATTTGTGGAACAGTTTGTAAATGATTGCCAGAGGCAGTAGAGTCATAAAGCATTGAAACAGACCTTTCGGTCCAACCATTCCATGCTAAAAATAATCCCAAACTAAACTCGCCCTCTCCTGGCCCTGACACCTTTCCTATGCATGTACTTATCCCACTGTGTTTTAAACATTGTAACCGTGCCTGCATCCACCACTTCCTCTGCAAGTTCATTCCAGATACAAACCACCTTCGATGTAAAAAATGTGCCCCTCATATCTTTTTTAAATCTCTCTCCTTTCACTTTTAAAATATGCCTGTAGTCTAGAACTCATCCCTCCCAGGGAAAAGAAAACTACCACCAACTCTATCTGTACCTTGTGTGATTTTATAAACCTCTCAACCTCCTATGCTGCAGTGAAAAATGTCCCAGCCTATCCAGTCTTACTCTATAACTCAAACTGTCCACACCAGCAACATCCTGGGAAATTTCTTCTGAACCTTCTCGAGTTTAATAATATCTTTCCTATAACTGGGCAACCACAACTGGATAAAAACCCTTCCCCCACCTCACCCTAGTTCCAAACTTCCAGCTCAGCACTGTCCCCATGACGTGTCCAGACCTGTCCGACCTGCCTCGCTCCTTTTCCACCTTTCCACTCCACCCTCTCCTCCCTGACCTATCACCTTCATCTCCTCCCCACTCACCTATTGTACTCTATGCTACTTTCTCCCTACCCCCACCCTCCTCTAGCTTATCTCTCCACGCTTCAGGCTCACTGCCTTTATTCCTGATGAAGGGCTTTTGCCTGAAACGTCAATTTCGCTGCACTTAGGATGCTGTGCATCACTAATCCAGAACCAGAACTGGACACAGTACTCCAGAAGAGGCCTCAACAATGTCCTGTACATTCTCAACCTGACTTCCCAACTCCTATACTTAAGGACTGAGCAATGAAGGCAAACGTGCTAAAAGCCTTTTTAACTACCCTGTCCATATGTGATGCAAACTTCAAAGAATTATGTATCTGACTCCCTAATTCCCTCTGTTCTACAACGCTACCCAGGTCCTACTATTAATTGTATAAGCCCTACCCTGGTTTGTTGCACAGAAATGCAATAATAGCTTGAGAGGAATCACTTTGCGTTATGTATGACTGACTGGGGACTCTCCTTTTCTTACTACTTGTCATAGATGTATCAGAGAGATATACAATCAACACATTGAGGCCACATTATAAATGCACCTAATGTGACTGAAGGGAGTTTTAAGCTGGATTTTCAGGAGCAGAGGAAATGCCATTACTGGCTTGGAGCAAGCTGTGACAGTGGTTCCTTTCATTTTAAACCATCCCTTTCCATTTCTGTTCTGCCCAATAGGTATGGGAGAGAATGGGGAAAGAGATTTCACACTTCCCACATCACAAGGCTTCTATTATTTCAAACAAGAGGCACATGGAACATGTGTGGTCAATCACTTGAAGGGAAACCTTAGGAAAATGAACATTTTTTTTGTAAATGTAATTAGACAACAACATCTGTTCTCATTGGAAAATAGAGAATCCGGGATAAGATCCAAGTTTATAACATAATGAAAGGAATCGACAGGTGGATGGAGGGAGCCTCTCATTGCCAAAAAAGGACAGAGTTTGATTGCGAGGTAAGAGAGCCACAAAATGAATGCTATTGCAAACGTTAACTGCTTACAGTTCAGTGAGGCACTTGTGGGACTGATTGTATCCAAGTGCGGTTCATGGTGATTCAATTCATGCATTGTTCACAACAGAATACCGACAGATTAGTAATTGAGCAGCAAGTGGAGAAAAATGAGCTTGGCATGAGGTGGGTGGTAGATATCACACATCAGTGATGGTCATAAGCCAAATACTAAACAAAAAACTAAAAGAACTGTGAATGCTGGAAATCAAGAAACAAAACAGAAATTGCTGAAAAAGCTAACAATGGGCTGTGTGTAATAGTAGGCCATGTGAGAGCAAGGCTTGGTGTATGGGGGTTGCGGTAAGGACATGGGAGAAAGTGCCTAAAGCCCTAAAATTGTTGAACTCAAAGGTGTAAAACCTGCCCATTTACCTCCTCCTTCCTCTCTATCCAAGGGCCCAAACAACTTTACAGGTGAAGCAGTGCTTTACGTGCACTTCACACAGTCTAGTCTCCAGCATTCGCTGCTCACAATGTGGTGTCCTCTACATTGGGCAAACGAAGCGTAAACTGGATAACCGCTTTGCAGAACATCTACGTTCTGTCTGTAAAAAAGACCCTGAGCTTCCAGTTGCCTGCCACTTTAACACCCCCACCCTGTCCCCTGGTCAACATCTCTGTCTCAGGCTGGCTGCAGTGCTCCAGCGAAGCTCAGTGCAAGCTGGGAACGGATTTTCTGCTTGAGAACTCCACAAGGTTTGGACTCAATATCCAGTTAAACAACTTCATGGCTTGAGGGATCTTCTCCGATGTCCTTATCCCAACCCCCACACACCAGGCCTGGTCATCACATGGTCTGCTATTACACACTACCCATTGTTAGTCACTAACAGTCCCCATTAGCAGCCATTCATTCTCCTAGGCTAGAGAGCTTTGAGAAGATTTGTAGCTCAGGTTGAGGTTCTGGATATAGGTTTGCTTTAGTGGAAACAAACCTTTCAGCTCTGCGAGCAAAAATACACCCTAGGCTGACTGTTATCCACTCCTTTGTCTGTCCACCTGTTCTTCTCTCTCTTTGGGCTGTATCTCCACTCCCCTCACCCTGTCTTCTGCACATACACCAACTTTCTCCTAACTACCATCAGTTCTGAGGGAGGGTCACTGAATCTGAATGTTAACTCAGATTTCTTGCCATAGATGTTGCCAGACTTGCTGGGCTTTCCCAGTAATTTCTGTGTTTTGTTTATAAACCAAATACTCTTTCTTTCACTAATTTGCTTTGGTTCGTAAGAGTTAAAAATAAGTTTCAATGTATTACATTGTTCCTCTGTGATGTATGGAAGGAAAAGTGTGTGAATGTGGAGTGAAGATGGGTGCAGCCTCTCTCTCTCTCTCACTTAATATTTCTATCTCTTGTGATGGGCTTCGCACTTCCACAGCTGCGTGGAATATGCTTCTTTTCTAATCCACATTCCACTCCATCCTGTTTTCCCAGTTTTGTTATCTGCACTGAATCTAAATCGGTGTGTCTACCTTCTGAAACATATCCCTTTCCTTTTCCTCAGTTGAGGATTTCTGTTTGGTTACAATCAACGAGGACCTTGAGAGGATTTATCCCAGTTCAAAAACATCAACATTGAGCCCATCTAATTGCTCTCACAACTATGACAGATTTTTGCTGCCTGTCTGTTTAATCTCATCAGTCCCTGATGACCTTTGGCCTTTCTGCAAGAACAACGTGAGTGCACGATTAAACACATCTTCCACTTCCACTTTCTCGAGTGACAATTCTCTCTGTGGTGCTCTGAATCACACATCCTTGCTTTAGTTTTCTCTTTCTCTGGTACTTTCCTGTATAAAGGCAGAAGGTACAATGCCTGCCCATTCACCAAGCCGTACAGAATCATCCTGGGTCCGAAACATATCCATCACAGCCTTAAATATTCACAAGGACTCTGCTCCCACAGCACTCTGTGGCAAGGAGTTTCAAAGACATTCAACCCCGAGACAGAAAGAAATTCCTCTTCATCCTAGTGTTAAATTGGCACCCTTTTATATTGAAACGATGCCCTCTGCTCTTAGACACTCCCACGAGGGGAAACATCCTCTCAGCATTCACCCTGTCAAGTCCTTTAAGAATCTGATATGATTCAATGAGATCAAGGCTCATTCTTCTAAATTCCAGTGAGTAGTCCCAAGTCAATTACATCCGTACCAAAGAATTTACCATTGAGAACATAATTTTCTTCTGACTGGAACATTATATTGAAACAGGAAGCTTTCATTTTCTACAGCACCTTGAGGATTTTAGTGGCCTGTATTGTCACATTACTTGCAGTTCAGGGTTCACACATTGGTTATTTACGTCTCTTTGTGGCCTGTAATAGTTTCCTGCTCTCTCAGAGTTACTACTGTTGTCTCTTGTTGGTTCTGCAAACTGGTTTGTTTCCATCTTTGCACATAACATAGGAAGTGTTCGAGAAGTGCAGGGGTCTGAAGAAGAGGCATTCTGGATTTGTAACGTTAACTCTCTCTCTCTCTCTCTCTCTCTCTATATATATATATATATAGGTGCTGCCGGATCTGCTGAGTTACTGCAGCACTTTCTGCATTGTTATTACAGATCTCTAACATTTGCAGTATTTGGCTTTTACTTGTCCATAACACAGTTCTCTGCAGGTTCACCTTTTCCCAGTGCACATTGTTCCAACCTTACTTCGCAGGCTGTTGCATGTGACTGCAGGTCTCTTTGGCATCATGATACACATTGTTAACACATCCATTCTCATTATAACACACTTGGACCATTCCAAAAATGCTTTACAACCAATAAGATATTTTTGAAGCACAACCAACAAGGTGTAAGAGGGGAGGGCAATGTTTGTCAAGTTTGTCAATGGGATTGGACAGATTAGTTCCCTTAACTAAAAGAAAAAAACACATACTTGGAAGTCAGCTTTGACTGTTAAGTTAATGGACTTGATGAATTGTTGGAGCTACTTGAATTGAAAGAGGGGATGATTTTTATGTCAGACAGTACTTTTATCCACTTAACAGGGTCTGCATTTATAACTGATAGTGCAGCAGTCACAATTCTTGGGCCTTGTACGATTGTCTAGTGGTGTGGTAATTAAAGTGCAAGCCAATGCAAAAACTTCCAGAGAGATGACTGTAGAATGGATTTGTTCGTATGCGTGAGTTTATCAATATCTTCGGGCAGTGTCATCTTTCGCAATCAGTCCTGATGAATTTGTCTTGAAAGTGTGCGTGTGACAAAGAGCCAGCAAAATGACAGCAGGATAGTTAACCAGAACATTTCACACCAAAAAAAAAATTTTAACAGAATGCACTTTAACATCGCTCTATTCTATAAGACACTCAATGAACAAGAAGACAACAGCCAAGATCCAATCAGCTCAGAGAACTTACCCGGCAATAACAATGAAAAAGTCAAGACGGTTCCACGTGTCGCCGAGGTAACATTTCGGGCCAAAGATGCCCAACGCTACCATCTTGGCAATCATCTCCACCGCAAAGAATGCAAAGATGAAATCATCGAAACCCTGAAAAACAGAATGAGTAGGCAGTCAATGTGTTAGACTTGAGTGGAGGCCGGAGCAGGGACATTAGGCTGTGACTGTCCACCACGTTATTCAAAAACCTGACGTTTATGGGATTGGATCTGTCAGGAGGAGCTGTCAGACAGCAACTAAGAGAAACGGCAAGTTATTTACACTGTTCACTGTTTAGCCTGGAATCTGACACATAATTGATCTTCTTATGTCGAAGCCCCGTGAGCAAATTGCCTGTCTCAAGGGGTAGCCACTGTAAAAAATGATTAAGATAATTCCATTGGAAAATCTCCAATCCAGTAGGACATTGGTACTTCTGAGCGTAGTGCTGCTGGAAGGCAGGAACAATGGCAGGCCATTCCACCCACAAGCCTGTCCCGTAAGTCACTTAGAATATGACGATCTGTTTCCTAACTTTGGGCTGGAACTGATGGAGCTGATGGCGTTTTCCGTCTCATGTTGGAGAGCCATAGAGAGGTCCATTTCTTCTCATATGACAATAGCTGGACTCAGTCATTTTACTGGACAGTGAGAGGCTTTTGCCAGATCAAGGACCCGAGAGGCAGAAGCTGCAGGTCAATCAGAGGTCAGAAGGTCCTTTGCACAGAATCGTTTCCAGGAAGGAAATGGTTGCAGCTGGCTTTTCATCACCAGAGGCTAAGGATCATTGGTGGATCCCAGACCACTGCGAGGATGGGGGAAGGCTGCTGGTGAGGGCAGGCAGAATGTAACTTATGAGGGGCATACAGTGGATGAGGGTAAATCAGAAAGGAGTGTGAATTCGGACAGATATGCTTTGAAAACAGGTGTGAAGCAGGACGGTGTATAAGTGGGGCAGGTGCAAATGGGGCTGGTAAAAAGTGGGTGGGGTACGTTGTCTGCTTGTAAGTCATGTAGGTGTAAATTGGGTTGGTGTAAAAGGGCAGGTGGAATTTGGCCAGGAGCTACATTGGGTGGGGGTAAATTGGGTGAATATACATCAGGCAAGCATAAATTAAACATAGGGTCGCACCAACGGAGGTTAAGTTGGATGGGGGTTAACTCAGTCCAGAGTAAATTGGATAAGGGCAAATTGGAAAAGGGATAAATTGGGCTTGTGTTAATTATGATGTGTGTAAATCAATGTGGAAATCTGCATTATATTCCAGTGTGTCTCCTTCAACAAGTACGGCAGGATGGAAGATGTGGCTGACCAGGTGTGGGCTGACACTGCTTACTTGAAGCAAAATTCAACAACAAGCCAATTTCATTTTTGTGGAACTGAAGATGGTGAGAGTACCTTGTACATTCAATGCAGAATGAGAAATGATCCTACAGCCATTCACCAACTGGAGATCTTGTTTCTCTATGATGGCCATGTTGGTTTTGACTGAGGCTCGTTCAGAGAGCAGTTAATCTTTGATGTGATGACCAGCTGCAGGTCACTCAGGAACTCTCCTTGAAGTGTGGTAGCATTGATATTAACATCTGGGAGAAGCTCACTACTAATTGTTCAAACAACTTATCCGTCGACTTGCATCAAGCTCCATGTCTTAACATATTAATGTTGAAACAGAGCAGTGTTAGAGAGGGAAAGGAAGCAAAGGAAATCTGGTCCTACTACCTCATGGCATGACTTTCCCCACGTTTATAACAACTTGTGATCAATAATTGATCAGTCCAGTCCTGGCAGAAAAATATTAGATGCCATCCTCAAATCATCAGACAATTGATGACGCCAGGGACAAAACCTAGTGAGTGTTCTTTGGGTGGCTTGTTTACATTGGGTGGTTGTTAATCATTAAAGGATAGGTGTAAATTAAGATGGGGGAGTAGATTAGATTAGATTCCCTACAATATGGGAACAGGCCCTTTGGCCCAACAAGTCCACACCAACCCTCCAAAGAGTAACCCACCCAGTCCCATTACCCTACCCTATATTTACCCCTGACTAATGCACCTGACACTATGGCAGTTTAACATGGCCAATCACCTGACCTGCACATCTTTGGATTGTGGGAGGAAATCCATGCAGACACGGGGAAAATGTGTAAACTCCACACAGACAGTTGCCCAAGGCAGGACTCAAACCCGGGTCCCTTGCGTTGTGAGGCAGTACTGCTAACTACTGTGCACCCATCTGCTAGTGTTTGCTTCCCATGAGATTGTTAAGGAGAAAGTTACACTTGAGCTCTGTTGCACTGCACCAACCTTTGCACATATTACCCACTGGTGGTCACATTGGGACAGTGAGAACTTGCACATCTTGAATGCCAGTTATCTGTTCTTTAGTTTGACTTGCTCCTCAAGGACATTGACAAGTAAATGAAGTGGACAGGTAAGTGGCAGATGAGGGTTAACACTTTGATTAGAAGGGCGCTATAAGGGAGTACAATCCGAAAGGGGATGCAAGAGCAGACAGTGTGCACAGGGTCGATGTGTGCACAGATCACTGAAGGCAGAATGACAGTTGAAGAGATCAGTTAATGAAAAGTACAGTATCCTTCGCTTTATTTATAAGGGCATGGAGTACAAGAGCAAGGTGGTGATGTTGAACATGTATAAGACTCTTGTTAAACCTCAGCTGGAGTACAGTGCAGTGTCATGGCTGCTATATTATTGGAAAGGTGTGAATGCATGGGAGAGAGTGTACAAGTGACTTGTAAGAATGGTCGCGGGAATGAGAAACTGGTTGAAGAACCTTCAGTTGGGTGGATCTCTTTGAAGAGAAGAAGACTGAGAGATTTGATTGAAATTTTCAAAACCTTGAGTGGGCTGGATAGAGTAGAGAGGGAACAACTGTTCCTGCTCATGGAAGGAAAAAGAATGTGAATGCAGAGATTTAAAATGATATGCAAAAGAAGCAAAAGTAATGTGAGGAAAGTCTTTTTCACTCAGCAAGTAGTTAGGATATGGAAAGCACTGCCTGGAAATGCCGTGAATACAGGTTCACTCGAGCCATTCAGGAAGACATTGGATGATTTTTCAGAATCAATGAAGTTAATTTGGTTTGCAGGTGAAGCAAGTAATTCAGAGGGCAGACGGAATATTGTCCTTCATTGCTAACGGGATGGAGTTTGAAAGCAGGGTGGCTATGTTACAGCTGCACAGGGCGCTGGTGAGGCCACACCTGGAGTACTGTGTGCAGATTTAGTCTCTTTACTTGAGAAAGGATGTACTGGCACTGAAAGGGGTGCAGAGGAGGTTCACTCGGTTGATTCTGGAATTGAGAGGTTTGGCTTATGAGGAGAGATTGCACAAACTGAGCCTATACTCATTGGAATTTAGAAAAGGGGGGATCTTATAGAAACATGTAAAATTGTAAAGGGAATAGATAAGATAGAAGCAGGGAGGTTGTTTCCCTGGTGGGTGGAACTAGAACTAGGGGGCATATTCTCAACGTTATGGAGAGCAGATTTAGGACTGAGTTAAGGAGGAACTTCTTCACCCAGAGGGTTGTGAATCTGTGGAATTCCCCGCCCAGTGAAGCAGTTGAGGCTGCCTCATTGAATGTGTTTAAGGCAAAGATAGATGGAATTTAGAACAGTAAAGGAATTAAGGGTTATGGTGAGCGGGCGGGTAAGTGGAGCTGAGCGCATGAAAAGATCAGTCGTGGTCTTATTGAATGGTGGAGCAGGTTTGACGGGCTGAATGGCCACCTCCTGCATCTATTTCTTAAGTTCTTATGAAGTAGTCTGCAAGTGTATGGGGAAAACGCAGGAGATTGGCACTCGGCAATAGGACCAGAACAGGCACCTTGGGAAGGATGGTCTCCTTCAGCTCCACAACTGTTCTGTACTTTGCCAAAGACAAAAGCCCACAGGATTCACTGTGGCAGCTGGGGAGTGCAACCTGCCCTAAATCCAATCAAAAAATCTCTCTTTTAATATTATTAGACATCAGCTCCTGACATTCGGTTTACTGTATTGATTGACAGGGTGAAGCGCGAACAGCATGTACGTTTAAAAAAAGCAATCATTCACAGTTCATTTCGGCAAACATTCCATTTTTAATGTTGCATAAGATAAACTAATTTTAAAAATACAGCGTTTGCTGAAACTTGATGGTTAGGTGACGGTTGCTGATTTCAACATGCCATTATAAAAACGTTTCACATCTGCCTTTAATGCTGAAGAGAACATGGGTCTCTCAATGACTTGCATTAATGAACCAAAGTGAAGCTTGGGGTTAATGTACCGGATTCTGCACTGCCAATCTTCAAGGAATTTCCAAGAATTACAGATTAATCCTGAGATGATGCTATGTGCATGCACACAGTAGGAAGGGAGGTAGGTACATCGTGGTGAGGTCAGTGGAGTAATAATTCAGAGCCACAGGATAATTTCTGGGAACAGGGTTTCAAATCCCACTATGATAGAGGGTGAAATGTGAATTCTATAAATTCTGATGTTGAAACTAATTTAATGGTAACTAAGTGTGGATTGTTATAAAATCTAAATATCCAATGCCCTTTAGGGATGGAAATCTGACATCCTTAACACGTCTGGCCTGCATGTGACTCCAGACCCACATGAATGAAGTCACCTTTTAACTGTCCTTTGAAATGGCCGAAAGATCCAATCAGTTCAGGAGCAAAAAGAGATGGACAGCAAATGCAATGTCCACACCCAGCAAGATTAAATGAGACAACATTGTAGGGACCTTAGAATAAAATTAAATATCTTGATCATTTTTTAAATGTGTTTGTTCATTCATTATAAAAAATATTTTGGATTATGAGGCGAGGGGACATTTTAAGTGTTTAGCACAGTTAAATGTAGGAGGTCAGATTTTGAAATCTGCAAGAATCTTTCCAATCAGAATATACAACCGGGTCCAGGTATGGTTAAACCAGAGAAGGAGCATTAAACTTCACCTCTTGAACCATAACTTAGCCTTTGAAAGACTCTTTAACTTGGATCGGGTGAATATCAGAGTTTGTTTCTTCATAACAAAATGATTAAAACTAAAGGGTATCGTTTAAGAACAACCTTTTGTACCTGGACATGAGATTTCTCTTTTCCTTAGAGGCTCACTAGGATGAGGAATTCTCTCCCCTCGATGGTAGCGGCTTTGAGAACTTTAAATTTATTCAGGATTGGGTTAGGGAAGTTTTTGATTGGTGAAGGCATCGAACATCATGTGGGAGGAGACAACAAAGTCAAGTTGTGATCAGTCACAATTTTATTGAATGGCCAATTGGCCTAATCTTGCTCCAAAGTCCTGTCTAATTTCTGATTCCTCACTGAAGTGACTATTCTTGTGTCGCAAATTCCAAAAAACTGATAGTATAGATGAGCCTAATCATTACCATTATTTGTACAGCACTTTTGATGTAATGAAACATTGCAAGGCAGTGTGAAGTTCATGGTTAGTGTGGGTTCTTAGAAATTGAGAATAAACTAGAGACAGACGGAAATGTAATGTTGTACAACCAAATGACACAGACCATTTCTGAACCAACTGGTCCATGCCTTCTGGCTATCACTGCTTACGGTTCCATCTACTCGTGTTGTTCTGTATGTCAGCTACACGTGAACACCACGTACAGATTGCTGTTTCAAAATGGTACAACGTTTCACAGGAATATTATAAAACAAAACATGACAGTGAGCCACATAAGCAGATATTAGACCAGGTGGTTAAAAGCTTTGTCAAAGAGGTAGGTTTCAAGGTGTCAAGGATTTGAGGAACTCGGGTATCTCAGAAGGTTGCAGGTTGGCAGAAGATAGGCCATGAAAGGAGTTGGAAAGAAGGATGAGAACTTTGAAATTAAGACCTTGCTTGACAGGAATCTAAACTAATCAGCAAGTACAGGGGTAACAGGTGAATGGAATGTGTTAAGTTGAGACAGAGACAGCAGAGGTTTAGAAGACCTCAGCGTTACAGACTGTAAATGTTGTGAGGGTAGCAAGGGGTGCATTGGAATAGATGAGCCTGGAGTTAAAAAAGGCATGATGAGGGTTTCAGCAGCAGATGAGTGAAGATAGGAATGAAGTCAGGTAGAGCAATCCTCACTTAATATATGCACTGTATAGACATCAGGAGTTGACAGCTTCCTTCTTAGGCACATGGCTATTGACAAGTTGCTATAAAACCTCTACAAATCCATGAACTCAGCAGTAAGCAGATCTGAGATCTTCCAGCTCTGTAAGGTTTGGGTTTTATAATCAGCAGGCACTTCTCAGTTGAGAGGACCAGCAAACAGTTCGGGTGAGTGGTGAGTGACTATTGGAGAATGTCCGTACACTTCGAGGCTAAATAGCCTAACAATACTCACTATCTTTGCTGATATATAAAGAATGGACACATGGGTGCGCTACTTACCTTTGTTATGTGCTACGTTTTGTGATGAAGACCAAGGATTTAGAGAAACGTAAGAATGTATGAAATAGAAGCAGAAATATAGAGCATGTTGTCTTTTAGGCTTGCTCGACCATTGAATATGAGCATGGTTGACCTTTGACTTCAACACCACTTTCTTCCCTGCTCCCCAAATCTCTTCATCCTTTGAGTATCCAAAATCTGTCTACTCAGCCTGAATGAGACAGTGTCAACAACCCTCTGGGGTAGAGAGCTCCAAAGATTCACAATCCTTTGGGTGAAGAGATTTCTCCTCATCGGAGTCCTAAATGACCAGCTTAGCATCCTGAGACTGTGCACCATGTTCTAGATTGGCGGCATGGTGGCTTCATGATTAGCAATGCTGCCTCACAACACCAGGGACCTGGGTTTGACTTCATCCTGAGGTGACTGTCTGTGTGGAGTTTGCAAATTCTCCCCGTGTCTGTGTGGGTTTCTGCCCAGTGCCCCAGTTTCCTTCCATAGCCCAAAGAAGTGGAGGTTAGGTGGATTGGCCATGCTAAGTTGTCCATAGTGTCCAATGATGTGTAAGTTAGGTAGATTAGTCATGGAAAATGCGGTGTTACAGGGAGAAGATGGGTCTGGATCAGATGTTCTTCAGAGGGTCAGTGTAAACTGGATGGGCTGAATGGCTTGCTTCCACATATAGGGATTCTATGTCCCAGGCAGGGGGAAATAGCCTCTCAGTCACCGCCCCCCCCCCTCAGAATCATCTGTATTTCAATGAGTTGACCTCTCTTTTTGTAAGCTGAGAATGTAGTACCAATTCACCCTGTCTCACATCATAGAACAATCTTCTCAAATTAGGGACCAATATAGTGAATGTTCATTCCACCAACTCCTTCCATAAAAACAGCCCAAAATTGTACACAGCATTCCAGGAGAAAGTGAGGACTGCAGATGCTGGAGATCAGAGTCGAGAGAGTGGTGCTGGAAAAGGACTGCAAGTCCTGGGAGCAGGAGTGTCGACATTTCGAGCATAAGCTCTTCATCAGGAATGAGGCTTGTGGGCCAAGGGGGCTGAGAGATAAATGGGAGGAGTGTGGGGCTGGGGGAAGGTAGCTGGGAATGCGATAGGTAGATGAAGGTGGGGATGAAGGTGATAGGTCGGAGAGGAGGGTGGAGCAGATAGGTGGGAGGGATGATAGACAGGTAGAACCATTCCAGAGGGCTGTGCTGAGTTGGAAGTTGGGGCTGGGATAAGGTGGGGATAGGGGAAATGAGAAAACTGGTGAATTCCAGGCACAATTTCACCAATGCTGTGCATGATAACAAGATTTGATTCTGCATGTACACAATATTCTGAGCAAGAAATACCAAAAGGAACTCGGCCTTTCAAACTGCCCGTAGTAGCAGTATGCCAACTTTCTGTGCATCTTGTTTGAGTACACACACCATCAACATTTACAACATTCACATATTTTGTAAAAATATTCTAGTTTTTCTGTTCTTATGACCAAATGAATATTGTCACACTCCCTCATTTTATACTCACTGCATGTCACTTTGTTGTCCAATCACCTAACCTCAAAAAAACTCACCACTATAGATTGCCGTGAGGAGTACAGAAAGTACAGTTAGTAAGTTTGCAGATGACACCAAAATTGGAGGTGCAGTGGACAGTGAAGAGGGTTACCTCAGATTACAACAGGATCTTGACCAAATGGGCCAATGGGCTGAGAAGTGGCAGATGGAGTTTAATTCAGATAAATGTGAGGTGCTGCATTTTGGGAAAGCAAATCTTAGCAGGACTTATACACTTAATGGTAAGGTCTTAAGGAGTGTTGCTGAACAAAGAGACCTTGGAGTGCAGGTTCATAGCTCCTTGAAAGTGGAGTCGTAGTTGATAGGATAGTGAAGAAGGTGTTTGGTATGCTTTCCTTTATTGGTCAGAGTACTGAGTACAGGAGTTGGGAGGTCATCATGCAGCTGTACAGGACATTGGTTAGGTCACTGTTGGAATATTGCGTGCAATTCTGGTCTCCTTCCTATTGGAAAGATGTTTGAAACTTGAAAGGGTTCAGAAAAGATTTACAAAGATGTTGCCAGGGTTGGAGGATTTGAGCTAAACAGAGAGGCTGAACAGGCTGGGGCTGTTTTCCCTGGAGCGTTGGGGGCTGAGGGGTGACCTTATAGAGGGTTACAAAATTATGAGGGGCACAGATAGGGTAAATAGGCAAAGTCTTTTCCCTGGGGATGTGGAGTCCAGAACTAGAGGGCATAGGTTTAGGGTGAGAGGGGAAAGATATAAAAGAGACCTATGGGGCAACTTTTTCACGCAGAGGGTGGTACGTGTATGGAATGAGCTACCAGAGGATGTGGTGGAGGCTGGTACAATTGCAACATTTAAGAGGTATTTGGATGGGCATATGAATAGGAAGGGTTTGGAGGGATATGGGCCAGGTGCTGGCAGGTGGGACTAGATTGGGTTAGGATATCTGGTCGGCATGGACGGGTTGGACCGAAGGGTCTGTTTCCATGCTGTACATCTCTATGACTATGACTCTAAGATAAAAAAAATCAGATTTTAAAAAAGAGAACATGAAAAAGTGTTAGCAAGCAAGAAAAAGGAACACCCAAAAATGTTTTGTCAATATATAAAGAGCAGAAGGGACCTATCAGAGATGAAGAAGGGAACTTGTGTGAAGATGCAGAGGATATGGGAAGAATTTTAAGTAACTTTTTAAATCTCTGCATTTACGAAGGAAAGGGAAGTTGTGGATACAGTAATCCAACAGGTGCAGTGTGAAATACTGCAGAAAATAATCATAACGCGCTCATTGGTTAGCACTACTGCCTCACAGTGCCAGGGACCCGGGTTCGATTCCAGCGTCAGGCAACTGTCTATATGGAGTTTGCACATTCTCCCCGTGTCTGTGTGGGTTCCTCTGGGTGCTCTGGTTTCCCCCCACAATCCAAAGATGTACAAGTTAGGTGGACTGGCCATGCTGTATTGCCCATAGTGTTCAGGGATAACTAATTTGGTGAGTTAGTCATGGGAAATGCAGAGCTACAGGGATCAGAGAGGAAATAGCAGATGCTCTGAGGATTGTTTTCCAATCTTCACTAGACACAGGTGAGGGGATGGAGAACTGGAGGAGTGCAAATGTGGTACAAAGGACATGCTAAACAATTATAGGTCTTTAAGGTATGGTTTTGTTAAGGTAGGTCACGTCTTACAAATTAGATTGAATTCTATGAGCGAGTGATGAGGGGGATCGATGAGAGTCATGCAGTGGATGTTGTCTACATGGATTTTAGTAAGGCATATGACAAAGTCCCACGTGGCAAACTGGTTAAAAAAAAAGCCCATGGGATATGGGGTAATTTGTGAATCCAAAGTTGGCTTAGTAACAGGAAACAAAGGGGAATGATCGATGATTGTCCTTGCAAATGGAAAGCTGTTTCAAGTGGTGTTCCACAGGGCTCGGTGTTGGTACCTTTGTTCTTTGCTTTATGAACAAAATTTGAACTTGAATGTATGGGGCACAACTGGGAAATTTGTAGACAATCAAAAAATTGGCCGTGTAACAGATTGTGTAGAGGATAGCTATAAGCTCCAAAATGATATAGCTGAGTTGGTCGAGTGGGCAGGAAAGTGGCAGATGGAGTCCAACTCTGATAAGTGTGAGGCAATGCATTTAGGGAGATCAAACTGTAAAAGAGAATACATAAAAAAAAGGAATATACTGAGGGGGGTAGATGAAGTGAGACATCTTGGCAAGTAAGTGCATTGGGAAAGGTAGCAGTACAGGTAGATACAGTTGTAAAGAAAGCATATGGAATGTTCTCCTTCATTGGCAGACATACAGAGTACAAAAATAAAGATATAATGATGAAACTATGTAAGACTCTGGTGAGGCCCCAACTGGAGTATTGTTTGCAGTCTGGTCACATCACAGGAAGGACATAATTGCTTTGGCTAGAGTGCAGAGAAAATTTACTAGAATGTTGTTAGGGCTGGAGAATTGTAGCTCCGAGAGGAGATTGGAGAGGTTGGGGCTGTTCCCCTTGGAACAGAGAAGGTTGAGGCATGACATGGTTGAGGTTTACAAAATTGTAAGGGGTAGAGATACAGGAGACAGGAGGAACCTGTTTTCTTTAGCAGAGAGTACAAAAACCACAGATCATTGATTCAAGCTAAGCGGCAGAAGGATTTGAGGGGATATGAGGAATACCTTCTTTAAACAGAGGGTGGTGTGTGTCTGGAATTCACTGCTTGGATTGGTGGTGGAGGAAGACATCCTAAACTCCTTTATAATGTCCCTGGATCTGCACCATAAGTGCCGTAAGCTGCAGGGCTCTGGGCCATGTGTAGGCGGATGGGAGTAGAAAGGGCATATGGGTGTTTTCTGGTCAGCATGGACCACACAGTCCCTTCCATGCTGTATCATTTCTAAGGTTCTTTGATTCTAATGTGTTTGTGTCTGTTTGCAACTTCTTCCTAACTTCCTTGCAGCTTATTTTCCCACATCTGTTTACGTTCTCAGCACATTCAGATATAATACTCTACCTCTTTCTTTAGGTCATTAATACAGATGCTAAAAAGCCGAGACCCCAGCACTGACCCCTATACCACCTCACTAGTTACAGCATACTAACTTCAAAATGCTCCATTCATTTCAACTCTCTGCATCCTGTCTATTAAGCATCTATTAAGCAATGTTCTGCCCATGCTAACATATTACCATCAACTCCAGAAGCTTTTATCTTGCCTGTTAATATTTTGATCTGGCTTTTCATTAAATACCATGCGGAAATCCAAATATACTAATTTCTCATCACTACCTTGCTAGTTACAACCTCAGAAATTTCTAACAGATTTGTCAAACATGGTTTTCTTCTTGTAAAGGTATGTTAACTTTGATCATACTGTGACATTCCAAATACATTGCTAAGACTTTCTTAACAATAGGTTCCAGATTTTCCCAATAACTGATGTCACGTCAACTGTAGTTTATTTTCTTTCTCTCCTCCTTTCTTGAACATCAATGTTTAATTTGCCTAACTCCCAATTCACTGGGGTCATTCTAAAATCTAGGGAATTTCAGAAGAACATAACCAGCAGTTTCACTGATTGTACAGTTATCTCTTATAGAACCTCACAATACAGTCCATGATCTTTCAGAGGGTTTGTCAACTTTTGGTTCTTTACATTTTTCCAATGTTTTCCTGCTACTGTCAGTGACCAGAAGTTTCTCACTCTGTTGGCCCATTGGTTTATTTCTGTTATGAGTCTTGTGACTGTGGAGGCAGTCACTGTCTATCCAATTTCCTCACACCCCATGATCATTTCTCCTGTCTCGAAGGGACTAACTTGCACTTTAGCTGCTTTGCTCCTTTTCACATACTTGTCAAAATGCTTGCAATCTATATTTGTAACCTTGCAGGATTTACACACAGATTCCATTTTTGTCACCTTTTATGAACATTTTGGTGGCGCATCATTTGTTTTTACAAAATTCTCAGTCCTTAAACTTGCTGCCATTCTTTGCAATATTTGAAGTCTTTTTTAATCCAATATTATTGTTATCCTCCACAGTAAGCAATGGATGGATATTTCTTGTTTTTGTTTTAAAGTAGACTGTATTTTTGATGAACATGTTGAATTGTTTCTTTAATATTTTCCCTCTGCCTATTTGCCACCATACCTGATACTTTTTATTAATCTCAGTCATTCTTTCCTCACACTTTTGTAATTAAGTTCTGTCTATGTTCAAGTATTTTGCTTGCAGCTGAAGTATGTTACGTTTTAACTTAACTCCAAATTCAAATTTATTATAATCACTTTTTCCAGGAAATCTTTTAACATCAGATTTCATATGTTGCAGGTCAATAACAAAGGTTAAGAAGGAATCCCAAGGAGTTATTTGGAGTTTGAAATAAGGGTAAGTAGGAGGAAATACCTGCTTTCAAGAGATTGTGATCAATTAGGATACAAACACCATGTTATCCAAGAGCTAGCAGGCACTGGGGCCTTGGCCAAAGTGATGGAGAAATTCTAGTTCAGGCTAAAGGAATTGAGGAAGAATATGTCCTGAAGGACAAATGGGTTAAACATCTGGGTGCTTAAAATCTGGGTGCTTAAAATTATCTATGAAGCAGTGATAGTCATTTTGGAGGAATTGGTGGAGAACGTCTAATAAACAGAAATGATCATATCAGTTCCATTTTCAAGATGTACTAAAACATGCCTGGGAAATTGCAACTCCATTATACATTTTATATAGAAATCACCTTGTACTAGGCTTCAGTATGAGATAGTCAAATGTGAGGTAAAACCAAACAGAGTGCCAAGTGCAGTTCAACAAATTCAGGATAAAGCACCAAGGAGGTGGATTCAAAAGTCCAGGTAACTCCTGTATTGCCAAGAAAACTGCTGAGAGCTCTGTGGTTGTTAGCAGATACGATCTTTTTCTATTTTCCACCATAACCAATATTGCTGTGAATGTTCTACGTTTGCTATCCTTCACCAAGCATCACCCCCCCCCCCACAACACCCCCCCCCCCCCCCCCAGTTAAGATTCAATCCTGAAAGTCACACTTTTCCTGCATCTCCAAACTATAATGTTCCTGACTGGTGTTCCCATCATCATCATTTCTGTTATAGTCTGCAACCAACTGAGACCAACCTTTGTGTTGCCATCCTTTTGAATTTATTGGTTGATGTCCTCCACTGACTATAGGACCCATTCCTCTTTACAATACTGTTTGTACTAATCGGGAAATTAGGATAAATTGTGAACACAGTTGTATTCCTTTGTTGTTGTCTGATCACTCATTAGTTTTAATATGTGTGAACAGATATATCTGACGTATGCAGATCTGAGCTTGTACTACTTATGTACAGACACTAACAGACTATATGTATGCTAATAGGGATAAAATGAAAATATAATGGCTTTCAAATACTTCATGGCTGCTTAACCTTTGAAGGGATGTACAAGGCTTTCAAAAGAGCTTTTCCAATTTATGTCAAAACTGTCTCTGATGAAAAAAATCTATTCACTGTTGATCTCATGGTTTGCATTTCAGATGCACTTGTTTTTAAAGTTCTGAAACATCAGTGTACATGTTTTGTTGCATCAAAAAGGAAAGTTGTCTTCAATTATCAAACATCACCCTGTCTCTTCCCCAATACATTAACACTGATGGATCAACATGGCAGATGGAGTAATTTTATTTTCTTGTCTGGAATCAGGTGTAATTCATCAATCCTAACTTTTGTCAATTTGCCTTGCCCATTATCCCATTTGTCATTGAATAATGCCACCCTCTCACAGTCCATTCCTTTTTTTCAGTCTCTGCACTTCTATTCATCTCTGTCAGCTCTGGGTTCAGCTAAAAGATCAATCCATCAGAATCATTCATTGTATGAATGTTGGAAACTGTTCAGACAGCTTCATCTTGTGTAAACAAATATGATGGCAGTGAAAACAAAAACTCTTCAAAGAAACAGTAGATTAATACAAGGTCAACCAAATCAGGTTTCCCCTCTCCTCTACATGTATAGACACATTTCTTCCTGAGATCTAAGTGCGTGATCTTTTCTTGGAGCTCAGCCCAGCATTCATAATAAAGACACAATCCAGCTGTATCACACAAGTGGGTTGAACATATTGCAATAGAAGGATTAAACTCATAAAACACTGTTTTCCTTCTACTGTGGTTTCTTATGGAGGTTTGTATGTAACACAGTTTGACTTGGAGCCACCATGTCGTTAGACCCCTGCACCTCTGCTCCTGTATCTGTTGAGGTTTGAATTTTAAGGGTGGCAGTGTGTTATAGATCACTCAGTGAGTTGAGTTGTGATGGAAACATGCAGCTTTTTTAATGCATGGTGTAGTTTGAGAAGTGCTTATGCCCGAAACGTCGAATTTCCTGATCCTTGGATGCTGCCTGACCTGCTGTGCTTTAACCAGCAACACATTTTCAACTGTGATCTCCAGCATCTGCAGCCCTCATTTTTTACTCGTAGTTTGAGAAGTGTTAGAGACTGCAGAGACTCCAACGTTCCTCTTCCCACACACTGACCAGGAATCTCTTCTGGCTTTGCCAACAGTGATTGGAGGTGTTGGATGCATCTTACATTGAACAGAGAACAATACTTCAGGAATCCTCCGGTTAAAGGTTAACCTGTGAGGCTGTGTGATGAGTACACCTTTCTGGGCTATCGCATCCCGATGTACAGCTTAAACCATGTGCTTCCAGCTCAGTGACAGGGACACTACCCATTGTTTCCATGAGACTTCCCTTGAATTCTGGGCACATGCCGTGATTAGTTTATTGTGAGGGAGGAGCACATGGAGGAGTTCAAACTTCCTAAGATGCATCTCACAGTTAGCGAGGGGTGCCTTCGATCCCTCTAACCTTGCAGACATATCACCAACTGTCCCCATCCCGAACATGTTCAGCATTTGTACCTGAGAGTGAAACAAAAAGAGCTCACCTGGAGAATTTTGCAGCGCTCCGAGTCACAAGTATTGTCTTCGCAGGGTTGGAACATTCCCAGGGTGACACAATTCAGTAAGATGACCAACATGCTCATCCGTTCGAACCATGTAATGGAGCAAGGAGTTAAGGAAACATCAAGACACAGATACAGCAACAGATTATCACAAAGACCCAGTAAGGAAACCATACATTCAAAGCTCTGAAGGTTTAGAGAAATGCTTCCCTGAACAAACAACGCAGAAATCTGGGATGATTAGGTCACTGTCCAGATTAACACAACCAGCCTTGACTGGAGTTTGTTGGACTGGCTGTGAAACGGAACCAATCCTGTCAGTTTTCCACCTGGCAAGCTAGTCCAAGTATTTCCTTCATTGATGTGGGTTTCAGTCAAGCGCTCTCATGCACTCAGAGAGAATATGTACTTACAAGGGTTTAGATGTTCCATTACAGTGAATTGATGCTTCAAAACAGGAACTAAGCTTGTATTAAAACACTTTAACACTGTGAGGGGAGAGTCTCTCAGTGAACAGTTTGCTCCTTCAGCCCTCTCCCCTCATTTTCTGCAGATGCTGGCTCTCAATAAATCACAATGGCATGGCAATTGGAATCTCACTCAGGTGACACCTCACTTACCTCCTTCAGAGAGCAGAATTATACAGCTATTTTACAAACCATGCAAATAGATGTAAAGACACATGCAGATTTGAAGGGGAGTTAGCTGGCTCTCTCTTCTCACAGCCATATTTCTGAAAGTCGGCCATAGATTCCCATTGAAGTGGTTCATGTTGATGGGTCAAGTACCACAACTGTTTGCCACTGTCTTCTCCTGGGTGGCTGATCAGACTGATCTCCTGCTCTTATTACTCACTATCAGAAAAAAAATTACAGGCTGACAACCAACTTGTTTGACCCCATAATAAACAAAGTCAATGAGTTCTGGAGTGGGATTCGAACCCAAGATTTCTGGCCCAGATGTATGGGCGCTACCCAGAGCAAAACCTGACCTTGAAGCATGGGGTAAGGTGAAGAGACATGTGTCTGAGAACTACCACATCCAGTGCAAGGACTGCATCCACAACATTGGCATAATTCTGCATCAGACGCTCACCACCTTAGTCAACTGAGCTAACTAAACTCTACGCTAGAGATCAGGGTGAGTTGCTCATGTGTTGTGGAGCTGCACAAGTTACACGTGAATAGGGATTGTCTGAACAGCCTCTTGAATGCTGAATTCTCAGATCAAAGGCATTTTGTGAGCTATCTGAGCTGAGTGGCACCAGTTCCTCAAGGACAATGGAAACATCGCAGTCTCTTTCAGGTTGGGAATTCCTGCTATCTCACCCATGAAGAAACAGGGATTTTCTTTTTCTGTGCATGACTTGGACAGTTGGCTGAAGCTGGTGGTTTTCACATGCCCTTGTACAACGGTTTTCCTGGGCAGTGGAGATTGTGGAGTTGGGAGCCCTTGTCACAACAGAACCCAATTCTGCCCTCAACAGATTAGAACCAATAAAAGATAAATTCAGGTCAGGTATGAGGAGGTTCTGCATACAACGAATGATTAACGCATAGAATGAGTCCACATGAAGGTGATATACTTGAATCATTTCAGAATGACTTCAGGTGGGCTTGTGATAAACTCCACTTCCCTTCCATCCAGGATACACCTACAGGTTGGAGTTGGATACTGAACTTTGGCACTGGGTTGGTGATAAGGCTCATGCTAATGAATGCTTTGAAGCTCCCATTGCTGTTTCAAATTAACCTGAATACATGCCCAGTGTTGTGCTGTGCAATTATCATTTTTATTGGATTCCTTACACCTCTTGTCTAACTTCCTATGTCTTATTCCCATGGCAGGAGCCAACTAATATGCCCAAGTGGCTACTCCTCAGGCCTGACCCAATCATGTGAGTTCAAATGGGGTATTTCACTACTGAGGCATCACAGATTCACTGAAGTGTCATGGTGTAGAAGGAGATCATTCAGTCCATCGTACATGTACAAACGACTGACATTACCTAGTGTCAATCTCTTACCTTTTCCCCTTGATAGAGTTGTTAAGAAGGCATATGGTGTGTTAACTTTGATTGGTAGAGGGATTGAGTTTTGGAGCCATGAGATCACGCTGCAGCTGTAGAAACCTCTGGTGCGGCTGCATTTGGAGTATTGCGTACAGTTCTGGTCACCGCATTGTAGGAAGGATGTGGAAGCTTTGGAAAGGGTTCAGAGGAGATTTACTAGGATGTTGCCTGGTATGGAGGGAAGGTCTTATAAGGAAGGGTTGAGAGACTTCAGGGTGTTTTCGTTAGAGAGAAGAAGGTTAAGAGGTGGTTTAATTGAGACATACATGATAATCAGAGGGTTAGATTGGGTGGACAGTGAGAGCCTTTTTCCTCAGATGGTGATGGCTAGCATGAGGAGACATAGCTTTAAACTAGACATAGGACAAATGTCAAAAGTAGTTTCTTTACACAGAGAGTAGTAGAGGGGTGG